>NC_091059.1:105490924-106226833 GCF_000393655.2 Nicotiana sylvestris | reverse complement strand
TTTTTCCGCACCCGCATGGGCGCAAAGGAGTTTTTTCCAAGTAAAGGACAATCGAAACGGGATTGGTTTAATTATTTCAGAGTCGCCACTTGGGAGATTTAGGGTGTCCCAAGTCACCAATTTTAATCCCGAGTCGAGGAAAAGAATGACTCCATATTACAGTCTGCGTACCAGAAATCCGGATAAGGAATTCTGTTAACCCGGGAGAAGGTGTTAGGCATTCCCGAGTTCCGTGGTTCTAGCACGGTCGCTCAACTGTTATATTCGGCTTGATTATCTGATTTCATACAAGTGTGAACTTATGTGCAAAATTTAACTTTTAACCGCTTTTATCATTTACTGTTTTTATCAAGAATTGCAACGTTGTGAAAATGTATCTCGAACCACGTCACAATCAATGTACCCGTGGTCGTCGACACACTTTGACTCCGTTGAGATTTGGATTTGGGTCACATCAATGTGCACCCGAGTTTAAGGAAATTAAATTATTAAAGGCGCGCCTAAAGCGACTAGCGTATTTATTTTGGGTAGGACCGTGGAATTTTACTAAACGGTCCATCCCGAAGTCTAAACAATTTTTAAAGCAAATATTTACTGAGGGCCCCGCAATTTGTATTTTATTTGGCGAGGCTCATCTCATTCCTTTTTTTTTCTTTTTTTTTTGAAATGAATTTGCAACGTCATGGACACGCACCTCGAACCACGTCACAATCAATGTACCCGTGATTAGAGACACATTTCGAATCCGTCGAGATTTGGATTTGGGTCACATAAATGTGCACCCAAGTTTAGGAAGGTAAGGTTTATTAAAGCGTGTCCTAAAGAGACTAACGTGTTGTTATTTTAGGAGGGTTGTGAGATTTGCTAAACAACCCGTCCGGGAAACTAAATGCTTCAATGATTTACATTTAACAAGGGCCCCGCATCTGCGTGTTTTGTTTATTTTCATCGAGGCTCATCTCGTTCTTATTTTAAAAGGACATCCTATAGCAACTACGTTTCTTGTCGTGTTCGTCTCTATCAATTGAAAACGGTAGACAGTCCTAATTAATTACATGATTGCGAGTTTATCTATAACAGAATTCCGAGTGCTTGCGCAAAATCAGAAAACATGGCCATGCACGTGGGCAGCTAATCGGTCATTATGGGCCCAAACCCAGCCAACATAGTATCGGCTGGGCCTGGGCCGCTGCCTTTCTGATGAAAGCCTGCTGGGTTCGTTTGATTCGGGCTCGACCTTCGTGAGGTTGAGAAGTGCAGACTTGCGCTGTTTATTTTAAAGCAATGGTTCGCCAATTATAAGGAGGCAATTTATCAAAAGGAAATGAAGTTAACTAACATGGACGGTTTTATGCATTTAAAGACATGTTAAACGCAATTAGATAAAGCCTAGGTACAACCTATTGCATTGGGAATACTTTTATCTATCAACCCATATATACAAACTAACATTCTATCACCACACATTGATATCTACTAGGCATGCAGGCTAGCTTCAGTATCTAGACAAGAAAGTAAGCTATTATACATTACATGAAGTTTAATATAACAGTCTATGTATGAAATAAACATCTTCAGCTCTTCTCTTTTATATTCATGCTCAACTTTCAAGTTACATTGACACTATTAATCGTGTACCTGGTATAGCAAAGAAAAAGAAGAAGGAGAATGGTCAGCTGAGTAGTATGCAGCAAATACAGCAACAGCAGATAAACACCAACAACACAGCAACAACAACCAGCCACAATGATGGAGCTCACAAGTGGTCGAGCAACAAACAAACAGTCCCAGAGGCAGAATGATGAACCAACAATATTTCCCAGAACAAAGAGGAACAACCAATAGTCGAGTACCAAACCAATGAACCCAGAAAAGAAAGATGAAACAACAGCAAACAGAGTATTCAATGCAGCAACACTACCAATTCAATAACCAGAAACAGCTCAACCAATGCAAACCAAGAACTTGGCCAAGACAGCTTGACCAATATGCACTCTTATACAACTTTCAGGCAGTGTTTGGTTGCAGTGTTTATTGGAAACTAACTTATGTTTTTCAGTTTTCTTTGAACTCACCAGACCTCTCTTTAGACTACAAATTTTCCAGCCCTTTGTTTTTCCCTCTCTGAAAGCTAAAAGTCCAGCCTAAGACCCTTAAACTTCAGCCCCTGTTTTAGTTATCAAATGGCCTATTTATAGGCCAAATGCACCATTACAGCTGAGCTGCCCTGCCTGCCAATTGGCAGAATGCCCATACTCTTTAAGCCCATGCTCAGCATGCTTGGTGTCAGCTCCCTTTATTCCCCACGCCTGGTTTTGTTTAATCCAGAATTATGGGCTCATTTGTTTATTCATTTTGAGCCCCCATACCCTTGTGTCTTGTTCCCCCATTGGTATTAGTTTAATCCTAAGTTAGTACCCTTTTTGTCAGCTCACTTAAACTAATTACTTCTGTTCTTTTTAAACACCCCAGAATACCCCCGTTAACCTTGATTATTACTGCCCCTGCCTATTGCAGCATTAGGGCATTTTTGCACTGATGAAAACTCGAACTCAGGACTGCCTAGACTGAACCCTTTTAGTCATTTTTATAATGCCAACAGACCATTTCAAACATTACTAGGTCATCCAGCCAGTGTCCGAGTTTAATTAGTTATGTGAAACTCCTAGCTCCTTCGATCCATTAGTTATAGAAAACTAATCGACGACATTTATCGAGTCGACTATACTAATTATAGCAGGTAATAATCAGTCGCTCATATAAACAACACGTTCGGGGACCTAAAGGGTATCAGACAACTTTTATTAAATTACTGGGCCTATATGAATTAGTTCCTTTGACGATTAATCTAACTGACGATCATGTTTATCACAGAGTGTATTCAGAACAAACAGAAGACAATCGACCAAATAAAGGGTCTTTAACAGAGATGAAAGAAATCTGGAAGAAGTAACAAAATAACAAACAAACACAAAGAGATATGCTGACAACTTATTTGGAAATAAAACAAAAGAACGGAAAACTTACCAAAATGTTTAAACCAAACAGACCCAAATCAAACTCGACTTCGAACCTTTGAGGCCGAACAAACCTTAATCAGGGTGTTCTCACATGAGAACACCTTGGTTAAGGTCTATTAGACCTCAAACCTATGTCAAAACTGGCCGGGTTCCCCAGGTGCATGTGCTTCAGAAGTCTGGATTTCCAGATCTGGATTTTTGGGAGTTGTGGGTGGATTCGGACCAAACCAAGCTTGGTTTGGTCACGAGGAAGGTCAGGAGAGTGTCTAGCATGAAGATGGGGTGGTTTGGCATAGGTCCAGGTTCGACTCAAATCTTCAAACGAAGATTCGAGACGAACGGAAGTGATTCGAGGCTTGTGGTTAGTGGATTCGTGTTCAGGATGGTCGGGTGCATCGGGGGTGTTATTTTGGTGGTCATCGGAACTGTGGTTGCCAGGCTTATGGTGGGAAACCTAGGCTGCTAGGGTTTGAGAGGAAAGGGAGCCTGGGGAAGATGGTGAATAGTGGCCGAGGGGGGGGTGTGGCTTGGGGCGTGGGGTAAGGGGGTTAGGTTTATATATGTATTGAGGGTTTAGATCCTGGCCATTGGATCAATTGAGATCAAGGGCCAGGATCTAACCATTGAGGAGGGACGACGTCGTTCGGGAGATGATAGTGGGTTATGACCGGGTAGGGGATTGGATCGGGTCATGTTGACGGGTTTAGAGGAAGGCCTGGATCCGTTGGATCAATGGGAATGAACGGCCCAGATTAACTTGCCTGAAACGACGTCGTTTCGACTTAGCAGGGGCTGTATTGGACCGTTTGATTGCCATGAATCAACGGCTCAGATTGAGGCGCTGATACGACGTCGTTTGGGACGTGTCCGGGCAGCCTGTGTTTGGACTGGATCTGTGTCCTGGTCTTGGGCCTATTTTGTTTCATTTCTTGGCCCAAACCGATTTTCCCTACTCTTTTGCTTTTGTTTTCTTTCTTATTATTTTTTCTTTTCTTTTAAACAAAATAAAAATAACAAATAATAAGGTAACGGAATTAAACAACAATGCAACATTTTAACACAATTATCACAAAAATATTTACGTAGGTTAGCTAAGAGCCTAGGGCGAACGGTGCACATATATATTTTTTGAATTTTCTTTTACTGACCGAATTATGGTTTAACCATCCTAATACATATATTTTGTATTTTGTTTGTTAATGATTAAATGCAAAAAAAAGAATGGACAGATCCACAAGTGACTAACAACACATGAAAACTCGAACAATTGTACAACGAAGCCATTTGTCACTATTTTTATTTTCTTTTGGAGCGAATGTCCGTAAAGCAAAAATCACGTGCTTACAGCTGCCCCTCTTTGCACGGAGACACGAAGGGTTTTCGCGCAAAGATAAAGCGAGCGATTTTTGCCCGTCCGAATACTCCGTGTGAAGCATTTTTGAAAAAGATTTGACCGAACCTTTGCTTCGGAGGTTTCCTACATATCCTGGGCTGAACAGGAATCAGGTCAATGTAGTTCGGGAAATTTTGGTAGCTGGGACTACCATGTGACTGTATTGCTTGCTGTTGTTGTGCGCTGTTGCATGCTGCTGTAGGATGCTACTGCTCAACCGATCTCCCTATTACATTGCTCTAAAAGGAAAAACAAGAAGTTAAGCTAGAGTATGAGGTCTCATCTATCTCCCACTTGTTCTTGTTGTCTTGCTTTCTTGTCGGCTAATGCTTTCCTCTGACGCCTGTATTTTGTGAACTTGGAGATGATGCTGATCCTTCGCTGACGTTTGAATGCCAGTTTTCGTCACTTTGCTTGACCCGCTGGGGATACGACTTTCTTCTTTAAATCTTTCAATGGTTTCCTCAGTGGTATGGCTTTTCATCAGAATTGTTATGTTGGGCATGCCATAGCGTTCCCAAACTGCTCTTTTGAGACGCGTTCCTTCTTCCCTTTGAATGTGCGCTTGCTTTTGCAGTTGTCTGCTTCTTGGTGCTGAGGATTTTATTGTTTCCCGTTTGGGGATCTCTGTCGTAACCTTCCGTCTTCAGGTGGGGTGACTGATTCCAAAATCTAGAGCTGAATGTATTCCCGCATTATACTGGTGGGCGACCTAGAACTTAAATGTATTCCCGCATTATACTGGTGGGCGACCTAGAAAAAGTATTCCCGCATTATACTGGTGGGCGACCTAGAACTTAAATGTATTCCCGCATTATACTGGTGGGCGACCTAGAACTTAAAAGTATTCCCGCATTATACTGGTGGGCGACCTAGAACTTAAATGTATTCCCGCATTATACTGGTGGGCGACCTAGAACTTAAAAGTATTCCCGCATTATACTGGTGGGCGACCTAGAACTTAAAAGTATTCCCGCATTATACTGGTGGGCGACCTAGAACTTAAAAGTATTCCCGCATTATACTGGTGGGCGACCTAGAACTTAAAAGTATTCCCGCATTATACTGGTGGGCGACCTAGAACTTAAAAGTATTCCCGCATTATACTGGTGGGCGACCTAGAACTTAAAAGTATTCCCGCATTATACTGGTGGGCGACCTAGAACTTAAATGTATTCCCGCATTATACTGGTGGGCGACCTAGAACTTAAAAGTATTCCCGCATTATACTGGTGGGCGACCTAGAACTTAAAAGTATTCCCGCATTATACTGGTGGGCGACCTAGAACTTAAATGTATTCCCGCATTATACTGGTGGGCGACCTAGAACTTAAAAGTATTCCCGCATTATACTGGTGGGCGACCTAGAACTTAAAAGTATTCCCGCATTATACTGGTGGGCGACCTAGAACTTAAATGTATTCCCGCATTATACTGGTGGGCGACCTAGAACTTAAAAGTATTCCCGCATTATACTGGTGGGCGACCTAGAACTTAAAAGTATTCCCGCATTATACTGGTGGGCGACCTAGAACTTAAAAGTATTCCCGCATTATACTGGTGGGCGACCTAGAACTTAAAAGTATTCCCGCATTATACTGGTGGGCGACCTAGAACTTAAAAGTATTCCCGCATTATACTGGTGGGCGACCTAGAACTTAAATGTATTCCCGCATTATACTGGTGGGCGACCTAGAACTTAAAAGTATTCCCGCATTATACTGGTGGGCGACCTAGAACTTAAATGTATTCCCGCATTATACTGGTGGGCGACCTAGAACTTAAAAGTATTCCCGCATTATACTGGTGGGCGACCTAGAACTTAAATGTATTCCCGCATTATACTGGTGGGCGACCTAGAACTTAAAAGTATTCCCGCATTATACTGGTGGGCGACCTAGAACTTAAAAGTATTCCCGCATTATACTGGTGGGCGACCTAGAACTTAAAAGTATTCCCGCATTATACTGGTGGGCGACCTAGAACTTAAAAGTATTCCCGCATTATACTGGTGGGCGACCTAGAACTTAAATGTATTCCCGCATTATACTGGTGGGCGACCTAGAACTTAAAAGTATTCCCGCATTATACTGGTGGGCGACCTAGAACTTAAATGTATTCCCGCATTATACTGGTGGGCGACCTAGAACTTAAAAGTATTCCCGCATTATACTGGTGGGCGACCTAGAACTTAAAAGTATTCCCGCATTATACTGGTGGGCGACCTAGAACTTAAATGTATTCCCGCATTATACTGGTGGGCGACCTAGAACTTAAAAGTATTCCCGCATTATACTGGTGGGCGACCTAGAACTTAAATGTATTCCCGCATTATACTGGTGGGCGACCTAGAACTTAAAAGTATTCCCGCATTATACTGGTGGGCGACCTAGAACTTAAATGTATTCCAATTGTTTCCCCGTTCTTCCGAGAAAATTTTCGACAATCGGCAGAAAATTTTCTGCCCCGGTTTTTGGTAACTTCCATGGCATTGCATCTTGTTGCCGTCATCAATTCTTTGCTCTCCTGCAAAAGACAAAAGGTTTTAGTCAGTTTTAATCGTGGGGGTAGAGGGTGCCTTTCTGGCGAGCCATTTTTCTCTCTTCCCCTTTTCTTGCTCTTTGTCCCCATAATTGGTTGGCAGGCAAAGTTGCCTGTTGGGGATCTCTAGCCTGCTGGGGATATGGTTTTCAATTTATCCCCTTTTCTGCTTTCTTTTAAAACACATGATGTGGGAGTCTGCTTCTAACTCCCGAAACCACTCCCTTTGGAGCTTACTTCTTCCAACATTTCCGAGCACAGTCCCTGCATCGCCTGGGGCCGGCCTTTTAAGACTGTTTGTATTACCCTGCATTGGGTGAATTTCCCTTCGGTTTCTGGTAGTAAGCTTTGAAAAATCCTTTAAAGAACACTTTTTTAGGAAAAGAAAATAAAGATATGGAAAAGAGAAAATCTTTCTGAACCAATCTTTTGTGGGAGGAGACAATCAAAAGAACTTATCTGGATGACACAACTGGTCCCCGTGATCATGACATGCACCATAGATTCCCGACCCAGTCTATTTGTATCAATTGATTTGTCCGACGGGCTGACTTGCTGGGGATGATAAATGGATGTTCATCTTGTTGCGAATGTGGTAGGTTTCGCTGCTCTATCTTGTCGCCTCATAGTGCCCTTCGAGGGGTTTTCACTAATGAGACTCTCTCTTTTCTCTCATCTCCCGGCGCCTTATGGTGCCTGTGAAGGTTTTCACCAATAAGACTCTCTCATTTCATTTCCCTCATCTTACATCGCCTCTCGGTGCCTGTGAAGGTTTTCACCGATGAGACTCTCTCATTTTATTTCTTTTCGAGGAATCGGGGTGTTGTAGATATGATCCTCTCTTCTGGAGATTCTTTTGACTATCAACTCATTCCCAGTCTTACGATCCTTTTCTTTGCTGGGGATCGGTGTATCATTCTCGGCCTTATTTGCCGGATTTGGCATCTCTCGAACATTGATCGGGAGGTCTTTTGGATGTCGATGTTGGTTTTGGTGTGGGATTGAAGGAAGGCTAAAAAAAAAAATGAAAACAACTTGGAGGGTGATGTGCTACAACTTTTGGAATCAAACCTTTGTTGGAACTTAAAACATAACTTCTGCCCCAGTTTTCTTGCTTGGGGAATTTATTTATTTTTTACTTTTATGTTGTGCTACGTGCATTACGCACGCTGTGTCTATTATGCATACTATGTACATTATGCATCCTATATTTATTATGATGCATACTATGACCGAGCCGTGAGGCGCCTACGTATCCTCTTTGAGGAATCAGGTCAAACGTAGTTCCCACGGTTTTGTATTTCTTTATGATTTCATCTTCTTTTTCTTCTTCTTTTTCTTTTCTTTTTTTTTTTTTTTTTTTTTTCATGTCCTTTCCATTAGTGATTCCAAAAGAGGGGTATGAAAGGATTACTTAAGGCTCAAAGGGGGAAGCAAGGGTTAAACAGTGTTTGGATAGAAGAAAGAATTGCCTCCGTCATCTCATTATCCATCAAATGCCAAATACAAACAAATAAACCAAAAATTGCCATAATTAAAGAAATTACGCATAATATCTCTTGACTGCATCTGAATTGATAGCCATGTCGACACATCTACCTTCGATATCTGTCAAACACAGAGCGCCGTTGGACAATACTCTGGTCACGATATAAGGCCCTTGCCAATTTGGGGCGAATTTGCCTTTTGCTTCGACCTGATGTGGGAGGATCTTCTTTAACACCTGCTGCCCTACCTCAAACTTCCTGGGGCGCACCTTCTTGTTATATGCTCTTGCCATTCTCTTCTGATACAGTTGACCATGGCACACTGCTGCCAATCTTTTCTCATCTATCAGGCTCAACTGTTCCAATCGAGCTTTTACCCATTCATCATCATCAATCCCGGCTTCAGCGACAATTCGGAGGGATGGAATTTCGACCTCCGTTGGTATCACGGCCTCAGTTCCATACACCAACAAATAAGGAGTTGTGCCTATGGAGGTCCGGACGGTAGTGCGGTACCCCAACAAAGCAAAGGGTAATTTCTCGTGCCATTGTCTGGACCCTTCCACCATTTTTCGTAGTATCTTCTTGATATTCTTATTGGCTGCTTCGACTGCTCCATTCGCCTTGGGACGATATGGGGTGGAATTGCGGTGTGTAATCTTGAATTGTTGGCACACCTCTCTCATCAGGCTGCTATTAAGATTCGCGCCGTTATCCGTAATGATCACTTTTGGGATCCCAAATCTGCAGATGATATGGGAGTGAACAAAGTCCACCACCGCCTTCTTGGTTACCGATTTGAAGGTTTTAGCCTCCACCCATTTGGTGAAGTAATCAATGGTCACTAGAATGAACCTATGACCGTTGGACGCTGCTGGCTCGATGGGCCCAATGACATCCATGCCCCATGCTACAAACGGCCAGGGTGCTGACATCGTATGTAACTCTGTTGGCGGAGAATGAATCAAATCTCCATGTATCTGGCACTTATGGCATTTCCTTACGAAAGTGATACAGTCGTGTTCCATGGTTAGCCAATAACACCCTGTTCGAAGGATCTTTCTTGCCAATACATATCCGCTCATGTGTGGCCCACAAACTCCGGCATGTACTTCCGCCATAACCGTCGTTGCCTGCCCGGCATCTATGCATCTCAACAACCCCAAATCCGGGGTTCTTTTGTACAATACTCCTCCACTGAGGAAGAAACCATTCGACAAACGCCGAAGGGCTCTTTTTTGGTCTCCAGAGGCATGTTCTGGATATATCCCCATTTTGAGATATTCCTTGATATCATGAAACCAGGGTTCGCCATCTGCTTCTTCTTCTATGGTATTGCAGTAGGCGTGCTGATCACGGACTTGGATATGCAGAGGATCAACATACATTTTGTCAGGGTGGTGCAGCATTGATGCTAAGGTGGCTAAAGCATCTGCAACCTCATTGTGAACTCTCGGGATGTGTTTGAACTTCACCGATCGAAATTGCTTGCTCAGATCATGCAAGCATTGTCGGTATGGTATGAGCTTCAGATCTCGTGTTTCCCATTCACCCTGAATTTGATGTACCAAGAGGTCCGAGTCTCCCAAGACCAAGACGTCTTGGACATCCATGTCAGCAGCCAAGCGCAGACCCAGAATGCAAGCCTCATATTCGGCCATATTGTTAGTGCAATAGAAGCGCAGTTGGGCCGTAACAGGATAATGCCGTCCTGTTTCAGAGATGAGTACTGCCCCTATTCCCACCCCTTTTGCATTTGCCGCTCCATCAAAGAAAAGCTTCCAACCCGGTTCCTCGGGTAATTCCAACTCATTTGTATGCATCACCTCTTCGTCAGGAAAATACGTTCTTAAAGGCTCGTATTTTTCGTCAACGGGATTCTCTGCCAAATGGTCTGCTAGTGCCTGGGCTTTCATGGCCGTCCTTGTTACGTAGATGATATCAAACTCTGTGAGCAGAATTTGCCACTTTGCCAACCTTCCCGTGGGCATAGGTTTCTGAAAGATATACTTCAATGGGTCCAAGCGGGATATGAGATAAGTAGTATATGAGGACAGGTAGTGCTTCAACTTCTGAGCTACCCAAGTCAGGGCGCAGCATGTTTTCTCGAGTTGAGTGTACTTGACCTCATGCACTGTGAATTTCTTGCTAAGATAGTAGATGGCCTGCTCCTTCCTTCCTGTGTCATCATGTTGCCCCAGTACACAACCAAATGAATTTTCCAAGACTGTCAGGTAAAGGATTAGGGGTTTCCCGGGCTTAGGCGGGACCAACACGGGTGGATTAGACAGATACCCTTTGATTTGGTCGAAAGCCTCTTGACACTCTGTCGTCCAACCTTCTGCAGCATCCTTTCTCAGTAGCCGAAATATGGGCTCACAAGTTGCTGTGAGTTGAGCGATGAACCTGCTGATGTAATTGAGTCTACCCAGCAAACTCATTACCTCTGTTTTGTTCCTTGGCGGTGGCAAATCTCGGATGGATTCAATTTTGGATGGGTCTAACTCAATCCCCCGTCGACTGACGATGAATCCTAGCAACTTTCCTGATGGAACCCCGAATGCGCATTTGGCCGGGTTAAGCTTGATATCATACCTCCGGAGTCTTTGGAAAAATCTCCTTAGGTCTGCCACATGGTCCTCCTGACGCCAAGATTTGATGATCACATCATCGACGTACACCTCTATTTCTTTGTGTATCATGTCATGAAACACAGCAGTCATTGCTCGCATGTACGTTGCCCCAGCGTTCTTTAAACCGAACGGCATTACCCGATAGCAGTAGGTTCCCCATGGCGTAATAAATGCTGTCTTCTCAGCATCCTCCTCATCCATTAGGATCTGATGATAACCCGCATAGCAATCCACAAAGGATCCGATCTCGCGCCCAGCGCAATTATCGATCAGGATATGAATGTTGGGTAACGGGAAATTGTCCTTGGGACTTGCTTTGTTGAGGTTGCGGTAGTCGACGCACACCCTGATTTTTCCATCCTTCTTTGGGACTGGTACCACATTGGCCAACCATTCGGGATACCGAGTGACCCGAATGACCTTCGATTGTAATTGCTTGATCACTTCTTCTTTGATCTTTACACTCATTTCTGTTTTAAATTTCCTTAGTTTTTGCTTGACCGGAGGGTGTGCCGGGTCAGTGGGCAATTTGTGAACCACTAAATTGGTGCTCAATCCAGGCATATCATCATATGACCATGCAAAAACATCTTTGAATTCCCTGAGAGTTTTGATCAATTCTGCTTTGACATTCGGCTCAATGTGGATGCTAATTTTGGTCTCTTGGATGTTATCAGCGTCTCCTAGGTTCACAGCCTCAGTGTCATTTAGGTTAGGCTTGGGTTTCTCTTCAAATTGGCATAGTTCTCGATTTATTTCTTCGAAGGCTTCCCCTTCGTCACCTTCGGGTTCATTATCACAAACGACCTCTTGCATTGTTGAGTCAGATTCAGATTGATTTATTAGACTAGGTCGAAGATCCGCTGTGCATGCCATGTCATTAGGACCAGTAAAAAGAGAACTGTTCAGAAAGAAAAAGAACAAAACAAGAAATTAAAATGGGACAAAAGAAAAGAACTTTATTAAATTCGCAGGATAAAAAGGGTTCACACTTTTACAAAACGAAAGTAAAATTGGGATTACACCCTTGGATAATCCGATCAAACAAACAAACAAACAAAACATTAATCAAAGCCTACTACCAAGACTCCCCTCGGACAGGAAGAGGAGTAACCGTCCAATTGTTGGTCTTGGCCTCAGGCCCCACAAATTGTATCTCTGCCCTGCTGGAACCCTCTCCAGCTTCCACCATACTGACATCCGCAAATAGCCTTTCAAAACTCTGATTGAGGTCTTCATTTATTCCGATCAAAGGTCCTCGAATCTTTGGGATTGCTGACCCCTTGGTACTAGCTTTAACAAAAGACCTCGAGAGGCGTGGTACTGGTTTAGGCAGAAACCAGACTCTCTTCTTCATTTTTCGCGCTTGCTTCCTGTCTGCTGGGGTTGGTTTGAACCCCAACCCGAAAGTTTCCAGATTCTTAGGAAGGGAGACAGGTTGGACTATCCCTTGAAGTTCAACTCCCAGGCCTTTTCCCGGCACAAACCCATTACCCAGCATCTCCGATACCATCATGACTGTCGCGGCAGCTACCCTAGGGTGCGGGATGATTTCTCCTTCAGAGATTTTGTTGGCCGACCCTGTATCGAGAATCTGGTAGACCCAAGGACCCTTGTCATCAGTGGTCTCTATGAAAGGCACAATGGTTCCGCCCATGGTGCATGTTGTATCCTCACCGTGCAACACGACCTCTTGTCTTTCCCACTCGAACTTCACTGCCTGATGTAGGGTGGAAGGCACCGCTTTAGCTGCATGAATCCAAGGTCGTCCTAACAGCAAATTGTAAGATACCGTGGCGTCCAATACCTGGAATTCCATGGTAAACAGGACCGGGCCAATGGTTAGTTCAAGTACAACATCCCCCACAGTGGCTGTTCCGTTTCCGTCAAACCCTCGGACACAGATGCTATTCTCCCGGATTCTTCCACGGTCAATCTTTAACTGGTCCAGGGTGGATAATGGACAAATATTGGCGCTTGAGCCGTTATCCACTAATACTCGGGTTACCACCGAGTCTTCACATTTGACAGCTAGGTATAGAGCTTTGTTGTGCTCTGTACCTTCCACCGGCAGGTCATCATCTGAGAATGTCACTCTGTTCACCTCGAAAATCTTGCTGGCAATGGTTTCCAGGTGGTTTACAGAAATCTCACTGGGTACATGGGCCTCGTTCAATATTTTTAACAGGGCTCGGCGATGTTCCTCGGAATGGAGGAGTAATGACAATAGTGAGATCTGGGCAGGTGTTTTTCTCAGCTGCTCAACCACAGAATAGTCTTGCACTTTCATCTTCCTCAGGAAGTCTTCGGCCTCTTCTTCTGACACTGGCTTCTTGGTTGCCACTGGGTTGGTTTTCCTTAACTCCATCGGAGCAAAACATCGACCTGATCGAGTCAGCCCTTGCGCTTCACAACTGACTTCTTCCACCTGTTTTCCTTGGTACGTTACCACTGCTTTTTCATATTTCCAGGGGACAGCCCTGCTGTCAAGCATTGGCAGTTGGACCACCGGCTTTATGGTTACCCGTTCTCTACATACCCCTATCAACACGACCGCCGGTGTGGGCAGGATCCCTGGTATTACCAACTTGCTTGGCTCGGGTTTGCTTGCTATGACGGACGGGTTCTTCCCCCATAATACTACCGGCTTGACACCTTCTCCCTGCGACTGTGCATTTGTTCCTCCCCTGGTTAAGACTTCTTTTGGGGCAGCTTGGATCATCATCACTGTTTGTGAGGGTTTTCTTAATTCACCTCCCTCACACACCAACTCAATCATGTGAGCTTCGTGGTGCGCTGGCAGTGGATTTTGGTTGATGTTAGGAGTCTCCGGTGTCTGGACCTCGATCTTATTGGTGTCAATAAGATCCTGTATGGCATGCCTTAACTTCCAACACTTCTCGGTATCGTGCCCGAGCATCCCTGAACAGTATTCACAACTGATTGAACGATCCAAATTCTGAGGCGGGGGATTTGGTTCCCGAGTATGGACGGGACTAACCAAACCCAATTGCCGCAGCTTGTGGAACACAGCGGTGTAGGTTTCTCCCAGTTCGGTGAAGGTTCTTTGCTTCCGCAACCTGTCATTTCTGGCATCTGGATTTCCCCGGAAACCTGCCCCTGAAGGATTTCTATATGCCCTTGGTGGAGGGTAAGTGTTTTGTGGTGGTGCATATATGTTCTGGGGAGCCGGTGCGCGCCATTGTGGGCGAACCGGAGGCTGAGTGTATACCTGGGCTTGGTGTACGGAACAATGTGGTTCTCGAGGTGGATAGAAATTTTGTGGTGGGTTGTATGGATAGTTTGACCTGTGAGGCCTGGGTTGGTTGTAGTGTGGCCTGCCAGCCCTGGACCAACTGCCTGCCTCGATCGTGGCAACCTCTTCTTTCTTTCTTCTTAGCGCACCTCCCGTGCCGCTTTGAATAGCCTGGGTCGTGGCCTTAAGTGCCGAATAGTTTAAGATCTTGTCCGACCTCAAACCTTCTTCTATCATGACCCCTATTTTGACTACCTCGTTGAAAGATTTTCCAACCGTTGTCACCAAGTGACCAAAGTAGGTTGGATCCAATGTCTGCAAAAAGTAGTCTACCATTTCTCCCTCTCTCATGGGAGGATCGACCCTAGCTGCTTGTTCTCTCCAACGGAACCCGAACTCGCGAAAACTTTCCCCGGGTTTCTTCCCAGTCCTCAATAACGTGAGACGGTCAGGGACTATCTCTAGATTGTACTGGAAATGACCTGCAAAAGCCTGTGCCAGATCATCCCACGTGTACCACCTGCTGAAATCCTGCCTGGTATACCATTCCAGCGCAGATCCGCTCAGACTTTGGCCGAAGTAAGCTATCAAAAGCTCATCCTTGCCTCCTGCCCCTCTCATTTTGCTACAGAACCCCCGCAAATGTGCCATGGGATCACCGTGCCCTTCATATAAATCAAACTTGGGCATCTTGAACCCAGCCGGGAGTTGGACATCTGGGAAAGGGCACAGATCTTTGTATGCCACGCTGACTTGATTGCCCAGCCCGTGCAAGTTTCTGAAGGATTGCTCCAGGCTTTTGAACTTTCTTAACACTTCATCCTGTTCTGGGGCCTTAACAGGCTTCTCAACCTCTGCCGGTACTTCCAAATGGGGATTGTAAACCTGTGGTTCCGGTGCGTGGAATGTAGGCTCAGGGGGATAGTACTGTGTATCGTGAGCCTGAAACAATGGCTCACTGGTCGTTCGCTGCAAAGGGGCTGATGCAGGTCCCACAAAAATGGGAATATTGGATGTTGGGAGAGGTTGGTGGGGTGGTGGAGCTTGGGAATCATGAGGGCTTCTCTCTTGATGATAGAGGGGGTTTGGGCGGCTTGTGGAAGGGCCAGAGTGAGGGTACTCCGGTACGTGTCCCAGTGTCTCAGGGCTCTTTTGCGTTTTGGCCAGGGCTAGCTGCATGGCATGCATCTCCAGTCCCATCCTCTCAATTTTTTCCATTGCCTCTTTTAGCAACTGGCTCATCGGCCTTTCTTCCTCATTACTATTCTCAGAAGTGGTCATGCTTGTTGCTACCGGTCCTTTGGATCTGGTTTGGTATGAATGTGTTGCCAGAATTCTTTAACAACTAACTGTCTGGTATCAGACAACAACAAACTTTGTTAGTGTTAGAGCTTAACAGATTTGATCATAACACATAGAGGATGCAATGCACCTAGGCAGTTAACCGTTTCTACATGCTTTGCTTCAAACCACATGCGTCATCCCGGTTTGTTCATTCGTCTCTTTTTTAGAGTATTATGCGAAACCCCGCGTTTTTATTTTGTATTTTTATTTTTATTTATTAAAAGCGGTCGAATCTTATGGGGATTGCCTACGTATCACGTCCCCGCGTGAATCAGACCAGGCGTAGTTCTGCCTTAAAGTAAAGAAACACAAAATTCTTGTGAAATCGTTAAATTCATTCTCAAAATTTTGCTATTACAAATTACTTCAAGCAAGGAATAGCAATAGTACAGGACTCCACAGTTCTTAAGCCGTTTTGACTAAAAGAAAAGAAAACAACATATGGAAAAACAACAAAACCAAATAAACAAAACTCAACCAAAGATTAATTTTCCAACTTAGGGGCCCACGAGGCATCATTCGGCCTTTCCGCGGCCCTTGGTGTGAGGTCTCTCTGCAGACCTTTCAACTCATTCATGATTCGGTGAACGCAACCCATGATGGAAACAATGAGGGTCTTCCGGGGCATTTGCTCGCATGCCAGGCATCTCACGTAGATGTAATGCCCAATCTCGTCGATCCTTCCTCGAATGTTGTCCCTTTCTGCGAACAAATGCCTTATCTGCCGGTTCTTCAATCCCAGTGTTCGCGCGTTGTTGGCAAGCTGATCCTGGAATATCTCCATTTGTCGTTCCATTCTGTTCATTGCATCGTAACATTGCCTTCTGTCGGCTTGGGCATTTCGTGTTTGCTTGAGGATCCTTTCTCGAAGAGAGGCATTCGTTTCCTTTAAGGTCCCGATGCTCAATTCATACTCCCTTATGACTTGTTGCAGGTGCTGCCTCCGAGCCATCGCACCGTTTGCCCACTTGGTTCGCAATTTTGCCGTGCTGGCCCTGGCTTTTTCCAACTCTTTCTGGCATTTCGCAACCTGATCCTTTAACCCTGCTATCAATCTTTTATCTGCCCGGCTTCTCAGCTGGCTATTAGCCTCTTTTTTCATTCTCCGGATCTGAGCTTTGAGGACCTCGCCTTCTCTGATTAACTTGTTCCTTTCTCCCTCGTGGGCAGCAGACTGTAATTGGCACTCAAACCTCATATCCTGAACTTGTTGCTTTAGTTTGCCTGCTTTGACGAGATATTCCTGCTCTTTGGCCAACCAGCCCCACTGCTCTTGTGAAGATTTGACAAATTCTTGCAGGTGAGGTCTTTTGGTCGGTCTTCCAGATGATGTCTCCCCTTTGTACCAGGCCTGATACCCGGGCGAAACTTCCCCTTTTGCCTGATTCATTACACAAGTATTTGCTTCTAAGTATTGACATTGGCTCCAAATTTGACGAACCCTTGCTTCAGGAAACTGGCCGTCGGGACTGATCTCGATTACCTGGATGCTCAGATCCTCGTTTTTCGGCACTATCTGATACCTCCCAAGTTGCCTTAAAACCCGATGTGGTGCGTATGGTTGAATGCTCTTAAGTCCCATTAAGAGGAAATGGGGCCTAGCTGCTGGCATGTATATGACTTCGTCGATTGATAACCATCCTAGCGCCCATTGTATTCGACTGGCGTTGAGGGTATGGAAATATGAGGTCCATGCTGTGACTCCTTCTGGCAGGTAGGTTTCATTAACTCTGGTATAGAACTCCTCTATGCAGGTCTTTCCTGCGGATCCATGGCTCAGAAACGGGGCTCGGTGACATAGGTGTTCGGTCATCCACATTTGCAACAACAAATTGCAACCCTCGAAAAAGCTTCCTCCGGCTTTGCAAGAAGTGAGTGCCCGGAATATATCAGCTACTATCATGGGCGCCAACGTACTATCACTCTGTGTGAGCAACGTACTGACGACCCCTGCTATCTTTATGTCAATATTCCCATCTTTTCTTGGGAATACTAGTAGTCCTAAGAAAGTTATCATGAAAGCAATTCGTCTATGTTCTTCCCACTTCTGGCGATTACCTTTGCTGCACAACTGGTTTTCTGGCTTGTCGAATCCTCCTATGTGACCATATCTTTGATATATGAAACTCATGCTGCAAAAACCTTTTGCCAAGTCAGGGTTATGAATTGTTCTGACTATTTTTAAGGAGTCCAGGAACCGGTGTACTGCCACAGCTCTCGGAGCAATCAGATATTTGTGCCTCAAAGGAGTCTCAGCGCTGCCGATATACCCTGCTATTTCTTCTAAAGTTGGGGTAAGTTCGAAATCTGAGAAGCGGAAGACATTGTGCGCAGGATCCCAGTGGGGGACTAGTGCCCTTATGATATCTCCTCGTGGCCTGATATCCAACAAACTCGTGAGGCCTTTCAGATACTTCTTGATTTCGTCATGCCCCTCTTTGCCCAAATCATTCCACCAGAGCCGCAATTGGAGGGGAATTTTATTCATGATTGAAAATGGTTCATTCGGAATCGTGCTCATTCTGCACATTTATTAATAAGATTTTAACAAACGACACTTATCCTGCTAAAAGCAAAAACATATGCGATTTTTTGAATTTTGAATTTTCATGTATATATATATAAAACTTTCTAAAGAAGTCAATATATATTATTTTTATTGTTTATTTGTTTATTTATTTATTATATTTTTTTTTTTTTTTTTTCGAAAAACTGGGAGCCTGAAAGGACTTTTCTAGACTTATAACAAGATAAATACTTTTACCATAAGTAAAGATATATACATTTGGAAATAAAGCAAAACTTTCGAATTTTTCATATATATATATACATATATTTGTAACAAATGATAAAAGTAAAGACAACACAAGACTTTTTTTTTTTTTTTTTTTTATTATTATAAAAAACAATTTTAAAAATAAGATTTTTTTTTGATTTTTATGATAAGACAACTCTATATTTCTATTGATATAATTTTATTATGAAAGATAGAACAACGACTTTTCAAAATTTTGGCCGAGTTTTGACAGTATTTGTTTTTTTTTCAAAATCAATTCCCAACCGTTATTTCCCTTTTTTTTTTTCACAATATTCCAAATATCAAAAACACCGGTCAGCATGCGGGTATGAGACAAATAAATGCACGGAGAACAGTGGGATGCACCAGAATGGTCTTTTCATATCAGGTTGCTAGTCCTAGACGGACCCAACCCCTGTGTTGAGTCCCCTAAGTCATATGCAACGTGATGCAAATAAGCGTTCCTACTAGGGATCCGGCATGAAGTCACGTTATTCTATGTTCAAAACCTGGGTCGGTGTTCTAGACAGTGTACCCGAGCGGACAACTCGAGTTGAGGAAGGAGCTCCTTTCCGGGAACCAAAAGGCCAGCCGGCTTAGAAACTTTCCGAACCTCTTTTATTTGGGGTATGACACTAACAGAATAGGGAGTCTCAACCAGTAAGCACATCCCCGGAGGTAAGAAGAGAAAGGTTTCGGCACAGTTTATATACAGTTCAAATAATATCAAAGCGGTAAAAGCAGCATTTAGCACATTAGGCTCAAAACATGTAATAATCAGATAATAAATAAAGCCAAATAATAACAATTATTTTAAGCTCGAATTCTTAACCCTGAACCAGTGGTTCTGGGTCATATCCCCAGCAGAGTCGCCAGAGCTGTCACACCTCCTTTTTCCGCACCCGCATGGGCGCAAAGGAGTTTTTTCCAAGTAAAGGACAATCGAAACGGGATTGGTTTAATTATTTCAGAGTCGCCACTTGGGAGATTTAGGGTGTCCCAAGTCACCAATTTTAATCCCGAGTCGAGGAAAAGAATGACTCCATATTACAGTCTGCGTACCAGAAATCCGGATAAGGAATTCTGTTAACCCGGGAGAAGGTGTTAGGCATTCCCGAGTTCCGTGGTTCTAGCACGGTCGCTCAACTGTTATATTCGGCTTGATTATCTGATTTCATACAAGTGTGAACTTATGTGCAAAATTTAACTTTTAACCGCTTTTATCATTTACTGTTTTTATCAAGAATTGCAACGTTGTGAAAATGTATCTCGAACCACGTCACAATCAATGTACCCGTGATTAGAGACACATTTCGAATCCGTCGAGATTTGGATTTGGGTCACATAAATGTGCACCCAAGTTTAGGAAGGTAAGGTTTATTAAAGCGTGTCCTAAAGAGACTAACGTGTTGTTATTTTAGGAGGGTTGTGAGATTTGCTAAACAACCCGTCCGGGAAACTAAATGCTTCAATGATTTACATTTAACAAGGGCCCCGCATCTGCGTGTTTTGTTTATTTTCATCGAGGCTCATCTCGTTCTTATTTTAAAAGGACATCCTATAGCAACTACGTTTCTTGTCGTGTTCGTCTCTATCAATTGAAAACGGTAGACAGTCCTAATTAATTACATGATTGCGAGTTTATCTATAACAGAATTCCGAGTGCTTGCGCAAAATCAGAAAACATGGCCATGCACGTGGGCAGCTAATCGGTCATTATGGGCCCAAACCCAGCCAACATAGTATCGGCTGGGCCTGGGCCGCTGCCTTTCTGATGAAAGCCTGCTGGGTTCGTTTGATTCGGGCTCGACCTTCGTGAGGTTGAGAAGTGCAGACTTGCGCTGTTTATTTTAAAGCAATGGTTCGCCAATTATAAGGAGGCAATGAAGTTAACTAACATGGACGGTTTTATGCATTTAAAGACATGTTAAACGCAATTAGATAAAGCCTAGGTACAACCTATTGCATTGGGAATACTTTTATCTATCAACCCATATATACAAACTAACATTCTATCACCACACATTGATATCTACTAGGCATGCAGGCTAGCTTCAGTATCTAGACAAGAAAGTAAGCTATTATACATTACATGAAGTTTAATATAACAGTCTATGTATGAAATAAACATCTTCAGCTCTTCTCTTTTATATTCATGCTCAACTTTCAAGTTACATTGACACTATTAATCGTGTACCTGGTATAGCAAAGAAAAAGAAGAAGGAGAATGGTCAGCTGAGTAGTATGCAGCAAATACAGCAACAGCAGATAAACACCAACAACACAGCAACAACAACCAGCCACAATGATGGAGCTCACAAGTGGTCGAGCAACAAACAAACAGTCCCAGAGGCAGAATGATGAACCAACAATATTTCCCAGAACAAAGAGGAACAACCAATAGTCGAGTACCAAACCAATGAACCCAGAAAAGAAAGATGAAACAACAGCAAACAGAGTATTCAATGCAGCAACACTACCAATTCAATAACCAGAAACAGCTCAACCAATGCAAACCAAGAACTTGGCCAAGACAGCTTGACCAATATGCACTCTTATACAACTTTCAGGCAGTGTTTGGTTGCAGTGTTTATTGGAAACTAACTTATGTTTTTCAGTTTTCTTTGAACTCACCAGACCTCTCTTTAGACTACAAATTTTCCAGCCCTTTGTTTTTCCCTCTCTGAAAGCTAAAAGTCCAGCCTAAGACCCTTAAACTTCAGCCCCTGTTTTAGTTATCAAATGGCCTATTTATAGGCCAAATGCACCATTACAGCTGAGCTGCCCTGCCTGCCAATTGGCAGAATGCCCATACTCTTTAAGCCCATGCTCAGCATGCTTGGTGTCAGCTCCCTTTATTCCCCACGCCTGGTTTTGTTTAATCCAGAATTATGGGCTCATTTGTTTATTCATTTTGAGCCCCCATACCCTTGTGTCTTGTTCCCCCATTGGTATTAGTTTAATCCTAAGTTAGTACCCTTTTTGTCAGCTCACTTAAACTAATTACTTCTGTTCTTTTTAAACACCCCAGAATACCCCCGTTAACCTTGATTATTACTGCCCCTGCCTATTGCAGCATTAGGGCATTTTTGCACTGATGAAAACTCGAACTCAGGACTGCCTAGACTGAACCCTTTTAGTCATTTTTATAATGCCAACAGACCATTTCAAACATTACTAGGTCATCCAGCCAGTGTCCGAGTTTAATTAGTTATGTGAAACTCCTAGCTCCTTCGATCCATTAGTTATAGAAAACTAATCGACGACATTTATCGAGTCGACTATACTAATTATAGCAGGTAATAATCAGTCGCTCATATAAACAACACGTTCGGGGACCTAAAGGGTATCAGACAACTTTTATTAAATTACTGGGCCTATATGAATTAGTTCCTTTGACGATTAATCTAACTGACGATCATGTTTATCACAGAGTGTATTCAGAACAAACAGAAGACAATCGACCAAATAAAGGGTCTTTAACAGAGATGAAAGAAATCTGGAAGAAGTAACAAAATAACAAACAAACACAAAGAGATATGCTGACAACTTATTTGGAAATAAAACAAAAGAACGGAAAACTTACCAAAATGTTTAAACCAAACAGACCCAAATCAAACTCGACTTCGAACCTTTGAGGCCGAACAAACCTTAATCAGGGTGTTCTCACATGAGAACACCTTGGTTAAGGTCTATTAGACCTCAAACCTATGTCAAAACTGGCCGGGTTCCCCAGGTGCATGTGCTTCAGAAGTCTGGATTTCCAGATCTGGATTTTTGGGAGTTGTGGGTGGATTCGGACCAAACCAAGCTTGGTTTGGTCACGAGGAAGGTCAGGAGAGTGTCTAGCATGAAGATGGGGTGGTTTGGCATAGGTCCAGGTTCGACTCAAATCTTCAAACGAAGATTCGAGACGAACGGAAGTGATTCGAGGCTTGTGGTTAGTGGATTCGTGTTCAGGATGGTCGGGTGCATCGGGGGTGTTATTTTGGTGGTCATCGGAACTGTGGTTGCCAGGCTTATGGTGGGAAACCTAGGCTGCTAGGGTTTGAGAGGAAAGGGAGCCTGGGGAAGATGGTGAATAGTGGCCGAGGGGGGGGTGTGGCTTGGGGCGTGGGGTAAGGGGGTTAGGTTTATATATGTATTGAGGGTTTAGATCCTGGCCATTGGATCAATTGAGATCAAGGGCCAGGATCTAACCATTGAGGAGGGACGACGTCGTTCGGGAGATGATAGTGGGTTATGACCGGGTAGGGGATTGGATCGGGTCATGTTGACGGGTTTAGAGGAAGGCCTGGATCCGTTGGATCAATGGGAATGAACGGCCCAGATTAACTTGCCTGAAACGACGTCGTTTCGACTTAGCAGGGGCTGTATTGGACCGTTTGATTGCCATGAATCAACGGCTCAGATTGAGGCGCTGATACGACGTCGTTTGGGACGTGTCCGGGCAGCCTGTGTTTGGACTGGATCTGTGTCCTGGTCTTGGGCCTATTTTGTTTCATTTCTTGGCCCAAACCGATTTTCCCTACTCTTTTGCTTTTGTTTTCTTTCTTATTATTTTTTCTTTTCTTTTAAACAAAATAAAAATAACAAATAATAAGGTAACGGAATTAAACAACAATGCAACATTTTAACACAATTATCACAAAAATATTTACGTAGGTTAGCTAAGAGCCTAGGGCGAACGGTGCACATATATATTTTTGAATTTTCTTTTACTGACCGAATTATGGTTTAACCATCCTAATACATATATTTTGTATTTTGTTTGTTAATGATTAAATGCAAAAAAAAGAATGGACAGATCCACAAGTGACTAACAACACATGAAAACTCGAACAATTGTACAACGAAGCCATTTGTCACTATTTTTATTTTCTTTTGGAGCGAATGTCCGTAAAGCAAAAATCACGTGCTTACACAAACTAGTAATGAAAATTCTCAATATCCTGCCTAGTTCTTGGGAAAGCAAGGTGAATGCTATTACTGAAGCAAAGGACCTGCAGGAGCTGACCATAGATGAGTTATTTGGAAATCTGAAGACCTACGAGATGAAGAGGAAGATAGGCAGTGAAAGAAGAGAATCAAAGAAAGAAAAGAACCCGGTACTCAAAGCTGATAGCAATGAATCAAGTGAGGAGGACAGTGACATGACTTACTTAACCAAAAGATTTCAGAAGATGGTCAGAAGGAATGGAGGAATGCTGAAAAGGGGCAGCTCTAGCAAACCAAAAAACTATCATCTCTGCCATAAATGTAGAAAGCCTGGGCACTTCATCAAAGACTATCCTCTCATGAAGCAAGAGTTCTCCAAGTACAACCCTGAGAAAGCAGCTAAGAGGAACCCGGTTCCTGACAAGAACTTTAAAAGGAAGAGATCTGCTGACAATGTGGTGAAACAAGCTCTTGTAGCATGGAAAGACTCCTCTAGTGAATCTGAAAATGAAACTGATGTTGGTGACAACTCCATGATGGCAGTTGAAAGCGAGGAAAATGAATATGATTCAACTTTTTCTTTGATGGCCCAATCAGATGATGATGATGAAGACGATGACAACAATGAGGTAAATTTCAGGGATGTTCAGAGAAATCTAAAATCCTACTCTTATAAGAAACTTATGTCTTTAGCTAATATATTGATTGATGCCTATCATAGTCTTGTGGAGGATAAGGATGCCTTGACCTTAGAACTAGGAGAAGCTGAACAAACCAGAGATGATCTGGTAGTGTGTGTAGTTGATCTGAAGGAAACCATTTGTGAGTTGGAGAAAGAAAAAAAATATTTTAACCGAAAAAATTGCCACCATAGAGCATGAAAGAGATGACTTAGTGGCTGTAGTTGTTGAACATAAGAAAACCATTGATAACTTCAGTAAAGAAAAGGAGGCCTTAGTGAAAAGAGTGACTGAGATTGAGGAAGAAAGAGATGATCTCTTGGTAGTAGTTGTAGACCTGAGGGAAACACTAGAGGGACTAGGAACTGAGTCTAAACCCAGAAATACTGGAAAAGGAAAAGAGGTAGCTAGTGAGGAACACATTAGGCTTGAAAAAGAGTTGAAGGCTGTGAGAACTAGGTTGTGTGTTGAAACTAATAAAAAAAAGCATCTCTAAACTGAGCTGGAAAGAGTAAAAAATGATCTGGAAAAGTCCCTAAAGTGGACCTGGTCCTCAGAAGCTATCACTGTCATGTACGTTAATAATGGTGTAAACAGGCAGGGAATAGGGTTTCAAAGGGAGAAAACGCCTTACAACCCCCATAGCAAGTATGTGACTGTACTAGATAACTGGTTGTGTACCTACTATGGGAACAATGGGCATTTCAAGGAAAATTGCCAAGACAGGGTCCAGTCCATTCAGAAAAATAAAGTGTTTGCTGAAAATGTATCTACTAAAAAGGGACCAGGTTCCATCCATAAAAACGAATATTACCTGCATGGACCAAGAGAGCTCTTATTCATCCTCTTGCCTACTACAAGGGACCCAAACTTGCTTAGGTTCCTAAAACTAACTCTTTATCTCCTTGTACAATGAACGGTGAAAGGAAGTAGTCAACAATGGTTCATGGATAGTTGATATTCAAAGCACATGACTGGAAATACCATGGACTTTCTTTCACTAAAAGCCTTGTAATGAGAGAGTGTATCCTTTGGCAATGGGAAAAAGGGGTACATTCTTGGAGTTGGAAAAGTCGGGAAATCACACACTCACTCTATTGAGAATATGTACTATGTCAATGGTCTTAAGTACAGTCTCTTGAGTGTCTCTTAGATCTGTGACAAAGGAAACAAGGTGGAATTCTTGTCCAAGATATGTACAGTTACTAATTTGGTAACCGGTGAAGTGGTACTTGTGGCCAAGATATACAAGAACATCTATGTTACTAATTTTGCGTCCTTGCAAAGTGGTGATCTGAGTTGTCTGAAAGCTATTGATTATGATGCTGAACTCTGGCACAGAAGATTGGGGCACACAAGCTTCTCTCTTTTGAACAAACTAATTCAGAAGGACCTTTCCATGGTCTGCCCATGTCAAAGTTCAAAGTACAGAAAGTTTGTGATGCCTGTGCTAAAGGAAAGCATGTGAAGTCTTCTTTTAAGCCTAAAAAGGATGTAAGCACCTCAAAGTCAATCGATCTTTTGCATATGGATTTATGTGGCCCTATGAGAGTGCAAAGTAGGGGATGAAAAAGATACATTTTTGTGATAGTGGATGACTACTCCGAATTCACATGGACTCTATTTCTTAGATCTAAAGATGAAACCTTTGAGGTGTTTGTGGCGTTTGTGAAGAAAATACAGGTGAAGATGGAGTCTAGAGTCGCATATATTAGATCAGATCATGGAACAGAATTTGACAATGCCAAATTTGATGAGTTCTGCAATGAAAATGGCATTACTCACAACTTCTCAGCTCCAAGAACACCCCAGCAAAATGGAGTAGTGGAAAGGAAGAATAGAACTCTTGAAGAAATGGCAAGAACAATGTTGATCGATAGTGGAATTGCAAAGAACTTCTGGGTTGAAGCGGTCAACACTGCCTGCTACTTGGTGAACAGGTGCATGATTAGATCTCTCCTGAACAAAACCCCCTATGAGTTGCTGAATAGAATGAAACCCAAGTTGACTCACCTAAGAACGTTTGGGTGCAAATGCTATGTTCTCAACAACGGAAATGATCAACTTGGAAAATTTGATGCCAAGTGTGATGAAGGAATATTTCTGGGCTATTCTTCTCAAAGCAAAATTTACAAGATATACAACAAGCGGACTCAATGTGTTGAGGAATGTGTTCATGTTATTTTTTATAAGTCATATCCCTCTTGTGAGAAAAGTGTTGAAGATGATCAAGATGGAGAACCCTTACTAGTTCTTGGCGAAGTCACTGACATGACAAATGGAAAGGAAGATATGATGAGCCAAGTGAAAGAGCCAAGTGAAGACAATGCTGCCTCTTCTTCAATGGAACCAGGTACCTCAATTACAACCACTGAAGTTGAAGAAAGAGTGGTTGATTCAGTCCAGGGTACTCCACTAGTACCCGAGAGAAGAACATAAGAGAACCAGTTAAATATCAAATGAACCTCAAATGTCTAACTGGAGATACAAAAGTTCTCATCTTCTTGACAACATAATTACTCCCCTAGATTCTGGAGTACAAACCAGGTCAAAAGCCAAAAATTCCTGCCTTCTCAGCCTTTCTCTCCCAAATAGAACCCAAAAATATCAAGGAAGCCCTGAAAGATGCAGATTGGATTACAGCCATACAAGATGAGCTACTTCAGTTTGAAAGGAACAATGTCTGGAACCTGGTACCTAGACCTTTAGATCGAACAATTATAGGAACCAGGTGGGTATTCAGGAATAAGCTTGATGAACATGAAAACACTACAAGGAACAAGGCTAGGCTAGTAGTTCAAGGCTACAATCAGGAGGAAGGTATTGATTATGATGAAATGTTTGCTCCGGTCTCTCGCATGGAAGCTATTAGAATCCTAATCGCTTTTGCATCTCATATGAAATTCACCTTGTTCTAAATGGATGTCAAAAGTGCATTTTTGAATGGACTTCTTAAGGAAGAAGTCTATATGAAGAAACCTCCAGGGTTTGAATGTCATGAATACCCTGAATATGTGTTTAAACTGGACAAAGCATTGTATGGGTTGAAACAGGATCCCCGACCTTGGTATGAAAGGCTGTCAAAGTTCCTCTTAAAAAATGGCTTTAAAAGAGGGAAAATTGGCAACACCTTGTTCCTAAAGAAATGGGGAAGGAACCTGCTCATCATTCAGGTCTATGTTGATGACATCATTTTTGGGGCAACAGCTGATTCTCTATGTGAAGAATTTACAAAACTCATGGGAAGTGAGTTTGAAATGAGCATGATGGGGGAACTGAATTTCTTCTTGGGTCTTTAAGTGAAGTAGTCCACAAAAGGTACATTCATTTGTTAGTAGAAATACATCAGGGAGCTCTTTAAGAGGTACGATATGGAAGCATCAAAGGTGATAGACACTCCTATTGCTACGGCTACTCGACTGGACATGGATGAAACTGGATCTCCTGTGAATCAAACTTTGTATAGAGGCATTATTGGGTCTCTTCTTTATCTCACTGCCAGCAGACCTGATATTGTCTTTAGTGTGAGGCTATGTCCAAGGTTTCAATCAAATCCCAAGAAATCTCATTTGAAGGTTGCCAAAAGAATTTTGAGATACCTTAAGGGAACATAGGACCTGGTCCTGTATTACCGCTCAGGTGATAGTTTTAATCTCATTGGGTATGCTGATGCTGACTACGTAGGTTATCTTGTGGACAGGAAAAGCACTTCTGGAATGGCTAACTTTCTAGGATCATGTCTCATCTCTTGGGGCACAAGGAAGCAAAACTCTGTGGCTCTTTTAACAGTTGAAGCAGAATAAGTAGCTGCAACATCCTGCTATGCTCAACTCCTATGGATTAAGCAGCAACTAGAGGATTTTGGGGTATTTGCTGAATGGGTGCCTCTTCTATATGATAACACCAGTGCACTCAACATGGCCAAGAATCCAATTCAACACAAAAGGACCAAGCACATTGATGTGAGACATCATTTTCTCAGGGACAATGTGGAGAAATGGTTGATCTGTATGAAGTTCCGCAGCACAGAAGACCAAATTGCAAACATCTTCACCAAAGCATTGAGTAGGGAATATTTTGAAAGAAACAGGGGTGAC
Source organism: Nicotiana sylvestris (assembly GCF_000393655.2). Classification (NCBI taxonomy): domain Eukaryota; kingdom Viridiplantae; phylum Streptophyta; class Magnoliopsida; order Solanales; family Solanaceae; genus Nicotiana; species Nicotiana sylvestris. The sequence goes on along the minus strand of NC_091059.1, from coordinate 106,198,647 downwards.
GCTGGGGCCTTTGAAGCCAAATTGAGCACCTGATTCCTCATCAATTGGCTATGAAAATCACCTTCAAGTAAAACTAGCTAAAGTATTTTCTGGCCAAGTCTAACTCACTTCAATACTGTTGCAGGTAAACACGCATGATGAGTATAGAAGTTGTAGATGCAGTGCATGGATGATAAAAGAGGAATGATATTTTCAAATAACAGGTCAAGAACCTGGTTCTTGTACCAAAGGTTAGTAGTTTTGTGCATTATTTAATACACGTCTTGAAAAGGTACAAATATTAACTGCCATGTCATCCACCTTTTAAGACCCTACTGTCACGTTTTTTCACTTCAAAGCATTCCATCTCCCTCTGAAATGTTGCAACTCTCCAAGCACAACCGCTGTTTCAGAATCAGTTCCTATCTCTCTCTTCATAATTAACCTCTTTCATTAAAACCCTCTCCCTTCCTCACAGACCACAGTCCTCCATTAGAACTTCTCCAAAGAATCCTCTCTCTCTATCTCCTCAATGGCTGACACAAACCCCGAAATTCACGCCCCAGTCATCACTAACCCTAATCAAACCATTGAGTCCTCCATCTCCGATGAGTCCTTTGTAACCATCCCTGTCCTTATCACTAAAATCACTCTTAACCCAGTTTTTGTGTCACCCTCTAGTTCTAAGGCAACTATCTCAGAAAACCCTAAAGTTGTTGATTCTTCTTCTCTATCTTCTGAGATTCCTCTTGATCAAGGGAAAAGTGGAGAACAGGGTAAAAGTCCTGAGGTCGCAGAGGTTTTCGCCATCGTTACTTCAGATTATGTGGTGGCTATGGAGCCTATTGAGGAAGAAAATATCGCGAACATCTTTGTGGTATCTGCTGATGGAGTCTTACATGAGGTAATTTCTTGTGCTTCCATGTCTCAGAGGAACGAGGCACAGGGTACGAGGGAAGCAGGAGTCATGGTGGCTGTTGAAAGGCTCTGCATCATCAGAAACTATTAGGCCCTCTCGTGATGAACCCGACCCCTCTTCGGAGGAAACTGGTTAGGGTACTTACTTCCAGGCCAGTTCTACTCCTGCATTTGCTATTGAGCCCTTGGACATCCTAGAGCCTGAGACAAGGTCAAGTGAAGAGGAGGATTTCCTAGTCAAGCGAAGGGAAGTGATCACCCCTGAGTCTTCTACTAAGCGTCCAACTACAAGGTTACAAGCGAAGGTAGCTTATGATTCTGCCCTTCAAAAGAGCAGATAGAGTAGTCAAAAGAAAAGGAGGAGACTGGTAAAAAACAATGTTGTTGTGTGTGAGAAAAAAGTCCCTGTGGTAAAAGTGGAAGAGGAAACACCAGAGGAACCTGGTTCCTTGGTGAGAAGGTCCTAGAAAAAGAAGCAGCCTGCTTCAGTGGAGAAAGTTTCAATCCCCAATTCAAAGTTGAAGGATGTTATGAGTGAGCCCTCAATTTTTGATGAGGATATGTTAGTCAAGTCTAAGGGAAAAGAAAAATCAAGTGGTGCGAAGTCTGACAAACAAAAGTCTGAAACGGTTAAGGAACCTGGTTCTGTGAAAAAGCTGAGGAGTGAAAGTAGTTCATCTTCAGAACGCCTAATGCACCAAAAGGTTCTGCTGGGTCGTACTTTTGACCCGGCAATCTCTGATATGGCTGGTATGCGATACGTTCTTGAGATGGTTGAGTTTCAACGATGGGGGCATCTATTCCAAATGGATGCACCTAAAGTGTACGAGGACGAGGTTCAAAGCTTCTTTGCCAGCTTCTTTCCTATTGATACCGACCATATTTGTGCCTTGGTGAATGGCGTAGATATCGTGTTCGATGTGAGTCTGCTTGGAGATATTATTAAGGTCCCTACAGTTGGTGTGTCTAGTGTGAAAGATGCGTGTGGATCTAACTTCAGGAATGCTGTGATAAAGGATAATGCGAACCAAAAGGGGAACCAGATTCACAAGAAGGCATTGCTCCCTGTTTATCAATTGCTCTTCGAGCTAGTGAACAAAATTTTATTGCCTCGTGCTGAGAGGAGGTCCATGACTTCTACATCTAATCTGTTTCTAATGGAGCAACTGGATGGCTTTAACCCTGTGAACTTGCCAACTATCATGATCGAACATATGCAGAAGGTAGCAACCTTCAAAGATGGCAATCATGGTCTTCCATACGAGTTTCTACTTACTCAAGTGTTCAAATTTTTCAAAGTGCCACTGGGACAAAGCAAGGTAGGAACCAAGAAGCAGACTTTCTCACAGACAACGTTGGAAAAATGTGAGTGCATAGAGAAGAATGGGGGGTTAGGCAGTACATCAACCATCTCACAGCTCATTAATGCTCAAAATAGCGCAACTAAGGAGATTCGAAGGTTGAAAGCTAGGAATGCTATCCTGGAAGGTCAGCATGCCCAAGGGGCTCCAGAGTCAAATGAGGAACTGGCTGGTTTGACCACAGAAAATGCAAATCTCAGGGCACAAGTGGAGAACCTGAAAGCAGAACTGCTCAATGAGCAAAAGTCAGCTAATGCCCGAATAGACCTAGTTCTCCAAACTCTTGCTGCAGCTTCCAAGCCCTCTGCTCCTAGTGCCCCCTAAGTTACCCCTTTAGTGACCAGTTTCTGGATTGTCTCTTTTTAGTTTTTATGACTTGGCAGAAATTTTGTTTCTTTTTTTAATGTGGTTGGGATGTAACAGTACTGCTCCCGTTTTTAATAGTCCAATTCTGCCTTTGCTTTTTAAGCAAAGACATATGTTTTATATATACAAAATCTATCCTTTTTTATTATCTCATTGCTTGTATTCTCTGTTTCTCTTCTCTATCATGTTTTGTGCACATATGTGGCATGAGTTAGCTCGGCTAGACTTTTTTATGATATTTAACTGCTTGTGTCTTTTTAATGATGCTAAAAGGGGGAAGTATAATTTGAATTAGGGATCTGATTAAGGGGGTAGCATAAAGTCAGGGGAACTTTTTAGTCAGATAGGTTGCAAGTAAAGCACTCAAATAATAAGATAAAGATTTTGAACAAGTTGTATAAAACAAATTTTTAAACAAAAAGGAATTTTGGGAAAATGAGGAGTACTAGGTTGGTTAGCCTATAGGATCACCCTACACAATGTCCGGTAAACACTCATCAATGAGGGGATATATGTGACATTAGCGCGTAGTTATCATATCCCATATCTACCCTTCCCATCCCATTAATGGTCACTAAAGCGAGTGTTGGTCAGCGATCTCTATTGCGTGCTGTTACCCACCTCTTCTTAATAGTCCTGGAGGGATTTAGGACATCTACCTATAGGTGGTTCTATATAGACCCCTAAGGTTTAAAGGAGAAAATACTAAGGCGACAAGCAAGAACAATTAGGACCTTAGCACATAAGGCAAGAAAGAAGCAATTGAAGGCTCAAGTTTACCTCCACAAATAATGCACATAAGCAGCACGACTCAAACACAAATAAGGGCCTTTTGTTAAACAGTATCCTAAGACATGATGTCTAAGTAAATATCAAGACATAGAAGATAGGCAGTTTATTTTATAAACTCAGAAGTAATCGGTTTGCCTACTGATTTATTAAGCCTATTAAATCAGAACAACATTAAGTGACATAAATAGTTTCAGAATTGCAAGATTTTAAAAACTCCATATAGGCTTGCCTATACGCGGAATACTAATAACTACGTTTTATATAGTAAAACAAGGCAGGTTTTTTAAAACAGACTCTTGAATCCTTATAGGCATGATGTCTAATGATAGATTAAAGCAGTTTTTTAAGAACTCATCTCAAGGAAAACAAACCACTAATTAAACTAGTTTCAAAATGAACTAATCGTGAACTGGATTGATTTATTTAAACTAAACTGGTTTAAATCTATAGGTAGAATTTCTGGTGTTGTTCCCTATAGGCATGATATCTAATTGTGTTTAAAAACTGATGTTAGAAAGTGGTAGGCATGGTAACAAATGAAAGCACATATAATATCCGTTATAACAGAAGTTGGATTGGATCATATCCTATAGGCATGGTATCTACTTGTGAGGTTGATTTTAAGACCTACAGATATGATTTCTATTGTCGGAACCACTTGAGACCTATAGGCATGATTTCTAACATGGTAAGGCAAACATAGAAAAAATGTAAAGTCCTATAGGCATGATTTCTACCTGTATTACCCTATAAAAATGTAACTACCCACCCTTTTTACTAGTTGCCCCAATATTTGTTTACAAATTATTAGAGACTATATGAATGAATTATATAAATATATAAGAAAAATAAGAAGTTATTTTATAGGGAGCCTACAAATAGGCCCAGATTTCCAAAGCCTCCAACAGCCTCGAATGCTCAAATTCCATAGACAATATCATTGTTTAGGTGCGTCAAAGTTCTCTAAGGATCTCAAGGATCCCGGGCAGTGCTCACACCTAGAGTTGGTAACCACATTGAATAAGTGCAGTGTGGAAGGGCCAGCCTCAGTGTGCTAGAGTTCAGAGGGTTCTTAAGAGGATCCCAAGACAGTACACACACTGGAGGGGGCAGAACCTAGTGACTTAGGAGTAGAGGGATAGTGCTTGACATAGTTTGAAAGATTTCAGTAGGAAAACAGTATTTAAAAACATTTGCTTGAAATGGTTTTGTAAAATACATAGGGAGTTATTGAATAATACAATTTTAAAAAGGGTAAGTGATCAGCAATCAACCAAACTAAATACAGAACCAGAAGAAGTTTATCAGCACTTCAATACATGGAGTCAGACAGGTGCACACATCTACTTAGGGGTAATGGGTATTTGGGGTAAGCACAGGGCACATAGTAAACATAGATACACATAGGTACAGAACCAGAAGGGACCTTAAAAGGGGGTCAAGGCTTTTTAAAGTATAGCATGAACTGTATAGTTAATACAGAATCAAGAAACTTAGGATAGCCAATTACTTTACACAGGAATGGGGGGCATGCCAGGGATCAGGGAAACATAGACACATTAAGACATACTAGAAGGGGATCCTAAGGAGTATATAACATGCGGTAAAGAAGTCAATGAAGTAGACATGCTAATTGCATGTTGAACAATAAAACCATAGGTTAAAGCATATTAGAAACATGACAAATTGAAGTAATAGGAGGAGCATATTATTTTTGGGACTTGAATTAAAATTGGAACATACCAGTAAAGGGGATAGTAAACACAAAGTGAAAGAGAACCCAGTAGTCAGCCTTGGCTTGCAGCCGGCTGACTTTAGACAGTAGTAAGTGACACAAAAGAGAGCATAAAGCTTTTTAGTGTGAAAGAGAGAGTTTTTGAACCAATGTTCGCCTGTTTGTGTTAATGAGAGAGTGTGTATATATAGTAGTTCGAAATTAGATAAAAAATAAGGCAAGAATCATAGTAGCATAGTAATTATGAAACCAAATACTAATCAGAATCAAATCAATGCAAGTACTCCTTTAATTAAGGGGCAATCAATCAACGGTAATAGGCAGAAATGATTAAGGAAAGAAATCAAGTAGAGCATAAGGTACAAAATAGACAATTATGGGTAAGTACATAAGGGTTCAATTAAGGAAATAACTAATGAAGAATCAGTAAAATACTCGGTTAACCAAATAAGGTAAGAAAACAAAATAAAGTTGCAGAATATAGAAATAATCGAAAATCAGCATATAGTAAATCATGGAATCAAGGATTCGAAATTACTGATTTAAGGAGAGTAACATGGGTTCCCATGAATAAGCAAATAAACAAGCTAAAACTAGAGAATCAAAAGTTTAAAGGGAAGTTTTTCAAATAAAGCCAAGAAACAAGGAGTTCAGAGTTAATCAAGGAAAGAATCATGAGTTAATGTTTCAGCATATAAATAGAGTGAGATAGGAGTAACCAAACATAGAAAGCAAAGAGGCAAATCTTAACCAGTCAAGACGAACACAAGCACATAGAGCTGATGTAGGTTAGGCATAAGAAACTCAGTAGAAATACATTCGAAGCGAGATAGTCATATAAACTCAAACAAGAACATGCCAGTCACAATCAAAAGAAGAAACCTAGAAAAATTAGGGCTTTCAACATAGGCAAGTTGAAGAGGCAGTAAACTCACAGAATCAATCGAAATATGCAAGAAACAGAAGTTTAAACATAAAAATCAATTTAAATAAAGTTTTAGAAGAAGTTCCGAAACGCTAATTTTTAGAATAAGACGAAAAGCATTTGGAATCAACGATTCTTGTAAAAGAGTTCCAAGGATAGTGTAAACTATTAAAGAAACAAACTCAAATCATTATAAATATGTAAAAATCTAAGAGATATAGGAAGAAATCAGAGTTTCAGAAAAAATCCATATAGAGATGAAAGAACCTGTCTAGAATCCCAAGGATCGTAACAAATGCAGCATAATTTTGCTCGAAATCACACTGAAGTAGCCAAGAACAGACAAGTGACGAACCCTAGATGCAAGTCGGCATGGCCCTAGGCCCTTGAAGACCTTAGAGAAGGCAAGCATGGCATTAGAGGAGCCATTGGAGGCTTAGGAGTTGATGGGAGATCACCGGAGAAGACTAGAGAAGAGAGGTCGGCAGTTAAAAGGGCTAGGGTTAGGTTGAGTTACTGAGAGAGAAGAGGAGATGAGAGAATACAGAGGCGGCAGATTTGGGATAATGACATAGGGTTAGGGTCGTTTAGGATTAAAAAAGGAAGGAGTTAATACGGGCCGTTGATCTGAGATTTAATTAGTTCTGGGTGGGGTAGGCAGCTTTTAGGTTTGGGTTGGGTAATTTAGTACGAAATTGGGCTGGGGTTGGGTTAAAATTAAGGCTAAAATTGAAATGTAATCTGGCTATATTTTAAATAGCCAATTTATCCCTATATAATTTATAATAAATAATAAATAATTGCTAGAAAATAATTTTGTGTACCAAAATGATTTAGAATATATATTTAACATTTTAAAAATATAGAAGATCAATTTTATGCATATAAATGTAAATACATTAACAGGGCTAATATTGTAATTATATGCAATTTAGCTTTAAAAATATAAAAATACAATTATAAAAATGCATAAAAATATTTTAATCATATTTTGGCATAAATATAGAAATTAAATGATTAAATCACCACAACAATAATTTGAGGGTAATTATTGGGGATTTTATGAGTAAAAGGGAAGGAAATAAATCAATTTAAAATTTTTAAAATTAGGTGAAAATTATAACTACCTTGTGCATGCTTTTATATATATATATATATATATATATATATATATATATATATATATATATGCTATTTTGAAGGTATTTATGCATATAAAAAAATATAGGAAAAAATTGGGTATCAACAGTAGATGAGTGTTATATTTTAAAATTTTCAAGGCTGTCTAGGCAAGGTGACACTCCTAGATCGAGAGCCAAAAACTGCATGAGACTTTATTTAATTTTTGTCTCGCGAGAATTTGTACCGCTCCAAGAGCACAATCATAAACTTGAAGCAAAACTTGGGGTTCAATTCATAAGCTCAAGGTGGAGGCAAAAACTTATTTGCATCGTGCCGCGACGTTAAATCAAGCACTTGCTGGGAGGCAATCCAACTTTATTGATTTTTTTATTTTTTATTTTTATTATTGTATTATTCTGGTAGTGTTGTTTTTGATTTCTCTAGGAGCATGTGAAGCAAGGCAATTGGAAGAAAGCGAAATCAAGTGAGATGGTAAGAACTAAGTGTGGGGTGTCCGCACAAAGAATCGAGTCTGGGAGAAGTCTGAGCACCCCATGAGATGTTAATTCTTTGGCCTATGGTCTACCAGGGAGTTTTTCTTGCCCTCTTGTATTTATAGGTGTGCATTGGGGATAATGCACAATTTTAAGTGTAGGGTAAAGAAACTGTTTGGATGGATTCCTATGCTAGTTTAGTTGTGTTATTTTATATGCATTTGAAAAAAAAAGTTTCAAAAAAAAGTTAGAAATAATCCCTCTTGGGTTTTCATATGACCACAGTTCTTTTCCAAGGGACGACTCTTTGAACCGGGTAATAATTTTTTTTTTAAAGAATTTTCAAAAATTTTGGACTTTTCCCAACGATGGACTTCCTAGATATTTTTCTTGAGGGATTAAAGTCTAAAGAAAAATACAAAAAGATTTTTTTTCTTTTTTTTTCAACTGATAATATAATGGAAGAACTTGAGTATTTATGCTTTTTGTTATGTTTTACGTTGGGGCTTAGAGCTTGAGCATTTGCACTGAGTACTTTTTTTTATTCTTGTGATTATATGCCTTTGAAAGTATATGTATTTATTTTGACATTTGGGCTCGTCTATTGACTCCTATTGTTACTTCCTAGTGTTTGGATTATATGATAACATGCTAGTTGCTTTAACTTGAGAGTGGGGTGTGAGCCGTCCTGAGTAAGTCATATATATTGTGTGAGGTGAGATTTTGGTTGTACTATGTGCCATCCTTTGTTAGTCTAGAACTTTCCCCATGTGTGAGTCGAAGCGAAATGATTAAGTCTTGTGAGTTTAGGAAATTATATAGGCGTTTCTTTGATTGATCCTTCAGTCTATTTGATAAAAATTATCTTTTGTTAGCCCATTTGAGCCTGTAAATCTTTTCTTTGGTACCCACATTACAAGATGAATCTCTTTTATTCTTAATTAAATCTTTTTGAACTTTTACTTCCGAAAGAACTTAAGTCGCTACAAGAGAAGGAAAAGAGATTGGGTAGTCTTTGAGTGGAACCATAAAAAGGCCAAAAGGTGCATGTGTGTATTGAGAGAGCCACTAGCTGGAAATACCAATTTATGGAAGGTGTTGAAAAGATTTTGAAAAAAAAGAAAGAAAGAAAGAAAAAGAAAATAAAAAATAAAAAAAAACCATCCAATTCACTTTGATATGTGCTAGTACTTATTTAGATATGCTTAAAGTTAATGTGCTACATTATTTGCAGTTTTGTAGCGATATGTTGAGTGATCATGAATAGGATATGCTTAATAGTTAAAGTATACTGTATTAAAAGTGCTTAGGAGGGTTAGTCACTATTATCCATATCTATCCTACCCTTCCCTTAGCCTACATTACAACCCATTAAGACCTAATTGATCCTACACTTTGCGAGCTTAAATTAGTAGATACTTACATTACAGCCAAGACTATGGTACGAGCTTTGGGGGCACATGAGCTTCTTTGCGAGAGTGAGTGAATTCTTTCATTCTGTGAGTCCTTAAATTATACTTGAATTCATATTTGAGTGTGCGGACTGATTACTCTCTTTGTTTTGTTGGTGAGGGAACATGCTTTACAACGGATTGGTAAGGAACTCGTATCTTTAGTTTGCACAAGAAGCGAGTCACAAAGAGGAATGTAGTGGAGTCAATATTTGATGCTAGGATGTTAGAAGAGTCACACAAATATTTTAAATAATCTTGGCATGAGTTTATATCTTGAGGAAATGTATGAAGAGTGCATACGTTGGGTTTTAATCGTTGATATAAACCATTGTCATTGGTGTGATGCTTATGTATGTTTTGAAAGGTTTTCTTGCCTATGCGCTTAATTTTATGTTGCTCGAGGACGAGCAAGAGTTTAAGTGTGGTGTGGTGATAAATGATGAAAAGTGCATATTTTTTGAGTATATTTGCATATTAATTCTTGTGTGAGTCACGGGAGATTACATGGTTTGTGAAGTGAAATATGCTCATTATGTGTAGGAACGAGTTTGGATGATAAATGATCAAAAGATGACAATTCGACACAAAAATAAGAGGTGGAAAGAATTGGGAGCTCGTCCAATTTCGTGCGTGGCACGAAAACGTACTCGAAAAAGGAGAAAAATGAAGGCATAAAATAGCAAAGCGAAGCAAAGGCACGGATCGCTTCGCGAACTGAAAAATGCAAAAGCTAATTTCGCATATATGGGCGTGCCACGCGCGAAGGCAGACGCGAATTCCAACTCTCATATCCGATTTTGGATTGCCTTGGACGGCCCTCCACCCTATCTAGGTCATATAAATACATCCTAAAACATAACTTTTGGGGATGAGACACTACTTTAGGGTTACACAATACCTTTGGAGGTAAGAATACACGAGGAGCAAGGAGGAAGATTCAACCAGTAAGTTTTTCCTTTCTTCTTCTTGTTTTCTATTGTTGGTTGTGAATTTTAGTATTGTATTTTCACATATTACTATGAGTAACTAATTTATTATTTAGGGTTTTGATGAAACCTTTTGGAGGATGAATTCTTGTTAAGTTTGAATATAATTTAGCCTTTGAATTTCTTTACTTGTTCAACTACGTGCTTATTTATGCAGACTGAATGGCCATCATTTGACTGTGCCTATTTATTATGTATTGCTTGGGAAAGGGTACATATTTAGGTAGTTGTTGAACAACGTCACTCCTAACGTATATGAGGAGTCAATACGACAGGTTTAAAGGTGGGTTTAGGAATAACAAAGCCTTGACGTGGTCATAGTGAGCGGTAAGATTGTGCCAGCTAGCATAGTTCGGGAGAATATGTCTAGTAAATTGTTGTAGTTGCTGGGGAGAGAATTACGACACCCGAAGTACTCATGATCAGTAGAGAATAATTAGGCGAAGTTATAGGAGATGTAGTGGGAAGGATTCCGGCAATTGGGTAAATCATAACTCTAGACCTCCTTAATCTTGTTTCCAACCCTTAGTATCTTTAGTTATTAATTTTCTATTTTAATTTATTAGTTAATTAGTTAGACATAAGAATCTTAATATTTATAACTTAGGAATTGTTCAAGCTTGCCTTTTTGGTGATAGTGAACAGTTTAGCTAAACCTTAGTTCTCTGTGGAATTCGACTTCAGACTTTTAGATCGGATTATATTTGCAACGATCGATTATCCTTTTTAGGATTAGAGTCGGGCGATGATCAATATACTAATAATATACTCTAGGATCCCTTCTCTTTCCTAATGATTTTCTCTTTTGTGTTGGATAAATCGTCACTAACAAGTTCGAAGTTGGCATTTCAGTAACTCCGTCTTAAAATTGCTTATTCGTAAATTGCGTCCTTCAGTTTTGTAGAGATTTTCAGTGGAGTTGTTAAAATTTCTTAACATAATTATAGGGTCGTCGTAACAATAAATCATTATCTTTCTTATATCTTTGTTTCGAAAAAATTGTGGAAAAAAGGAATTAGTAAAACAAAGATCCACGTGACGGATAAGTTGCATAACTAATCCAGTGCTACCTACTTAATGTTTTTGTGGAATATTTTTTAAATAATGTTAATTGCAAAGTTTAGGATAGATCAAAAATCTGAAACTATTTCATTTGCGTTTTAGGAAGAAACTGTAAAGTGTTGAGAGGGATATATATGGAGGAGATTCATAATAACATTTCATAGTCGTTAAATTTTAATGTAGTGATACACAAGTGTAGCTTGCTCACTACACCAAGGCCAATTATGTTAGAAATGCCAACATGAAGATAAAGAGAAATTAACAACAAAGGATGATTTTGTTTATCTACAGAAATTACTAGGAAGAAGCAAAATGATAATATCGTGCTAAACTAGATCAGATACTATGAGATTGTCAATGACGTCAACACCTTGTCACTAATATGCAATAATTATTTCAAAATTAAATTTAAAAAATAAAGCAGCTTAAAAGTACAAATAAAACTTTTTGGGAATTGATATGCTGGAGATTTGAAGTGAAAACCCAAGATGGCCTCTCCCTATACCCCACTTTGGTGCCATTTAAAATCTAGTGATCTTATCCTCTCGATATTTGGGGTATACAGCCTAATTGGTGGGGTTTCTTGACTGCCAAGAACTACACAATTTCAATCGTCTGTTGTTTGGAATAAATAATTAAATCAGCATACACAATTTTATATATACATTACCTTTGAGTATCTTAGGACAATGTACATTTTTATTCCAAAAGGTGGAGATAGGGGAGGGAGGGTCTATCACAATTTTGTTTAGATGGCCAAATGTGACACCTTTCTAAGTTCCATTCGCTAGCTACTAGATCAAAGCTACTTTATATCTTTGCTTTTGCAGTAGGTGAGATTTTGAAAGTTGGAACAACAGAATTAGAAAGGAACCATCAAAAAGAAAGAAATTATTCAATAAGACCCCTAACTGAAGAAAAAAAACACTAATAATAATAAATGAAATCAAGAATGGAGGACGTCGTGTCAAAAAAGATCATGCAAAATAATCTAGAATATCTGGTGATTAACTAATTAAATTTATGAGTCAGCTGAACATTTCAACATATGGTCCCTTCTACTGTAATCATGAATTTTGCATTTTCATTATCTCTTTACATCACTATGATTACGGCGTGTTCATGAATTACTACTACTATAAAAAAGGATTCCCATTAAACACGCCATACCCTTTACATTTGCCTGTCTCTTTTCTCTTCACTTTAATTATATTCCTCATTTCCTTTTCAATGAAAACCAAAGCAAATCTTATGTTATTTGTGGTCTTGTTCTTGTTCCTGTTACTACATGGGCAACTTTTGAGAGCTTCAGCTCGAGATTGTTGTGGTTCTGTTGGAGGACATTGGGCTAGTCCTGTGACAAGGGGAGGAACAAAGCTCAAATTTGAAGATCAAATTTCTGGGGAAATTAAGAAAACAGAGGATTATGCTGGAGACCATGATGTCTTTGATGATGTCTATAGACAACACGAAGATATTCCTAGTCCTGGTGTTGGAAACTGAACTGATAACATCATATATCTTAGAGCCTTCAGACAAACTTTTGTCTCATGGGTACATAAAAAGTTACTATTATATATACTTTGATGTTTGTTTCGTTTTCTATTTCATTCCATATAGTTTGGGATTTACTTAATTAGCGCTTATTCTGGGGGTAATGGATACTGTCCTTATCTATTATATTGTGGCCATGTATCACTTAATTTTATTTGAATGTTATTCAACTTATGTACATTTTTACAGAAAATATATATATGTGCATATATGTAAACATTTGTGATGTTTATCATATATTGTCGTGCCTCGGGCCTGATTCTTAAATGGAATAAACATTATTTATATGTACTCATGTTGGTGATTCAATTTGCTCTTTGTAACGATCCGATCGGTCGTTTCATGAGTTACCGCTCTGTTTCCCCCATTTCTGCTTCTTATTGCCTTGTTCTGCTGTGTTACGTGTTATTGGTTTGGTTGGCTCGGGTTCGTAGAAGTTTTGGTAAGGTTTGAGACACTTAGTCTCTTTTGAGTGAACTTAAGTTGGAAAAGTCAACCGGATATTGACTTATGTGAAAAAGAGCTCGGATGTGAATTCCGATGGTTCGGATAGCTTCGGGAGATGATTTGGGACTTAGGAGTGTGATCGGAATGTGTTTTGGAGGTTCGGAGTAGATTTAGACTTGAATTGGCAAAATTGAAATTTTAGCGTTTTCCGGTTGATAGGCGAGATTTTGATATAGGGGTCGGAATGGAATTCCGGAAGTTGGAGTAGGTCTGTAGTGTCATTTGGGATGTGTGCGCAAAATTTCAGGTCATTCGGACGTGGTTTGATAGACTTTTTGATCAAAAGCGAATTTCGAAAGATTTTTGGAACCTTAAGCTTGAATCCGATGTTATTTGGTTGATTCGATATTCTTTGAAGTATTTTGAAGATTGGTATAAGTTTGGATAGTAGCATATGACTTGTTCATGCTTTTGGTTGAGGTCCCGGGGGCCTCGGGGTGATTTCGGATGGTTGACGGGAGATTTATGGAGTTGAGTTTGGCAGCTGAAGTTTATTGTTGATGTCATAACCGCACCTGCTGTGGTGAGGAGAGGTAGAGGGAGACCTAAAAAGTATTGGGGAGAGGTGATTAGGTAGGACATGACACGACTTAGGATTACTGAGGACATGACCCTTGACAGAGAAGTGTGGAGGTCGAGCATTAAGGTTAGGGGAAAGTTGTGAGTATCTCTACAGCGCACTAGAGTGAGACTAGCCAGTTAGGAGTTAGTCTTAAGATGCTACTAGTCAGCTATTGATGCAGGGCTTTATCTGCTGGATATTATTATATCTTCCATCTTTTTCATACTTCCTATATTTCTTATATTGCTGTTATTTTATTTTATGTTATGTTATTTTATTATGAGTCTATTGATAGTACTAATATATCGTCTCTTGTCGCTTTCTTGAGCCGAGGGTCTCCTGGAAACAGCCTCTCTGCCCCTCGGAGTAAGGGAAAGGTCTGCATACATATTACCCTCCCAAGACCCCACTTGTGGGATTATACTGTGTTGTTGTTGTTGTTGTTATCATAACCGCACCTGCGCTGAAGCAAGCTACCCGGTCTATGATGCTCATATTTCACCTGCTGACAATTGAGACACCGAGCTACAAATCCCACAATGTCCTTCTTCATTCTCCTCCACCAATAATGTTGTCTCAGATCTTGATACATCTTCGCGGCACCCGGATGAATGGAATACCACGAGCTATGGGCCTCCTCCAGAATCAACTCCCGAAGCCCATCCACATTGGGCACACATATCCGGCGCTACATCCTCAATACTCCGTCATCACCAATGGTCACGTCTCTGGTATCATCGTGCTGAACTCTGTCCTTTAGGACAAGCAAATGAGGATCATCATACTGGCGCTCTCTGATGCGATCGAATATCCAACCTCACGAACCGATTGGCCAAGGCGTGAACATCAACTGTAAGAGGTCTCTCCCTAACTGGAATGTATGCCAAACTCCCCATACTCACCGCCTTCATATTCAAGGCATCGGCCACCACATTGGCCTTTTCTGGATGGTACAAAATAGTGATATCATAGTCCTTTAACAGCTCCAACCATCTCCGCTGCCTCAAATTGAGATCCTTCTTCTTGAATAAGTGCTGGAGGCTACAATGATCAGTAAATACCTCACACAACACACCATACAAATAATGCCTCCAAATCATCAACGCATGAACAATGGCAGCGAACTTCAAATCATGAACGGGGTAGTTCTTCTCATAGGGCTTCAACTGACGAGAAGCATAAGCAATAACTCTACCCTCCTGCATCAACACACACCCAATACCAACTCTCGATTCATCACATATGGTATAGGAACCTGAAGTTAATGACAACACTAACACTGGAGTTGTGGTCAAGGCAGTCTTGAGCTTCTGAAAGCTCTCCTCGCACTCATCAGACCACTTGAATAAAGCACCCTTCTGAGTCAACTTGGTCAAGGGCGATGTGATTGATGAAAATCCCTGAACAAACCGGCGGTAATAACCCGCCAACCCAAGAAAGCTGCGAATCTCTGTGGCTGAGGACAATCTTGGCCAACTCTGAACCACCTCTATCTTCTTCAGATCAACCTGAATACCCTCGCTGGACACCACTTGCCCCGAGAAAGCTTCTCCTCCCTCAACCTCTGCAACACAACTCTCAAATGCTTTGTGTGCTCCTCCTAACTACGCAAATACACCAGAATATCATTAATGAAAATTATGACAAACGAGTCGAGATAGGGACGAAACACGTTGTTCATCAAATGCATGAATGTTGCTGGGGCATTGGTCATCCCAAAAGACATCACCAAGAACTCTTAATGACCATATCGGGTCCTAAAAATTGTCTTAAGAATATTCGAGTGCCCGATCTTCAACTGGTGATAACCTGAACGGAGATCAATCTTGGAGAACAATCTCGCTCCCTAAAGCTGGTCAAACAAATCATCGATACGAGGCAGTGGATACTTGTTATTAATTGTAACCTCTTTCAACTGCATGTAATCAATGCACATCCTCATCGTGCCATCCTTCTTCTTCACAAATAGGACAGGCACACCCCAAGGCGACACATTAGGCCGAATAAACCCCTAATCAAGAAGTTCTTGAAGGTGCTCCTTCAACTCCGCTGGTTCCATACGATACGGTGGAATAGAAATGAGTGCCCGGCACTAGATCAATACCAAAATCAATATATCTGTTCGGTAGCATACCCGACAGGTCTGCAGGAAACACATCGGGAAAATCCCTCACAACAGGAATAGAATCAATACTAGGAGATTCTACACCAGCATCCCTCACAAAGGCTAAGTAAGAAAGACAACCTCTCCCAACCACCTGGTGGGCCTTCAAGAACGAAATCACCCCACTGGGAACATAATCCGTCGAACCTCGCCACTCAATCTATGGCACACCCGGCATAGCCAATGTCACTGTCTTAGCATGACAGTCCAAAATAGCATGAAATGGAGATAGCCAATCCATGCCTAATTTAATATCGAAGTGCACCATAAAGAGCAAAAATAGATCCACTCGGGTCTCCAGACCCCCAATAGTCACCACACGACCGGTACACACAGTCCACAACAATAATATCGCCCACCGGAGTAGATATACGAACAAATAAAACAAGAGACTCACGGGGCGTATCCAAATAATGAGCAAAATATGATGGCACATATGAAAAAGTAGAACCGGGATCAAATAACACAAAGGCATCTTTGCGGCAGACTGAAACAATACCTGTAATCATAGCATCTGAAGCAATGATATCTGGTCTAGTTGGGAGTGCACAGAAACGAGCCTGACCTCCACCTGATCGATTTTCCCCTCTGGGGCGACCCCTAGCTGACTGACCCCTACCCCTAGATGCTTTAGCGGGTGGTGAAGTGACTGGAGCTGAAGTCGAGCGCTGACCCCTCTACTAGGATGGACCCTTAAGAAGACGAGGACACTACCTCCTCATATGCCCAAACTCTCCACACTCATAATAACTCTCCGGTGCTGGAGATGGGGACTGAAGGGAACCCCTAGCTCAGAGATGACTAGCAGATACACCTGGTATAGAACAACCCTGAACCGATGGAGCACGGGACGAACTCTGGTATGGAAAGGCACTGAGTGATGAATGGCCCTAATGGTAACCGTGAGAACCATGACCCGATGATGCCCCACGATAACCTGGGCGAGATGACTGAGCCTACCTGAATGGACGACCTCTGCCGTGCTGAAACTGACCTCTCGAAGGAGCAGTACCAAAGCTACCAGATCCTCGAGGCCTCATAACCTCCCTCTCCTCTCGCTCCCGGCGACGAACTGACTAAATCTCGTAGGTGATGTCAACAACCTTCTCGAAAGTAGCACCTGACACCATCTCCCTAGTCATGAGAATCTGAAACTGATATGTGAAGCCATCAACGAACCTCCTGATCCTCTCTTGATCTGTAGGAACCAACCAGACCGTATAACGAGCTAACTCAGAAAACCGCATCCCATACTGTATCACAGTCATATCTCCCTGACGCAGCTGCTCGAACTACCTGCGTAGCTCCTCTTTGAGAGATTGTGGCATATACTTCTATAGAAAGATAATGGAGAACTGCTCCCAGGTAAGGGGTGTTGCACCAATAGGCCTACACCTTTCATAATCCTCCCACCAAGTGAAGGCCGCTCCAGAAAACTGAAAAGTAGTGAAAGCGTGTGATGACCCAAAAGGTCATCACGCATCACTTGATTTGCAAGTAAATTCTATGTTTCCAGGCCGTAGAAGCCTCCTTTTTCCTCATCTTAATTTGGGTGCGCGGTCCGGGCATATATCTGGAATGCTTCATTGTGGAAATTTGATGAAAATACTAATATGGCCTATAAAATTTAATTTAAGTTGACTCTGGTCAGCATTTTGGGTAAATGGACCTGGACACATGACTTGACAGTCCCGGAGGGTCCGTAAGAAAATATGGGACTTGGGCGTATGCCCGGAATTTAATTCCAAGGTCCCATACCCAAGAAATAAATTTTTGAAGAAAATTATTTAACTGAAATTTTAAGAGTTTTTTGGAAATTTGAATGTTTTTGAAATTGATGGTATCGGGCTCGTATCTTGGTTTCAAAGACCAGTACCGGTCTTATATGGTGTTTATATTGAGCCTGTAAAATTTGATAAGAAACGAACTTGAAATGACATGAATCGGACCCTCGGTTGTGAAATTTGAAACTTAAGTGTTCTTGAGATTTTTCTTTGATTTTGATGCTAAATTCGTTGTTAAAGCTATTAATTTGGCGATTTGATCGCACGGGTAATTCCATATGATATTTTTCAGTTAGTATGCATGTTTGGTTTGGAGCCCCGAGGGCTCGGGTGAGTTTCGGAAGGTTTTTATACTTTGAAAAGTTGCAGGTTTTCAGTTTCTGGTATTCTGGAGTTTAGTTCTTCGCGTTCGCGAACGCGAAGGGTAATTCCGGCTGAAGGACAATTCCTTCTACGTGAACGCGAGAAACACGACGAGAATGCGAAGCCTTGGGGGTGCTACCCTTCGCGAATGCAGACCTGCTATCGCAAACGTGAAGGCCTTTTGGCCGGGACAGGGGGAAAGGGATTTTTGTTCTACGCGAACGCGGCCACCGACCCATGAACGCGATGGCTTGAGGAGCTAAAGCTCCGCGAAAGTAAGCCACTAAATGTGAACGCGAAGGCAACTGGGTCTGACCCTTCACGAACGTGATAGGCCCTTCGCGAACGTGAAGAAGGCCTGTCTAGTGAATTAAAAACAGTAGCAAATCGGGATTGAGTCCATAACTTCATATTTTCAAAACTAGAGAGCATTGAGGCGATTTTCAAAGAACAAGTTCTTCCCCAAAGCATTGGTATATGATTCTAAACCTTTTTCTTTCGATTTACCATTGCATTTCATCAATTTTCATCCAAAAATCTAGGGGTTTTATGGTAGAAATTAGGAATTTAGGTAGAGTTAGGGCTTTTTGAATAATTGGAATCTAGACCTCGTTTTAGGGTCGAATTTCGAAACTAATTGCATATTTGGGCTCATGGGTGAATGGGTGTTCGGGTTTTGGTTCGAACCTCGAGTTTCGACCAAGCGGGCCCGGGGTCGATTTTTTACTTTTTTGGAAAAATGATAGAAAACCTATAATTAAGCATTGGGTACGAATTCTTTAGCATTTATTGATGCTGTTAAATTAATTTGGGCTAGATACAAGTAATTTGGAGGCAAATTCTAAAGGAAAAGCGGTGTTTGAGGCTTGAGTTGGCAGTGGAAGTTTGAGGTAAGTGTCGTAGTATTCTTAGATAGTCTTTGAATTTGTGACACTAAATTTTGGGTAGAGTTGTATATAGACTTCCGCAGTTTGTATTAAGTTAAATTATCAGATTTCGTCTTCCGCTTTGTTATTGATATTTGTATTTCCGCTATTTTGATATGTTATTTTGAAATTATAAGAACTTAAAGACTTGAAAAGGGTAATTAAATCGGAATAGTTGGCTTGCCTAGCTTTCACGAGTAGGCGCCATCACGACTCCCGAGGGTGGGAAATTCGGGTCATGACAAAGAGACCCCGTTGGTCTCCAAAATACCCGCTGTACGAAGAATCCTCTAACACTTGTCCAAGAAACCCTGGGCATCCTCACCCTCTACACCACTAAAAGTCGGAGGCTAAAGTTTACCAAACCTCTCCAACCTGCGATGCTCGTCCTCTGGCATGGCAGGAGCTATATAGTCCTGAGCAGCTGCAACCGGCTGGGCTAGATGTTCCCCCGGTGTCTGAAGTCCCTGCACGACCTGCTCAGGTGTGCGAGCGGCGGGAGTCTGAGTGCCTCCCCCAGCCTGAGAAGTAGTTGCGGCTGTAGTAACTGAGACTGCTTGAGCTAGGCTAGTGCATATTGATAGGATCTGGGCCAGGGTCTCCTGAAGACCCGGAATCACAATGGGCATAGCTGGTGCCTGAGTTGGTGTTGCTAAAGCGTCCACAACTAGGACTTGATCCTGAATTGGGGCTGCTGGTGGATTTGTAGGTGGTGCCCTAGCTGCTGTGCGGGCCACACCCCTACCCCTACCACGGCCTCGACCGCGTCTTTGGCCTCTAGTGACCATAGCTGGTGGTACTGATGGTCGTGCATCCTCACCGGTCGCTCGTGTCCTTACTATCTGTGAGAGAATGGAATAGCAAAAGTTTAGAACTCGGATCAACAGATTCGCACGACAAGAATTTCAAGAATATGAAGATTTCCTAAAGGTTCTGCAGCCTTTCGAGGATAAAAACAGACGTCTCCGTACCGATCTGTGAGGCTCTGCTAAACCGGCTCATGACTCGCGAGACCTATGTAACCTAGGCTCTGATACCAACTTGTCACGGCCCCAAATACCCCGGAGGTGATGGCGCCTATCACAATACTAGGCAAGCCAACCCAAACCATTAACCGCAGTAAATTCCTTTTAGCAAACCATTTTTTTCTAATACTGATTAAGTTTCAAACTTGCATAAGAAATATCTAAATCACTGAAATGTGCGGAAAGACACTATAACAACAAACCAAACATAGCCCAATCATCTGGCGTCACAAGTCTAGAGCCTCTAAATATAACTAGTCTGACTGTCTATTACATAACAAATCTAAAAATGTGGAAAACAAGGATAGGAAGGAGGAAAGCAGGGCTACGGACGCAGTGCAGCTACCTTGCAATCTCCGGTAAGCTCCAATAATGTTGGGGACCCTCACTCTGGCACTCAGGCACATGGATCTTCACATAAGGTGGAGGGAGTAGCGTGAGTACGCCAACTCAGTAAGTAACTAAAGTAAATAAGGTCTGAGTGCAGTGACGAGCAGTTAAAATCATATATAAGAGTATGCAACAGAGTATCAAACCAAACTCAATAGCTTAAAAGCCAGTTACTTCGTAAAAACTTCATTTTCAATTGAAATACTTGAAATCATTTACTTAACAGTTTTCAACAGAGGCTCATTATAAAGAAGAGTGAAATCAGCAAAAGTATCATAAATGGGCCCCTCGGGCAAGGTATCACTCATAGATATAGCCTCTCGGTCACTCATGACTCAACTCTCGTTACACAGTACTCACACTCAGCACTCATGCTCAATAATATCTCATAATAGTTGATGTTCTAAACGTCAATACCACACAAGAGGGGGAGGTGATTTGTGTGGTACCCAATTTTCGCTCTAGAAGAACCAGGTTCTTCAAGGTGTTTTAACTACTACTGTTTGCGAAATAAAAAGTACATAAAAAAAGAACACAGAGATTTTTACATGGAAAACACTTTGATCAAAAGGTGAAAAAACCACGACCTACAACTCAGTAGGATTTTCCCAAACTTCCACTAAAATCACTGAGTCAAAACAGCATTTACAAAAACTCTTTGTAAACCTAAGGATTAACTCTAATCCCTTGTAGCACACAGTTGTTAGCTTACAATTGCTTCTATGAACTCTTTGTTAAAACAACATTTACATTAACTCTTTGTTAGCTTATAACTTAAACACTCAAAGTACCTAATACAATTGCTTCTATGAAAGTTGAAAGGTACAACTTTAAACCACCTACTACAATTGAACTAGAATAAGAAAAAACACAATGGAACTGGTTCTTCTATCTCGTTCAAGTAGCTTCAGGAGTGCACACTCAAATCTCACATAAATTGCTTGCAAAATCGCCTTGCTCTTTTTCTTTCAATTTAGTTTAACTTCTGCATTTGTGCAATACTTGTAAAAGAGAACAATCACTATCATTTAATAGGTGAGAAATCAGAGTTTGATTGGGACTCAATTTCTGATCTTCTATCGTAGTTGAGTCCTTGAGGATATCAAACTCTAACACTCTCTTTATCAGGATTGTGTTCTCTTCATATAAGGAGACTTTCTCCCCTTATCCAATATGCAACTTTTTCAATCTGATCAGGAGATATTGCTTCTTGATCAGTAGGACTTATCTCCTTCACGTTCATCTCACATGTGTAGGTTGATCATGACAGTGCTTCACAAGATGGACCTGGTCCATGACTAAGTTCATTTGTCATTCTTCAAAACTTCACCTGTTCTTGGGCAAACAAATTCCCCCTTTTTGATGATAACAAACTCTGTGCTTTTTACTGATCAAAAAACCTGTAAGAACTCAGCTTAACCATCAACACTAAACTTAGAAAATTTTCTTTTCATCAAGGACCAAGTTAATTAGGTTATAAATATCACTTATTTCAGAATAATGTGTAAAGCACAATTTCTCTTCCCCCTTTTGGAATCATCGAAAAGTTGCATACACAATGTGAATTCTAAAGTTTAATAAGTACTCATGGCCACTAGGGTAACTGCAAGTGCAATCATGGTGCAATCATCAGTAATCAAACAAACATATTTAAACTATCATGGTCAGAATAATCATTGAACAAGAAAAATAGTAATTGTCACTGAGAGAGACATGTTGCCACTAACAATCCACAAAAAGAAAGAAAAACATCCAAACCATGAGCAAAAAATAGAAAAATCCCTAATCTGGGTCACTAGGGATACTAGAACTAGTTCAGGAGACAGAAACTAGGAGTCCTAAGGCTTGGAGGAACTGGAGGGTTGAGTTTGGAGAAGATTCAGCATGTTCTGAAGAATTCCATCATTCATCACTTTTTCTTTTTCAAGCCCAATTCTGAGACCATCCCTCTCAGCTTCCACATCAACCACACGAGCCTTGAGCCTAGCAATTTCAGCATCCTTAACTGCACATTCCTGAACCAAAGTCCTAACCTTGCTATTGATGGGTGTCCTCAAGGATGAACCAGGTTCAACTGGGATGGCATTGACTGGATAGTCACAAGCAAGAAGAGTTTTGATGCCAAAGTGCTTTTTGCTCGAGGCCATTTACCATTTCTTCAGAGGCACATTGAACCTGTCCAGAACTTTGGTTAGTATGAAACCATATGGGGTAGCATGAGCCTTGAAACCATTTATGACCCTATCTAGAAGTTTGACTATGAGGGTAGGCCAATTGATTTGCTTTCCTCTCTCCAGGCATTCCTTAAGAACCAGATCCATGTAGTTGGTAGTGTGCCTTCTCTCCTGTCTTGGCAATAAGCACTTGTTGACAAACTCAAACACCACCTTGTGCTGAGGCCTCATCTCACTTTTCTGCACAGCTGTGGCTTCATTCACATTCTCTGAATCACAGAACCTTTTGGTGATTTCAAGGGCAGTGGGGAGGGAGTCTAGGCATGTCCACCTTTTACTAGTATAGTCATCAAACTCTTCAGAGGGTATGTCCAGAATCTCTCCCAGTTGTCGCGCCCCCTTTTTCTTGCGAAATCGGGTTTATGACATTTGGGAGGACAACTCGTTCCCTTTTGGGAATTGGGTATTTTTATTTGAAGAGTTGTCACCTAGCGACTAAGTGCATTAGGACACTAGGAAGAATTTGTTTAGAAAAACCAGAGTTTGGGTAAGGGCTAGAAATTATCTCGAGGGGAAGGTGTTAGGCACCCCTCAATACCCACTAGTGTTGTTCCCGGCCATGCTACAATTGTGACTTAAGTACAAACAATAAATAAGCAATTAAGGGTTTCAAATATGAAGGGTTGTCACATTGTGATTGCAAATAAGTTAATGTTTGAAGAAATAAGGAAGTTGAAATTTGAGAAAAAGGAGTTTAAAATTTTGAAAGTAATAAAATAAACAAGTAAAGGGAAGGGGTGTCCTAGGTTTATAAATAATATGGATCAAATCAATGCAATACCCAGTAATCACTCCTTAGAAGAGGGGTTACACGTGGTATTAGCGCACCGGTCATCATATCCATATCTACCCTTTCCCACACCCGTTGAGGTAATTAAACGCGGAATGGTTTCGTTACTTATTACATGCTAGTACCCGCCCCAATCCTATCAGTCACGGAGGCATTTGGGATTACTAGTCCTAAAGGGAAAGGAGATTTGGACTTTGTATGGTTTAAAAGGATAAAATTCCAAAGCGACAAACAAAAACACATAAGGTAGATATGGGAAACACATAACAATTTAAGAGGCTCAGATGGGCCTCCTCACTTAAAGACAGATTGTTTAGCATGTCTTGCAGATACTGATTATGGTCTGAATTAAACTTAATCTTTAAGGAGGCAGACTGTTCTATTACATATTTCAGATAAGAAACCGAAATCAGACGTGCCTACTGGTTGGAATTAATAGAGTCTGATTCAATTAGCTAATTTTACCTTATATCTTGCCTAAGTGAAACCTACATGCATGACATCTAATAATGCAGAAGTGTACTGGTTTTTACAAGAATAAGGCCTATTGATTATAGAAAACATAAGTTCTGCAGACATTGAGTAACGTTACTACTGATTTTAGACTTGTAAATGATTCAGATCAGTTGGTTACTCCTATAGACATGTTTTCTAAGTGTTATTGAGTTTAACCTTTACGAAAATGCAGAAATCCTATAGGCATGGTGTTTAAAACGCTGATTTTTATTATTTAAGCCTATAAATGTGTTTGCCTAGTGATAGATGCATATGCAGAATTCAGGAAACTCTATAGACATGTTCTCTATGTGATAGGCAGAAACGCAGAAACCTATAGACATGGTCTCTATGTATGAAATGCAGAAGCTATAGACATGGTATCTATGTATGAAATGCAGAGGCTATAGACAGGATTTCTATATGAAATGCAGAACCTGTAGGCATGGTTTCTATTTGAAAAACGCAGAAGTGCAGGACTTGTAAACATGATTTCTATATGAAAAATGCAGAAGTGAAAACAGGGCATGATTGCAGCAGTAAATACCTATGAACATGATATATACCCTTATGCATATATGAGTGACCCTCCCCTTTTCACTAAGACCCCATAAGTTATTACAAATTATTTCAGCCCAGAATGAATAAAGAAAAGTAAAATAAAATTACATCAGAAAGCTAAAATTCCCAACTAAGGAGAGCCTGATTCAGACTTCTGTCTGAAGCATGAAGTAAACCAACTCCAAAGATCAAATTCCAAAGCCTTTCTCCTATGATTATAGTGCATTGTGGAAGGGCCAAACCAACTCCAAAGATCAAATTCCAAAGCCTTTCTCCTATGATTATAGTGCATTGTGGAAGGGCCAACCCTCAAATGTCCAAGTTCAGAGGGAGCTCAAGGTCCCAAAACAAGGCTCATATGAGGGGGGGGGGGCAGAACTTAGAATCTAAGAGAGAGTGCAAGTGCATAGAGGGGATTTTGGGGAATGCCAAGACAGGCTGGTGGTCATACCCAGCAATTGGAAGTGATGGCACACCCCAACCAGCCTGTTAGCCACATTGTTTGGGAGTTAGGATCCATTAAAGGATCAAGCCCAGACATGAGCAATAATTTGGATGTTGCCATGCTTTGAACTTTAACTCAAACACATAGAAGGGAATAAGGGTATGGGGAATTCACATAGCAACAGATGTAAAGAGACAACATATTCAATACAGAACATAAACAGCAAAGTAGACAAGATTGCTGAAACTGTAAAGAAAACACATGGGGATGAAGCTGAAAGTTAAATTAGAGCATACCAGTTTCAGGGAAATAAGAAGAGAAGTAGTAAAGCGAAATTGCAAACACACAACAAGAAGATTTCAGAAGAGAGTAAAGTGTTGAATTGAGAATGTGGGAGTATTGAAATTGAAGGTGTTCAATAAGTGTTGTCAGAGTATTGAACTCAAGATCTTAAAGAGTATTGAATTAGAAGTGTGTAAGAGTGCAGAAGGGTCGTGCCCTTTATAGTGCAGAAAGCAAGTAAGAAAAGGTAAGAAAATAGTTTCGAAATCAATCACATAAGGTCTCCCTTCAATTAAGGGATTCTGATTTCAAACGGGCAAGATAATTAAGGAAAGAGTTTGATCAAAATCTTTTCCAAAGTAGCACAAAAAGGGTAAATACACAAAAGTTATTTAAGGCAAAAGTCTAGTGGTACATGGTTTGTGCAAATAAAGAAAGACGATCACTCAACAGCCAATAAAATCAAAATTGCAGGCTTTGTTCGAATGAACCAAGTCAGAAAAAATGAGGAAAGGGTTTTACTTAAGGAAAATTAGCTACAATCAATCAAACCTTATTAAGAGGAATTCCGAATCAATCACAAGTTGACAAAAACTTTTAAAGGCAAAATTCCTCATATATAAAGCATACAGACATATCGAACAAGAAAGAACTATCATGCGAAAAAGCCTAGTATAGAAGAGTTCTGGGTCATAACAAAGAGGCTCAAATCCAGTACACAGACTCAGAATGAGTTTGAGAGTGTCCAGGGTCCCAAATAGAACCCTAGTCCAAAACACAAGATCAAACTCGCCAAAAAATCCCCAAATACCAGGGTTTTCAACTCGAGTCAGATACAGAGAAGAGAAAACAAATAACTGAAACAGGCTCAGAGGTCTCTTTCAGGGATTCATGTGAAAACAAACAGATAAAATAGTAGGTTCAAGGCAAATAGAATGAAGAACTAATTTGAAGCATAAAGAACACGTTTTAAGAAAGCTTGGAACTTAAACAAGATTCAGAAGAGAAATGAGATAGTATAGCACTTAAGAGAACAGTAGAGGAAACATGTTTAACAAAGAACTCAAACAAAATCCATAAGAAGGCAACTAAAGACCTAAAAGCTTAGTAGAAAATATAGTAGAGGAACATAGGGGTAAACGAACACATAAGATAAACATGTGAAAGCATGATATAGAAACCAGTAGAAGAAATAACGGAGCACAATAGAAGGACATGCAAAATAAGGCGAACATAAGAACACATGAGAAGGACATGCGAGGTAGAAAAGAGAACATAAAAATATAGCATAGATAGATTCACACAAAGAGAAGAAGAAGAGGAGTCAGAAAACATTTTAAAACCATTTCAGAGACCCTAAATCGAAGAGATAATTTTTTAAAGAAAATTAGGGAAAGCGTTTAAGAACTCAAGTAAAGAACAAACATAGCATAGATATAAGAAAACAACCAGAGAAAAACCTCGAATAGCTTAGGGTTTCAGAGAAACCCTAGAAATGAGAAAGGATTGGAAGAAGGTCCGATCTTGAGTTAGAGAGGTCAGAAATAGGCTTCTGATGCTTGAATACGCCGGAGAGGCCATAGAACCTTGGATCTGTAGAGATCTGAAAGGACACCATCGAGGTTGGACCTCGAAACTTCAAACACCCAGGGTTTAATGGTGGAGGAGGGTGAGTATAGGCCATCTATGGCCTGAGAAGCCATGGGTTCTGGTGAGATTGCGGTTGAAGGGGGGTGAGAGAGGCTAGGGTTTCAGGAACCTTCGAGAGAGTTTGAGAGAGGGAGAGTATTCAAAGGCGGCTGAGAGATGGAAATGAGGGGATCAGGGCAGGGTTAGTGAATTAAAAATGGTAAGGGGTAATCGTGGTCGTTGATCTAAATGATCAACGGACTGGATTGAAAGAAAGGGCCAGGCGGGTTAATTGGTTGGGTAGGGGGTCGGTTTAGATTAGAATTGGGCCGGTCCAATTGTGTTTCAAAATTGGGTCAATTAGGGGGGGCAATTTGGCTATGATTGAAATAAAAAATGGGTCAGGTTTTAAATAGCTAGTTTTTTCCTTTTTATTTTATAAAAAATAGTAAAATGATTTTGAAAATAAATTAAGAGTACTAGATCAGTTAATAATATATAAATATTGATTTAAAAATGTTGGAACCAATTTTGTAATTATAAAAATACTATTAAATCTTAAAGTAGGCTAGAATTGCAATTATATGCAATTTAGCTTTAAAAATATAAAATAAATTTGTAAAAATATATAAAGATTACCTTAACTATATTTTGGTACAAATATGGGAAATAAAAATCCACCATAATGATAATTTTGGGAATAATTATTGGTTTTTATATTGCTGAAATGAGCAATAAATTAATTTTAAAAATCTTTAAAAATTAGGAAAAAATACTAAAATACTTGGGCATGCTTATATATGCGTACATATTTTATTTTGAAAGTATTTTGTATATATAAAAAATATACAGGGAAAAATTGGGTATCAACACTAGTTTCACAGCATCAAACTGCACTTTAACTCCCTTCACCTGGCTACTGACAACTCCATCCTTAACAGCAGCATTTGCCATAAATTCAATCAACTCATTTCTAGCTAGCCTACCTTCCATCTGGAGGACCATATCCTTCCATCCCTGAGCAGCCAAAGAGTCTACCAATCTCATCATCCCTGATTCCACCAGGTCCTTCAACAATCTACCTTTTAAGATTTTTCTTCTGCCAAAAATGGCAAACTTATCCTGTACCTTCTCAGATTCATCTTCTTCTTCTTCTCCATTCCAATCATCATCATCAGAAACTTTGGTTTGTTTAGCTTTCACTGCAGATCTTATCCTCTTGGCTAGTGTGGGTTCAGTAGCTACAGGCACAGAGGAGGACTTCTTGGAGGAAGTCTTGGGTTTCTTAGGCTTGGGTGTGGGAACCTCCACTGTTGTACCTCTCTCTTGATGGACTAGTTCCATCTCTTCTTCCTCAACAGCCTCGGAGGATTCTGCAACAGTTCCCTTTCCTTTATCCTTTTTCCTTTTCTTGGTTTTTTCTAAAGCCTTTTGTAGATCAGCTTCACTCTGTTTTACCCTGCTTCTTGTGTCTCTACCCCTAGGCACTGAAAAGGCAGTAGGTGTTGGGGATGAGGCTTTTCTTTTCTTGGATGGCTTGGGAACATTTGGGGCTTTGGTGTAGTAGCTTTGCATTTCTTTGGGTCATAACTTGCCCCAACCTTTTTCAATAGGTCAGCCAAGGTTTCTTTAGCAGATGAAACAGGTCCATCTCTTTGTTTGCTTAGATGAACCAACCCCTCAGCTGCTTCCCCAGAACCATTTCCCCCTGACTTTATGCCACTCTCATCTAACCTATTTTGTGCAACCCCCATATAGCAAGAACTGCTCCCTTCCCTTTTTCCCTCTCTTCACCACATGCACCCTCTCTCTCTTTTTCTTTTTCAGACTTCTTTTTACCTCCACTCCTACTCATCTCAGGCAACTCAACATCCCTAATGGGTCCAACCAGAACAAACCTAGTTTCTAAGTTTTCAACCACAGAAGAACTTACCTCAGAAGGAGATACTTGAGTCTTTTCAGAGTCAGAAGACCCATGTCCATCTCCCTCAGTCGCGGATTAAAAAGATTCAGACTCAGAGCTAGAATCCGACTTTGGAGCTGGGCTTTCTTTCACTTGGCTAGCTTTCATCCTTTCATTTAAAACCTTCCTCAGAGCCCCAGATGCTACAGTTTTTCGAGCAAACATTTTCTGCCTTCGAAACCTAGGTTTTGGATATACACTGGGTGGAGTAGATGAGGATGAATTTGAGGGAGATGGTGGTGGTGGACTGCTAGGATGATCTTGTGGGTTAGACATGATTCTTCGTTTCTTGAGAGAATTTGGGAATTTTGGAGAAGAGGGCAATTAGAATTGAAGAGGAATTTTTGACGGTTTTAGAATTATGAAGAAGACTGGAGATGTGGTGTGTATTTAAAGCGGATTAGACATTAAATAAGTAACGGCAGCTTTTACAGGGGTCAAATAGAAGTCTAATCAAACTGAAATTCCAGAATTGTAATGATAGATTTGGATTCCCTAGATATTAGACAAACATCACGGTTTAGAGTGTTCTAGGAATTTGACAAGTATAGGACTTCTGCTCATGATTGAATTATTAATCTTTCTAATTGTGCAGAGTATAGAAAACATACCTGAGCTTTCATATGAACCTATACTGATGAACCAGGTTCTTCATATAGAACTCTCTTAAACATGCTTCAAATGCCATAATAGAGAAAATGTTGTAAGAGATCACTGAGTCATATATACACATGTCACAGGAGTATACTAATTAAAATATAAAACTGAGTAAGAATTAATTTAGATATTTACACAAGGTTAGAATTCCTAGCCAAAATTTTTTTTGCATTCTAAGCTGGATCTATTAGGTGATCTTAATCATCCCTAATTCCAATCTATTCCTCTCAAAGTTTTCTCTACTCAGTGCTTTAGTGAAGATGTCAGCAATTTGCTTATCAATAGAATAGAATTCTATGGAGATCAAACCTTTCTCATAGTTGTCTCTTAAAAAATGGTGTCTGACATCTATGTACTTAGTCCTCTTATGATGAACATAGTTCTTTGTCATACTTATAGCACTAGTGTTATCACAGAATATAGGAATGGAACCAACTTCAATGCCAAAGTCTACTAGCTGCTGTTTGATCCATAGAAATTGGGCACAACAAGAGGTAGCAGCAACATACTCAGCTTCAACAGTAGATAAGGCCAATGAATTTTGCTTTTTAGTAGCCCATGACACTAGACATGAACCAAGGAAGTGTGCCATACCTGAGGTGCTCTTCGTATCCACTAGGAAACCTGCATAATCAGCATTAGCATATCCTACTAGATTGAAATTACTACCTTTGGGATACCAAACACACAGATCAGTGGTGCTTTTTAGATATCTTAGTATCCTCTTGACATCAGTCAAGTGAAACTCTTTTGGATTTGCCTGAAAACGAGCACAAAGCCCTATACTGAAAACAATGTCAGGTCTGCTGGCAGTAAGATACAAGAGTGAACCAATCATACCCCTATACAACTTTTGATCAACTGATGAACCAGGTTCATCAATGTCTAATTTAGTGGCAGTTGCAATGGGTGTGTCTATTTCTTTTGATTCTTCCATTTTAAACTTTTTGATAAGCTCTTTTGCATATTTCTGCTGATGGATCATGGTTCCATTACGACTTTGTTTGATCTGCAAGCCTAAGAAGAAGTTAAGCTCACCCATCATACTCATTTCAAACTCACTCCCCATTAATTTTGCAAATTCCTTACTTAGCTTATCAGTGGTGGCCCCAAAGATTATGTCATCAATATATATTTGTACCACAAGGAGATCCTTACCTTTTTCCCTTAAGAATAAGGTACTGTCAATTTTACCTCTTTTGTAACCATGCTCCTGTAGGAATTTGGACAGTCGTTCATACCATGCTCTTGGGACCTGTTTGAGTCTATAGAGAGCCTTGTCTAACTTGTACACATGCTCAGGACATTCTTTGCTCTCAAACCCTAGAGGTTATTTTACAAACACTTCTTCTTTCAGGTATCCATTCAGGAAGGCACTTTTGACATCTATCTGATAAAGAGTGAATTCCATGTATGCTGCAAAGCCTATGAGGAGTCTGATTGCCTCTAGTCTTGCAACTGGAGCAAAAGTCTCATCATAATCTATGCCTTTCTCTTGACTGTAACATTGGACCACAAGTCTTGCCTTGTTTCTTGTAACTGTTCCATCTTTATCAAGTTTGTTTCTGAAGACCCATTTTGTACCAATAATTGATCTGTCCTTGGGTATTGGAACTAGATGCCAAACTTGATTTCTATAAAACTGATTGAGTTTATCTTGCATTGCATTCACCCAATCTGCATCCTGCAAAGCCTCAACAACATTTTTAGGTTCAATAAGAGATAAAAAGGCATCAAAAGCACACAAATTCTTTAATTCTGATCTAGTTTTGACTCTAGATGTTGGATCAGTGATAATGTTCTCAATAGGATGAGAACTTTGATACTTGTGAGGTTTTACAACTAACTGGTTTCTGCTAAATGTTTCTCCCATGTTCTGTTGCTGAGGAACAGGGTCATGAATAGGCTCTTTTAAGGGATTTATTTCAATTCCTCTTTGATCAGTTCCCCCTGTTAGGTTGCCCTGGATGGAAGAACCCGTTCCATTACCTGTTCCTTCTTTTGGTGCCACTATGACTTGTGCTGAGGCTTCAGTCAAATCCTTTACCAATCCAATGGCTTCATCTTCATGCTCATGTCTCTCGGAAAGAATGTTAGTTTCATCAAATACTACATGTACACTTTCTTCTACACACAAAGTTTTTTTATTGAACACTTTATATGCTTTGCTATGTGAAGAATATCCTAAGAATACTCCCTCATCGCTTCTGGGATCAAACTTACCTAGGGAGTCTTTTCCATTATTGTGCACAAAGCACTTGCATCCAAATGCCCTAAGATGGGATATATTTGGTTTTCTTCCTTTAAGTAACTCATAGGGAGTCTTCTCTTAAAAAGGTCTAGTCATGCATCTATTGATAATGTAACATGCAGTGTTTACAGCCTCTGCCCAGAAGCTATGAGGCAGTTTACTAGAAAGAAGCATAGTCCTAGCCATGTCTTCAAGAGTCCTGTTCTTTCTTTCAACTACTCCATTTCGTTGAGGGGTCCTAGGGGCAGAGAATTATGAACTATACCATTTTCATCAAAAAATTCAGTAAACTTAGCATTTTCAAATTCAGTTCCATGATCAGACCTAATTGATGCAAGTTGATTTCCTAATTGTTTCTGAGTTTTTCTAACAAAGGCAGTGAACATGTCAAATGCTTCATCTTTAGATGTTAGAAATAGTACCCAGGTAAATCTAGAATAAACATCAACAAGTACCATTACATATTTCTTTCCTCCTCTGCTCATGGTTCTCATTGGACCACAGAGATCCATATGGACCATTTCCAACGACTTGGTTGTGTTTACCATTTTCTTGCTTTTGAAAGATGATCTTACCTGCTTCCCCCTTGCATAGGCCTCACAAACTTTGTCTTCTTTAAACTTGATAGTGGGTACCCCTATCACCAAGTCCTTAGAAACCAATTTGTTTAGTTGATTCAGACTAGCATGACCAAGTCTTTTGTGCCACAGGAGGGGATCATTGTCCAGCATACTTAGGCAGGTTAGTTCATTTTCTGAGAGAGTAGACAAATATACAATGTAAATATTGTTAACTCTTTTTCCCTGCAAAACAATCTTGTCAGTGGTAAGGTTAATCACAAAGCATTTAGTAGAGATGAATGCTACAAGGTTACCTTTGTCACATAATTGTGACACACTGATCAGGCTGTAATTCAAGCCATCTATTAAGTAGACATTCTCAATGGAGTGAGAGTCTATCTTACCTACCTTTCCAACCCCAATGATCTCACATTTCTTTCCATTTCCAAAGGATACATTGCCTCCCCTTAAGTCCTCAAGTGAAAGCAATTGGTTCTTGCTTCCAGTCATATGTTTTGAGCAACCACTATCCATGTACCATATTTGGCTACTTCCATTCACTTGGACTTGCAAAAAGAAATCAGGGGTTAGTCTTAGGAACCAAAACTAGTTTGGGTCCCTTTCTATGGGAAAATGGATAAATCAGATTCCTTCTAGCCCACCCAGGCAGCCTATTTTTTTCTTGAATAAAAGTTTTGTTCTTTTGACTGGTCTTTTCTTTTGCATTACATTCATTTTTGTAATGGCCAGTCTTGCCACTGTGTGTGCAAATTTTGTTCTCAGGAAGAGTGAGGTACTTGCTTTTAGGATCACACTTAGGTGCTTTAGTCCCATAACCAAGTCCTCTTTTGTTGCTACTGTGATGTTCTTGTAGCCAGGAGAGTGCATCAGAAGCCTTGTTCCATTTGCAAGTTCTGTCTAGTTCATGTTTTACCTTCCCTAGATTTTCTTTTAATACTCTTATCTGCTCATCTTTCCTGTACAGCTCATCCTTCATTTTTCCTAAGTTTTCTTGTAGGGTGAGATGTGTGTGATCAGCTTTCTTCTTTCCTGTTCCTAGTTTTAGTTTTAAGTTCTCAGACCTAAGTTCTAGGACACTAGTGTCAAGTTCAAGAACTTGGTTCTTCAACTCAGTATTTTCACTTTCACTCTCATTAGCCCTAGACTCTAGATTTTTGCACTTGGCTTTTAGGATCATACATTCCCTAGATAGCTCTTCCTTCTCATTGTTAATTATCTCAAACTCATCAATGAAGTCTAGTAGTAGCTCAGACAACCTTTCTTTAGACAGGAATTTAATCTTCTCTTTGAGATGAAGAATACTTACCTCTTGTTCATCATCTGATTCTCCGATGGCCATAAGTGCTTGTTCATCTCCAGCTTCATCTTCTGAGTCCTCATCTGATGTTTCTCCCCAGGCAGCAACTATAGCCTTTGTTGATCCTTTGTTCCTTTTTGGTTGAACCTATTCCTTCTTCTTATTCCTTCGTTCAGCCATTTCCTTTTGGTGCATCCATTTTCATGGTTTGACTTCTCAGTTCATAGGCAGTAAGGTTTCCAATTAGTTCATACAGCTTGAGGGTAGCAATGTTCTTTGATTCCTGAATAGCAGTGATTTTGCTTTCCAAAAGACTAGCAGAACCCTTGTCAAAATCTTCTCAACTTTGTATTCTTCAAGAATAATACTTCCAAGGGACTTAAGTTCATTTGTCAGTGTGGTGAACCTTGTATACATCTCTTCGATGGTTTTTTCTTCCTTCATGGTGAAATTCTCATACTGAGAATACAGCAGTGTTCCTCTAGACCTCTTCACTTGAGGTGTTCCTTCATGAGCCACTTGAAAAGTGTCCCAGAATTCCTTAGCAGTGGTACAACTTTGAATTCTACTGTACTCATCTGGACCTAGTCCACACACAAGACATTTCTTGGCCTTGGCATTCTTCTCCCACTTCTTCAGGTCTTCAGCAGTGCAGTCAGCTCTTGTCTTTGGCACATCCACTCCTTTAGCATTCTTCTTAGTAGTTGCTAGAGGACCATTAGTGACTATGTCACAGAGTTCATAGTCTTCTCCTATGATGTGATCTCTCATCCTGTTCTTCCACCAAGAATAGTACTAACCATTGAAAAGTGGAGGCCTAGCAGTGGATTGCCCTTCCCAGTTCCCAGGTGGTGCACTCATGTTGATCTTTTCCTAAGGTGTTAGCCTCTTCAAGGATAACCCGCTCTGATACTAATTGATGTTCCAAACATCAATACCACATAAGAGGTTGGTGATTTGTTTGGTACCCAATTTTTGCTCTAGAAGAACCTGGTTCTTCTAGGTGTTCTAACTACTACTGTTTGCAGAATAAAAAGTACATAAAATAAAGAACACAGAGATTTTTACGTGGAAAACACCTGGCTCAAAAGGTGAAAAAACCACGACCTACTACTCGGTAGGATTTTTCCAAACTTCCACTAAAATTACTGAGCCAAAACAGCATTTACGAAAACTCTTTGTAAACCTAAGGATTAACTCTAATCCTTTGTAACACACAGCCTCAACTGTTGTGAAGACTTCAAGTTAGCTTATAACTTGAACACTTAAAGTACCTAATACAATTGCTTCTATGAAAGCTGAAAGGTACAACTTTAAACCACCTACTACAATTGAACTAGAATAAGATAAAACACAATGGAACTGGTTCTTCTATCTCGTTCAAGTAGCTTCAGGAGTGCACACTCAAATCTCACATAAATTGCTTGCAAAATCACCTTGCTCTTTTGCTTTCAATTTAGTTTAACTTCTGCGTTTGTGCAATACCTGTAAAAGAGAACAATCACTGTCATTTAATAGGTTAGAAATCAGAGTTTGATTGGGACTCAATTTCTGATCTTCTATAGTAGTTGAGTCCTTGAAGATATCAAACTCTAACACTCTCTTTATTCGCATTGTGTTCTCTTCATATAAGGAGACTTTCTCCCCTTATCCAATATGCAACCTTTACGATCAGATCAGGAGATATTGTTGCTTGATCAGTAGGACTTATCTCCTCCACGTGCATCTCACATGTGTAGGTTGATCATGACAGTGCTTCACAAGATGGACCTGGTCCATGACTGAGTTCATTTGTCATTCTTCAAAACTTCACCTATTCTTGGACCAACAATAGTAATAATCATAATAACCGTTGCGGCGTGCAACCCGATCTGTAGTTTATAGTAGACTACGCTCACTAGGGGTGTACAAACTCCAGATGGGCTCCTACAACCCAAGCATTATGTCGTTGTGGCACGTAGTCCAATCTAATATATATCGCTACGACATGCAGCCCGATCCATAATATATTCATATAATATTGTTGCAGCGTGCAGCCCGATCCGTAATATATATATAATCCTCACCATAAGGTTCTCAACCTCTCTCAGTCATTAACCTCATAGTCACTCTGACATAACAGTGGAAATCAAGGAAACTCAGCCTAAACAGTTTTCACATTTTAAGAAGTAGAGTGATAAAAACCAAGTTTAAATAATAAACAGGTAAAACATGACTAAGCATATGTTTTCAAACAAATACATCCCATAATATAGAATCAATCTCTAAAATACGTGATATCATAAGATTTCAAATCAAATACGCGGCTTAATAGTCGCTACAGGACGGACCAAGTCACAATCCCTACCAATGTACGCCCACGCGCTCGTTACTTAGCATGGGTGTCACCTCATTTGTCAAAACAATACGAAATACTACCCTCAGTTCTAGATTTACAATGGTTACTTACCTCAAACCGGAAGAAATACTACTCTACGATGCCTTTACCTCTCGCCTCGGCCTCAACTCGCGCCGAATCTACCTAAAATTAGAATCATAATATTAGAATAGGCTATGGGAATGAAGCCCATGCGAAAATAATCAAATTACAACATAATTCCCGAAATTGATCCAACTCGGCCCCTGGTCCCACATCTCGAAATTCAATAAAAATTACAACCACGAAATCCTTATCCTCCCACGAATTCATACGTACCAAGAACACCAAAATCCGACCACAATTGACCCCTCAAATCCCTAGATTAAGGTCTCAAGTATCCAAGCCCTAACTCCCCAATTTAGGCTTCAAATATCCCAAATTTCATGTTTAATTAGGTAGAAATCACAATAGGATCAAGTATTAAGTCCATAATTCTTACCTCCAAGAAGTTCTCTTTGATTCCCTCTTCAATATCTCTCAAAAAGCTCCAAAAGTCGAGTAAAAAATGGTGAACTTAGGCCAAAAATCGCGAAAATGGTCTTTTAAACATTCTGCCCAGCGATTTGAAACCCTTCTTCGCGAACACGGTCAAAGCCTCACGTTCGCGAAGCACAAAATACCATTGACCAAAATTTCTCTTACGCGTATGCCACCACCCCTCGCGAACCCGATGCCTCAGCCACTCGAACCTTCACGAACGCGATATCCCCATCGCAAACGCGATGAACAATGACCCAGCCCTTTACAAATGTGGTACCCTCATCGCGAACGTGAAGGCCAATGCTCCTGCCTCACACCCCAACCCTTCACGAACGCGAGGGTCTACTCGCGAACGCGAAGCACAATTGTCTGCAACACTAACAACAGATTTTCTGCAATCGTTTTCAACTTGAAATGATCCGTTCAACCACCCGAAACTCACTAGAGGCCTTCGGAACCTCAACCAAACCTGCCAACATATCCCATAACTTTATTCAAACTTATTCCATCCTTCGGGATGCTCAAAACAACATCAAAACACCAAAATCACATCGGATTCAAGCCAAAATTCTAAAGACATCCAAATTCCACTTTCAATCAAAAAGTCTCTCAAACCATGTCCGAATGACCTAAACTTTTGCACACACATCCCAAATGGCACAACGGACCTACTGCAACTCCCGTAATTCCTTTCCGACCCCTATATCAAAATCTCACCAATCAACCAGAAAATGCCAAAATTCCAATTTCACCAATTCAAGCCTAAATCTACTCTGAACCTCCAAAACACATTCCGATCACGCTCCTAAGTCCAAAATCATCTCCCAAAGTTATCTAAACCATCGAAATTCACATCCAAGCCCTTATGCATATAAGTTAACATCCGATTGACTTTTTCCAACTTAAGCTTACTCAAAAGAGACTAAGTGTCTCAAACCTTACCAAAACCTCTCTGAACCCGAACCAATCAACCCGATGACATGTAATTCAGCTGAACAAAACAATAAGAAGCAGAAATGGGGAAAATGGAGAGGTAACACATAAAATGACCGGCAGAGTCGTTACGCGCGGATCGGTATAGAGACGTTTGTATTTATCCTCAGGAGGCTGAAGAACCTTTAGGAAAACTTCATATTCTTGAAATTCTTATCGTACGAATCTATTGATCCGAGTACTAAACTTCTATTATTCTATTCTCTCACAGATGTTGAGGACACGTGCTATCGGTTAGGATGGACGACCACCAATGCCACTAGTTGGGGCTACTAGAGGTTGAGGATGCGCTCGAGGCTGTGGTAGGGGCAGGGGTGTAACCCGCACAGCAGCTAGGGCAGCACCCGCAGATCCACCAGCCGCCCCAGTTCGTGATCAGGTCCCAATTGTGGACGCTCCAGCAGCACCAGTTCAGGCACCAGTTGTGCCCATTATATTTCCGAGTCTTCAGAAGGCCCTGGTCCAGATTCTATCATTATGCACTGGCCTAGCTCAGGTGGTCTCAGTCACTATAGCTGCAGCTACTTCTCCAGCCGGGGGAGGCACTCAAACTCCCGCCGCTCGCACACCTGAGCAGGTCATGCAGGGAATTCAGACACTGGGGGTACCTCCAGCCCAGCCGGTTGTAGTCGTTCAGGACTATGCAGCTCCTGTTATGCCAGAGGATGAGCAACATAGATTGGAGACGTTTGGTAGACTTAAGCCTCCAACTTTCAGTGGTACAGAGGGTGAGGATGCCCACGGTTTCTTGGACAAGTATTAGAGGATTCTTCGTACAACGGGTATTCTAGAGACCAGCGAGGTCGATTCCACTAATTTTTAGTTTTGTGGAGCTGCCTTCACTTGTTGGGAGGCTTATGAGAGGTGTAGGCCTGTTGGTGCAGCACCCCTTACCTGGTAGCAGTTCTCCGTTCTCTTTTTGGAAACGTATGTGCCACAGTCTCGTAGAGAGAAGCTGCGCAGGCAGTTCAAGTGGCTAGGTTAGGGAGATATGACTGTGACACAGTATGAGATGAGGTTCTCGGCGTTAGCTCGTCATAATGTTTGGTTGGTTCCTACGGAGAGAGAGAGAGGGGATTAGGAGGTTCATTGATGGCCTCATGTATCAATGTCGGATTCTCATAACCACAAAGAGGGTGTCTGGTGCTACCTTTGAGGAGGTTGTTGACATTGCTCGCGAGATTGAGTCAGTTCATCGCGAGGAGCGAGATGAGAGGGAGGCCAAGTCCATTCCGGGTCGGGACCCAAACGGGCTTCGCGGGTCGGGCTCAAACGGTCAGGGCTCAAAGGGACTCGGTCTTCGTGGGCCGGGCCTAAATGGGCCTTGACTATTTTTTAATTTTTTTTTATCTAAGGCAATTTCTTGTATATTATCTAAATTATATATATATATAATTTAGATAATTTACAAAAAAATGCCTTATATAGCATATTATCATATATAAGATTGTATATACTAACTACTATATAAGATATAATGTATAATATATATTCGAATTCCGATATAACATTAGCTATATTAAGATGTATATATATATAGGTAAAATACATAAAATACCACCTGACCTTGTTCCCAAATCCCTGTTACACACCTGTTGATTATGAGAATAACTTTACACACCCAACCTTTAAAAAATGTATCTATGACACACTATTTTAATTACGTGGCAGGCGCGTATTTTACACACAAATGAGGCACGTGAACTGTAAATGTTTTGTATCTAAAGCCTCATTTGGACGATACATGTCCAGTTTCTTTACTTTTTCATTTTTTTCATTTTAGTCATCTTCTTTATTTTTATTAATCAAGTTTCAACCAGTTCCTCCATTGATGCTTATAAAGAATACTTCTCATAACTTCAACAGCTTCTCCTCTAACTCATGAACCTGGATCTCACCCCAAATCCATTATAAAGCATTTTTTCTCAAATATTGCCCTTCAACCTTGCTTCAACCCCAGCCCGCTGCAATCCTAAACCCCTTACCCTTCTTATGCACCTATCTCTGGCAGGGGTTTTGTTTTTCCAACATAAAATCATCTTAAGATTTTTTGCTTTCACCCGTTCTTGTCCGCGTTGTTTATACAAATTGCGCAAGACTCAGAAATTAATTATTTGAAATTGTTGTTGTTTGTTGAAATTGGTGTTTGGGGATTGAATTAGTTGTATATTAGAAGCTCCATTTCAATTTAAACTCATTTAGAGATAAACTAAGCAGTTGGATCGAAATTTGTTTAAGAAGGTTGAAGAAGAGTACTTTGAATTTTTGAGTTGGATTAAACTTGAAGAAATCTAAGGCTGATGTTGAAAATTTTGGTTGTTGATCTGTATTCATGTTCTCTGATCTTGAAACTGAGATGGAGGTTGTAGCAACCATGGTGGTTGGTTTTTATCGAGGAAGAAGATGGATTTCTTTTTCTTTTTTCTTTTAACTTCATGACACGTGTCATGATTTAATTGGTGCATGAAATATACCTATTTAAAAGAAGTGGTCAAACACAAAAGTGGTGTGTCATAGACACATTTTTAAAAGGTTGAGTGTATAAAATTATTTTCGTAATCTACAGGTGTGTAACAGGGATTTGGAGACAAGCTCAGGTGGTAATCTATGTATTTCGCCTATATATATATAATTTGACACAAATTATCTCAAATCAACTTAAAAGCATAAATTGTGTGTTGTCTTGTCGGTCTGAAAAGCTGACCGGCTGCGGAAAAGGTGTTTCGTTTAAAAAAAAGTGAACATTTATAGCGCGTCTAGTAATTTTAAAGTAACGCAAATTATCTCAAATCAACTTAAAAGCATAAACTACGTGTTGTCTTGTCAGTCAAAAAAGCTGACCGACTGCGGAAAAGCTGTTTCGTTTCAGAAAAAGTGATTATATATGGCGTGGTACAATACTACATTTGTGTGTTGTCTTGTCAGTTTGAAAAGCTGACCGACTACAAAAATGTTGTTTCGTTTCAGAAAAAGTAAATATGTATAGCGCGGTACAATACTACGTTTTATGTGTTGTCTTGTCTATAAATAACGGGCGCATTCTAGTTATTTTCTGTGCTTAACAATAACCAATAGCAAATATTTCCATAAAAGCAAGTTTTTCTTTACGCTTTAACAAATGTCCGAACCCCTTTATGTGCCAAGGTGCGAGTGCGACAAAAAATGCATGATGCAAGACTGTTGGGATGATGGTGAAGCTGGACGCCGCTACTGGGCGTGTATGAACAAGTTTTATAGGGTTCCCGATGAACCTGTTTGCAATTTTGAGGTATGGATTGATGAACCCTGTCAGCAGGAATACTACAAAGAAAAGTTGTAGTATCTTCATTGTTTGTGTTTGAAGCACTGGGAAAGAGAGCGACAATCCAAACGAGAAGTTGTAGAGTTGAAGGAGAAACTCAAAGAGGTGGAAGAAGAAAAAAATAAGCTGGAAGACAAATTTAAGTGGTTGGAGCAGAGAATACTAGGCGGTCGTGACTAAACAATGACATGTACATGTTGAGCGTAGTAGTGTATCTTTATGTTTCACGTGTCATGTGTTTTCAATAGTTGTACTGAATTTAAAGTTTCTATGTTTGTGTAGTTACTGTTAAAATAAAGAAGAAACGGGCCTTGACTATTTTTTTCATGTTTTTTTTATCTAAAGCAATTTCTTGTAAATTATATAACTTATATATATTATATATAAAGTGTATATATATATATATATATATATATATATATATATATTTATATGTGTGTGGGGCTATTTATTTGTTTAAATATTTTATCTAAGGCATTTTCTTATAAATTATACTATATAATTGTGACTTAAAAATTTTTAATTCAAATTTAAAACACAAAATATTGTTAAAAGATATTCAAAGGAATGCGTTATAATTTTTATTATTATAACAATAAGAAAACACGACCCAATCTTTCTTAGCTTCCACCCCCCCCCCCCTCCCCATGGAATGAGCACAACCAAGGTGTTAATACCACCATTGATAAGAAAAAGAAACTAATCAAGATGTGCCAAAATACAAGTTATATATTGATTTTACATGGTATCTCTTGCAAATTTCATAAATCCATCAAGGTTCAGAGGAGCTTCCGTTGGTGGTGGTGGAAAAGAAGCTTGTCCATCACCGCTTCCGGGCGAAGCTGCTTCCTCCGCAAGTTCAGCTAGCATTTCTTCGTAAGCTTTGTCTACCTCTGATTGTGATTCAGCAAGTCCAAAATTCTTCGTTTCGAACGGATCCAATCTCTGAAAAGTACTGATTTTTTCAAACTCTCCCTCATAGACACTCTATAATCACCGAGTTGTAATCTTGATTCACTGAAAGCACTCTCTGATGCCACTGTTTAAGCTTGAATGGTTAAAATATATCGGGCCATCCTTGAAATGACCGGAAAGCATCTTTCTTTGCCCTTCCACCATTCCAAAAGATTAAATGAGCTGTCGGGATTCTCCTGCTCAAGTCCCTGTGACAAATAAACTGCAAGCTCATTTAGTTGTGAACAATCACTAGTGGTACAACCTTGAGAACCCCTGAACTCGGTCCAAGAACTAAGTGCTCTTACTCCTGCAGTTCTTTTAGATGATTGAGAACTAAAAGAAGAAGGAGTTGGAATATCTGGTCTAGCATTATCTAGTGCAATTTGATAAGCACTATTGTCACGACCCAAAATCCCTCCAAAAGAGTCATGATGGCACTTAGTCTCTAAACTAGGTAAGCCTAACCTTTTCTGTAATAATATGGATACTTACTAACTTTAAATTAAATAAATCTTAACAAATTACAATTCCCAAAACTGGTAGTACAAGTCATAAGTCTTTCTAACAGTAGTTATACAAAATAAATACATCACTGTTCCGAAACAAAAGGAACATATGGAAATAAGTACAATTGAAGGTGACTTCGAGACCTGCGAATGCTATAGCAGGTTTACCTTGAGTCTCCACTGCAATAACCCGCACAGCTACTATCAATCAAATACCTGTATCTGTTCACAAAAATGTACAAAAGTGTAGTATGATCACACCACAGCGGTGCCCAGTAAGTATCAAGACTAACCTCGGTGGAGTAGTGACGAGGAATAGTCCGGACACCTACTGGTCAAATAAATAGAACAGGACATGATAATAAACTATTAACATAGAGATAACGAAGTAATATCAACAACATGTAGACAACAAACTACAATCAGTAGAAACAATAAAGGGAATCACGGATGGAAACGAAAGATAACCAAATAAATTAATACCAACATAGCTAGAGCATAAACAAGTAAAAATGTACTCAAACAAGAAAGGCGATGTCAACTCAATAAAACATATCATTTCTGATGCACAATTCCAGCCATCTCAAACTCGATGTCTCATATCATAACCTTAATTACCAAACGTTTAGCTCACCCGACACCTTGTACCCATATATTTCTATCTCTCTTTGCACAATAACGTTCTCATGTTACTCAGTATATAGGGTCCATAACCAATGCAATTAAGATGTTCAAGGAGTCTCATTTATATAACATAAAGTAGAGTACAACTTCTAAGCCAATTAGGAACTCAACAAGAAAATATGAAGTTATTTTTAGAAATTATTTGAATAAAGAAAGTATCATTTTCAATTAAAATACAACATCGAATGAATTATTACCTTTAACATGGGATTTAATAAATTAAAACTTAGTAGAAATTATTGAAATTTGAGGTATTGAAATATATATATATATATATAAATATGGCAATGTATTGACAACACTATAGGTTCCAACACAAAGAATCACAGCAGTAAGGGGATCTAAACCGTTAGAACACTTGAATTGATAGCAACAAATAAACACACCAAACAGAAAGTGCACGGCATCACTCTTCGTGTGTTTACACTCACAGAATATCGATAGGGGATCTCCCGGGATCCCATCCCATAGTCCCAAACGTAAATACTCTGCGATCTCTCAGTATCCTCTGTATATGAGCTAGGGATCTCTTGGTATCCCGAGGATCTCTTGGTATCCTCAATATATGTGCTGGGGATCTCTTGGTATCCTGAGGATCTCTTGGTATCCTCAATATATGTGCTGGGAATCTCCTGGTATCCCGAGGATCTCTTGGTATCCTCAACATATGTGTTGGGGATCTCCTAGTATCCCGAGCATCTCTTGGTATCCTCAATATATGTGCTGGGGATCTCTTGGTATCCTTAATATATGTGCTAGGGATCTCTTAGTATCCCCACCCAAACAATAGAAACAATACATCCTGGCAAGGGAATCCACAATATGAACAATAACATCTTGGAAAGGGAATCAACAACAATCCAACAATCCAATCACAAGGAAATTCCACCACCAAGAGTATGATTACATAGCAACAAGAGAATCACGGAGAAACCAAGAAGCACAATAACCTTAACAAAACAACAAGACATAATAAGTACGTGATAACTACACCGCTAACCACAACAATTGGACATGTAACATACATGCACGAAGTCATAGAGGAACTCACAATCAAGAAGTATCAAAACAATAAGGAAGACAATCACTTCAATTAAGGCAATTAAGGGTTAATGTAACACGTAAGAATTAAAGGAAAGCTAACAATGTCATATGGAGCATATAGAGGCAATTTAATCAATTAGAAAACTCAATCATAACGGGATACTTTTCACATAATGGACATAAGGACCTAAGAATCCTAGAGCAAATTTCCAACAAATAAGTCCGAGCACACACTCGTCACCTCGCATGCACGGATTACAATTAGCATAGATGACTCAAATCCTAAGGGGAAGTCCCTCACACAAGGTTAGGCAAGATACTTACCTTAATTCGGCCAATTTAATACTCAATTTAGCTTTTCCTTTACCGATTAATCAACGCTCGGCTCAATCTAGCCAAAAACAACTTGAATACATCAAACAATGCAAGAGAACAATTTTAATTGACAAAATTATGATTCTTACACAATTTGCAAAAAGTCAACAAAAGTTAACTCCTCGAGCTCGCACCTCGAAACACGACAAAATTTACAAAAACCAAATACACATTCCACTACGAGTTCACCCATACAAGAATTATCTAATTCTGATACCATTTGGTCATTCAAATCATCATTTTACATTTTTGAAAGATTTCACAATGTTTCCCAAATTTTCCTTTAGATTCTCATAAATTTGATGTTATATCAAAGATATAATCATAAATATAGTTGAAAATTGATTAGAGACACTTACCCAATAATTTGGATAAGTTTGGGACCTTGGAAAATCGCCTATGGAGGTGTAGGGTTTGAGAAAGTTGAAAAATGGGTGAAAATCCCATCTAAAATCTCACTTAACAGGCCTCAGATA
Source organism: Nicotiana sylvestris (assembly GCF_000393655.2). Classification (NCBI taxonomy): domain Eukaryota; kingdom Viridiplantae; phylum Streptophyta; class Magnoliopsida; order Solanales; family Solanaceae; genus Nicotiana; species Nicotiana sylvestris. The sequence continues at coordinate 106,153,758 of NC_091059.1, read as the reverse complement.
TCGCATTTGCGACCCAACCCTCGCAATTTGCGAACAAAGCAGGGCTGGAAAAAGTCACATTTGCGACAAAAAGTTCGCATTTGCGAACTGGGCATCGCAATTGCAATGAAAAGGTTCGCATTTGCGACCACACCAAAAACCAACATTTTTTCCCAACACAAAAATGAGCATAACTTCCTCATACGATGTCCAAATTCAATGATTCTTTTTCCTATGACTCCATAATTTCGATACAGATCTAATGGCTCAATAAAAACTGAATTTGGATCTCATTTACTCAATATGGTATCATTTAAGCTTGAAGAAACGAAGATGAAGCATCCAAAAACAAGCGCAACATAGTCTAAACCTATCCGAAACTCACCCAAGCCTTTGGGGCTCCAAACCAAACATGCACGCAAAGTCTAAAAATATTATACAGACTTGCTCGAGCGATCAAATCATCAAAATAACTTCAAAAACTATGAATTTAACCTCAAAACTCATAATTTGCTAACTTTTCAACCGGACGTCCAAATCACGTCAAATCAATTCTAATTTTCACCAAATTTCACAGATAGGACTTAAATATCATAACAAACTTGTACTAGGATCTAGAACCAAAATACGGGTCCGATACCAATGAGTTCAAACATTAATTCATTTATTTATTTCCATTAAAAACCAGCACAACAATTTTCTTCAAAAATTATTTTCTAAGGCTAGGGACCTCAGAATTCAATTCCAGACATACGCCCAAATCCCATATTTTAGCGCGGACCTCCCAGGATCATCGAAACATAGATCCAGGTCCGTTTACCAAAAAATGTTGACCAAAGTCAACTAAAAACTAAATTTTAACACTAGAAATTATTATATTTTTCATATTTTCTCATAAAAGCTTTCCGGTTTCATGCTCGGACTGCGCACACAAGTCGACACACATAATATGAAGCTATTCGTGACCTCAAACTGCCGAACCGAACAAAATTGCTCAAAACGACCTGCCTGGTCGTTACATCCTTCTCCACTTAAACATACGTTCATCCTCGAACGTGCCCGGAGTCATTCCAAAGCCATCAAACCACTGCATAAGCTCCTCATACATACACCCGGGGCGATTTCCCATCACCCAAACCTATGTAGGACTGACAATGCAACTTAACTGATGGTTGCAGCTCATCATTAGTCCATAACCTTAGGACATAACCCAAACCTCAACGTCTGAAATTCATCATAGGACCCGAATCCCACATCATCACACTACATGAACCTGAACAAGCTGAATCGAGCCAAAATTCCAATCCAGTATACAATCACATGTTGTTCCACACAACTCAAATATCCAATACAATAACCTCTGACCACCATAACTGCTCAAATAACACCCTGGGTGCCGGCAACATACTTCACATTTAGTACACCCTTGTTCCGAACTTCCACAACAAAGCCCATTATAGAGAAACATATGGACACTCATAGCCACCATGAAGTCAACAAGTCAAGAAGCTCTCTCGCCCGCCAAGGGCCATTACCCAAATCTTAGCAGAAGCACCCTCTCACTTCCAAACACTCCTCACCCTCAATACCATAGTACCAATCTCAAGTCTAAGAACCTCATCTCAACCAATACAAGCATCCCAACTAACAACTCATCACGATCAACATGGATTCTCACAATACACTTTCGTACACCAAACCAGCAATAACTCAATTATACAGCACAAATAAAGGAAAACAAAGTAGAAGCATTATCTAACAAGTACAACATATGCAACAACAAAAGTGTGGTTTTCATCAAATCGTCCCATAGAGGGAAAACACAACACCAAATAAACATGATGAAAGGGTATCCCACATAACATCTGATGCAGCGCGCAGACCACTACCAAATACTCATCAAGCCCAAAATGCTCGGGTCCACTAATCCTATAAATATCGATATCAGGCACAACAGAGTGCACAAGTAAAACTGTCGGAACAATGAATAGAAGCAATAAAATATGAGAGAAGCAAGCACATATAAGGTGCAATGAGCAAATCAACATCACGAGGGCTATCTCGCCTGCCTCGCCATAAGGTCTGAACAGAATTACAACATGGGTGGGGTATAATCATACAACCTCACTGCCTAACACATCATAAAAGAGTAGCATATAACATAGACTAGGGGCACAAATAATATCTGTTCTGCCTGATAACATAACCAAAATGACAATCTCACAGAGGCACACAAACTTGATCTAACACATCGTACATATTCTTGCTGATATTCCAAATAGTCCCAACCAAATCCTGATCCTTTCCAGTTAGATAAATATGCTTCAAAAAGATCGACAACAACTTGTCGATAATACATACTACTAATTATCCAATTCTCAACATTTCTTCAAAGTCTACAAATAGGAATTAGTCAACATATGAAAGCATCTAGCCCCAAACCTTTGGAATACTAAAATTTCCATACCCAACTCAACTACGCAAATCAAATGGCTGATATATCACTCACACCCTATTATTCTACTGAAGCACCATATAGAGTTTCTTGCCACGTAACAAAACATGAACCTCAAAAGCCTCAAAACCTAGTAATCACCATGCTTCCAGCCATGCACCCGCAAATCGAAACTCAAGGTCCTTTCCAAAAATGCAAACCCTTCACATATGATAGCCAACAAGGTCAACACTCTATTAATTTCTGATACCTATTTAAGAGAAAGTCATAATGTACCACATATTCCTTACGTCCATCGTAACCAACCGACTCAAGTCGTTGCCCAAACCATCAAAAACCCTCCGAGATCTGCCCGCATGCAACTAAGCCATCAGGACTGCACCTCCCCAACTCAACCGTGTCACACAAACCGTCCAATCCAAGAGTGCTGGCACAAATGCCTGTAGAGAATTCCTATTCAAAGGACCAATCATTTCATTGTTATGCTAACCCAACATCACAAAGCTGACCTATTTATTCGGATAGTCGATATGCAATAATTGCAACCAAAGTCCCAACATCGTCCCGTGCAAGATCTCAGACCTTAGTCATATACAAATTCCGGGAACCTACCAATACCACATATACATATACCTTAGGCCGAAACAAACGTAAGTCTGGCTATGCAATCTGAATGTCGTTGATAGACTCCTCCAATTGGCGCGAAGCCATAGAAAACGACGTCTAATGATCCGCAAAGCTAACTTTCACAGCTCGTACAACACAAATCACAAGGTACTCCAATACCGCCAACTATCCTCAATCAACACACACCACTCTTCTGATGCACCTCCATGTAAACAACTAAATAGTCTCTTAATACCTTTGTGTCTCCAGTCTGGATGACACGCTAAGAAAATGTTTGAGCATCCTTGACTCCCTCGTAGCCTGTCTGTGGCATCAACCACTGGTGCATAGCGAACACCGAGAGCGTAATATTACAAACGAGTGGATGTAAAGGAACATAAGTTATATACTTCGAGCTGAATCAATATCGCACGATAAGGAATGAAAGAAGTGAAATTTCCTAATAGTTTTTTAGCCTCTCGAAGATAAGTGCAGATGTCTCCGTACCGATCCGCAAGACTCTACTAAACCTGCTTATGACTCGTAGCACCTATGAACCTAGAGCTCTGATACCAACTTGTCACGACCCAAATTCCCTCCAAAGGAGTCGTGATGGCACCTAGTCTCTAAACTAGGTAAGTCTAACCTTTTTTGTAATAATATGGATACTTACTAACTTTAAATTAAATAATTCTTAGCAAATTACAATTCCCAAAACCTGTGGTACAAGTCATAAGCCTTTCTAAGAGTAGTTATACAAAATAAATACATCACTGTTCTGAAATAAAAGGAACATATGGAAATAAGTACAATTGAAGGTGACTCTGAGACCTGCAAATGCTACAACAGGTTTACCTTGAGTCTCTACCGCAACGACCCGCACAACTACTATCGATCAAATACCTGTATCTATATACAAAAATGTACAGAAGTGTAGTATGAGCATACCACAGCGGTGCCCAGTAAGTATCAAGACTAACCTCGGTGGAGTAGTGACAAGGAACAATCTAGACACCTACTGGTCAAATAAATAAAACAAGACATGATAATAAACTATTAACATAGAGATAACGAAGTAATATCAACAGTGTGGAGGCACCAAACGACAATCAGTAGAAACGATAAAGGGAATCACGGATGGAAATGAAAGATAACTAAATAAATTAATACCAACATAGCTGGAACACAAACAAGTAAAAATGTACTCAAACAAGAAAGGCAAAGTCAGTTCAATAAATCATATCATTTCTGATGCACAATTCCGGCCATCCCAAACTTGATGTCTCATATCATAACCTCAATTACCAAACCTTTAGCACACCGGCACCTTGTGCACACATATTTCTACCTCTCTTTGCACAACAACGTTCTCATGTTACTCAGTACATAGGGTCCATAACCAATGAAATTAAGATGTTCAGGAGTCTCATTTACATAACATAAAGTAGAGTATAATTTCTAAGCCAATTAGGAACTCAACAAGAAAAGATAAAGTTATTTTTAGAAATCATTTCAATAAAAGAAAGTATCATTTTCAATTAAAATACAACATCGAATGAATTATTACCTTTAACATTGGATTTAATAAATTACAACTTAGTAGAAATTATTGAAATTTGAGGTATTGAAATATATATATAAATATGGTGAGGTATTGACAACACTATGGGTTCCAATACAAAGAATCACAGCAGTAAGGGGATCTAAACCGCTTGAATTGATAGAAACAAATAAACACAGCAAACAGAAAGTGCACGACATCACCCTTCGTGTACACTCACAGAATATCGACAGGGGATCTCACAGGATCCCGTTCTGTAGTTCCAAACGTAAATACTCGGGGATCTCTCAGTATCCTCAGTATATGAGCTAGGGATCTCTTTGTATCCTCAATATATGTGGTGGGGATCTCTTGATATCCCGAGGATCTCTTGGTATCCACAATATATGTGCTGGGAATCTCTTGGTATACCGAGGATCTCTTGGTATCCTCAATATATGTACTAGGGATCTCCTGGTATCCTGAGGATCTCTTGGTATCCTCAACATATGTGTTGGGGATCTCCTAGTATCCCGAGCATCTCTTGGTATCCTCAATATATGTGCTGGGGATCTCTTGGTATCCTTAATATATGTGCTAGGGATCTCTTAGTATCCCCACCCAAACAATAGAAACAATACATCCTGGCAAGGGAATCCACAATATGAACAATAACATCTTGGAAAGGGAATCAACAACAATCCAACAATCCAATCACAAGGAAATTCCACCACCAAGAGTATGATTACATAGCAACAAGAGAATCACGGAGAAACCAAGAAGCACAATAACCTTAACAAAACAACAAGACATAATAAGTACGTGATAACTACACCGCTAACCACAACAATTGGACATGTAACATACATGCACGAAGTCATAGAGGAACTCACAATCAAGAAGTATCAAAACAATAAGGAAGACAATCACTTCAATTAAGGCAATTAAGAGTCAATGTAACACGTAAGAGTTAGAGGAATGCTAACAACGTCACATGAAGCATATAGAGGCAATTTAAGAAATGAGAAAACCCAATGATAACGGGATACTTTTCACATAATGGACATAAGGACCTAAGAACCCTAGAGCAAATTTCCCACAAATAAGTCCAAGCACATATTTGCCACCTCGCATGCACAGACTAGAATTAGCATAGATGACTCAAATCCTAAGGGGAAGTCCCCCACACAAGGTTAGACAAGATATTTCCTTAATCCGGCCAATTTAATACTCAATTTAGCTTTTTCTTTACCGATTCATCAACGCTCGGCTTAATCTAGCCAAAAATGACTTGAACAAATTAAACAATGCAAGAGAAAACAATTTCAATTGACAAAACTATGATTCTTATACAATTTGCAAAAAGTCAACAAAAGTTAACTCCTCGGGCCCGTACCTCGAAACCCGATAAAATTTACAAAAACTGAACACCCATTCTGCTACGAGTTCACCCATACAAAAATTATCTAATTCTGATATCATTTGGTCATTCAAATCATCATTTTACATTTTTGAAAAATTTCACAATTTTCCCCAAATTTTCCTTTAGATTCTCATGAATTTGATGTTAAATCTAAGATATAATTAAAAAATATAGTTGGAAATTGATTAGAGACAATTACCCAATGATTTGGAGAAGTTTAGGACCTTGGAAAATCGCCTATGGAAGTGTAGGGTTTGAGAAACTTGAAAAATGGGTGAAAATCCCGTCTAAAATCTCACTTAACAGGCCTCAATGTCACATTTGCGACCCAGGGTTCGCAATTGCGAACCCTGGCAATTTGCGAACAAAGCATGGCTGGAAGAATTCGCATTTGCGAACTGGGCATCGCAATTGCGATGAAAAGGTTCGCATTTGCGACAACACCAGAAACCAGCAATTTTTCCCGACACGAAAATGAGCATAACTTCCTCATACGATGTCCAAATTCTATGATTCTTTTTTCTATGAATCCGTAATTTTGATACGGATCTAATGGTTCAATAAAAACTGAATTTGTATCTCATCTACTCAATGTAGTATCATTTTTTCTTGAGGAAACTACGATGAAGCATCCAAAAAGAAGCGCAACATAGCCTAAACCTATCCGAAACTCACCCAAGCCTTCGGGACTCCAAACCAAACATGCACGCAAGTCTATAAATACCATACAGACTTGCTCGTGCAATCAAATCATCAAAATAACTTCAAAAACTATGAATTTAACCTCAAAACTCATGATTTTTTTAACTTTTCAACCGGACGTCCAAATCATGTCAAATCAATTCTGATTCTCACCAAATTTCACAGATAGGACTTAAATATCATAATAAACTTGTACCAGGCTCCAGAACCAAAATATGGGTCTGATACTAACAAGTTCAAACATTAATTCATTTATTTATTTCCTTTAAAAACTAGCACAATAATTTTCTTCAAAAATTATTTTCTAAGACTAGGGACCTCGGAATTCAATTCCAGGCATACGCCCAAGTCCCATATTTTACTGTGAACTTCTTAGGATTGTCAAAACACAAATCCTGGTCCGTTTACCAAAAATGTTGAACAAAGTCAACTAAAAACTATATTTTAACTCTAGAAATTACTATATTTTTCATATTTTCACATAAAAGCTTTCCAATTTCATGCCCGGACTGCGCACGTAAGTCGATATACATAATATGAAGCTACTCGTGACCTCAATCTACCGAACTGAACAAAATTTCTCAAAACAAGCAGCTGGGTCGTTACAACTATAAATAGTTAGAGCATTTATTTTAATTGAGGTTTGTGCGTCCAAAAGTGTAGATAACTCCTCTGGTGCAAGTGCTAAACCATTATAAATAAATCGATACCAATATTTAGGACCACCTAATAATTTCATAGTATGATTTAACAAGGCAGCAATACCTTAAATAGGGGGAATAGAGAAAAAATATTTTTAAAATTTCTTTCTCATAGAATCAATGGCTACTTCATAAATTTCCCCACCATCTGAAAAATGAGCAAACAAATTTGCAAGATCTGCAAGATAAACTAAACAGTTCGAAATAGTAGGATAATATTACCCAAAAAATTCATTTGTAGCAACATGAAATGTTTCTAAAAAATCTACAAGCATTTTAACATTAGCCCAATCCGCATTTGTAAGGTGCTTATCATCATCACTTATATGAGCATTAAACGCTGAGTTTATGGGGTTTCTATATTCATATGCAACAACTAAACTGTCATATATGTAGTTCCATCTAGTTGGACAAGGTTTAGGAATCTTTCTTTCTCTTAGGCCAAATTTATCGCATCTTTTAAAATATTCTCTAAGTCTACCTCTACGATTTGAATAAAAAAGCCAACTAAGAGCCATTTTAACCTTTTTAATTTCAACATTTAAAATTTTCATACCATCATCCACAATAAAATGGTAAATATGACAAATACATCTAACATGAAAAATGTTACTAAATACAGGATTTAGTGTAGTGGTAAGCAAGGCTACAGCATTAGTATTACTAGTAGTATTATCCATTGAAATTGATTTTATTTTATCACTAAGGCAAAAATATCTACAAATATCCGTAACCGTGCTAGAAATAAACTGCTCTGTGTGACGTGAATTAATTATTCTATAAGAAATAATGCGCTTTTGCATTATCCATTCCTCATCAATCCAATGACTTGTAACAGTAAGATAATCAACGTCATTACCACTTCTACCAATATCAGTAGTAATAACAACACAAAAATTAATATGAGTAAATAAATAGCAAATATTGTTCATATTCATATTTATATTTATAAATATCACTCTTTAAGGTTGTGCGAGGCCATACTTTATAAGTAGGATTAAAAATTCTTCTAATATAATGCACAAAGTGAGGGTTAGAAGAAAAACTATAGGGTAAGCACATAACAGTAACCAATTTTGCTAATTCTTCCCTATTTTTTCTTGGATCATAATATAAAATACCGCCGGTAACAGTGTTAATTCCCGATTGAAATTGATTTGACCCGGTACTAGGGTCAGGCTGACTAGGTAGACTTGTCCCCCCGGCCCCCCCCGGCCGCAGCTTTTATTTGATTATATTTAACTTTATCTTGAGGGTGTATCATTATGTGTCTCCTCAAACTAACATTATTTTATCACTAAGGCAAAAATATCTACAAATATCTGTAACCGTGCTAGAAATAAACTGCCCTATGTGACGTGAATTAATTATTCTATAAGCAATAATGCGCTTTTGCATTATCCATTCCTCATCAATCCAATGACTTGTAACAGTAAGATAATCAGCGTCATTACCACTTCTACCAATATCAGTAGTAATAACAACATGAAAATTAATATGAGTAAATAAATAGCAAGTATTGTTCATATTCATATTTATATTTATAAATATCGCTCTTTACGGTTGTGCGAGACCATCCTTTATAAGTAGGATTAAAAATTCTTCTAATATAATGCACAAAGTGAGGGTTAGAAGGAAAAATATAGAGTAAGCACATAATAGTAACCATTTTTGCTAATTCTTCCCTATCTTTTCTTGGATCATAATATAAAATACTGCCGGTAACAGTGTTAATTCCCGGTTGAAATTGATTTGACCCGGTACTAGGGTCAGGCTGACTAGGTAGACTTGTCCCCCCCCCCGGCCGCAACTTTTATTTGATTATATTTAACTTTATCTTGAGGGTATATCATTATGTGTCTCCTCAAACTCCCCCCCCCGATCAACATAGTTAAAGGCTAACTCTTTGACACAAGTTTTACACTTAGCTTTATTTTTCTCTCTTATTTGAATAAAAAATGACCAAGCAAGAGATATTTCGGCCCGTTTAGAAGGTTGTCTAGAAAAAGTAGGGGTAGTAATAGGGGGGTCATCCGGGGCATCATTTGGATTAGTTGGGTTAACTTGAGCAACATGACTAGTGGGTGTATCATCATCCGGTTGTGTTTCATCTAAATCTATTTCCTTCTCATCTTCTTCATCTATAGTTAGATTATCATAAGGGTTGTTCATATATTCATCATCTAAGCGTTCACCACCACCAAAATTATGCACATATTGACTATCTGTAAATTGTAATAAAGTATTATCACTATCAAGAATAGGAGCAGGTGGAGGGCGGGTATGGGGTTTGGGTAGGGGAGGAATAAATTGGCCACTAGATTCACCACTCTTGGATTTTCCCTTATTTTTACTAAGTTTTTTGTAAGGAATATGCCATATTAATTATAATTATACAAAGTAATTAAATAAAACTAACAAAAATATAATATTAAAACTAAACAGTTGGAACGAGTTTACAGAATTGGCGAACAACTTGTTGAAATTAATTATCGTTGAGGACTTGAATACTTCAATTCACCAACTTCACAATTTTTTACACAAGTTGCAACAACAAAGTAACAGATTTTAGAAGAAAATTAGAGAGAGATTGATGATTAGGCGAAGAAAAATGAAAGAATGATGGGGTATTTATAGTTGAAAATAGGGAAAAAGTGTAATTATAAAAATTTTGGGATTAAAAGAAAGTTTGGGGGGTGGGGTTAAATGGCTATTTTATAAATAGCCAACGACCATTTTGGCAGCCATAACGGCTATTTTTTCAATAGCCAACTGTCAGATTTTTAAAACAGAAAAAAAAAATTATAGTCGTTGGGCTCGTTTAGGACCGTTTGGGACCGGTTGAACCGGACCACTTAGGAGCCGGTCCTAGGCCCAAACGGTCTCGGTCCTAACGGGCTTCACTTGTGAACCGGCCTACATGGGCCTCAAACCCCCTGGTCCCAGGCTTAAACGGGCAGGCCCGTTTAGGCTTACTACCCATATGGGCTCGCGGGCCTGGGCCGGGCCTGGGTCTAACCGGCCTACTTGCCACCTTACTCGGGGATCTGGTAGTTATGGTGGTGCTCCTTCGAGGGGTCAGTTTCAGCATGGCAGAGGTCGTCCATTCAGGCATACTCAGTCAGCTCGCCCAGGTTATCATGGGGCGCTATCGGGTCATGGTCTCACAGTTCTCATCAGGGCCATTGATCACTTAGTGCCCTTCTAGTCCAGAGTTCGTCTCGTGCTCCATCAGTTTAGGGCTCTTCTATACTATGTGCATCTGCTAGTCATTCCGGTGCTAGGGGTTCCCTTCAGTCCCCGTCTCCAGCACCAGGGAGTTGTTATGAGTGTGGATAGTTGGGCCATATATGGAGGCAGTGTCCTCGTCGTCTTGGGGGTTCATCTCAGCAGAGGAGTCAGCCATCGACTTCAGCGCCAGTTACTTCACCATCACCCACCCAGCCAGCTAGGGATAGATGACAGTCCGTTATGGGCCGCCCCAAAGGGGGAGGTCGATCAGGTGGTGGTCAGGCCCATTTCTATGCACTCCTAGCTAGACTCGATGTTATTGCTTCAGATGCTGTGATTGCGTATTGTCTCAATCTGCCACAGAGATGCCTCTATGTTATTTGATCCTGGTTCCACTTTTTCATATGTGTCATCATATTTTGCTCGTTATTTGGATACGCCATGTGAGTCTCTTATTTCATTTGTTCATGTATCTATTCCGGTGGGCGATACTATTGTTGTGGACCATGTGTACCGGTCGTGTGTGGTGACTATTGGGGGTCTGGAGACCCAAGTGGACCTGTTATTCCTTTGTATAATGGACTTTGATATTGGGCATGGATTGTCTATCTCTGGGTCGTGCTATTTCGGACTGTCATGCTAAGACAGTGACATTGGCTATGCTAGGTGTGCCACGTATTGAGTGGCGAGGTTCGACTGTTTTTGTTCCCAGTAGGGTGATTTCGTTCTTGAAAGCCCATCGGATGGTTGGGAAAGGTTGTCTTTCATACTTAGCCTTTGTGAGGGATGTCGGTGCAGAGACTCCTAGTATTGATTTTGTTCTTGTTGTGAGGGATCTTCCCAATGTGTTTCTTGCAGACCTATTGGGCATGCCACCGGACAGGGATATTGATTTTGATATTGATCTGGTGTCGGCCACTCGTCCCATTTCTATTCCACCGTATCGTATGGCACTAGCGGAGTTGAAGGAGTTAAAGGAGCAGCTTCAAGAACTCCTTGATAAGGGGTTTATTTGGCCTAGTATGTCGCCTTGGGGTGCGCCTGTTCTATTTGTGAAGAAGAAGGATGGCACAATAACGATGCGCATTGAATACAGGCAGTTGAACAAAGTAATAATCAAGAACAAGTATCATTTGCCTCATATCCATGATTTATTTGACCAGCTTCAGGGAGCGAGAGTGTTCTCCAATATTGATCTCTGTTCAGGTTATCACTAGTTAAAGATCAGGGACTCGGATATTCTTAAGACAACCTTCAGGACCAGATACGGTCATTATGAGTTCCTTGTTATTTCTTTTGGCTGACCAATGCCCTGGCAGCGTTCATGCATTTGATGAACAGCATGTTTCGGCCATATCTTGACTCGTTCGTGATTGTTTTTATTGATGATATTCTGGTGTACTCGCGTAATCAAGAGGAGCACGCGGAGAATTTGAGAGTTGTGTTGTAGAGGTTAGGGAGGAGAAGATTTATGCAAAGTTCTCCAAATATGAGTTCTGGCTCAGTTCAGTGGATTTCTTGGGGCATGTGGTGTCCAGCGAGGGTATTCAGGTTGATTCGAAGAAGATAGAGGCGGTTCAGAGTTGGCCCAGATCGTCCTTAGCCACAAAGATTTGCAACTTTCTTGGGTTGGTGGGTTATTACCGTCGATTTGTTCAGGAATTTTCATCTATCGCATTGCCCTTGCCCAAGTTGACTCAAAAGGGTACTCCATTCAGGTGGCCTGATGAGTGTGAGGAGAGCTTTCAGAAGCTCAAGACATCCTTGACCACGGCTTCAGTGTTAGTTTTAACATCAACTTCAGGTTCATATACAGTGTATTGTGATGCTTCGAGAGTTGGTATTGGGTGTGTGTTTATGTAGGAGGGTAGTGTTATTGCTTATGCTTCTCGTCAGTTGAAGCCCCATGAGAAGAACTACCTTGTTCATGATTTGGAGTTGGTTGCTATTGTCTATGCGTTGAAGATTTGGAGGCATTATTTGCATGGTGTGTCTTGTGTGGTGTTTATTGATCATCGTAGCCTCTAGTACTTGTTAAAATAAAAGGATCTCAATTTGAGGCAGCAGAGATGGTTGGAGCTGCTAAAGGATTATGATATTACTATCTTGTAACATCCATGGAAGGCCAATATGGTGACCGATGCCCTAAGTAGGAAGGCGGTGAGTATGGGGAGTTTTGTGTATATTCCTATTAGGGAGAGACCTCTTGTAGTTGATGTTCAGGCCTTGGCCAATTGGTTCGTGAGGTTGGATATTTCGGAGCCTAGTCGGGTATTGGCTTGTGTTATTTCTCGGTCTTCCTTATTTGATCGCATCAGAGAGCGCCAGTATGATGATCCTCATTTTCTTGTCCTTAAGGGCAGAGTTCAGCACGATGATGCCAGAGATATGACTATTGGTGATGACGGGGTGTTAAGGATGCAGGGTCGGATATGTATGCCCAATGTGGATGGGCTTCAGGAGTTGATTTTAGAGGAGGCCTATAGCTCATGGTATTCCATCCATCCGGGTGCCGCGAAGATGTATCAGGATCTGAGGCAGCACTATTGGTGGAGGAGAATGAAGAAGGACATTGTGGGATTTGTAGCTCGGTGTCTCAATTGTCAGCAGGTGAAGTATGAGCATCAGAGACTGGGTGGCTTGCTTCAGCAGATGGATATTCTAGAGTGGAAGTGGGAGCGGGTCACTATGGATTTTGTAGTTAGACTCCCACGGACTTTGAAGAAGTTCGATGCTATTTGGGTGATTGTGGATCGGCTAACCAAGTCCGTGCACTTCATTCCTGTGTGTACTACCTATTCTTCAGAGTAGTTGGCAGGGATCTATATTCGAGAGATTGTTTGTTTGCATGGTGTCTCGGTTTCCATCATTTCAGATAGAGGTACTCAGTTTACTTTGCAGTTTTGGAGGGCCGTGCAGATAGAGTTGGGTACTAAGGTTGAGTTGAGCACAACTTTTCACCCTCATACGGAAGGGCAGTCCGAGCGCACTATTCAGATATTTGAGGACATGTTGCGTGCTTGTGTCATTGATTTTGGAGGGTCATAGGATCAGTTTCTACCGCTCGTAGAGTTTTCTTATAACAACAGTTACCAGTCGAGTATTCAGATGGCTCCATATGAATCTTTATATGGGAGGTGGTGTAGATCTCCAGTTGGTAAGTTTGAGTCGGGTGAGGCTAGGCTATTGGGTATAGACTTGGTGCAGGATGCTTTAGACAAGGTGAAGATAAGGGTTTTATGAGATTTGGGAATAAGGGTAAATTGAGTCCTCGGTTCATTGGGCCCTTTGAGGTGCTTCGAAGGATTGGGGAGGTAGCTTATGAGCTTGCCTTGCCACCCAGCTTATCGAATATGCATCCGGTATTTCATGTTTCTATGCTTCGGAAGTATATTGGCAATCCGTCTCATATTTTGGGTTTCAACACGGTTCAGTTGGATGATGATTTGACTTATGATGTGGAGCTAGTAGCTATTTTGAGCATCATGTTCGAAAGTTGAGGTCAAAGGATATAGCTTCAGTGAAAGTGCAGTGGAAAGGTCGGCCCGTGGAGGAGGCTACTTAGGAGATCGAGCGGGAGATGCGGAGCAGATATCCTCACCTGTTTAAGACTTTAGGTTTGTTTCTTGACCCATTCGAGGACGAACGTTTGTTTAAGAGTGGGAGGATGTAACCACACGACCGGTCGTTTCATGAGTTACCACTCCGTTTCCACTATTTCTTCTTATTGCCTTGTTCTGTTGTATTACGTGTTATCGGATTGGTTGGCTCGGGTTCGGAGAGGTTTTGATAAGGTTTGAGACACTTAGTCTCTTTTGAGTGAGCTTAAGTTGGAAAGGTCAACCGGATGTTGACTTATGTGAAAAAAGGCTCGGATGTGAATTTTGATGGATCGTATAGCTTCGGGAGGTGATTTGGGACTTAGGAGTGTGATCGGAATGTGTTTTGGAGGTCCAGAGTAGATTTAGGCTTGAATTGGCGAAATTGGAATTTTGGCATTTTACGGTTGATAGAAGAAATTTTGATATAAGGGTCGAAATGGAATTCCGAAAGTTGGAGTAGGTCCGTAGTGTCATTTGGGATGTGTGTGCCAAATTTTAAGTCATTCGGACATGGTTTGATAGACTTTTTGATCAAAAGCGGAATTCGGAAGATTTTTGGAACCTTAGGCTTGAATCCGATGTTATTTGGTTGATTCGATGTTGTTTGAGGTGTTTTAAAGATTGGTATAAGTTTAGATAGTGGTATGTGACTTGTTCGTGCTTTTGGTTGAGGTCCTGGGGGGCCTCGGGGTGATTTCGGATGGTTGACGGGAGATTTTTGTAGTTGAGTTTGGCAGCTGAAGTTTATTGTTGCTGTCATAACTGCACCTGTGATTGGGAGGCCGCAGGTGCGATGCCCGCAGAAGTGGAAGGCAAGCCGCAGATGCGGCCAAGAAGGAAGTCAGCTAAAACCGCAGAAGCGGCTATTGGAGCGCACCTGCGATAGCGCAGGTGCAGGCGTTTGGTCGCAGATGCGGAAGTGGGCTTTTAAGTGAAAACCGCAGATGCGATATCGCAGGTGCGGTGTAGGGACCGCATGTGCGAGAAGCCTGGGTCAGAAAGTATATATTTCATCCTTCGTGATTTTCAGCCTTTCTTCACCATTTTAAGTCGATTTTGGAGCTTTTGGGGGATTTTCAAGAGGGAATCCAAAGGAACTTCATTGAGGTAAGATTTTTGCACATAAAACTCGTTCCTATAGTGTTATTTCATTGATTAGGCTTGAAATTTATGGAAATTTGTGGGTAAATATTGAAGAAACTAGGGCTTGAGATTGGAGACCTTTGATTAAGGATTTGAGGGGTCATTTGTTGTCGGATTTTGGTACTTTTGACATGGTTGAACTCGTGGGAGGATAAGGAGTTTATTTATGTAATTTTTATCGGATTCTGAGATGTGGGTCGGGGGGTCAGCTTTGGTTAATTTCAGGATTTGTGTTGTAATTTGATTATTTTCGCATGGGCTTCGTTCCCTTAGCATATTTTGACGTGAGGATTCTGATTTTGGATAGATTTGACACGAGTTGAGGCCGAGACGAGAGGCAAAAGCATCGCGGACTAGAGTTTGGACCGGATAGAGGTAAGTAATGATTGTAAAAGTTGTCCTGAGGGTATGAAACCCCGAATTTTACTTCGCTGTGCTACTTTGAGGTGGCGCACACGCTAGATGACGAGCGTGATGTCATGCACCATTGGGAACTGTGACTTAGTCCATCCCGTATGACTATTTAGTCGCGTATTTGATTGAAAACTATTTACTATCATCATATTTTGGGTTGAATGTCATATTTGGGCCTCATGCCAACTATTTTGGACCCTTAGGGGAGTTTTACTAGTATTCATCACTGTTTTGACTTCATATTTATACTCGGTCATGCTATATTCTACTGTTTTCACAACTAAGCCATCTTTGCCCGTTTTTGATATTTTAAATGATATTTTGGGCTGAGCATCATGTTTTATTGTTGCCCGAGTGGCTTATGAGATTCTGTCTGAGTAAGGCCGAGAGCCTGTGTTGTGAGGATACTAAGGGATCGGGTTGCGCACCGCAGCAGTATTATAATGATTCATGATTATGGGGCTAAGGGCCTGAGTTGTTATGCCACAAGGTGGCTTGATATGAGGCCGAGAGCCTGTTAGATTATGTCATGAGATGGCTTGTTATTGCGCTTGGGCCGTAAGGGGCCCCTCCCAGAGTATGTACACCCCCAGTGAGCACGGGTACCCAGTGTGAGATGTACGTTAGCCCGAGGGGCTGATGTTGTTCCATGTTATTACCCGAGGGGCTGATACGAGTAATTGTGAGATAACCCGAGAGGCTGATTCTGTCGGTATTTTGCCCGAGGGATGATTTATGTATCTATCTTTTCTCCCTGATTTCATTTACTCGTTTAAACTGCTAAAAGATATTTTAAAGAGGTTTTTACTGAACTAAGATGTTTCTACGAGCTTTTACTGCTTTATTACATTGTTCTGGTTTTATACTGCCTCCTTGTAGCATTTTGCTGTGATTTAAGTATATTCTTATCGCTCAGCTGTCTTTACTTTTATTACTTACTGAGTTGGCATACTCACATTACTCCATACACCAGTGTGCAGATTCAGGAGCCTCGGGTCACGCTAGCGAGGGTTGATTGTTTTCCAGCAGGCTGTTCGGAGTTGACCAGGTAGCTGCTCGGCATTTGCAGCCTAGTGCTTCTCTTTCCTATCTTTACTTTCCTTTGTACTAGCTCTATAATAGACTGTGTAACCCTTTTCATACTCCTAGACAGATGTTTAGATGCTCATGACTGGTGACACTCCGATGTCGGGCTGTGTTGTTTCTGCAATTGTTTTATTTCACTCTTTATTTTGGGATTTATAGTTTATTTATGACTTAAATTAATTATTATAACTACTTTAATTGGTTTGGGAGTTTGTGTCGGCTGACTTTGTTTCACGAGAGACGCCATCACGATCGGAGCAATCACGACCGGGTCCGGTTTGGGTCATGACAAACTCTTACCATTAAATTTAGTTATCTTACTTTCATTATTAGAGAGTATACTGTTTTTACCGAAAATAAAACTTCCTTTTCCTTTCCTAACTTAATATTTCAAGTTCTTGTTCCTAAATTAATCAAGAATGGAGAAATACTGTCCCTTCATTTTAAAATGGTATGTAGAATTACGTTCATGTCACCATTAATGATTAAATAATTACTTAGTGGAGGCAGCCAGGCTGGGAAGGTAAAGAAATGGAGAACATTTAATAGGATTGGAATGTTCACTTAAATAGTTAGAGTGAGATATGAGCATTAACTACAACTTAATTAAAGCCATGTTTGGTTAAGTTTGATTAAATGTCCAGTTGAATAACATCCTGTTCCCTAATTAGAATGATTGTTTTATCATATTCCTGAAAACAGTTACAAAATATGACTATAAGAACCACACAGTCAGAAAAAGACCGTTACAGCAACTTGGGAATTATTACATGCATCCACTTGTTGAAATTTTAGGCTTCCAAAATGGATTACATTTCCTGAATTTTGCAACTGGCCTCGGGCATTAATGCCATTTTATCATGGAGTCCGAATTAAAGTGTGGCTTTTTTGGACTCAAACCACAAAAATAAGTGAAAAAAATAATCTGTAACCATTTTATGTGTAGCACACGAATGGCATGTGTTATACCTTAACGGCACATTTGTCCGTTAAAGTATATGTCATCCGTGCGCTATACTTCTTAATCGACTGACCCACAATAACTGGTGGCTATAGTGCTTTTGATTAATGTGTTATACCTTCCAATTATTGTAACCCGCACAACTTTTTTGCTTATTTAAGAAGTTTCATTCTTTCTTCAAAAATTCAGTCTTCTGCATCCTTTTTATTTTCCTTTACTCATTCCAAAATATTTATTTACTTAACTTTTTTTGCATTTTGCCATAATGTCTGAAGAGCGAAAAATTAGAGTTGCGTTATATTGGTGGGGTGAGGTTGTCGTGGAGAATAACTCAATACACTATAGTTGTTCTCCACAGTGTATTGTTAAGTTGCCACTTACATTGGAGTACGATAGATTGGTATCGTTATTATGTAAAAAAAAAGAGTGTGAGAAAATATTCGGTTAATATTAAAGTAACCGGAATATATCCATATTCTCTTACTTCGCAAAGGGTTGCTTGTTACGCTGAGTTTAACATCGAAGACGAAGAAACTCTGAAAGATTTTTTGAGGACCGGATGAACACCAGAAACTTCTTGTAATAAAAATGCTGGAAATATACGTCAAGTCTGAAGACGTTTGCAATATTGAGGTTCCACAAAATAGGGATAACCCTCAATCATCAAGTGGTGTTTTTGGAGCAGTTTTATCCGAACAGGTTCCGATTGAAAGAGTTTGGCCAAATCTAAACTTATCTCGGGCGAATAAGGAGCAAGAACATAATTTCTCGCCAAGTTTACATAATTCACACTCCGAGTGGTAAATTTTAATTTTCCTTTGTCTTAGTATGTTTTTCTATGTATTATATTCGTACTAACACTCATATAATCCAAAGGGGGTACCGGCCTGATATGAATTTTACAAGTTATGAACCAACAAACAGTTAGAATATGCTCAATTTTAGTATTTTGGATCATGGTGGTCCATCCGAGAGTCATCAGTAATTCGGTAATGTGCATCATGGGATATCAATAGATTATGAATTATAACTTAAGAGATAAAGTTAATATATAATGTTGGGATGAATTTGAGAAACTCATTATTTTATTAGTTGTGCAGTGAAAACGAGTAACTTGAAGGTCATGTCCTTACTCAATTGCCCGAAGATGGTATATTTAATTATGATCTGGCAGATGCACAGAGTCAGGAAGATGATAGTGATTATGACAACAATGCTGATGAGTCTAGAGATGATACACCCTTCCCTGATGAGGGCGACGATGATGAGGAAACGAAATGAGAATGAGCAACCTGCTTTGCCGAGGGAGCATGATGCCACCAATGAGCATGCTCCATATATGCAGACTCCACCTCCCGTTAGACCCAGATTGTATGAGTCCCATGTGACCTTTTCATTCAAAGGTGATTCCCTACCTTGATGAGTTGCTCAGTATGACGGATGTGGATACCTTCACAAGGGATCTTGATGACATTCGGATAGCAATGTGGGATGAATCTAGACCAACGGTGTTGTCAAAGAATATTCTTTTTGCTCATAAAGCGCGTCTTAGCAGGGCGGTGCAAATATACAGTATAAAAGAGTATTGTGAGATGGAGGTTCATGAGTCTATCTACGGAAGTATATAAGGTTATTTTTCATAGATGGTTTCAAGGTTGTAGATGGATGTTGCGTGCTTAGAAAGTTGATAATAAATATGTGGATTGTGGGAAAATACATTGGCACCAACACTTGTGATATGGACACATTTGGTGGGAATCATTTTAACTTGAATGTTAACTTGATTTCTCTTATCTTGATTCCACATATTGAATCGTCCATAAGGTACAAGATTACAGAGTATATAATATATGTCCACTGGGTATATGGCTCTACCATTACCAAAAGAAAGGCATTTCTAGGGCGTAAACGCGCGTTTGAGATTGTTTATGGTAACCGGGATAAGTCATATGCCGCTCTACCCAGGTACATGGCTGCTTTGCAACACTTTAACCCTGGGACTGTTATTGAAGTTTGAGCGGAGTCTGGGAATACCAGAATTCATATTCAGATATGTATTCAGGGCATTTAAACCAGCCATTGATGGTTTTGTGCATTGTCGGACGGTAATATCCATAGACAGCACTCATGTATATGGAAAGTATGATATTAAGTTGTTGATCGCCGTTGTAGTAAATGCTAATGGAAGCATATTTCCCCTCGCATTTGCTATTTGTGCCAATAAAAATCAAGAGACTTGTACATTGTTTTTGAACCACTTGAAAGAGCACATTGTCAGACAGCTGTCACGACCCGGAATTTCCACTTTCAGGACTGTGATGGCGCCTAACGTTTCACTCGCTAGGCAAGCCATTGTTAGAATATATTTTTTGCCAATTTTAAACACTTCAAACAATTTAGCCAATTAAACATAATGAAACCAAAATAAAGTACGAAATAGAATAATAACCCAATATCTAATACAACTCGGATCTGGAGTCACAAGTACACGAGTTTCTAGAGGTTCTACAAACAGAGTCTGAAATAATTACAATTGTCTCGAATGAAAAGAACAGTAAATAAGTAAAGAGGAAGGGGACTTCAAGGTCTGCGGGCGCCAGCAGATCTACCTCGAGTCTCCAAATAAGCTAATCTGAGCTGATGTAACTCACAGACAGCTGGGACCAATACCAAAGTCTGCATAAGAAGTGTAGAGTGTAGTATGAGTACAACCGACCCAATATACTCCGTAAGTGTCGAGCCTAACTCAATGAAGTAGTGACGAGGTTATGACAGGACACCCACATATTTAAACCTGAATATATATATATATATATATATATATATATATATATATATATATATATATATATATATATATATATATATATATATACAACATAACAATAAATAGAGATTAAACATGTACTGATGGGAGGGGACATGCGAAAGGGGGTACAAGATACGGCAACTACAATAGGAAATGACAACATGAAATAGTCCATAAACCTTCAACCAATGAAAAACGATAAACATAATGAATAAAGATTGCACGGCATCACCCTTCGTGATTTTACTCTCAACCTCACCATGAAACAATAATAATGGCACGGCATCACCCTTCGTGCTTTTAGTCTCAATCTTTCCATAAGCTGATAATTACGGCACGGCATCACCCTTCGTGTTATTACTCTCAATTTCATAATGAAACGATAAATATGGCACGGCATAACCCTTCATGCTTTAACTCTCTTCCTCACTATGTATAATTCAATAGACGAAACAATAATTGATACGGCATCACCCTTCGTATTTTAACACTCTTCCTTACCATGTAACAATGAATATATATAACATTTGGGAGATAGAATAAGCAAGAATAAACCTTACGTAAACAATGATTTCACAATATCGAACCTCAGCTTCCAAAAATACTCAATTATCACCAATAGTTCATAAATGCAGAAAGATCGATCAACTAAGTAATAAACTAGTCTAAGCATGGATATCATAATCAAAGGGGGAATTAAATTACAAGAAACAAGTCCCACCTGCATGCTTTAACCCAATAACAACACAAGAGTCCTCGTCACCTCATATATACATTGTACCCAACATTTAAGCATATAGCAAATAGGCAAATAAGTCCTAATCCCTCAAGTTAAGGTTAACCACGATACTTATCTCGCTCCAAAATTGACTCAAAGCTCAACTACGGCTTTGCCTTTCGAACAAGCCTCCGAACCAACCAAATATAGCAAATTATTAACCAAACCATTCAAAATAAGCCTTAGGAACTACTCATGAATGAAAGAGGTTCAATTAGGTCATTATTGAAAAAGTTAACAAAAGTAAACTCCAGGATCCGCTTCGTCCAAACCTAAAATTCGGACCAAAACCCGATTACCCATTCAACCCCGAACCCAGTTATGTACTTTGTTTCAAAATTTGACCTCAATTTGAGGTCTAAATTCTAATTTTAGAAAAATCCCTAATTCTACCCAAATACCCAAGTTCTACTATAAAAATCCTAGATTTAAGATTGAAATCTTATAAAATGTATTAGGAGATTAAAAGAAGGTATGTTAGAATCAGTTACCAATGAATTGGAGAAGAAGAGTTCTTGAAAAATCGCCTCTAAGGTTTATAGGTTTGAAAATTGGGAAGAATGAGAAAAATTATGTCTAACTCAGCTTAAGCCCAGGCGCAAATGTCGCAATTGCGACACGGGGTTCGCAAAATGCAAAAAAGTCCTTGCAAATGTGAAACCCTCGCACCTCTGCTGCCTTCGAAAATGCGAACAATATGTTCGCAAATGCGAACCTGAAGAGATCGCAATTGCGACCCCAGATCTCGTAAATGCAAAAACCAGCCCCCCAGCCCCTGCTCGCATATGCGAAGTCTTTTTCACAAATATGAGGCTCGCAATTGCAAGATCTGCAGACAACACCAGAACACACACTTGCACTAGCTATAATTCTAAGTCCAAATTCATTCCGTAACATATCTGAAACTTACCCTAGCCCTCGGGGCTCCAAACCAAATACGCACAACAGTACAAAACCCTCATACGAACTCGCTCGCGCGATCAAAATACCAAAATAACACCTAGAACTACAAATTAGGCACCAAATCAAATGAAATTTTTAATGAAACTTAAGAATTTCTATTTTAACAACCGGACGTCAGAATCACGTCAAACCAACTTCGTTTTTCACCAAATTTTGCAGACAAGTCTTAATTATAGTAATGAATTTATGCCAAGCTCCAAAACCAAAATCTGGACTCGGTAGCAATAAAGTCAAACTTTGGTCAAATCTTTAAATTCTTTAAACTTTAAAATTTTAACAAAATGCGATAACTCGAGCTAGGGACCTTCGAATTCGATTCCGGACATACGCCCAAGTCCCAAATCACGATACGGACCTATCGAGATCGTCAAAATATGGATCCGGGTCTGTGTGCTTAAAACATTGACCGACGTCAACTCAAATAGATTTTTAAGGCACGAATTCACATTTTAATCAATGTTTCATAATAAAAGCTTTCCGAAAAAAGACACGAACTATGCATACAAATTGAGGAAGGCAAAAGGAACTATTTAAGGTTTCAAAATATAGAATTAAGGTTTAAAAACCTTAGATGACCTATCAAGTCATCACATTCTCCACCTCTAAAACAATCGTTCGTCCTCGAACGGACATAGAAAATTACCTGGACTAGTGAAAAGGTGGCGATATCTACTCCGCATGTTCGACTCGGACTCCCAGGTGACTGCCTCGACCGGCTGACCTCTCCACTACACTCGAACTGAAGGATAACTCTTTGACCTCAACTGTCGAACCTGCCGGGCTAGAATAGTCACCGGCTCCTCTTCATAAGTCAACTCCTTGTCCAACTGGACTGAGCTAAAATCTAACACATGGGACAGATCACTGTGATACTACCGGAGCATAGACACGTGGAACACCAGATGGACTACTGATAAACTAGGTGGAAATGCGAGCTTGTAGGCCACCTCACCCACTCTCTGAAGAATGTCAAAGGGTCTGATATACCTAGGGCTCAACTTACCCTTCTTCCCGAACCTCATCACACCTTTCATGGGTGAAACTTGGAGAAATACCCTCTCTCCGACCATGAATGCAACATCACAAACTCTACGGTCAGCATAACTCTTCTGCCTAGACTGAGCTGTGCGAAGTCGATCCTGAATACTCTTGACCTTATCCAAGGGATCTTGTACCAAATTTGTAACCAACAACCGAGCCTCCCCAGCTCGAACCACCCAATTGGAGAACGACACCGCCTCTCATATAATGCCTCATAGGGAGCCATCTGAATGCTTGATAAATAGCTGTTATTATAGGCAAACTCCACAAGTGGAAAGAATTGATCCTAAGAACCCCCGAAATTTATCACACAAACGCGAAGCATATCCTCCAATATTTGAATAGTGCGCACGGATTGTCTGTCCGTTTTGGGATGAAATGTTGTGCTCAACTCCACCTGCGTACCCAACTCACGTTGTACTGCCCTCCAGAAGTGCGAGGAGAACTGCATACCTAGATCAGAAATGATAGACACGGGCACACCGTGAAGGCAGACGATCTCTAGGATTTAAATCTCTGCCAACCACTCTGAAGAATAAATAACTGCCACAGGAATGAAGTGTGCTAACTTGGTTAGCATGTCTACAATAAACCATACCGTGTCGAAATTCTTTTGAGTCTGTGGGAGTCCGACAACAAAATCCATAGTGATACGCTCCCACTTCCACTCAGGAATCTCTAACTTCTAAAGTAAACCACCAGGCCTCTAATGCTTGTACTTTGCTTGTAGACAATTTAGGCACCGAGCTACATATGCATCTATGTCCTTATTCATCTTCCTCCACTAATAATGCTGCCACAAGTCCTGATACATCTTGGCGGCACCCGGATGAATAGAATGTCGGGAATTGTGAGCCTCTTCAAGAATCAACTCACAAAGTTCATCTACATTGGACACACAAATATGGCCCAGCATCCTCATAACCCCATCATCTTCAACCATAACCTGCTTGGTACCACCGTGCCACGCCGTGTCCTAAAGGACAAGCAAATGAGGGTCATCATATTGCCGCTCTCTAATGCGCTCATACAAGGGAGACCGAGCAATTGTGCAAGCTAGAACACGATTGGGCTCTGAAACATCTAACCTCATGAACTGATTGGCCAAAGCCTGAACAGCCTATATAAGCGGTCTCTCACCGACTGGAATGTAAGCAAGGCTGCCCATACCCACCGCCTTCCTACTCAAGGCATTGGCCACCACATTGGCCTTCCCAGGATGATACAAGATAGTGATGTCATAGTCTTTCAACAACTCCAACTACCTCCTCTACCTCAAATTGAGATCTTTCTGCTTGAACAAATACTGCATACTTCGATGATCTGTGAATACCTCGCACAACACGCCATAAAGATAATGCCTCCAAATCTTTAGCGCATGAACAATGGCTGCCAACTCTAAGTCATGAACATGGTAATTCTTCTAATGAACCTTCAACTACCGCGACACATATGCAATCACCCTACCATCCTACATCAACACTATAGTGAGCCCAATACGAGATGCATCATAACATACTGTGTAAGATCCTGAACCAGTGGGCAATACCAACACTGGTGCTATAGTCAAAGCGGTCTTGAGCTTCTGAAAGCTCAACTCACACTTGTCTGACCATCTGAATGGGGCACCCTTCTGGGTCAATCTTGTCAATGGGGCTGCTATAGATGAAAACCCCTCCACGAACCTATGGTAATAACCCATCAAACCCAGGAAACTCCGGATCTCCAGAGCTGAAGTGGGTCTAAGCCAGTTCTGAACTGCCTCAATCTTCTTAGGATCTACCCGTATGCCCTCTGCCGATACGATGTGCTCCAAGAAAGTGATCGAGTCCAACCAAAACTCGCACTTTCAAAACATGGCATATAACTAGTTGTCTCTCAAAGTCTGAAGAACAATCCGAAGATGTTGCTCGTGCTCCTCTCGACTGCGGGTGTAGATCAAGATATCATCAATAAATATAATCACGAAGAAATCCAAGTAAGGCTTGAACACCCAATTCATCAAATCCATAAATGTTGTTGGGGCATTTGTCACCCCAAATGACATCACTACAAACTCATAATGTTCGTACCGAGTCCGAAAAGCTATCTTAGGGACATCAAATGCCCAAATCTTCAACTGATGGTAGCCAGAGCTCAAATCAATCTTCGAAAACACCTTGGCACCCTGAAGCTGATCAAATAAATCATCAATCCTCGGCAATGGATACTTTTTCTTGATGGTGACTCTGTTCCACTGTCGATAATCTATGTACATCCTCATCAATCCATCTTTCTTCTTCACAAACAACACAGGTGCATCCTAGGGCGAGACACTATGTCTAATGAAGCCCTTATCAAGTAAATCTTGCAACTGCTCCTTCAATTCTTTCAAATCTAGCAAGTCCATACAGTATGGCGGAATAGAAATGGGTT
Source organism: Nicotiana sylvestris (assembly GCF_000393655.2). NCBI lineage: Eukaryota > Viridiplantae > Streptophyta > Magnoliopsida > Solanales > Solanaceae > Nicotiana > Nicotiana sylvestris. Next base: position 106,127,909 of record NC_091059.1, on the reverse strand, counting down.
GAGTGCCCAGAGCCAAATTAATACAGAAGTCAATATCTTTGTCGGGTGGCATCCCCGGCAGATCTGTAGGAAACACCTCTGGGAACTCACGAACAACTGGCACCGAATCTATGGAAGGAACCTCCGCACTAGAATCACGAACATAAGCCAAATAAGCTAGACACTCCTTCCCAACCATACGTCAAGCCTTCACATAAGAGATAGCTCTGCTCGTGGAATGGCCAGGAGTTCCTCTCCACTCTAACCGAGGCAAAACGGGCAAAGTTAAGGTCTTCGTCTTGGCGTGACAATCCAATATAGCATGATAAGGTGACAGCCAATCCATACTCAAGATGACATCAAAATCTACCATATCAAGAAGTAGAAGATCTACGCTAGTCTCAATACTCCCAATAGTAACCACACACAAACGATAGACACGATCTACAATAATAGAATCTCCCATAGGTGTGGACACATACATAAGAGCACTCAAAGAATCACGAGGCACAACCAGATATAAAGTAAAATAGGATGACATGTAGGAATAAGTAGAGTCTGAATAAAATAGAACTGAAGCATCTCTATGGAAAACTGGAACAATACCTATGATGACGGTGTCAGATGACTCAGCCTCAGGCCTAGCTGGGAAAGCGTAACATCGGGGTTGGGCCCCACCATTATGAACTACATCTCTGGAACGGACATTAACTGACTGACCTCTACCTCTAAAAGCCTGACCTCCGCCTCTAACGGCTTGACCTCCACCTCTAGCTGTCTGACCCCTACCTCTAGCTAGCTGAGCGGGCGGTGAAGCAACTGGTGCCAGAACCATGGCACGAGAACCCTGCTGCTGTGAGTTGCCTAGTGCCCGAGGGCAAAATCTAGCAATGTGCCTCAGATCACCACAAGTATAATAGGACCTCGGCTGCTGTGACTGCTGATCAAGAAACTAACCCTGTCGACCTGAGTAGCCACCCTGAAAACTCTGAAGAGGAGGTGCACTAATAGGAGCTGGTGGTGCATTGTAGGCTAGCTGGTCGGGATGAGACATATGAGAGCCACGACCACCTGAAGCACTGTGAGATGCCTGGAGCGCTGAGTGAAACGGCTTGGGAAGATTGCCTCTGCCAAAAGTACCCCTGCCTCCAGATAAAGCACCACTGAAGCTACCAAAATAACAAGGCCTCTTATCAGACCCCTGCCCTCTCTCATGTGAAAGAACTATCTCGATCTACCTAGCAACATTTGTGGCTGTCTGAAAGGAAATCTCACTTCCGGTCTCCTTGGCCATTTGTAGCCTGATAGGGTGAGTAAGTCCATCAATAAACATCCTCACCCTCTCCCTCTCAGTAGGAAGCAAGAGAAGAGCATGACGAGCTAGATCCATAAAACGGGTCTCGTACTGAGTAACAGTCATACTGACCTATTGGAGACGCTCAAACTGCCTGTGGTAATCCTCTCTCAAAGTGATAAGGAGGAACTTCTCCATGAATTGCTGAGAGAACTCGTCCCAAGTAAGAGCAGGAGACCCAGCTGGTTTGGTCGACATAAAATCCTTCCACCACTTCTTGGCAGAAACCATCATCTGAAACATAGCAAAATTGACCCCATTGGTTTAAACTATACCCATGTTCCGCAGCGCTTCATGGCAGTGGTCAGGATAATCTTGTGGGTCCTCAAAAGGTGCACCACTAAAGTGAAATGGAAAGAGTTTTGTAAACTTTTCCAATCTCAATAAGCCCTCTGAAGACATGGCGGGCCTATCACCGATCTGTGCCTTAAAAACTGGCTGAACTATCCCAGCTGGCGGGGCTGATGGGGTATGATACTTGGGAGCCATCTGCTTCGGAGTTTGAGTATGGGAGTTTTTGCTCCTCCCCCAGCCTGAGAGATGATTGGTGCCACAGGAAATGTACCGGCCTGGGCCACGCTCTCCATAAGGCCAACCAAACGGACTAGAGCATTCTAAAGCACTTGGGTGGCGATGAACCCCTCCAGGACCTAAGCTGATCCAACAGGTACAGTCTGAGCTAGAACATCCTCATCAAAATCCACCTAAGGCTCCACTGTTTGTGGTGCTTCTTGAGCTCTAGGATGAGCTCTACCTCTGCCTCGGCCTCTGGCATGACCTCGACCTCGACCTCTACCCCTTGTAGGAGCTGCCACTAGGGCTCCGGCTGCTGTCCAACTGAAGATACAGTACGTGTACTTGCCATCTACGAGAGAACAAGAATAAAAGAGTTCAATTATCAATGATAAAATAAAATTGCACAACAAAGAAGTATATAAGTGAAATTGTTCCTAAACTCGATAGCCTCTGGAAGATAAGTACAGATGTCTCCGTACCAATCCTCCAGACTCTACTAAGCATGCTCGTGACTCGTGAGACCTAGGCAACCTAGGGCTTTGATACCAACTTGTCACGACCCGAAATTCTCACCTTTCGGGACCGTGATGGTGCCTAATATTTCACTCGCTAGGCAAGCCAACATTAGAATAATTCTTTTGCCAATTTCAAACAATTCAAACAATTTAACCAATTAAACAGAATGAAACAAAATAAAGTACGAAATAGCATAATAACCAAATATCTAATACAACTCAGATCTGGAGTCAGAAGTACATGAGCTTCTAGAGTTTCTACAAGTAGAGTCTGAAATAATTACAACTGTCTCGAATGAAAAGAACATTAATAAGGAAAGAAGAAGGGGACTTCAAGGTCTGCAGACACTAGCAGATCTACCTCGAGTCTCCAAATAAGCTAATCCGAGCTGATGCACCTCACAGACAGCTGAGACCAATACCAAAGTCTGCAGAAGAACTACAGAGCGTAGTATGAGTACAACTAACCTAATGTACTCCGTAAGTGTCGAGCATAACCTCGACGAGGTAGTGACAAGGCTATGACAGGACACCCACGTATTTAAACCTGAACAAAAGAGGATATATATACAACATAACAATAAATAGATATTAAACATGCACAGGTAGGAGGGTACATGTGAAAGGGGGTACAAGATACGGCAAATACAATAGGAAATGACAACATGAAATAGTTCATAAATCTTAAACCAATGAAAATCGATAAACATAATGAATAAAGACTGCACGACATCACCCTTCGTGTTTTTACTCTCAACCTCGCCATGAAAAAATAATAATGGCATGGCATCACCCTTCGTACTTTTAGTCTCAATCTTTCCATTAGCTGATAATTACGGCACAACATCACCCTTCGTGCTTTTACTCTCAATTTCATCATGAAATGATAAATATTGCACGACATCACCCTTCATACTTTAACTCTCTTCCTCACTATGTATAATTCAATAGACAAAATAATAATATTTTCACGGCATCACCCTTCATGCTTTAACACTCTCCCTTACCATATAGCAATGAATATATATAACATTTGGGAGATAGAATAAGCAATAATAAACCTTACGTCAACAACGATTTCACAATACCGAACCTCAACTTCCAAAAATACTCAATTATCACCAATAGTTCATAAATGTGGAAAGATCGATCAATTAAGTAATAAACTAGTCTAAGCATGGATATCATAATCAAAGGAGGAAATAAATTATAAGAAACAAGTCCCACCCGCATGTTTTAACCCAATAACAACGCAAGATTAGCCCTCACCTCACATATACGTTGTACCCAACATTTAAGCATGTAGCAAATAGGCAAACAAGTCCTAATCCCTCAAGTCAAGGTTAACTATGACAACCTCGCTCTAAAATCAACTCAAAGCTCAACAACGGCTTTGCCTTTTGAACAAGCCTCCGAACCAACTAAATCTAGCAAATTAATAACCAAATGATTCAAAATAAGCCTTAGGAACTACCCATGAATGAAAGAGGTTCAATTAGTTCATTATTAAAAAAGTTAACTCCCATGCCCGCTTGGTCCAAATCCAAAATTCGGACCAAAACCCAATTACCCATTCACCCCTAAGCCCGGTTATGTACTTTGTTTCAAAATCCGACCTCAATTTGAGATCTAAATTCCAATTTTATAAAAATCCTTCATTCTACCCAAATCCCCAATTTCTACCATAAAAATCCTAGATTTAAGGTTGAAATCTAATGAAATGTATTGGAAAATTAAAAGAAAGTATGTTAGAATCACTTACCAATGAACTGGGGAAGAAGAGTTCTTGAGAAAATCGCCTCTAAGGAAAGGTTTGAAAATTGGGAAGAATGAGAAAAATTCCGTCTAACTCAGCTTAAGTCCAGGGGCAGATATTGCAATTGCGACCTGGGATTTGCAATTACGAACCCCACAAATGCGAAAAGCCCTCGCAAATGCGAAGCCCTTGCATCTTTGCTACCTTCACAAATGTGAATAATATGTTCGCAAATGCAAACCTGAAGAGATCACAATTGAAGCCCCAGATCTCGCAAATGCGAAAACCGGCCCCCAACCCCTGCTCCCAAATGCAAAGTTTTCTTTGCAAATGTGAGGCTCGCATTTGCAAGCTAGACCTCGCAATTGCGAGATCTACAAAAACACCAGAACACACACTTGCACCAACTATGATTCAAAGTCCAAATTCACTCTGTAGCTACTCCAAAACTCACCCGAGCCCTCGGAGCTCCAAACCAAACATGCACACCCATCTAAAAACCTCATTCGAACTCGCTCGCGTGATTAAAACACCAAAATAACACCTAGAACTACGAATCGGGCACCAAATCAAATGAAATATTTAATGAAACTTAAGAATTTCTATTTTAACAACCAGACGTCTGAATCACAATAAACCAACTCTATTCTTCACCAAATTTTACAGACAAGTCTTAAATAAAGTAATGAACCTATGCCAAGCTCCAGAACCAAAATCCGGACCCGGTAGCAATAAAGTCAAACTTTGGTCAAATCTTTAAATTCTTTAAATCTTTAAACTTAAACTTTTCGATAAAATGCGATAACTCAAGTTAGGGACCTTCAAATTCGATTTCGGGAATACACCCAAGTTCCAAATTACGATATGGATCCACCAGGACCGTCAAAATACAGATCTGAATCTGTTTGCTCAAAACGTTGACCAAACTCAACTCAAATGGATTTTTAAGGTATGAATTCACATTTTAATTAATTTTTCATAATAAAGCCTTTCGAAAAAGACACGGACCGTGAACGCAAATCGAGAAAGGTAAAAAGAAATTATTTAAGGTTTTAAAATATAGAATTAAGGTTTAAAACTCTAGATGACCTATCGGATCATCACAACAGCGTTCAGGTATTTGTCTAATGTCTGATAGGCATGGTGATATTTTACGTTTTATACAAATTTTGGATGCATGGCAGGAACTGTATGCCTACCACCGTTACTCTGTTAGGCACTTAAATACCAACTTCCAGAGGGCTCATCCGAACAAGAGCTTACATGATTTAATGTGGATGGCTGCAACAAATCATCGAGGGTGTAAATTCAGAAGGCGAATGGAATTGATTAGCTAGGAAGACCCAGAAGCATATCATTGGTCGATGCAACATGAGCTTGACAAGTGGACTTTGCATAAGGATGGTGGTAGAAGATGGTGGACTTTGACTACAGACCTGTCAGAGTCTTTCGACAGGTTGTTGAAGTCTGCCCATGGATTGGCGGTCACTGTCATGGTGCGGATGTTATTTAAGCAGATGGTGGAGAGGTTTGTTGAAAGATCTAGAAGTTCATCGTCATTGATGGAAAGGGGTGTTGAATGTATGCCACAGCCGATGAAACGATTTGAGAGCTATAGGAAGCGAGCACATTGGCATATATTTTTGCAGTATTGCAACGAGTGAAATATTTTTGAAGTTCGCACCGGTATGCATTAAAACCGCGGTAATAATACCTACACTATCAATAAATCCAGAAGAATATGTTCGTGTGGGAAATGGTCGATCCATCACTTTCCATACTCACATTCGATGAAGTACTTTCAACATACAGGTTTTGCGGCAACGAGGTACGTTGATAAAGAATATAGTATTATTGCATACGTAAACACCTATATTGGCCACTTTCAACCAGTGGGTGCTGAGCATTATTGACCGCCGGAACTATTTAAAATGGTGTGTAACAAGGATTATGTGCGTCAACAGTAAGTGCAAAAAAGAACGCGGATATGGAACCAAATAGATATTGGTGATACCATTTATACGCGTAAATGTGGTATATGTTCCTAAAAAGGACACGGTCGCCATAAATGTCCTTCGGTTGGTTTGGGAAGCGGTGGTAATTCAGCTCCCGGTGGCAGTTCATCCAATGTGCCCAATTTTTAAGGATAAACTTAGTGTTTTGTTATAATATTTTTGTTGTACTAAATGTCTGTAATTGTGTTATTTGCAATATTTATGAAATAAAATGAAGTTTCCAATAAGCCTAAATCTAATTGACATTTAGCATTGAAGATTCAATACAACAATTAAAAATAACTTCAACAAATAAATATTTTCATTTACCATTATCGTCACTGTCCGGCACTATTTCATTGTCATTGTCGTCATCTTCTTCGTCAACATCTTGTACGCTTCTGTCCTGACCGAGGGCATCATAATCTATGCCCCAGTTGACACACATTTCTCATATTTCATCGCTATTATCAATAAAATCATTTGCTTGGTTTCTACAATAGTATGGGACTTCTACGTCCAACGTCTGCGGAAGAAACTTAGGTAGTCCCTCCTACTCGACAACTGTTGGAAATACAGGATAATTAGTGTCTCTATGTAATTTTTTTATTTTCTAATAAATCCCAATACTGATCATCCAGTGCATGATGAACGGCTAGTGCTTTTTCCATCTCTAAAATCTCTTTCATCAAATGCCAAATCACTTTTGGTTATTCTTTGTGTGTGTTTGTTTTTAAGGTTGCAAACAGTGCTTGTAATACAACTAGCCCATGCCAATGGCATAGTACTTCACAATCACACTTTTTGAGTAAAGGGGAACCCATTATAGTTTTTCACCCCATATTCGCATACCTTCAGGCTTTGTAGAATGCGATTCCCCCTTAATAATGTGCCATGTAACTTTAAGATCAGTGTGTATATTGATAGGCTTATTTCCCGAGGGACGTAGAACACCATACCACTTGTCATCAACCAAATCAGTATAGCAACCTATCATATTTTTTTCAAGGTAGGAATCGATTGTGTTATGACGTGTTCCATGTGGATTTGTTGAACTACCTTCACCTTTTTGCCTCTTCTTAAACCACTTATTAAATGTTAGTGGCATTTCTGAAATGGATGTTGTAATGGTTCTTGAAATAGTTTTTGAATACTAGAATGTTGGTTCAATTTAAAAAGAACTAAACTGCATGAACTTGTATGTTAAACGTAGCGCATCACCAATATGCATTATATGTATTGTCATTTCGACCTAAAAAAGCAGTCGACCTGAAAAAATTGCACCAACTTGTATCGTAAAGAATCATTAGCACGCGAAATGTAACGTAACACCAATATGTGTTATGTGTATTGTCATGTCGACCTAAAAAAGTTGTACCGACTTGTACCGTAAAGAATTATTAGCACGCGAAACGTAGCACATCACCAATATGCATTATGTAACCTAAAATCACACTTAGCTGCCTATAATCCCCCCCCCCCGGCACATTTTGCATTATTATTTACGGTGTAACCAAACGAAGAAAACAACTTTCCATAAATTTTTCAAGTTCGAGCATTACGACATGTTTGGACGCAATAACGTACCAAGGTGTTATTATGGCAAACGTGAGATTTTGAATTCATGTTGGTCAAATTGCAATTTAGGATGCAGATGTTGGATGTGCAAACAAGTTGTAAATTATTATTATTAAAAGTTATGTTAGTTAATAGATTATTTATAACATGTTAATTAATTGTCTTTTGTTATCATCCTCATTTGTAGGACGGAAATCAATGTAATTTTGAAGAATGGTATGATGAACCCATTAACCAGGAATACTACAAATCATGTTTGCTAAACATTTAGAATCTGACTGGTGAATACGAACTCCAGATCTTGAAACTGCAAGAACAACTTGCGGCAGTGAAGAAGAAACTGAAATAGGCAGAAGAAGAAAATAATTGGTTGGAAGAAAAATTTCAGTGGTTGGAAGCGTAGAATAATAAGTGATAGTGACTAACCAAGATAGTTAATGAGCATAACCAATCATGATATATTTAATAATTATTCATATAAAAAATACTTAGGTTGATAAATTTTCTATATTATTATTTTATATGTTAGTTTTTTATATTTTTTGACTAAAATTTTGTAGAGTTTTGTATGAACTGTCATCTATTTTTCAGATATTTTTGGGTTATAAGAGAATTAAATATATAATTTTTATAACTAATCAAGATATATTTTATAATTATTCATATAAAAAAATACTTAGGTTGATAAATCTTCTATTTTAATATTTTATATGTTAGTTTCTTATATTTTTGGACTAAAATTCGGCAGGGTTATGTTTGAACTGTCATCTTTTCTTCAGATTTTTTGGGTTATTACAGAATTAAATATTTAACTTCATAACTAATCAAGATATATTTAATAATTATTTGTATTAAAAATAATAAAAACTTAATACTAAATAATATTCAATTTATTTCATTCGTAACGATTTGTTTGTTAACTTTTATATTTTGCCAAAAAATTCGGCAGCATCTCTTTCGTCATGTCAAGTAATTATTTTATGATTCATATCTAATATTTGATAATTATCTAGTAATACATTTAATCTATAATTGAGTACTCTAATCGAGTTAGTTAATGAGGGCACATAGTGTTTGTTCTAGACTAGAGAATCCTAAAGAGCACTAAAGTCACACTACTCTAAATGGTCATAAACAACATCAACTAACATAAACTAAAATTTATTAGCAGTTTTACTACGTTAAAGGGTACTACATAATAATAAAAGGCACAACATAACACTAAAGGGCACTAAACAACAATAAAGCCACATATTATTATATGTACAATACTAAAGTCACATATAACACTAATTATTCAACAAACGAACAATATAGAATTTTCATAATTTTTTCACATAAATAAACTAATCCAGATAAAAAAATAAAAAAATAACTATATCAAAAAACGATCACAAAAAGCATACAACACAGTAAAAATAACTAATTAGTAATTTATATACATGAGTTTTACTATAAAAGTGAGTCGTAATACCTCGTTTTAGAGTTTTTTAAATTGAGAAAAATTGATGATTTGACCACCGAAACGAGCAATAGAAAAGATCCATTACACGACAACGCCATGGATCGGGTTTTAGCTAGCTAAAATACTGAGGGGACACGATTTTCGGGGGACGAGTGGGCTCCAATGGAGATTTAAGCTTTAAAAATGGGGGGAGGGAACCGTTTTTGCCAATCTGTCGCGAGGAAGAAGGTTGGGCCATTTTTAATATAAGTATAGCGCATATATGCGATAAGCTATACCTAATGTCTTTTCAACTTCAGGTATAATACATCCCATATATACGTTTTACTTATATTTTAACCGACATTTAAAATTCAAATATAGCGCATGCTATTCATGTGCTATACGTAAAATGGTCACCTGATATTTTTTTCACCTCTTTTTGTACTTTGAGTCTAAATATACCACTTTGATTTTGGACTCCATTTTATACTCCCTACATTCTTTGTTCTGCTTTTTGTTTCTCGAAGTCTAATTATAATCGGGTCTTGATAATAAGCTAGAAACCTAATCCAATTAAACATTTTAAGGCTTGCAGTTAACAATGCAACAGGTTGATTATGTGTAATAAATTTTGTAGTGTTTGAAACCCTCATTTTATCATCGTACTTATGAAACTGAAATCTTTTTTATTTTTTGTCTAATCTTTTTTAATCAAATACAGAAGCGAATGATAGATGTTCGCTAGATTAAAAGATTGCAAAATACCTTACTCCCTAAACTTGTCACAGATTATTAGGTACAACCTTTCGTGGTCTTAATTATCCCTCTCAACTAGGCCTTTTGAAAGTTATTACCCCCTGGACACTGATGTGGCAAATTATGTGGGTGCACTTGTCTGCGACGTGGATTTTTCGGTATATGTAGCACTTTTTTAAAAAAATAGAATATATTTTTACCTTTTAAAGTATGTTACTTTTTTAGGCTAAATTTTTTTATTTGGCTAAAAATAATAAAGTTTTAGTTAATCTTTTTTTTGAATTTGACCTGAAAATAAAGATTTATACAATTGAAATAAATAGCCAAGACATCTAAAAAGTTATAAAAATACATGGTTTAAAATTAAATATTTTGGCTATAATTTTTTATATAGCTCTAAATTATGGTGCTCTAAAAATATATATTTTTTTTACAGAATTTACCTCAAAAAAATAAAAATACACAGTTGAAATAAATAGTAATTGTATCAAAAGAAGAGATAAAAAGAGTGTACAATTGCAAAAAATAACTTACTCTATGGATACATTTTTACAGCAATAAAAAAAGGGCAGCCCGCTGCACTAAGCTCCCGCTATACACGGGGTCCGAGGAAGGGCCGGACCACGAAGATCTATCGTACGCAGCCTTACCTTACATTTGTGCAATAAGTATCTTTTAAAGTAATAAGTATGTTAGAAATAATAAGTTATTTCTTGCAATTGTTCACTCTTTTTATTTCTTCTTTTTATGCAATAATTATTAGTTTTAACTGTGTATTTTTATTTTTTTCAGGTAAAATATGTAAAAAGTATATTTTTAGAGCACCATAATTTAGAGCTATATAAAAAATTATAGCCAAATAATTAATTTCAAACTATGTATTTTTATAACTTTTTAGATGTCTTGACTATTTATTTCAATTGTATAAATCTTTATTTTCAGGTTAAATTCAAAAAAAGATTAACTAAAACTTTATTGTTTTTAGTAAAATAAAAAAATTTAGCCTAAATAATGTAGTTCTATCCAAGTTTTATTATAAATTATATTCAAAAAAAATTATCTAAAAAGGTAACATACTTAAAGAGGTAAAAATATATTTTATTTTTCAAAAAAATCACACATATACAGAAAAATCCACGTGGCAGGCGAGTGCACCCATACAATTTGTCACATCAGCGTTCAGGGAGATAATGGCTCTCAAAATATCTAGTTAAGGGGGTAATTAAGATCACGAATAATTTAAGACTGTAACTAATAATGTGTGATAAAGGGATTTTTACCTATCTATACCATATATGAAACCTTATTACCCTCAATGTTTAAGGTTTGATTTAATTACAAACTCGTATACCAAATTACCAATCTTATACCATACTTAATTAAGGGTCTAATTAATGCGCAGTTTTTACTCCTTAATTAAAGGTATCCATATATCCCACGTTTCTCTCTCCCCTTAATTCCTAAGATCTGACCATATTTGTTTTCCCCCTCCCATTTCTTTCTCTTCTCCATTCCTTCTTCTTCTCAAAAAATACAGAGATGAGACCCATTGAGTATATCATCTTCATCGTGGTAGATGTTTTCCGCCATCTGCCAGATTTGTAGTATATTGTCTTCAGCAACACTAGCGACGACCCAGTCTTCACATGGGTTCCATGAGAAGTCAGAAATTTTACTTGTATGGCCACAATGAATAAAGAGCAACTCTGGTGGCCCATCTTCTGCTGTTTTGTTCTTCATCAATCCTGGAAAAATTGATTTGTAGTTTATTTGTAGAAATTTTGTAGATAAAGAGAAAATTTTGTAGTCAATATTTTTTTTCAACATAGATTGTAGCGTAATTGTACTATAAATGTAGTAATTTTGTAGATACCCTTCAAAACAATACTGTTTTATACATACGTAAACTGATTTGTAGTTTCTTTGTAGATTTTTTGTAGAAAATTTGTAGATATCTACACACTGGATACATTGAATTTTAATATCCCAATTCCCATTTTAATTATAGCATAATTGGCATTTTCGACATAATTGTAGAAGATTTGTAGAAGTTTTAGTCTTCCCAATCTACAATTTATCTACAATTTATCTACAATTGATCTACAATTCTACAATTTATCTACAATTTCTGGAAATATGTCTTCTTCTTCTTCTTCGAGTTTCAATCTGAAATTCAGTCAAAACCAAGTCTAATCTTCACCAAAACCCCTCAAAATTGAGATATAAACTCCTAAACATATTCCAAATTATTTACAACAACACCCAATCCAAACAAATAATGATTTTTGAACAACCAGTTGTAAATCTGGCTATTTTTGAATTTCTCTCGTCCACCTTTCCCCCATCCTCCAACCATTAGGGGCGGAAACGATTCAACTGAATCTATAATTTTTGGGGGGGATTTGCATCTATACTCGCTTTTTGGGTCATGTTTTAACTTGTGTCCGCTTTGTAAAAAAAATTGCAAGCGTACCCACTTTTTCGCGTGACTTTAGCATACGGAGCTGAAGTAGCAAAGGCAATCACGCAAAACTTCAGCATTCTAGTAGACGGGCCTGAAGTAGCAAAGGCAGTGCTGAAGTTTTTTTGTCCTGGATAAGATGCTGAAATTATTTAGTTCATTTGTAAAAACTTCAGCACTAAAATAGCTGAATTTTTTTTGTCCTGTATTCATTAGTTTTGTCATAAAGCTTTTTCAAAAACTTCAGAAGAAGATGCTGAAGTTATTTAGTTCATTTATAAAAATTTCAACACTAAATAAGCTCAAAATTTTTTGTCCTGAATAAGCTTGTTCAAAAGTTTCAGCAGCAGAAGATGCTGAAGTTATTTAATTTATTTGTAAAAATTTTAAAAATGTGAATGCCAGTATTTCCAAGTGAAGCAGCAATCAGCTCAAAATGAAAAAGGAGCTTCATTTCAATGCATGTAGCTAAACGGAGTTTATTCCATAGTGGTATTTCAGTGTTTAAAAGTACAGTTTCAAGTTCATTACTTGATTCAAAATTATGGGTTTCGGATAATTGAGGTGACAAATTAGAATTTCCATTATTTTCCAAAAATGGCTGGTAAATGTTGTTTTTAGAAGAATCCATGGATTCCAGTGATTGGAAAGTGGAAAGAGAAAGTTGAAAAGAATGTAAAGAGAAAGTTCATTGGAAATACTGGGATGACCATTTCAGGAAGGAAAAGGAAAATGGGAAAGAGAATGTAATCGGATTCCGTTGATGTTGGGGTTCTATACATGACAGAATAAAAATTTCTCTTAAGATGGTGATAGTATTAGAGAATTAATCATAGTGTCTTTCAGTTGTTAATAGAAGAAGAAGAAAACGAAGGAGGAGAAGCAGGAGGAGAAAGGGGTAACTTGTTTAAAAATTGGTTACAAGTTAAAAAAATTTTAAAAAATAGGTATAAAATAAATGGGGGCGACCAAATAAGGCATCCCGTACAACTTTTACTAATTTTTGATATGCAGTATGAATTTATATATAAAAAGTTACTAGAATCTCAAAAAATATTAGGTTTGGACCCATAATTTTAACAATACAATAGGTTAATACTAAAAATTTTAAAAATTAAACCCATTATATTTAAATTCTAGATCCGCTTTCGGCCCCCAACTCCCCCTTAAACTCACATTTTTCTTTTCTATTGGCCCTCTTTTAAAGAAAATCTTGGTGTAAGAATGCAACAATAGGGTAAGATCAATGCGAAAATTCTATTTCAGTAATGATGCCTAACCGGTGCATGGTCCCGCTGTCATGTTTTTCAAAATATCTGGTCAAAAGAAACAATAAAATCAGACGAATAAAAGAGACACAATAATTAATTCGTCCCTAATGTTCTCTTTCGTGGACACGTAATATATTTCTATATCCACGTGTAAGAAGAAAAACGAGGGGATTAGTTTGCATTTTGTCTTGATTGAGATCATGTTTACTTGAAGGTCAGAAGTATTTCTTTATTCATTCTTAGTCATATTTGGAGGGCAATATACCCAATTTGTTATAAAACAAAGACTATAAAACAAAGACAAGTATAGAGAGAAACTGATATATTATTCGAATTCAAACTGATGTACATAATAAACTGAAATCTCTTTTATTTATAGAAGAAAGAAAACTGCTCTGTAAGCTGCTACTACAAGCTGATGTGTAAGCTGCTACTACAAGCTGATGTGTAAGCTGCTACTACAAGCTGCAGTGTAAGCTACTATAAGTTGTTGTGTAAGCTGCTACTACAAGCTGCTGTGTAAGCTGCTGTTGTACCAGATATGGATAATCTTCTACTGAGAGCAATATTTATCCATAACGGAGTACTGAATGGATAAACTTATTATACCCGGTATGGATAATCTTCTACGGAGGGTAATGTTTATCCATAACTGGGTACTGAAAAGATAAGCTCATTATACCCGATATGGATAAACTTCTACTGGGGGTAATGTTTATCCATAACCGGGTACCGAAGTGATAAGCTTCTTCAGGAAGCTTATTTCCAATATAGTACTAAATAGATAAACATATTTACGGTGGAGTCTCATATGGATAAGCTTTTTCAGGAAGCTTATTTACAACGGAGTACTAAATGAACATCCATAATATAATATATTTATAACACTCCCCTTGGATGTTCATTAAAAGATAATGTGCCTCATTAAAACCTTACTAGGAAAAACCACGTGGGAAAAAAATCCCAGCGAAGGAAAAAGAGTACACATATTTAGTAAGACGCATTGCTAGGTGCCTCATTAAAAACCTTATAAGGAAAACCCCTTGGGAAAAACCTTAGTAAGGGAAAAAGAGTGCATCGTGTATTTTACTCCCCCTGATGAAAACCTTGTTTCAAATATTTGAGTCTCCGCATTCCAATCTTGTATACCATCTTCTCAAAAGTTGAAGTTGGCAAAGATTTAGTGAATAAATCTGCTGGATTATTACTTGAACGGATTTGTTGCACATCAATGTCACCACTTTTCTGAAGATCGTGTGTGTAGAACAATTTTGGTGAAATGTGCTTCGTTCTATCTCCTTTTATAAATCCTCCCTTTAATAGCGCTATGCATGAAACATTGTCTCCGTATAATATTGTGGGTCTTTTATCACATTCCAACCCACATGTTTCTCGAATGAATCACTGATCTCAATCATATGCATTCCCTGCTTGCCGGTTTGAAATCGAACTTTATGGGTATCGGATAAATAACCTGCATTACCAATATGATCTGCACCACTTTTGTTAGCATTATCAAGATAAATAAGTGCACCATCTACACCGAGATAGAGTATTTCAGGACCAAGGAGTTCCTCGTCCTCTTCTGGAGGTCGGAACAAATCCTTATTCACTTCAAGTGATCGAACAACCATTGGTGTACTCAATGGGTGCGCTTTGTCCATGTAAAAGCGTTTTAAGACCCTTTCTGTATAGGCAGATTGATGGATAAAGATCCCGTCTGCTAAATGTTCAATTTGCAGACCAAGACAAAGTTTTGTCTTTCCAAGATCTTTCATCTCAAATTCTTTCTTAAGATATTCAATTGCCTTTTGGAGCTCTTCTGGAGTTCCAACAAGATTTATGTCATCAACATAAACAACAAGTATAACAAATTCTGATGCCATTTTCTTTATAAAAATACATGGACAAATAACATCATTTATGTAACCTTCTTTCAGCAAATATTCACTAAGGCGATTATACCACATGCGCCCAGATTGCTTTAAACCGTACAAAGATCTTTATAATTTGATCGAGTACATTTCTCAAGACTTTGAATTATATGCTTCGGGCATTTTCAATCCTTCAAGGATCTTCATATAGATTTAGCCAAATAAGTCATATAGGTTAAGACTTGTATCTAAATGGTACGACATCTTCAAGTGTCTGGACTGCTAGTCCGATCCTCACAATCGTTTACAATATTGTGCACTATATTGTATTAAATATATCGTCGACGATCATTTTGTGTCAGTTCCGAAGCGACATAACTTGTGGAGATCTCATCACTTTCTTTATTTTCAGGTACCTGAACTTTTTCGGGAGTTTCATGAAATGTTATGTCGTGGGCTCTTCTAGAGCTTATTTCCTCCTCATTTTGATCATTTCGATCATTAGCTCCTACTATTTTTCAAGGATTGTTACCTTTGGAACCGATTGGTCTACCACGCTTCATGCGTACAGTAAACTCTATCCTTCAGGGACTTTAATTTTAATAGGAGCATTTGCAGCTGAAATATGATATTTAATTTTGGATCAGCAAATGCTTCTGGCATTCGACTTGAATTATCTTCTAAGTGAGGATCATGATAATTCGATTCATATAACATATTTTTCAACTGTTTATTCCATCCTTCAAATGTTAGAAAAACTAACATATATCCTCAATCATCTTTGGGAAACATATCTTTGTGTATTATGGTAGAGAAATTAATCACATACCACACAACAAAAGATAGTAAAAATATTTGGTTTCTGATCCTAAACCAATTGTGAAGGGAGGACTTATCATATATTGTTGATCTGATGCATACAAGTGCTGCTATATGCAATTTAGAAAATCTTAGACCAACACATGAAGCTTTGTTCTCATAAGCAATGGTTTAGACATTAATAGGAGGTATTCAATGCTAAACCAGCTTGGATATAAACCA
This sequence comes from Nicotiana sylvestris, assembly GCF_000393655.2. Lineage (NCBI taxonomy): Eukaryota > Viridiplantae > Streptophyta > Magnoliopsida > Solanales > Solanaceae > Nicotiana > Nicotiana sylvestris. The sequence goes on along the minus strand of NC_091059.1, from coordinate 106,111,367 downwards.
GCATTATCAAGATGAACTGTCTTGATTTCATAATCTGAAAATTATGCTCTTAATCGAGAAAAGCAATTCCAAATGCCAAACTGCAGGTTGACAATAATTACACATGTAACCATCTCATATATGCACCTATAAGTGGTTCACATGATAGGTGAACGGGCCCATATTCACCTTTTATATATTTCAGAATCAGGGGTCTTAGTCCCAACTTTAGCTGGTATAATCAATTCATTATGAGAACAAGCAACACATGAGAATTCCTGAAGAATCTTCTAGTTCTTTAGTATATGCTTATCTGAATTTTCAAATAGCTCATTTAAAAATGGCAAATGAAAACTTCAAGTTTATCATGTCATGTGCTATCTCTTAGTAAACTTCTGGTTTACTATGGCATAAACTTTTGCTTTAGTAAACTTCTAGTTTACTGTGATACATGATATAGTACAAATTAAAGAATAAGGCGGGTAACTTCTCACATACATATTATTTTACCCCCTATGATTGTGGAAACATGAAGATTATCAATCTTCCAATCATTTGTAGTCTCACTATGATAGCCATTTGTATTAGTAAACTTCAGGTTTACTACAACATATGTTTTGACCATAATCATATAATATGAATGACATATTTGTATATAAGCTCTTCGAGAGACTTAATTTATTATCCACAATCTAATATTTATTTGGCACTACTGGTGTCATGTATTCTTTAGGCAAACATTTAGCTCTTCAGGAGTTATTGATACATTTTGTACTATCAAATATTGCTCAGACGCTGCTGGTGTCATGAGAGAAAATCACAATCAAATAAACAATGTAAAACAATTGTTTAAGCACACGAAAACGCTTCTTCATAATATTTTTCCACTTCAGGAGGCAATTTCAACTGTGTTACTTCTTCAGGAGCAAATTTAAAATACGAAATATTGAGTATATATTCTCTCAAATATATTAACTCTTCTGGAGGTGAATTGTAATGTATTCACATCAAGAGCGCGTTCATATTTACCCGACTTATTAGTATTGTCACATTCACTTCAGAGAATGGATTAATATTATCAAAAGTTCTCATCCTTCAGGAAATCGAACATAATTATCTGAATGCGCATTAATCACATCAAATTGTGATGCCTCAACCTCTTTTAAAATATTTACTACTTCAGGAGCAAATCGAGGCGTGCATTTAATATAGAGAATATTTATGTAGCTTATCTTCAATTGTAACTATAGAAAGCCTAAATTATCACTTCTGGTGATCATAGACATATACCACTTCTGGTGGTTAACAAAATATAATTACAATGAGATATATGAAATATAACTACTTCTGGTGGTTGTATATTTCTTGCAAACTCTGCTAGAGTTTAAGTTGATCTAATAATATTATCCATATTCTTTAAAATGACATAAATAAGATATATTATAGTAAACATCAAATCATAATTTTTCTTTATGTACAACAATTACATAACCATACTATCTATTACAAATAACAAAAATTAAAATATTTACATTTCTACAGATTCACCACCGATTACATGACTTGTTTCTCCTTCTGGGAGTGCAAAGTAATCAGCTACATCCAAATGCATGAAGTCTAAATTATCTTCAGAAATAAAATTTGCTTCAGCATTTTTCTCTGTCTTCTTCAGGGAGGCTTGATAAAGCTCAACCAGGTGCTTTGGCGTACGACAAGTACGTGACCAGTGCCCTTTTCCTCCACATCTATAGCATGCATTTTCTACATTTGGCGCTTGCACCGCTTCATGCTTTTGTTCCTTCCTTTTCCACTGCTGGTGGTGAGAAGGCTTCTTTGGTGCATTATTATTACCATGATTGGGGTTTCTTCCCTGACCACGGTCATGACCACGACTGGGGCCACGACCTCTTCCACGTTTAGCTTGGTGAAAGTTCGTCTCATTCACTTCAGGGAATGGACAAGAACCAATAGGTCGGCTTTCATGATTTTTCATTAATAGCCCATTATGTTGCTCTGCTATAAGAAGATGTGAGATAAGTTCAGAATACTTTTTAAATCCCATCTCTCGATATTGCTGCTGCAGGAGCATATTCGAGGCATGAAAAGTGGTGAAAGTTTTCTCCAACATATCATGATCAGTAATATTATCACCACATAATTTTAATTGGGAAATAATTCTGAACATAGCAGAATTATACTCACTGATAGATTTAAAATCTTGTAGCCTTAGATGAGTCCAATCATAACGTGCCTGTGGAAGAACGACCATCTTCAGGTGGTCATATCTATCTTTCAAATTATTCCACAGTATGACTGGATCTTTAATAGTGAGATATTCCATTTTCAGGCCCTCATCAAGGTGATGGCGTAGGAATATCATTGCTTTGGCACGGTCTTGGTTTGATGCCTGATTTTTATCCTTGATGGTGTCTGCCAGACCCATCGCATCAAGATGAATTTCAGCATCAAGCACCCAAGACATGTAGCTTTTGCCCGATATATCCAGGGCTACAAATTCAAGTTTAGAAAGATTTGACATTATTTAGGAAAAGAAAGTTCTTACCTCAGATACTTTCAAAATATTTGCTCGAGATGGTAGAGCTTCGTGCTGATAACGTGTTATAAAACAAAGACTATAAAACAAAGACAAGTATAGAGAGAAACTCATATATTATTCGAATTCAAACTGATGTACATAATAAACTGAAATCTCTTCTATTTATAGAAGAAAGAAAGCTGCTCTGTAAGCTGCTACTACAAGCTGCTGTGTAAGCTGCTACTACAAGCTGCAGTGTAAGCTACTATAAGTTGTTGTGTAAGCTGCTACTACAAGCTGTTGTGTAAGCTGCTACAAGTTGCTGTGTAAGCTGTTGTTGTACCAGATATGGATAATCTTCTATTGAGAGCAATATTTATCCATAACAGAGTACTGAATGGATAAGCTTATTATACCCGGTATGGATAATCTTCTACGGGGGGTAATGTTTATCCATAACTGGGTACTGAAAAGATAAGCTCATTATACCTGATATGGATAAACTTCTACTGGGGGTAATGTTTATCCATAACCGGGTACCGAAGTGATAAGCTTCTTCAGGAAGCTTATTTTCAATATAGTACTAAATAGATAAACATATTTACGGTGGAGTCCCATATGGATAAGCTTCTTCAGGAAGCTTATTTACAACGGAGTACTAAATGAACATCCATAATATAATATATTTATAACACGATTTCATTTGTTCTCTGTATTTTTTTCTAAAGAAACAAAAGATGTTGCTCCATCGTATAAAATTGTAAATTTAAAGCCATTTTTTGGGATAATAAGTTGAGTCGTACAGTAGGTTATTTTAATGAAAGAAGAAATAATGGTGTAAAGATGGGCTAGTTTGTCAGGATGCAGTGATGAGGAATGAAATGTCTTGTACGTGTCCCTTAGTCACGTGATTAGGAATATTAGACGTGGACTACCACCGTTTAAAATAGTAGCGAAATTAAATGTTTTTTCTGTACTTATTCACATATCGTCCCGTATGAACGGAAAGAGCTTGAATAATACGTACATATGTTTGATCTATCACGAGTTCCATTTTCTTTCGACTTTTGATAAAATAGAAAAAAATTAGGCGTCATTCAAGACGAAAACATTACGAGAGAAGTCACAATATTTTCTTTCTCAAGATTCATTCACGACTCAATTTGATATGTCCATTGTGTTGTGTAGTCAATTGATTTACATCAGCAAAGAAGCGCTCGCACATATATACAAGATTTTTAAGGCAACCGTAAACATGCATCTTCTTTTTACATTGCTGTCGGTTTACTGTAGTTGAAAGATTAGGAAACCAAAGAAAACACTCACGAAGAAAGATTTCAAGTATTTAGGATACCGCGAGTGAAAACTTGAGAAAACCAAATTATAAGATATTTTTTCTATTAGTTAGCTTGGATTGAGAAAGCTCCGCCTAATAGCTCTAAGTTATACATGATGTAATCACATGTGACATCTACTTGTTCAACATTATACTTCGATTCTACCGTAGTTTATTTAATTCCAAACGAAAACTATACATACATTCGGTATATATACCAGAGAAACTTCAATGCTGCGCTGTTTCATAGAGGGATTAAGAAAAACCTCCTAGAAGATGTGCCTAATCGCTTAAGAAGTTTAATTTGTTGTACAAGGGGTTGGTTAATAATTTTTATTATCGTTGGACAGCTAACTGAGTTGTGGTTAAGTTGTGGCTTTGTCCATATTACATTGGTCATTAATAAAAGTGTATAGGTAAAACTGACGGATGACAGCTGGACATTCGCCGAGTTGACACGTAGCAGTAAAGGCAGGAAGGGTAAGAGTTAGCAAATAGCTGGCATTGGTTGCGAGCATATAACCGGTGTTGTGTGAGTTCCGAAGACATTGGAACCGGGACAAGAGTTTGAAAATAAGATATCGGTTGAAGAAGGCAGCATTCAAGGAGCGGCCGTTACAAAAAATCTTTGCATTTACAGTACTCCACTGTTATGCAGCTATCAAGAGGGGTCATTATTTAAATTAAAGGGGAGCTTAATTTGGGGATCTTGTCTCCTTGAATTTAGCTATAAATAGAAGAATTTGTACTCGTTGTAAGGACATGAAATACTTGTATGAAAAAAAGGTTAAACTTACTCTTGCGTTCTATTAACATCTTTTTACTCGATACTTTGTTCTTATTCTTGCTTCCGGAAAAGCTCACTTCACATCCAGACTTGTACTTTCTTCAAGTATTCTTAATTAATCTATTTTTCTTCGTTGTTACTTGATATCTTTGGATCAATTTAATTCACGTGTCTATAAACTACGTTACAAATTCAACTGTACTATTTTACGGGTAAAAAGTTTGGCGCCCACCGGAGGGCTTACACAATTATGATATTACTTTGATCCATTCATTTTTAACTAATGTATTTGGATTCTGATAGAGATTGGAGAACAGACCATAAGGTATTCCCGGGCAAATGAGCAGAAAAATGATAAAGCAATATTGATTAAGCTGGATTTGCTTGAGGAGCGTCGGAATTTAGCATATGTAAGGATGGTGGCACAAAAATAAAGAATGGAACGATATTATAATCGCAGAGCTAATCTTCGATATTTTAAAGTCGGAGATTTGGTTTTATAAAAGGTAGCTCATAATACCCGGAAAATCAATGCCGGAAAGTTGGGACCAACCTAGGAAGGATCTTAGTGGATTTCAGCTATAAACGGTAAAGGGTCATATCAACTGAATAATCAAGATAGACCAAAATTATCAAGCAATTGGAACGTGACTCACCTCAAAGATATTATTATTGAAGATCCTTGATGATACTGAAAGTATGTGTTGCACTCTTTTTTCCTTCGTCTAGTTTTTGTCCCAGTTGAATTCTTCTGGCAAGGCTTTTAATGAGGCATCAACGTAAAACATACTCCAAAGAAGGATCGTTGATGACAACAAGAACTCCAGTGTTCAAATTTTCATATCTTGTATCCGAACACTGGGGGAAACTATTGTATATCAAAGCACTAAAAGTGTCAATGAAACCGAGGAATGTAGAACCGGTAGCTTTATCTTGAACTTAAAAGTTTAAAAGTTCAGTTGTTTTGAAAGACCTTCAGGATCGGGAACTGAATGATCAACCCCGTAGAAATAAGTAGTACAAGTTAGCCACTTTGGTATCTTTATTTACTTAAGCGAATGTAAACATTCTTGCTCATGTAAATCTACATTTAAAAATAGAAGGAATAAATTTTTTTTTTTTTTATCTTATTTCTTGTCTAAATGATGCGACATGGTCTTTTTCATTTGAATGTTACTTAAACTTCAAATACTAGTACCGGAATGAACAGGATAAGTCCTTTTCAAGAGCACCGTAAACATAAGGGCCATATCTAATGAAATCCTCACGACTAAAGGGTAAAATTGAAAGTATAAATGCCCGGGTTATCGGATATAAAAATTCCCAAATTTTATCAATAAAAAAATAAAGATGTATTTTGCACAAGAAGTTAAGTAAAAGATATCTTTTATTTCAAAAATTCCGAACTCAATAAAAGTTTCATCATAATTACAAAAAGAAAAAAATACACTAATTTATTTTGTCAGTAGAGTCCGGAGGACGAGAAGTCTCTGTTGCATCTTTAGAAGGTTGCTCAACGTCTAGTTCAGCACATTCATCCTTATCATTTTCTTCTTCATCAAGCTCCTTCTCTATTTCTGAGGACTCAAAGCAGTGCTCGGGGATTTTGAAGCAATGGGCCAGGCAGGAATATTCTCGAAGGCGGTTGTCTCCAAATTGAGAGCTTCAGCAATGCAGTTGTCTATATTTGAAATGCCTTCTTTGGCATCCTCCAAAGTTTTCCTCCTCATGTGATAAGCTGCATGAGTTTTCTCAAGCATGAAAGAATCCTCCTGATCCTGGAGTTTGGTTTGGAGCCTTTGAATTTTGACTGCAGCCGATCATTTTCAACCCTCAAGATATCATAGGTCCTGCAAAGGTCATTGTTTGTCTTTGCATGTTCACGATTTTGCTCCATGACCTTTTTGAGCCTTCCTCCATTCTTGACCTCTACTCCTCGGCCACAGCAGCTTCCCCGGCTTTGAAACGCAAGTTTGATTCCGGGTTGTTGATTTGTTCCATGAAAACAGACCTGCTTTTGGCTGCCGAAGTCACAACATCTTGCAACTCAGCATGCAACTAAGGGCCTCTTGACTATAGGCCATTTTCTCCTACTGCGTTTGCTCCAACGAGGCTTCAAGTTCGCCCATCGGAGCAAGCCTTGCCTCTAAATCTGGGAGGCACTCAGCGAGGTAGTCCCGTTCAGCAGCAATTTGATCCCACTCGGTAGCAAGTGTCTCTTTGGCTATGATCATCTTCTATAATCCCTCGGAGGTGAGAAGGTTAGCCTATAAAGTCAAATATAAAGTTATTGAATATAATGATTAACAAGTAAAAAGGAAAAAGAGAAGAATAAGATGATACCTGGGCAGCAAAGTGCATATTGTTATTAATTAGACATTCCGAAGAAAGAGCGTCCATCTTTATCCAGTCTTTGCTCGAAGCCAAAGGCTTCAACTAGTTGACAACTCCCACCGTCTTGGAAAGCAAGTGGCACTCATTTGAAACCGAAAAGGTAACACTAAATTTTCTGTTAGGGTTTAGAATGGGTGTCAGGAAGGTATTTTCTATATTCCCTTGCTTAGGTGACCGAGGAGAATGCACCTCTTCCTCCTGATCGATTGGGGCTGGAGGTGAGGCTGAAGCTGATGATGCGGGAGCTGGTGTTGAAGCAGAAGGCAGGGGAATATTAGAAGTTGAACCCCTCTGACCGGAGGCAATAACTGGAGCCCGAAAGTGGGACTCAGCATTTTCAACTATGTCTAACTCTGTAAAGAGTCCTTGAAGGTCATTCGGTTGAGCTGGGGAAGTTCTTCTTTTTCTTCTACTTTGAAGAGAAACCGCTTCATCATTATCTTCAATTTCTTCTTCGTCAAGGACCAGGGTTTCTTCTATTGGAGGCTTCTCTTGAGCCTAAGCCTTGGAGGTACGTTTTCCTTTTAGTTTTTCCCCTTGGTCTGGGGACTTAGAGAAGATGCGCCTTCACCAGAAGCAAGAACGGCATCATGAGCCCTCTTCCGATCAAGGGCTTCTTGAGTGCATTGCTGAGCCACCTTTGGGTCATATGAGACCTCGATAGTAGGGCAGATAGAAGAACCCTTCGGAAGGCTTACATATTGTGGAAAAAAGTAAAAATTTTGTAATGCATAAGGTTGATGATAAAAGGGGGAAATGGGAAGTTTTACTCACCATGGTTCTTAGCCTTCCAGTTGAATCTGTGTGAAATGCCCTTCCACTTACGGGAGTTTGATGTGAAATTATCTTATAAAATTTGCACCCATTGGGTTAGGTTCTGAACCACTAGAGGAACCCAACGGATAACTGAAATAAGAGAAGGGAAAGATAGCAAAAGGGAAAATTTTCTTTAACACAGTGAAAATGAGTTATTCGAAAAACTTACGAGTATATTCCAGGATTCAGGGATAGGAGGTTCTGACGCCTGTAGAATGTCCCCGATAGCAACGACAATGAACCTCTCCATCCAACCACGATCATTATCATCATCAACGCTGGTGACGATGGCATGGTAATCGCATTTACTGAGTTTGATCATGCCTCCATGGTAAATCTTTAGGCCGTAGAGGTTGATCAAATGAGCAAGAGTAAGGGTTTCACTGGCCTGGGAATACAAGAACCGAAGGCAAGCTACCGTTCATCATATTGACAAATGTATTTGAGCTAAGCAAACTTGGTAGTTTTGGCAAAATTCTAAGATGATGGGATCGATTTCCTAGCTCATCCTTAATATGAAAGGGTACGTGTAAACGTACATGTACCTTGGTTTACTGAAAGTGATCCTTTCCACTTTATTAGGGTCTAAAACCTCAATATTATTCCAACCACAATCCTCTTTTACAACAGGAATATTAGCCAGGCGAATAGAAGAAGGGTATTTTTTTAACAGCTATGTTTTTGTCATTTTTTGGGTTAGAGGATTCCTGTTGAATATGAAGATCTGTCTCACAATTTAATTGAGAGGGGATGATTGTGTTAATAGATGGGGGACCAGTATCAGGTTCTTTACATTTGTTCTTCTTAGATGGGCCACCACCGATGTAAGAGCCTATGTAACCGGAGGAAGTTATAACAGAAGACATGGCGATAAAAGTATGAATATGAAAATTTTATTGAGAAAATGGGAATTGTAGAAAATCTTTAGGAGAATTCGAAGAAGGAACGTTTGTAAAAGTGAAAGGTAAAAGTGATAAGAAGGGGAGAAGTTTATCGGCGATATAATGCACGTACATCATTACCTAGGTAACTGGCGTAAGTATTTGCCGAATCACGAGATAACACATGCTTGTCTCATTAAATGCAAGGAGATGTGCGTCCTTTCAAGTGTCAGAAATTGTTCAGGATCTAACCCTCCAAGAAAAGAAGTCTTATCTACTTCCCGTTAATATCATGTTTAGTCACCGAAAAATAGGAGGACTATTTGTATAAGGTAAAACTAACGAAAGGTGGACGTTCGTCGAGTTGGCACGTGGTAGTAAAGACAGGTAGGGTATGAGTCAGCAAATAGCTAGCACCAGTTACGAGCATATCCGGTGTTGTGTGAGTTTCGAAGATATTGGAATCGGGAACAAGGGTTTGAAAATAAGATATCGATTGAAGAAGGTAGCTGATGGTAGGATAGGAACCCGTGTTTTAGCTATAGTATTGCACAATAATTACTATATTTTATGTGTGTTTGAGCTTAAATGATTGTGAATTACACTTATTAAGTGTTTATGTCTCGTAGAAAGTGATTCCGAGTTAAAAAGTTAATTTGAAGCTAAATCGAACAAGTTGGAGCTTTGAAATCTTAGTAGAAACCCAAGAAATTAAGCGGGGATCACATTCGGGGGTCAAGGACCAAGTCCAAATGTCAAAAAGTGGACGAAAAGAATTACTCTAAGAAAACAACACTGCCGCGCCGCATGGAACGCCACGTAGCATGGCGCAGCTGTGTAAAAGTTGCTCCCTGTCAGAAAGTTCACTCTTTGAATATCCTCACAATCGCACCATATGGCATGGTGTAGGGCACGACACGCCTGTACATATTAGTCAAAGTTATTTCTCGTTTCAGTTAGGAAAGGGCAGTTTTGTCCGGGCCCGTTCCTATGACGACCCGACGGTCTTCTTAAGAATTAATGCCCCGATCCTCTATTAACTACTTTTCCCGTATTTATTTCTACTATTTTAATTTGCCGGGATGTTCGGTTGTGAGTATCGGAGAGTTTTGGGACATTTAGTCCCTAAATGAGAGCTTAAGTGTTGGAAAGTTGACCGTAGTCGGAACAGTATAAATACAGCCTTGGAATGGAAATCTAATGGTTCTGTTAGCTTCGTTGGGTAATTTCAGGCTTAAGGGTGTGTTCGGATTGTGTTTTGGAGGTCCGTAGCTAATTTAGGCTTGAAATGCCGAAAGGTCGAATTTTGAAGTTTCCGGTTCGATAGTGAGATTTTGATTCGAGGGTCGGAATGGAATTCTGGAAGTTTGAGTAGCTCTGAAGTGTTGAATGTGACGTGTGTGCAAACTTTCAGGTCATTTGGACGATGTTTGATAGACTTTTTGATCGAAAGCGTATTTTTAGAATTTTTGGGATTTTTAGGCTTGAACCCGATAAAAAATAGATGTTTTGATGTTGTTTTGAGCTTTCCGAAGGTTGGAACAAGTTTGAATGAAGTTATGGGATATGTTTGTAGGTTTGGTTCAGGTCCCGGGGGCCTCGGGATGATTTCGGATGGTTGACGGAAAGATTTTTGGAATTTTGGAGTTGTAGCTTCAGTTGTTCTTCTGTCATAACCGTACCTGTGAGTGTGGGACCGCAGGTGCGGAGATGCAGAAGTGGCGGATCTATCGCAGAAGTGGAAATGGGGAAGTTTCGCTGGGACTGCAGAAGCGGTTGGATTTCTACAGGAGTGGTACCGTATCTGCGGATAGGGAGTCGCAGATGCAGAAGATTGGTTTTAAGTGAGAAGTTGCAAATGCGACTCGTGTTTCACAAAAGCGGGACCGCTTCTGCCCAGAACCGCAGATACGGTAACAGCTGGGCAGAAATATGAAATTTCGAGGGTTTAGTTTCAAAAGTTGGAAATTCGATTTGGAGCTCGGGAAAGGGCGATTTTGAGAGGAAATTGAAGAGGAGATCAATGGGTAACAATTCTTTAACCCTTTCTAGTTATATTCCATCAATCTATTTTTAGTTTCATCATTTAATTTCGGATTGGCGATGAAAATTGGGGAAAGTTGGAAGAAAGTTCTTAGACCAAAAATTCGACTTTTGATTGGGAATTTAACCTTAGATTTGGATAATTTTGGTATGCACGAACTCATGAGAGTATGAGGATTCTGAAAATATAAATTTACCCGATTCCAAGATGTGGGCCCGAGAGGCATTTTGGTCATTTTACCTAATTTCACGTATTAGCTTAGAATTTCTTTGTAGAATCAGTTATTTGAAGTGGTATTTACATTATGCAATTGAATTGAATAGATTTGGGCCATTTGGAGTTGAGTACTCGTGGAAAGAGCGTGGTTTCGAATTGATTATTGAGCCGGTTCGAGGTAAGTGGCTTGTCTAACCTTGTGTGGGGGACCTTCCCCTTAGGATTTGGTATATTTGGTAATTGAAATGCCTTGTATGTGAAGTCACGAGTGCGTACTTGTGCTAATTATTGGAAATTCGATTTTCATTAAGTAATTACTAGTATGTTTCCTTTCCTGTTTTTATTACTTGCACCATTAAGCCTGTTGTTAGCTTAGGAAAACATGTCTAAGTGACTTAATTGCTTTACTTGCTCAAACTGCCTTACATGAATTCTGTGCAGCATGTTAGGCTAGAATTACTTGTTTTCCTTAATATGAAATTTGTCATTTCTGAATATTTTCCTGTTGCTGCTGTGTATTTATTTTGGGACTACGGATGTGGGATTCCGGTAGATCCCCCCTGCACAGTTATATGGAACTACAAGAATGCATCCAGTAGATTCCCCCAGTATTGGGTATTTATATTTGGGACTACGGAACGGGATTCCGGTAGATCCCCGTACACCATGAGTTGGACTACGGAACGGGATCCCGGGAGATCCATTGGATATGTATTTGGGACTACAGGACGGTATCCTGGGAGATCCCCGATTGTTATTTTGATGTTGAACTGTATTTCTCTCTGTGTTTACCTTGTCTCTGTAATAGTTGTTGTTGCCCTTTCTATCTTGTGATACTTTTATTGCTGCACTTATTTATATTATTCTGTTCTACACTGTTGAACCTTATAATATATTTAACCTCAGTATGGACCTGACCTTTCTCGTCACTACCCGACCGAGGTTAGGCTTGACACTTACTGAGTACCGCTGTGGTGTACTCATGTCCTTTCTGCGCATGTTTTTCATGTGCAAATCCAGGTACCTTGACTCAGACTTACCATCCTTGAGGCTCGGCGACCCTTCGAAGACTTCGAGGTATATCTATCGCGTCCGCAGACCGAGGAGTCTCTCTCTATTCTCTCTTGTAGTTATAACCCTTTTATATTTACTTGTTTTAGACTATTCTGGAGTTAGAGCACTATGTAACATCCTTAGCTTGTGATTCATGAGTTTCCGGGTCTTGGAAGTATATATCGGTTTGAGAGTTAAATATTGTGTATGCTGAACGGGACTTTTAAACACTATTTTATTACTCTAATTCTATTTTAAATCGTTTAATTTCCGCAATTTGGTTTATCTTTCGCAATTTAGGCTTACCTAATCATAGAGACTAGGTGCCGTCACGATGGTTCACGGAGGGCGAACCGGGGTCGTGACAAGTTGGTATCAGAGCTCTAAGTTCATAGGAGTCATGGATCACAAGTCAGTTTATTAGAGTCTCACTGATCGGTACGGAGACGTCTGTACTTACCTATGAGAGGCTATGTAACTGTTAGGAAAATTCTATTTTTCATTTGATTTCCTTGTCGTACGATATTTTGACATCAAAATTCTAAACTTTTGTCTTCTATTCTCTCACAGATGGTGAGGACACGCGCTACCCGAGATGATTAGGCACTTGCGCCCCCTACTGCAGTCGTCAGAGGCCGGGGCCGGGGTAGAGGCCGAGGATGCGCACGCGGTGCAGCTAGAGCACCTGCGCGAGCTGCCACCGAGGTACCACTAGAAGATCTAGCTGGAGACCAGGAACTTGATACGCCTACTGCTGCTACTACTCCAGCACTTTAGGAGACTCTGGCATAGTTCATGAGCATGTACACCACTTTGGCTCAGGCAGGGTTGTTTCCCCTTATTGCAGCTAAGTCTCAGGCCGGGGTAGGAGCACATGCTCCCGCCGCCCGCACTCCTGAGAAGCGAGTGCATATTGAGCAGGTCCCTAAGATTATTCTTGTATAACCTGTAGTCCGAGATCAGCCCAAGGACAGGGCAGTAGCTTCCGAGGATGAGCAGTTGAGGCTTGAGAGGTTCAAGAAGTACAAGCCTCCTATTTTCAGTGGTCTAGCATCGGATGATGCTTTGGGATTTCTAGATGAGTGCTATCGCATTCTCCGTACCACGGATATATCAGGATCGAGTGGGGTTTCTTTCACTACTTTCTAGCTTCGAGGAGCCTATGAGTGGTGGCGCACCTATGAGTTAGACAGTCCGGATGAGGCTGCTTCACTGACTTGGACTCAGTTTTCAGATCTATTCCTGAAGAAGTATGTTCCTCAGAGCCTTAGAAACGCATGGCACGTAGAGTTTGAGCATTTGCGCCAGGGTGCTATAACTGTCACAAAGTATGTTATCCGTTACACTAGTTTGGCTAGGCATGTACCAACCTTGGTTTCTACTGTTCGCGAAAAGGTTCGCCGGTTTATTGAGGGTCTTATTCCCAGCATCAGGTCTAGCATGGCTCGTGAGTTGGAGATGGATATTTCTTATCAGCAGGTGGTGAGCATTGCTAGGAGGATTGAGGGTATGCATGCTAGGGAGAGAGAGGAGAGGGAGGACAAGAGGTCTCGAGAGTCGGGCCATTTCTCTGGTGCCCGTGCCTTAGCAGCAGGTCGTCATGGTAGGGGTTATATGAGTCATCCTGTTCATTCAGCTCTTCCAGCAGCCAGTGGTATTCCAGCTCCTCCTATGCCTCAGGAGCTTTATTATGCACCATCGGTATCTAGCGCGCCTCCTGCATGGGGTGCTTTGAGAGGTCAGTCCAGCAGACCTAGCCCGAGCCAGTCATAGCCACCACGTCCTCTCAGAGCTTGTTTCGATTGTGGTGACACACGCCATATGGTAAGGGATTGCCCCAAACTTGGGAGGGGTGCACCTCCACAGACTTCTCAGCCACAGTATGCCCCGCAGAGTTCTCAGGCTATGGTTATAGCTCCAATTGCTACCCCACCTGCTCAGCCAGCTAGAGGTGGAGGTTGGGGAGGTAGAGGTCGCCCTAGAGAGGGAGGCCAGGCCAAATACTATGCCTTTCCTGCCCGTACCGAGGCTGTTGCCTCCGATTCTGTGATCACAGGTATTATACTAATTTGTCACAGAGATGCATTGGTTCTATTCGATCCAGGCTCCAATTATTCTTATGTGTCTTCTTATTTTGCTCCGCATTTAGGTGTATCTCGGGATTCTTTGAGTTCCCCTGTTTATGTTTCTACTCCTGTGGGAGATTCTCTTATTATGGACCGCATTTATCGGTCGCGTTTGGTTGCTCTTAGTGGTTTTGAGGCTAGAGCCGATTTATTGTTGCTCAACATTACTGATTTTTGACATTATCTTGGGCATGGACTGGTTGTCACCCCATTATGCTATCCTTTATTGTCACACCAAAACCGTGATGTTGGTTATGCCAGGTGTACCGTGTTTTGAGTGGAGGGATACTTTAGATCACACTCCCAGTAGAGTATTTCTTTTCTTAAAGCTCAGCGTATTGTTGAGACGGGTTGTGACACGTATTTGGCTTATGTGAGAGATGTTAGTATTGATACCCCTTCCGTTGATTCAGTTCCAGTAGTAGGGGATTTTCCCGATGTGTTTCCAGCTGATCTTTCGGGCATGCCGCCTGATAGAGATATTAATTTGACATTGATCTGTTGCTGGGCACTCAGCCTATTTCTATTCCTCTGTATCGTATGGCTCCTCCTGATTTGAAGGAGTTGAAGGATCAGTTATAGGAATTGCTTGATAAGGGTTTTATTCAGCCCAATGTATCGCCTTGGGGTGCTCCTGTCTTGTTTGTGAAGAAAAAGGATGGTTCTATGCGTATGTGTATCGATTATCACCAGCTAAACAAGGTTACAGTGAAGAATCGTTATTCTTTGCCTCGTATTGATGATTTGTTTGACCAGCTTCAGGGCGCACGGGTGTTTTCTAAGATTGACTTGCGCTCAGGTTACCATCAGTTGAAGATTCAGGAGCCAGATATCCCGAAGACTGCTTTTAGGACTCGGTATGATCATTAAGAGTTCCTTGTCATGTCATTTGGGCTGACCAATGCCCCAGCAGCTTTTATGCATTTGATGCACAGTGTGTTTCGGTCGTATATTGACTCGTTCATCATTATTTTTATTGATAATATTCTGGTGTATTCCCGGAGTCGGGAAGACCATGAGCGGCACCTGAGGACTGTGCTTCAATCTCTGAGAGAGAAGAAGTTATATGCTAAGTTCTCGAAATATGAGTTTTGGTTGGATTCAGTGGCATTCTTAGTCCACGTGGTATCGAGTGAGGGTATTCAGGTGGATCCGAAGAATATAGAGGTCGTGCAGAGTTGGCCCAGACCATCCTCATCTACAGAGATCTGTAGTTTTCTTGGCTTGACGGGTTACTACCGTCGTTTTGTGGAGGGGTTTTCATCGATTCCAGCCCCTATGACCAGGTTGACCCGGAAAGGTGCTCTGTTCCAGTGGACGGAGGAGTGTGAGGAGAGATTTCAGAAGCTCAAGACATCTTTGACTACAACCCCAATTTTGATACTGCCTACAGGTTCGGGGTCTTATACGGTTTATTGTGATGCCTCGAGGATTGGCCTTAGAGCGGTGTTGATGCAGGACGGTAGGGTGATTGCCTACGCGTCCAGACAGTTCAAGATACATGAGAAGAATTATCCGGTCCATGACCTTGAGTTAGCTACCATTGTTCACGCCCTGAAGATCTGGCGCCATTATTTATACGGTGTGCCTTGTGAGATTTATACTGACCATCGGAGCTTGCAGCACCTGTTCAAGAAAAAGGATCTAAATTTGTGCCAGAGGAGGTGGTTAGAGTTGCTGAAGGACTATGATATCACTATTTTGTATCACTCAGGCAAGGCCAATGTGGTGCTCGATGCTTTGAGTCACCGGGCAGAGAGTTTGGGGAGTTTGGCTTATTTACCAGCATTAGAGAGGCCCATGGCGATGGATGTTCATGCCTTAGCCTGCCAATTTATGAGATTGGATCTTTTAGATCCCAATCAGGTTCTAGCTTGCGTGGTTTCTCGGTTTTCCCTATTTGGTCGTATCAGGGAGCGTCAGTATGATGACCTTCATTTGCGTGTCCTCAAGGACAAGGTTCAGCACGGTGATGCTAGAGATGTGACTATTGGTGATGATGGGGTATTGAGGATGCGGGATTGGATTTGTGTACCCAATGTTGATGGACTTCGGGAGTTGATTCTGGAGGAGGCCCATAGCTCGCGGTATTCCATTCATCCTGGTTCCGCGAAGATGTATCAAGATTTGAGGTAGCACTACTGGTGGAGGCGGATGAAGAAAGATATAGTTAGATTTGTAGCTCGGTGCCTCAACTGTCAGCAGGTGAAGTATGAGCACCAGAGACCAAGTGGGTTGCTTTAGCAGATAGAGATTTCGGAGTGGAAGTGGGAGCGGATCACCATGAACTTTGTAGTTGGGCTCCCACAAAGTTTGAGAAAGTTCGATGCTATTTGGGTAATTGTGGATCAGCTGACCAAGTCCGCTCACTTCATCCCTGTGTGTACTACTTATTCTTCGGAGCGGTTGGCAGAGATCTATATCTAGGAGATTGTTTGTCTGAATGGTATTCCAGTTTCCATCATTTCAGATAGAGGTACTTAGTTCACATCACAATTTTGGAGAGCCGTTCAGCATGAGTTGGGTACTCGGGTGGAATTAAGTACAACATTTCACCTTCAGACGGACGGACAATCTGAGCGCACTATTTAGATTCTTGAGGATATGCTCCGTGTGTGTGTGTGATTGAGTTTGGAGGGTCTTTGGATCAGTTCTTGCCATTGGCGGAGTTTGCTTACAATAATAGCTATCAGTCCAGTATTCAGGTGGCATCGTATAAAGCTTTATATGGTAGACGGTGTAGATCCCCGATGGGTTGGTTTAAGCCGGGTGAGGCTAGATTGTTGGGCACAGACTTGGTTCAGGATGCTTTGGAGAAGGTTAAGGTGATTCAGGATAGACTCCATACAGCCTAGTCCAAACAGAAGAGTTACGTGGATCGGAAGGTTCGTGATATTTCCTATATGGTAGAAGAGCGAGTTCTGCTTCGGGTTTCGCCTTTGAAGGGCGTTATGAGATTTGGGAAGAAAAGGAAGTTGAGTCCGAGGTTTATTAGCCCTTTTGAGATATTGAGGCGTGTTAGGGAGGTTGCTTATGAGCTTGCCTTACCTAACCAGCTTGGTAGGAGTTTATCTGGTATTTCATGTTTCAACGCTCCGGAGATGTCACGGTGATCCGTCGCACGTGTTGGATTTTAGTTCAGTCCAGTTGGACAAGGATCTATCCTATGTTGAGGAGCCAGTGGCAATATTGGACAGGCATGTTAGAAAGTTGAGGTCAAAGAACATTGCATCGGTAAAGGTTCAGTGGCGGGGTCAGCCGGTTGAGGAGGCGACCTGGGAGACCGAGCAGGATATGTGCAGCTGTTACCCTCATCTTTTCACTACTTAGGGTATGCCTTTATGCTCGTTCGAGGACAAACGAATGTTTAAGTGTAGGAGGATGTGACGACCCGGCCGGTCGTCTTAAGAATTAACGCTTGATCCCCTATTAAGTGCTTTCCCTGTGTTTATTTCTGCTATTTTGATTTGTCGGGATGTTCGGTTGTGAGTTTCGGAGAGTTTTGGGTTAGTCCCTAAATGAGAGCTTAAGTGTTGGAAAGTTGACCGTAGTCGGAACAGTGCGAAGACAGCCTCGGAATGGAAATTCGATGGTTCCGTTTGCTTCGTTGGGTGATTTCGGGCTTAAGGGCATGTTCGGATTGTGTTTTGGAGGTCCGTAGCTAATTTAGGCTTGAAATGCCAAAAGGTCGAATTTTGAAGTTTCCGGTTCGATAGTGAGATTTTGATCCGAGTGTCGAAATGGAATTCCGGAAGTTGGAGTTGCTCCGGAGTGTTGAATGTGACGTGTGTGCAAAATTTCATCTCATTCGGACGAGGCTTGTTAGGCGTTTTGATCGAAAGCATATTTTTAGAATTTTTGGGATTTTTAGGCTTGAACCCGATAAAAAATAGATGTTTTGATGTTGTTTTGAGTGTTCCGAAGGTTGGAACAAGTTTGAATGAAGTTATGGGATATGTTGGTAGGTTTGGTTGAGGTCCCAGGGGCCTCGAGATAATTTTGGATGGTTGACAGAAAGATTTTTGGAATTTTATAGTTGCAGCTTCAGCTGTTCTTCTGTCATAACCGCACCTGTGAGTGTGGGACCACAGGTGCGGAGTCGTAGAAGTGGCGGATCTATCGCAGAAGCGGAAATGGGAAAGTTCAACAGGGATCGCAGAAGCGGTAGGATTTCCGCAGGAGCGGTACCGCATCTGCGGATGGGGAGTCGCAAATGCGGAAGATTGATTTTAAGTGAGAAGTCGCAAATGCGACCCGTGTTCCGCAAAAGCGGGACTGCAGAAGCGGTCCCAAAACCGCAGATGCGGTAACAGCAGGGCAGAAATATGAAATTTCGAGGGTTTAGTTTCAAAATTTGGAAATTCGATTTGGAGTTCGAGAGAGGGCGATTTTGAGAGGAAATTGAAGAGGAAATCAGTGGGTAACAATTCTTTAACCCTTTCTAGTTATATTCCATAAATCTATTGTTAGTTTCATCATTTAATTCCGGATTGACGATGAAAACTGGGAAAAAGTTGGAAGAAAGTTCTTAGACTAAAAAATTGACTTCTGATTGGGAATTTGACCTTAGATTTGGATATGTTTGGTACGCATGAACTCGTGAGAGTATGAGGATTCTGAAAATATAAATTTTTACCAATTCCGAGACGTGTGCCCGAGAGGCGTTTTGGTTGTTTTACATAATCTCGCGTATTAGCTTAGAATTTCTTTGTAGAATCAATTACTTGAAGTGTTATTTATATTATGAAATTGAATTGAATAGATTTGGGCCATTTGGAGTCGAGTACTCGTGGCAAGAGTGTGGTTTCGGATTGATTATTGAGTCGGTTCGAGGTAAGTGGCTTTTCTAACCTTGTGTGGGGGACCTTCTCCTTAGTATTTGTTATATTTGGTAATTGAAATGCCTTGTACGTGAGGTGACGAGTGTGTACTTGTGATAATTGTTGGAAATCCGGTTTTCATTAAGTAATTACTAGTATGTTTCCTTTTCTGCTTTTATTACTTGCACCATTAAGCATGTTGTTAGCTTAGGAAAGCATGTCTAAGTGACTTAATTGCTTTACTTGCTCAAACTGCCTTACCTGAATTCTATGCAGCTTGCTCGGCTAGAATTACTTGTTTGCCTTAATATGAAATTTGCCATTTCTGAATATTTTCCTATTATTACTGTGTATATACATTGGGACTATGGATGTGGGATTCCAGTAGCTCCCCCTTGTCTATTTATTTTGGGACTACGGATGTGGGATTTCGGTAGATCCTCCCTGCACAATTATATGGAACTACGGGAATGCACCCGGTAGATTCCCCAGTACTGATATTTACATTTGGGACTACGGAATGGGATTCCAGTAGATCCCCGCGCACCATGAGTTGGACTACAGGACGGGATCCCGGGAGATCCATTAGATATGTATATTTGGGACTACAGGACAGTATCCTAGGAGATCCCCGATTGTTATTTTGATGTTGAACCGTATTTCTCTCTGTGTTTACCTTGTCTCTGTAATGGTTGTTGTTGCCCTTTCTATCTTGTGATACTTTTATTGCTGCACTTATTTATATTGTTCTGTTCTACACTATTGAACCTTATAATTTATTTAACCTCAGTAGGGCCCTGACCTTCCTCGTCAATACCCAACCGAGGTTAGGCTTGACACTTACTAAGTACCGTTGTGGTGTACTCATGCCCCTTCTGCGCATGTTTTTCATGTGCAGATCTAGGTACCTTGACTCAGACTTACCATCCTTGAGGCGAGGCGACCCTTCGGAAACTTCGAGGTATATCTGCCGCGTCCGTAGACCGAGGAGTATCTCTCTATTCTCTCTTGTAGTTACAACCCTTCTGTATTTACTTGTTTTAGACTATTCTGGAGTTAGAGCACTATGTAATATCCTTAGCTTGTGATTCATGGGTTTCCGGGTCTTGGAAGTATGTATCAGTTTGAGAGTTAAATATTGTGTATGCCGAGCGGCACTTTTAAACATTGTTTTATTACTCTAATTCTATTTTAAATCGTTTAATTTCTACAATTTGGTTTATCTTCCACAATTTAGGCTTACCTAGTCGTAGAGACTAGGTGTCGTCACGATGGTTCATGGAGGGCAAACCGGGGTCGTGACAGTTCCTACAAGGTATAAATACACCAAAATACGTTTTTGAAGGGACTTTTAGCCTACGAAAGATTTGAGAAGCAACCAAGGCAAGAAGACGTAAGAATTCATCAAGATTTCAACCAATAATCGATGCAATACGAGAGTTTGTTTCGAATCATTAGCATTGATGTTTTCTTTGTTTTTAAACCTCATTGAGATTACCTTTCCATTTCTATGGAGTAATTCTCATTAGGGTGTTGACAGATACGGTGATTTGATAACTTGATTAAGGATTCGATTCTTGATAATTGTTGGAATTAATTAATGGAGTTTTAATTCTTATTATGAAGTTATTTCTTATTTTTGTTAATCGAAAAATGAGCCTGGTATTGAATTTCTTTACATCTTATGCTCTAGTTTAATTCATGATTCAAATATATAATAGAAAGAGCCTCTTGAATTATTAATCGAACTAGAAAATAGGGAAATAATCGTGAGAAGTTACCCTTTAAATCATAACCATCATTTTATTCATTGCAATTGTTTACCATGCTTCAATTGGATTAATTACTGAAATTAACATTTAATAGAAAGAGGAACATTAGCTTCAAGTGTAATCTAATTATCTGTTGAATTCATGAGAAGAAACAGTATTATAGAGGGAACTAACTCAAGAATTGGATCCCGAGTCAATTATTTTGCACATATCTAGTCAATTACCCATTTCTCTCATTGATATTTCTTTGTTGCTCATCTGCTGTCTTTTGTTATCAATTGTTAATTGCTTAATTTTTAGTAGTTAATCATAGTTGATAATCATCAAATCAAGTATTAATTTTCCTGGATAGTAATCAATTGAAGATTATTCCAATAGTGTTTAAATCCAATCCCTGTGGAGACGATAATTAAACTATATTATCTTTGACTAGCGAGCAATAATTTTGTGTTGTGTTTTGCGCTCTTCAAATTTTGGCGCCATTTCCGGGAATGGGCAATCACTAGTGTTTAAAATAGTTTTAGTACTAATTCAGAAATCAATTTTTACTTTAGTGTATTCACATTTTCTCACTTGTGTGCAGGATACAGGTTTAATTTCTCTGGTGTATGACTCAATCTTCTTCAAAGGAAGTGATACCCTATAAATCGGAGTTGGAGAAACACCTGCGACAACTGAGAAGAGAAAGAGAATGAAGAAAACATTTCTTGGGTCATACTTTGAAGAAAACAAGTACTTCTCAGCTGCAAAAATAGGGAAATTCAGAAGGGAAATCCACAATTTCTGCCAGAAGAGACAAAAATAGTTTTCGAAGCTTGGGAAAGATTCAAGGAGACAGTCAGAAAGTATCAGCACAATGAAATTGATTTGCGGATGCAACTCCAGGATTTTTGGGATCGACTTACACCTTCCTCACGATGAACTCTGAGTACTACATGTGGAGGTCCACAAATAAAAAAACTCCAGAGGAGGTTGTCTCAATCCTTGATGAATTATTTGAGGGTGCTAACCAATGGCCAAGGTGAAAGTAGTGACAAACAAAAATCAGCTTAGGTTCACCATGTGGACTCTAATACATCAGTGCAAGCCTAACAAGACACCATGACCAAGGAGATAAGAAAGTTGACATTGGCCAAAGTACAGAGTGAGCCGCAAGCAGCATGTGACTTTTGTGGAATGTGACACCCTGCACATGAGTGTCAAGCTTCAGCTGAGGATGTTAACGTTGTGGGGAACTATAATAGAGGAAACTACCAGAGTGGGACCACTATTATACTATGGGACAAATACATCCAGATTTTTCGTGGAGTTCACCTAGTGGGGATTCTAAAATTATGGCAGCAAAATAATTAATCCTAGACCCTAGGGTCAAGGACCACCAAGTTTTCAGAACCAGCAGAGGCAGCAGTACCAGCCACCACAGTCAAATCAGTATAGTATGAAAGATCTCATGAAGGCGTTTATTAACAAAACAGATGAAAATTTTGAGCCTCAGGGCACAACCATCCGGAATTTAGAAAGACAAATGGGGTAAACTACAAATTTTTTATCTGAGAGGGCTCTTGAGACTCTTACCCTCCGACACTGAAAAAGAACCCAAAAGAAACAATCAAAGTTGTATCTCTGAGAAGTGGCAAAACATTGGCTGACCTAGTTGTGAAAGCTAGATCCGAGGTGGTGAACAAGTAGACTAAGACACTAGAAGAGAAAAAGAGTGAAGAGCAGAAAGGTCAGAGTAGTGGGGTACAAAATGAGATTGAAGAAATTAGACACATGCCAGCTCTACCATTCCCTCAAAAGATGAAGCGGGAAAAACTTGACAAATATTTTGGGCGGTTCATGGAGATGCTCAAGAAACTTTATGTGAACATTCCGTTTACAGAGGTACTCACTCAGATGTCGGCTTATGCAAAGTTCTTGAGGGAAATCCTGTCTAGCAAGAGGAAATTAGAGGAGACAACAGTGGCCAAGCTGAATGCTCACTGCAATGCCATATTGCAAAATAAAATTCTCCAAAAGTGTGGGGACCTAGAAAGCTTCACCATACCATGCTCGTTGGGGAGTGAGAAATTCGACAAGGCTCTCTTTGATTCTAGTGCTTCAATAAATCTAATGCCTTTGTCTGTGTTTAGGAAACTGGAAGGTGAGCTCGAAGTGATCAAATCAATACCAGTGTACCTACAAATGGCTAACCAGACCACCATTTTCCCTGAGGGAATCATTGAGTATATTCTAGTACGGGTGGATAAGTTTGTGCTCCCCGTAGACTTTATTGTGGTGGATATGGAAGTGAGTGAATAAGGATGTACCTCTAATTCTAGGGAGGCCATTTTTATGTACATGCAGAGCTATCCTTGATATCTATGAGGGGAAACTTGAGCTTAGAGTGGGCAATGAGCAAATAGCGTTCCGGATAAAGAGGATGATGAAATATCGCAGTGATGAGGCATCGGCCTACTCATGTTTCAAGCTAGATGTTGTAGGAGAATCTGCTGAAAAATACAAGTTTGACAAGCTTGTGGGGGATACTTTAGAGAGGTGTATTACATTACTCAGTCTAGCACCATAGAGGATGAAGACCCCGAAATAAAGAAAGAGGATGAAGCTCTTGAGACTTAGGATCAAGTGGTTGATGAGGAGGAACTGAAGAAGGCAGCTTCTAAGCCTAATATGAAATTGAATGTCCTCCCTAATCACTTGAAATATGCTTTTCTTGATAGTAATAATTTTCTGTTTTTATTTCTGCTTACTTGACAGGTACACAGGAGCAAAAGCTGGTGGAGCTACTGAGAAAGTACAAAAGGCCATTGGCTGGACCACGGTTAATATTCAAGGAATCAGTCCAGCCATTTGCATGCTCAAAATCCTACTGGAAGAAAATAGTAAGCCAGTGGTGCAGCCCCAACGCAAGCTGAATAAAAATCTGGAGGAGGTAGTGCACTAGGAGATCATCAAATTGCTAGATGTGGGAGTGATTTTCCCTATCTCTGGTAGTAGCGGATTAGTCCAGTACAAATTTTACCTAAGAATGTAAATATGACAGTGGTAAAGATTGAAGACAATGAATTGATCCCCACGAGAACAGTCACTGGGTGTAGAATGTGCATTGATTATAGAATGCTGAATGATGCAGCAAGGAAAGACCACTTCCCACTTCCCTTCATTGATCAGATGCTCGAGAAAGTGGCTGGACATGGATGTTACCATTTCTTGGATGGGTACTCAGTCTGTAATCAGATACCCATTTCCCTAGAAGATGTTGAGAAGATTACATTCACTTGCCTATCGGGTATTTTTGCTTATAGGAGGATGCCATTTGGGTTCTGTAATGCACTGACCACTTTTCAGAGGTGCATGATATCTATATTCTCCGATCTAAACAGGAAGTGTCTAGAGGTATTCATGGATGATTTCACCCTCTTGGTGATGACTTTGATGATTGCTTGAAGAATTTGGAGCTTGTGCTTGAACGTTACGAAGCCACTCACCTGGTTCTTAACTGGGAGAAGTGCCACTTCATGGTGAAAGAAGGAGTTGTCCTGGGCTACAAAGTGACTACACATGGCATTGAAGTTGATAGAGACAAGGTTGGTGTAATTGCTAGGCTCCTTCCACCGACTTCTGTGAAGAGCATAAGGAGTTTCTTGGGATATGCTGGGTTCTATAGAAGATTTATTAAAACTTTTCCAGCATTACCAAGCCATTGACTGCATTGCTAGCGAAGGATGTTAAGTTTGTGTTCACTGTAGAGTGCTTAAAAACATTCGAATTGATAAAAGAAAAACTTAGTTCTCCCATTATGGTGACCCCTGATTGGAGCCAGCGATTTGAAATGATATGTGATGCTAGTTATGTAGCTGTGGGGGCAGTTTTGGGGAAAAGAAAAGATAAGATGTTTAGGCCCATCTACTATGCAAGTAGGACACTGAATGATGCTTAAGTCAACTATGCCACTACTGAGAAAGAGTTCTCACTGTGGTCTTTACTTTTGACAAGTTTAGCACATATTTGGTGGGGAATAAAGTGATTGTACACACTGATCACTTAGCTTTGAAATACTTGTTGAGTAAGAAAGAGTCCAAGCCGCGTCTAATGCGGTGCGTGTTGTTGCTCCAAGAGTTTGAATTGGAGATCAAAGATAGGAAGGGCATAGAAAATCAAGTCTCCGATCATCTGTCTCAACTTGAGAGACCTCTAGTAGAAATAGTTGAAATAAGGGAACAATTCCTTGATGAGCAGATTTTTTCTATTGCTGCAGTCTCTGAAAGACTGCTTTGGTATGATGATACAACTAACTTTTTGGTTGGAGTAGATGGTTGCCCTGTGACCTCTCTCATGATAAAAGAAGGAAGCTTCAAGGTGAGGTAAAAAGTTATCTTTAGAAAGACCCTTTTTTATTTAAACTGTATGCAGATGGTGTGATTTGAAGATGTGTGTGTGAAGGAGAGATGGCAAGCATTCTGTCTCATTGCCATTATAGAGTAGCTGGAGGACACTATGGTGGAAATCGCATTGCATCAAAGGTCATGAAAGCCAGTTTCTATTGGCCCACTTTGTACAAAGATGCACAGGCGTATGTAGTTGCATGTGACAAGTGTCAAAGGGCAGGTAATATTAATAAGAGGGATGAAATACCTCTCAACTCCATTCTGGTATGTAAAATTTTTGACGTTTGGGGCATTGACTTCATGGGCCCATTCCCATCATCTCATTCTTATGAATATATCCTAGTAGCCATTAACTACGTCTCTAAACGGGTCGAAGAAATCCCTACTAGGACCAATGATGCTCGGGTGGTGTGTGAGTTCTTACAGAAGAACATTTTTACCTACTTTGGGACACCTCGAGTGATTATCAGTGACAATAGATAGAAGTTTATGAACAAGCAGTTTGCTGCATTGCTGTCTAAGTATGGGGTCACACAAAAAACAAGAACCCCTTACCATGCCTAAACTAGTGGGTAAGTTGAAGTGGCTAACCATGAACTTAAACGAATTCTTGAAAAGACGGTTAGTGCGACTCGTAAGGATTGGTCTATAAAGTAACCAGAGGGACTTCACCGATCAAATTAGTGTATGTAAAATCGTGTTATCTACCTGTTGAGATAAAACATAAAGCTTATTGGGAATTAAGATGCTTAATCTTGATCTTAGTCTTGCAGGTAAACACAAGTTGGCGCAGATGAACGGATTTGAGGAGTTTAGACTGTACGGGTATGCAAATGCACGAATCTTTAAGGAGAAGACAAAAAGGTGGCATGATCACCCAATTAAGCCAAAGGAATTTCATTAAGGAGACAAAGTCTTACTATACAATAGTAGACTTAGGTTGTTCCCCCCAAAAATTCAAGTCAAGATGGACAGGTCCGTATGTGTTGAAACATGTCTCATCGTATGGCGCCATTGAGATCCAAGATGAGAGAGAGAATGAAAGCTTTAAAGAGAACGGGCACAGGTTGAAATCGTACCAGGTTGGAGTATTTGACAATAAATATTCTACCATTGTGATCAAATGAGCCCAAGTGACGGAGTTAAGGTGATGACTATAACTCAGAACTACTTTTAACCCTTTTTTTGCTTTTGTAGAATAGTTAGATAATTGTAGTGTAGTATTATTAGAGTTTAAGAGTTTAGATAATTGTTTGAACATGTATGAGCATGAATTGGATACAAAATAAGTACATAATAGAGTAGGGGTGCAACCCGTAGGCTAGAACATGAAAAAAAATCAGAACTCTGAGAAACATTGCCCAGTAGGCCGCATGGGGCGCCATGCTAGGCAAAGGGTTGGGTTTGTCAAAACAACCAGCTTTTGAACATCTCCATTTCCACGCCGCATGGGGCGACGCACCCCGTGACGCGGCTGCACAAATGTTTCGGCTAGAAATTTAAAAAAATAACAAAGTAAAACAAAAAAAACAGACTTCCAGTACACTAACCCCCCTCTTCCCTTTATTTTTTTACTCTCTTCTAAAATACTCTCTCTAACTCACACCCAAATCCCCCATTCTTCTTCTTCTTCTTCTTCAAATTTCTTTCCCTCAAATTCTCCCACCTTCATTACTCATCAAGGTAAGTTCTCTTTTCTCATATTTTCTCTTTTAATAGTAAATTTAGGTAGTTCAGTTAATATTTCTAACCATACGTAGTTTTTAAATTTTGTTTTGTTAATATTCATATTTTGGTCGAAAATTTTGCTTAAACTTGTGGGGTTTTTTATTATTCTTATGATTGTGGAGGATTTTTAGTATGAGGAGTTATTTTATGATGAAGTTTGGTGGGGGTGCCACTATGGATGAAAATTGGTGAATTGTGTGTCAAATTTGTGTACTTTGTGCTATTATGAAGATGTGGTAGTGTTATGGTTGTGTTGGGTGGTGTATTTGGTGTGGTTGTTTGGTGGTTCTAACCCACTTTGAATTGAAATAAGATGGTGAAAGATGTGACCACAATGTATTTGTTGAAATGCCTTAGTGACATAAAATTATATTAGTGTTGCTAATTTAGAAAGGAAGTGCTTTGTGGGATGTATTGCCAAATGATAAGTGTTGGGTGGGAGGTCATGTTCTTATGTTGTGAAACTTTAATGTGTTAGCCCCAAGTACTAATCGATTGATTACCCCATGCTAATGTGTTGCTAGGTATTAATTGGGATGTCTGATTCATGCTAAGTACTTGTGTAGTGTTGTATTGCAACTTCTTAATTTTGTTAGTAGTAAATTAGTATAACTTCTTATATTTTTTCTTAGTTACTAGGGTAGCTTCTTGATTTTGTATTTTACACTAATATAGTATGTGGTTTGTTGTTGTAATATTATGTTGGTGGTTGGGTGGGTTGTTGATTACTTGTGGCATGCTTTCAATGGGATAGTCTGAGTCCCCGATATACATCGTACTTGCGAACATACCAATAATATAAGTGCGGGGTGGTTACTCCATTTGATCTTGCTTTTTGTTTTAAGTATTGTGGCTAATTGTGTTTGTCTTGTGCATGTACAATGTCTCGGCGTCCTTGCAAACGTGCTAACATAGGTTCCTCCGAGGTTGACTTTAGTAGTCGTAGAGGAGGTAGGCGGGGACCTCCCCCCGCCCTAGTGGAGGAGGAAGTGGAGCGCATTGATCCATATGCGGATGTAGTACCGGGCTGCAAGTATGGCATTCAGGCTATGCCAGCTCATGCTACAAATTGGTACAGGACCTTTGTTCCGGTGGTAAGCCCCGACCTGGAAGTTGGTATTGATGATCGCAAGCTAGCCAGGATGTACTCGGAGATCTACAACAACATCAGATACCTGGATTTTGAAAGCTTTTTCCGTCCCGGTGAGTCGGTGAACGTGAACATGGTAAATGAGTTCTATGTCAACTGGCAGTTTGAGTCCATTTTGGATGCGGTGTATGAGGTGCAGGTGAGAGGCAAGATGATCCCTTTTTCCTCACAGATGATAAATCGTGTTATGGGGTTCATAGAGCACTCTCATAAGTTGTTCCAGAGGTTGCTGCATTGGTCTCCCTATCTTGATATTAGGCGCCAGCTATATGATGCTGATTATCTTGCCACGTGGACACGGGATGCTAATGAGTTCCACAAAGACATGAAGAAGAGGAATTTCCAGCATCCCGCCAGGGTCATTCTCCGGTTGATTAATGCAAAGATTATGCCTACCTAAAATGACATTGATGTCTCCAGGCTGAAGGTGTATCTCATTTATGCCATCTTGACTCGGATGAAGTTCGATCTTGGCAAGAGTATACTTGAGCACATGGATCGAGTACAACCACTTGGGACCCACCGCCTGTATTTCCAGAGCATGATCACTCGGCTTCTGCGGACGCACTATATGGAGGAGGAGTTCCATTATGATCGGGCGATTCTGGTGTTGCGACCTCCTAAGGCCTTTGATGTCACAGCTGTGACAGACCCCCCTTTTGTTGTTGTTCCTATGGATCAGAGATTGCTTCGTGTCGAGGAGACACTACAGCTGCTATTTACTTATATGTGCCTTGGCAGAGCTGCAGGAGGACTACCCCCTCTCCGTGGTCACTCACCAGTGGTTGGGCTTGGCAGATGGAGCACAAATGCCACCGGATGAGGACATAAATTGTGTTCCCTCCGATGATGAGGAGTACCTGCGCACCTTTGAGGGTGTTGATGAGGAGTAGGCCAAAGGCCTCAGGAAGTTACCTTTTCACTATTGTTTTTAATGTTTTGCATTGGGGACAATGCAATTTCTTAAGTGTGGGGTGGGGTGCTCCTATTTGTTTGTATTTGTATTTATTTTCTATTTGCTAGTTGGCTTTGTTTAATTTGTTTCTTGCTTTCTTAGACAATATGGTCTATAATTATAACTCTAAATTCTATCGACCTGTAATAGTTAGTAATCATAATTATTTAGTTTCGACTCTTCCCGACGACATATTTCGTCAATTGGCTTCTTGATGGATTTGATATCGAACGAGAAAAATACAAAAAAAAAAAATTAAAAATCCAAAATATGTCTTTTATTTTATTTTATTTTAGTTTACTTTCTTAGGTAGTGTAATAATTCCCTCTTGTTTTTTTTGTGTGCCGCGGTTCTTTTATAAGAATTTTACTTGAACCAAGTGTAGTTAGTTTTTTTTAGAAAAATAGAATCTTAAGTCATAGCACTAATTTAAAACAATTTTCCTTGACTACATATGCCTTGAAAGTGGTGAGTGCCTTAGTTGTGATGCCTAGACTCAGTTCTGGACTCATAGATAAGTACCTTAAATTGTGTGATTGTAACTTTGCTTAACTGCTTTGACTAGAGAGTCGAGATAGATCCGATCTTAAGTGAGTTATATGTCAATGTGTGAGTGAGGTTTGTGTTGATATTCTGTGCATACACGGAGCGGCCGTTACAAAAAATCTTTGCATTTATAGTAATCAATCGTTATGCAGCTATCAAGAGGGGTCTTTATTCATATTAGAGGGGAGCTTGATTTGGGGATCTTGTCTCTCTGAATTTAGCTATAAATAGAAGAATTTGTACTCATTGTAAAGAAAGGCTAGATTTACACTTGCTTTCTATTAATATCTTTTTAATTACTCGATACTCTATTCTTATTCTTGCTTCTGGAAAAGCTCATTTCACATTGGCTTGTCCTTTCCTTCAAGTATTCTTAATTAATCTATTTCTGTTCTTTGTTACTTTCTATCTTTGGATTAATTTAATTTACGTATTTATAAACTGTGTTACAAATTTAACTGTATCATTTTACGAGTAAAGAAAAAGTCAATTAATTACCAGTAAAAACTTCAATGTTCCGTGAGGTGCACCTATAGCCACATGCTTAAATGTTTAAAAAATGAAATTATATTATATGGGGATGGGCAATGAGAAGATGAAAGAGGACAGTGAGAATTAGTTCTGTAAAAGTCTTGAATTCTTAATTAATTATTTCCGATTCATCGGATCTTACCTTTGTGTGAGAGACTTCCATTGTTGATACTATTTGACTATAACTAGTTTATCTACACTTGTGTTGCACGTATATTTCAAGTCATTTAGTATACTTTTTAGTAAAATAATATTAACATTTTAAAATAAAACTGTAAGCAAATAATTATACTTAGATTTAAAAAAATAAAGTATGTGTTTTCATAAATTATTAATGTGGATAATTGTAGGATGACTTATTTATCGAGGTCAAGATGATTGAATATCGTGTGAATCTACTCAAATGAAAAAAATATATGATTTTTTTTTTATTTTCTTTGTTTTTAAAAGGTACAAACATGTAATGAAATATATCTTACCTAATACTTTCTTATAGATGATATTCCTGGTGTATATGGTCCTTCTAATTTGAAAATGCAACTTAAAATAGGCTATGTGAAAAACCTGTAATTAATACAATTCACCATTAAGGCTAAATTTTTATGAAAAGAATAATAATTCTTAAATAAAAGTTCGTCCAAAACAAATACGAAAATTGATTAACTTAAGCTGAACAGTATGTAACTCCATTACTTAGTAAAACCTCCTCATGATTACAGGATGTCGACCAAAGGAGCAAAATTTATTTAATAGAAATAGTGTCGAACATATGATCACAACAAATCCATCACCCATGTACTCACACTAAAAAGTAAATATTCTATCTAATTATAATTTTTAAATATTTTTCGTCTATTAAAAAATTATATCACAATTAAATAGTCTCTTTTATTTATAAATAATTGGGTAACATAGTTTAACGGAATAAGAAATCACTATTAATAATTAAAACATAATAATCAGCCAATATTAAACCCAATTAGATGTTTAAATCATTTAAATATACATGTAAACATACCAAAAATACAAATATTAACTCTAAATAGGAATGGCAGTTTCTCTATCATGGACAACATCCCTCTAGTGTTAAAATTGTTCTAAGACTATTTTTAATTCCAAAAGATAAAATTGCGCCAAGTCTATCCATAGAAGACTACAACTTTTAGATCATAACTTAAAGGTTTCTACCATTATCATTTGAAGAAAGGAGATATTAAAAAGTCACGGAGGATAAGGAATTGTTAAATAAATTAGAGATCTAGGAGGAAGAATAATTTATGGCTTTCTAGTCTAGCGCAGAGCATTGAACTGATCCATCCACTTCAAAGATCGGTATAGCCATCAAGAGAGTTCATATTAGGTGCAGCATGATGTCTGAAAGATTCAGAATCTGCTATTACTTATTTGCAGTAGTTTTTTCTTTAAAGGTTCGCCATAAAATCCACAATGATCTTATTATCAAATAGCATCATTCCATGTAATGTACTCAAGAATTGAAATTAAAATGGAAAGTTTATTGATCAAACGAATTTGTACAATCAGTTACAGGCTTGATAATTAATACATCAATTCCTAAATCGAACTACCTAATTCAATGGATAAGAAGAATTAAGAAGAAGAGGAGAGCAGAAGAAGGAGAAGAGAAGAGATGAGAAGGGAGCGAAGAGATACACAGAGAGAGAGAAGTGAGAAGCAGAAGCTACGAAAATGGATTAAAATTTTGAATACCATGTTCACTGCTTGCTTGTCTCTATATATTGGAAAGTTTCCACATCGGTGAAATAAGAGTTGAAAGTTATTGACTCACGTGAGAACAAGCCCAACACGTGACCTCCTTTGATAACTAATTCCCGATCATAACAATCCTTCCCACTTGAAATTGACCTTGTCCTCAAGGTCATTGTTGAACCATGCTGGCAAAGGTTTCTTGTGATCATAAACTCAAGAAATTTTGTTAAGACATTGCTCTCATTTAGAGTGCCCTGCAGATCATTGTTGCTTGGTTTGAAATCGTAGTGAACTACTGGAGTCAAGCCATGACAAGGGTAATCGGTTGCAGCAGCCAAATTAATACCAAGCATATATTTCCTTCCATAATAACTTCTTCTCTTAAGGTTAAGAACAAGAATAATATTGACATAACCTCGTAAACTACTTATACCACAACCTTCAATATTGATAGTTCCACTTGTGATAATCAGACATGCTAAGAAGCTGGTGGTTCAACTTCCAACAGCTACCATAATTGTTATTGTCAATGGACACAATGTAGTTTCGGCATTTACAAGTCCTCCCTTGAATTCTTTACCTGCAGGGAGCATCTCTTCACAACCTTCGACAATTGCTAGTTGGTTTACACTTTCAAAATTTTTATGCAGTCCAAGTGTTTTCAAGGAACTAGGGATGTAGTGAACATCATTAGTACTTAGTAAATTTTCGTAAGCAGTTATTCTTCCATCTAGAGTCGCTTTACCAAGAGATCCGTAGTAATTCAAAACTATCAAGTCTCCTACAGTGAGTCCTTTAGCAACTTGTAGCAGCAAACCACGTCCAGCCAATGCATCCTTAAATATGCCTTCACTTGAACAATCATTGAGTGAAAAATTCAAGAGTTGGAACTTGAACCCTTCACTGTATTCTACCTTCATTTTCCATGATTTCAAGAGAGTAACTATCATCAGGCTACCCGATTCAAGAGCTACAAATTTAAGGAATACCTCCCAACATATCTTCTTATTTGGCCTCTTGCCTTCCCTGTTGTGCCTTTTCTCAAATTCATACACATGTAACATCAAATATATAAGTACCATACATTTCTCATAGAACATTAGCCCATTATCCATTGCATGGGTCCTTAAGATTGCAATCAACAATAAAATGGAAGCCACTACACCATTAAACTTTTCTCTTCCGAACAAAAAACCTACTAAGCAACTATCCTGTAATTCACCAAGAACAGATTTTGTTTTTTTCTAGTAAATATCAAACAATCCATTAAGCCACCCCTTAGTCCACTGGTTCACACCCTTAGCAATGTTAGCGAGTCGTATTTTAGTGTAATTAAAAGAATACAAATATAAAGGAAATGAGGCACAAGCTGCAATTTCTCCATCGAGCAACTCCTTCAATTGATTTAGCCAATCAAACACTATGCTAGTATCCCAAATTAGTAACCATGATTGAGAGCTAACACTCAATAACGAGGGAAATTTAGACTCAATAAACTGCATAAGGCTAATATAGAACACATCAATTGTAGTACCACCAGGATCAAACACTATAATAGTTTCATCATTCTGATCTTCAGACACGTAAGAGGAGTCCGCAAACAAACATGAAATATGCGTGACATCTAGTTCGAGCAATTCATCAAACAGCTCTAGTGAATCATGGGATTCCTCACTCCTACCAAACACGACACCAGTGATTATGCACATAAAATTCTTAGCACATTGTCTCACTATGTGGCGCTCACACAAGAGAGATTCGAGATCAAGACTAAGAGAAACTTGCTGACATACCTCAATTTCGGCATATTTGGTTGGCTCTAACTTCCTAATGATTTCAAGTGGAGGTATGAAAATTTTGTTCCTTGCCTCAATTTGCTTGAGGCTTAAACATTTTCCAGCATAGGCATCTTCAAGCTTCATGGGTTCTACCATAGGTTTGTTAGGTGCATCAACTGATCTTAAGATACTGTCACTTGATGGAATCTCTTGATCGCTAGATTCTCCAACTTCTTTTTCCTTTGTTGCACTTTCTTGATCCTTCGTAAAGACATGATAATCAGTTACCTTATCTTCCATACCGATTCCAAGCATTTCCAAGATTTTGTCCAATTTCTGATTTAATCCATCCAATCTCTTACCCAATTTATCAAAGTTTGCCCCCATTCGAACCCCAGCCGACTGAATTGTCTTTGCAAAATCCTCAAATACGGTTTCTTATGCCATGGTTTCCAGCTCGGAAAGGTGCCAAGATTAGGCTCTGATACCAATTGTAATGTACTCAAGAATTGAAACTAAATTGGAAAGTTTATTGATCAAACGAATTTGTACAATCAGTTACAGGCTTGAGAATTAATACATCAATTCCTAAATCGAACTACCTAATTCAATGGATAAGAAAAATAGAAGGAGAAGAGAAGAGACGAGAAGGGAGCGAAAAGATACACACACAGAGAGAGAAAGAGAAGTGAGAAGCAGAAGCTACAAAAATGGATTAAAATTCTGAATACCCTGTTCACTGCTTGCTTGTCTCTATATATTAGAAAGTTTCCACATCGGTGAAATAAGAGTTGAAAGTTATTGACTCACGTGAGAACAAGCCCAACACGTGACCTTCTTTGATAACTAATTCCCGATCATAACAATCCTTCCCACTTGAAATTGACCTTGTCCTCAAGGTCATTGTTGAACCATGCTGGCAAAGGTTTCTTGTGATCATAAACTCAAGAAATTTTGTTAAGACATTGCTCTCATTTAGAGTGCCCTGCAGATCATTGTTGCTTGGTTTGAAATCGTAGTGAACTACTGGAGTCAAGCCATGACAAGGGTAATCGGTTGCAGCAGCCAAATTAATACCAAGCATATATTTCCTTCCATAATAACTTCTTCTCTTAAGGTTAAGAACAAGAATAATATTGACATAACCTCGTAAACTACTTATACCACAACCTTCAATATTGATAGTTCAACTTGTGATAATCAGACATGCTAAGAAGCTGGTGGTTCAACTTCCAACAGCTACCATAATTGTTATTGTCAATGGACACAATGTAGTTTTGGCATTTACAAGTCCTCCCTTGAATTCTTTACCTGCAGGGAGCATCTCTTCACAACCTTCGACAATTGCTAGTTGGTTTGCACTTTCAAAATTTTTATGCAGTCCAAGTGTTTTCAAGGAACCAGGGATGTAGTGAACATCATTAGTACATAGTAAATTTTCGTAAGCAGTTATTCTTCCATCTAGAGGCGTTTTACCAAGAGATCCGTAGTATTTCAAAACTATCAAGTCTCTTACAGTGAGTCCTTTAGCAACTTGTAGCAGCAAACCACGTCCAGCCAATGCATCCTTAAATATGCATTCACTTGAACAATCATTGAGTGGAAAATTCAAGAGTCGGAACTTGAACCCTTCACTGTATTCTACCTTCATTTTCCACGATTTCAAGAGAGTAACTATCATCACGCTACCCGATTCAAGAGCTACAAATTCAAGGAATACCTCCCAACATATCTTCTTATTTGGCCTCTTGCCTTCCCTGTTGTGCCTTTTCTCAAATTCATACACTTGTAACAATAAATATAGAAGTACCATACATTTCTCATAGAACATTAGCCCATTATCCATTGCCTGGGTCCTTAAGATTGCAATCAACAATAAAATGGAAGCCACTACACCATTAAACTTTCCCCCTCCGAACAAAAAACCTGCTAAGCCACTATCCTATAATTCACCAAGAACAGATTTTGTTTTTTTCCAGTAAACATCAAACAATCCATTAAGCCGCCTCTTAGTCCACTGGTTCACACCCTTAGAAATGTTAGCGAGCCGTATTTTAGTGTAATTCAAAGAATACAAATATAAAGGAAATGAGGCACAAGCTGCAATTTCTCCATCGAGCAACTCCTTCAATTGATTTAGCCAATCAAACACTATGCTTGTATCCCAAATTAGTAACCATGATTGAGAGCTAGCACTCAATAACGAGGGAAATTTAGACTCAATAAACTGCATAAGGCTAATATAGAACACATTAATTGTAGTAACTCCAGGATCAAACACTATATAAGTTTCATCATTCTGATCTTCAGACACGTAAGAGGAGTTCGCAAACAAACATAAAATAGGCGCGACATCTAGTTCGAGCAATTCATCAAACAGCTTGAGTGAATCATGAATTTCCTCACTCCTACCAAACACGACACCAGTGATTATGCACATAAAATTCTTAGCACATTGTCTCACCATGTGGCGCTCACACAAGAGAGATTCGAGATCAAGACTAAGAGGAACTTACTGACATACCTCAATTTCGGCATATTTGGTTGGCTCTAACTTCCTAACGATTTCAAGTGGAGGTATGAAAATTTTGTTCCTTGCCTCAATTTGCTTGAGGCTTAAACATTTTCCAACATAGGCATCTTCAAGCTTCATGGGTTCTACCATAGGTTTGTTAGGCGCATCAACTGATCTTAAGATACTGTCACTTGATGGAACCTCTTGATCGCTAGATTCTCCAACTTCTATTTCCTTTGTTGCACTTTCTTGATCCTCCGTAAAGACATGATAATCAGTTCCCTTATCTTCCATACTGATTCCAAGCATTTCCAAGATTTTGTCCAATTT
This sequence comes from Nicotiana sylvestris, assembly GCF_000393655.2. NCBI lineage: Eukaryota > Viridiplantae > Streptophyta > Magnoliopsida > Solanales > Solanaceae > Nicotiana > Nicotiana sylvestris. Next base: position 106,074,958 of record NC_091059.1, on the reverse strand, counting down.
CTGATTTAATCCATCCAATCTCTTACCCAATTTATCAAAGTTTTCCCTCTTTCGAACCCCAGCCGACTGAATTGTCTTTGCAAAATCCTCAAATACGGTTTCTTCTGCCATGGTTGCCAACTCGGAAAGGTGCCAAGATTAGGCTCTGATACCAATTGTAATGTACTCAAGAATTGAAACTAAATTGGAAAGTTTATTGATCAAACGAATTTGTACAATCAGTTACAGGCTTGGGAATGAATACATCAATTCCTAAATCGAACTACCTAATTCAATGGATAAGAAGAATAGAAGGAGAAGAGAAGAGACGAGAAGGGAGCGAAGAGATACACACAGAGAGAGAGAGAGAAAGAGAAGTGAGAATCAGAAGCTACGAAAATGGATTAAAATTCTGAATACCCTGTTCACTGCTTGCTTGTCTCTATATATTAGAAAGTTTCCACATCGGTGAAATAAGAGTTGAAAGTTATTGACTCACGTGAGAACAAGCCCAACACGTGACCTCCTTTGATAACTAATTCCCGATCATAACATTCCATTACTTCTTTCGTAGTTGATCAATTAATTCGGAATAGACCAAGCTTTGGTAAAACCTAAATTACCCAGTTAGTGTTAGATTTGTCTTTTTTTTTTTTTGTTAATCAAAAACTTTGTCTAAGAAATCAAAATCAACGTTGTTTGATTTTTAAAAAAATCAAAAATAAACAAGGAATGCTAAGAGATTCAAGAAGTAACACGATCATCAATTGAATTAGACAAAAATAAAGATGTACTGAATAATCATATTAGAGTTCACAATGTACCATGGGAGTTGTCGCGTCAGTGTTTGAACATTATTTAAGAACTTTGTAAATAAATCAAAATCAAAATTGTCTGGTTAAAATAAGAACCTAAAAACAAAATAACTACCAAGAAATCATTCAAAAAGGTAATTAATTGAAAAAGATAAAAATTCACATAGATTAAAGAATTAGTCATATTAGAACTCACCATGTATTATAGTAGGAGTTTACCTGACATAGAAAAAATAAATAGCCGTTGGTAAAACTCTAACTGATGAAATGTGTGGCATTTGCATGTCGAAGTTATACGTAAACCGGTCCCGATGACTCCTAGGGTCGTTATATGCTGATTGCAGTATCACACAAATCATAAGCCAATATTCAAGGGAAATAAAAGGGTTGAAAAAGTCCATAGAAATTTATCTGGTAAGAAGGCACTGTATTCCAAATAGATATGAACAAGAACCATGATTTTTTTTCTTTTTTAATTTGGGTTGCCTTTCTAAAATTTAGGATTTATGTTTACATTCTTATTTTATAAATCAATTGATATGCCCACCAAAAATGTCTGCCTTTAGATTTAATAATTGTGAAGAGTCACTGCTTGCACTAATGTGAAGCATCATATCCCTTCAAATAAATTTGATGTTTATTTAAAAAATTTGGTAAAAATAAGGTATTTAAAAGAAGGGCATTTAGGTAATTCATCTTTTTAGTTAAGGGCTTCCCACTTTTATAATAATAATAAATAATATATATATATATATATATATATTATATACATACATACACACATACATACATATATATTAAGTCATTAAAATTGTAATGGATTACAACATCATTAGCTTTTATGGTTATTTATATTGAATATAATTAGTTATCAATATAATTACATACAATAACATATTTGTTTAAATGTGCGATAATTAAATACTTGAAATTAACTAAGTAGATCACATAGTTAGTTAAAGGGTGGGTGGGGGGGGGGATATTGATTGTTATTTCATCCCTTTTAATCTCTGCATGTAAAGTAGACGCCACTTTGCGTTTGAGTTTGAATATTCAGCAAATAGACAACCAACCGTGATTTCGGTGATTTGCTGATTTTGAGTATCATAGGTACACATTGTTACTTGTTCATTGTATTTGTATTGTCATGGGCTGCTTTCCAGACATGCCCCATGACCCCTTGGCCGCGCCCCATGGCGGCCTAGCAAGCCTCACAATGCCTAGCGCCATGGTCGGCCCCGTGGTCTTGGCTGCGCCAAGTGACAAGCGCGCATGTGCCTCTGTCGCCCCACCGATGCCTCTCGCCAGCGCCCAAGGGCTGGTCATTGACAACAGCGCCGCGCGCCCTGACAATGCCGCGCGCGCAGATCCTGATGCCTCGCCAGCGCCCAGCTGCAGGCCCATTCCAACAGCGCCTCGCGCACAGACCCTGATGCCAAGCACCAGTGCCCAGCCTCAGGCCAGCACATCAAGTGTCGCGCGCGCCCACAGCAACGCGCGCGCAGACCCTGACCCGCAAGACAAAGATGCTGCCATCGGACTTAGTTTTTCCTTGTAATAATCTAAGTCCTTTTCATTGTAATCATAGACTAGTTTTCATCATTTTCATTTCAGTGTGCTTCTACAGCTTTATTAGGACTAGTCTTGTAATGTTGGTTTATTTTTTTTAAGCATTATTAAGGGGGACCAAACAATCAAACATTTCAATCAGCATTTTCTGGTGTCTCTCCCCCTCGACACCACATCATTGTAATCATCATTTTCAGTCATCAATAAAATCATCATCAGCATTCAAAACCCAATTCTCTCTCAAGCTTCCGCAATTGCCCACGACATTGGTTTTCCCGCACGGCACTGACAATCTAGTCTAGCGTGCGGCGAGGACCTCATTGGCGGACAGCAACCGCACTGACATCGGTTGCTTAGCCTTACGTTGCCCTTCCAAAGATCATCAGGAAGGCGTTGCGTAACAGTTGGTATCAGAGCCTAGGCTCGACATCGGACGAGGGAAAACATTTGCCATCATCACCATTTCTGACCATGGTGAATCATGGGGAGCGTCTAGCATCCCTAGAGGAGACGGTTGACCGATTACGACCCATCGTAGAAACGGTGCCTGATCAAAGCAACAACCTAGTGCAAAGGTTGGACGACCTGGACCGCCGAATGCGGCAGGCCGAAAATGACATTGCAAACATCAGTCGTGACTCCGACGAGGACCGACAAACGGCAGCCATTGAAACTGCCAATATTCATGGCAAATTTGAGGACCTCCAACAGGAGCGTGCCGACGATTTAGCCCATCAGCAACATGAGGCAGACAGACTAACTGCCATGCAGCAAACCATAAACGACTTGACTGACAAGCTCAACGTTGTCAATGCTGCCTTACAGAGCCTACTTCGAGAAGGCAACCATCACATCAGGGGTGCAGCAGACCTCACCCCCATTCCACAAAAGCTTAAGATACCGGAGCCAAAGCCATACGACGGATCCCGGGATGCTAAAGAAGTGGAAAACTTCATCTTCGACATCGAACAATACTTCGATGCCGTCGGCCATTTGGAGGAATCCAAAAAGGTAGCGACTGCTGCCATGTATCTTCAGGGCGATGCCAAACTTTGGTGGCGGGTCAAACACGAAGCCATCAAGGCCGGTGAAGATACTCTTCAGACATGGGACGAATTGAAGGTAGCCATACGCCTGCAGTTCTTTCCCGAAAATGTGGAATACAACGCAAGGAGAAAGCTACGGGACCTCCGCCACACCAGATCAGTGAGGGAGTACGTGCGCGAATTCTCCGCACTCATGCTAAACATACGCGACATGGGGGACAAAGACAAACTCTTCGCATTCATAGAAGGTTTGAAACCTCATGCCCGTATGGAACTACAGCGACAACGGGTAGACACCCTGCCCAAGGCCATTCAAGCTGCAGAATGCCTTGGCGACTATCATTTGGGAACTCAGAATGACAGGCCCCAGCCGTCTGTCCGAGGGGGATCCAACGGGCACCATCCCAGCAATGGTGGCCCAAGCAAAAGTGGGGGAGATCGGAGTGCATCCAAAACTAAGACTCCTCCCTCCAACAGCAACAGTGCTGCATCCATCAACAACAATCAGGGGAGAAAGCCTCCCTCAGAATGCCGTCATTGCGGCGGGGCACATTGGAACAATGAATGCCCAAACATCAAGGTCAATGCTCATCAGACGGTCGAGGGTGAGTTAGACACATCAGACTCATCAGACGACGACCAGGTAGGCGCCTTCAATGCAATTGTTGGCTCTATCCCTCATGCCTTAGCGGGGACCAGTGCATGTCCTCCTAAGAAAACATCAGTCCCGATCACCAGGAAAGGGAAAGAAAAGATGGACGAAGGACCTCCTAAGCAAGCGAGGACCCTAATGTTCGTCGAATTGAAAGTGAACGGCAAGCCCCTTCACGCATTGATAGACACGGGTGCCACCCATAACTACTTGTCATCAACGCAAGTAGAGCGCCTAGGTCTTGTGGTACAAAAGAGCAAAGGCCGCGTCAAGGCTATCAACTCACCACCTCAGGCATTGGGTGGAACAGCTACAAATGTCCCAGTGAAACTTGGCCCATACAAAGGAAGCATCGACCTGCGCATCGCAATCATAGATGACTTCGACATCATAGTGGGTTTGGATTTCATGAGGCAAACCAACACCATACCGGTACCATATGCCAACATGCTCCTGATGATGGGAGAAAACGGGGCCAAGCCCTGCACCATACCATGCTTTCCCATAAAGATGGCCGCTGAAAACATCTCGGCCATGCAGTTGGAGAAGGTAGTCAACAAACATGAACCCCAGGTTCAGGCTACCCTTCGCAGCAACAATCAGCCATCATGTCATCGGCCTCAAAAGACTGGTGACGCTCATCATCGTGTGAAGACTTGTCAGCCATGCCACAAGGACAAGTCGGATCACTCATCACAGCCGGGACCCTCGCAGCCATTACATGTCCCTCAGAGACCATGGGAAAGTGTTTCCCTCAGATTCATCACGGGATTGCCCCAAGTCGGCAATCTTGCATCCATCATGGTTGTCATAGATCAGTTCTCAGACTATGCAACTTTCATAGCAGCCCCGCAAAACATCTCAGCAGAAGATACAGCTCGACTCTTCTTCTCGCACATTGTCAAACATTGGGGCCTGCCCAAAAACATTGTTAGTAGGCGCGACTCACGCTTTACTAGCAACTTCTGGACCCATCTCTTCAGGTGCTTTGGGTCAACATTGAGTCACAACACAGACATCCATCCACCATCGGATGGCCAGACAGACCGGTTCGATGACATGCTGGAGGAATATCTCCGCAACTTTGCAACCGGATCCCAAAAGCATTGGGTGAAGCTCCTGGATGCTGCTCAACTGTGTTTCAATTCTCAAAAGAGCCATCATACAAACAAGAGCCCTTTTGAAATTGTTACCGGACAGCAACCGCTTCTCCCGCAGACGGTAAATACATCAACCATGCCGAAATCTCCTCGAGCTGCCAACTTCTCGAGCGAATGGGAGCGCAACATGGAGATAGTGCGGAGCTATCTCACCAGGGCCCAAGAGCGGGCAAAAAGGTTCACCGAACAAAATCTTTGCTTTGCCCAACATCAACCAGGGGACAAAGTAATGCTATGCATCCCAAAGCGGTACTTGTTTGCAGAAAGGACCCATGACCCTCGCCTGCAACAAAAATACATTGGGCCCCTGCCCATTGCAAAACGCATTGGGAAGTCCACATACCAGGTCAAAACTCCATCCTGGTGGAAGATCCATCCAGTCTTCCATGTCAGCCGCATGCAATCATTGCTTCGCTACAACAGCAAGCTCAAAGAACAGAGGGGCGCAGACCTCCCATCCAACAACCATCAGAATCATCATCATCATCATAAGGCTCCGAGGACGGCGCCAACTCAGGTGGGGGAGAATGTCATGGGCTGCTTTCCAGACATGCCCCATGACCCCTTGGCCGCGCCCCATGGCGGCCTAGCAAGCCTCACAATGCCTAGCGCCATGGTCGGCCCCGTGGTCTTGGCTGCGCCAAGTGACAAGCGCGCATGTGCCTCTGTCGCCCCACCGATGCCTCTCGCCAGCGCCCAAGGGCTGGTCATTGACAACAGCGCCGCGCGCCCTGACAATGCCGCGCGCGCAGATCCTGATGCCTCGCCAGCGCCCAGCTGCAGGCCCATTCCAACAGCGCCTCGCGCACAGACCCTGATGCCAAGCACCAGTGCCCAGCCTCAGGCCAGCACATCAAGTGTCGCGCGCGCCCACAGCAACGCGCGCGCAGACCCTGACCCGCAAGACAAAGATGCTGCCATCGGACTTAGTTTTTCCTTGTAATAATCTAAGTCCTTTTCATTGTAATCATAGACTAGTTTTCATCATTTTCATTTCAGTGTGCTTCTACAGCTTTATTAGGACTAGTCTTGTAATGTTGGTTTATTTTTTTTAAGCATTATTAAGGGGGACCAAACAATCAAACATTTCAATCAGCATTTTCTGGTGTCTCTCCCCCTCGACACCACATCATTGTAATCATCATTTTCAGTCATCAATAAAATCATCATCAGCATTCAAAACCCAATTCTCTCTCAAGCTTCCGCAATTGCCCACGACATTGGTTTTCCCGCACGGCACTGACAATCTAGTCTAGCGTGCGGCGAGGACCTCATTGGCGGACAGCAACCGCACTGACATCGGTTGCTTAGCCTTACGTTGCCCTTCCAAAGATCATCAGGAAGGCGTTGCGTAACAGTATGCATGCGTAAAGATTTAGCCAAAAAGCCAGCAATCAGCATATATTCCTTTTGCTTTTATCTCCCCTATGCTCCACCAGTGCACTGGACTAATAGAACAACATCAGTGTACTTATTTAATCTTGGATCACCTTTGTCAAATTTTCGTATTTCTCGTGTTAGAGTCTTCTACATTGATCAGAAATGGGTTTGTTATTTATTTATATAATCTTTAATAATTCTCACCTCATTAGTTATATAGTTTTTACATGTCCAATTAAGAAGATAAAAGTCAAAGTATATGGATGCTACTTAATATCAGAATCTCTCAAAGTTTGTTTGTGGTTATATATACAATAACAACTACCCAGAAAAATCTTACAAGTGGAATATAGGAAAGATAGAATGTATGCAAACCTTACCCCTACCCCGAAGGAGTAGAGAGAGTGTTTCTGATAGACCATCGGCTCAAGAAGGCGAAAGAAACAATACATCAATGCCATCGACAGAAACCATAGAAATAATAACAGCATCATAAGAACCAGAAAATAGATGAAAAGCAATAACAATAACCAGTAAATAAGGCCCGACACTATGCAAATTGAAGAGTAGTGTGAACACAACATTAACCACTAGTAGTCCAAGACAAAATCCTATCAGACTAGCTTCACACTGGTACGAAGTAGAAATATGCTCAACTACCTCCTAGCCTACAACCCTAATGCTCGACCTTCGCTCCTTCCTATCAAGGGTCATGTCCTCGGAAATTTGAAGTCACGTCATGTCTTGCCTGATCACCTCTCCCCAATACTTCTTAGGCCACCCTATACCTCTTCTCGTGCCCGCTAAAGTCAACCGCTCACACCTCCTAACCGGGTCATATGGGCTTCTCCTCTGTATATTCCCGAACCATCTAAGCCTCGCTTCCCGCATCTTGTTATCAATAGGAGCCACACCCACCTTCTCCCGAATATCTTCATTCCTAATCTTGTTCTTCCTGGGTGTGCCCGCACATCCACCTCAATATCCTCATTTCTGCTACTTTTATTTTCTGGATATGTGAGTTCTTAACTGGCCAACACCCAGCCCTATACAACATGGCTCGTCTAACCACCGCTCTATAAAACTTACCTTTAAGTATCAGTGGCACTTTCTTGTCCCACAGGATTCCAGACCCAAGGTACTTGAAACTACCTCTCTTGGGGATGACCTGTGATTCAAGCCTCACGTCCATGCCCACTTCCCTCGGCTCGGCGCTGAACTTGCACTCCAGGTATTCCTTCTTAGTCGTGCTCAACTTGAAACCCTTTGACTCAAGGGCCTGTCTCCAAACCTCCAGCCTCTCGTTAACTCCGCCTCGTGTCTCATCAATCAGAACTATGTCAGTAGTGAATAATATACACCATGGTACCTCCTCTTGAATATGTTATGTCAGTACGTCCATCACTAGGGAAAATAAGAGGGCTGAACTCGAGTCTTAGCTCCATCATACGCGTCCTTAATCGCCCTAATCTAAGCAACCGGCACACCTTTTGCCTCCATGCATCTCCAAAGAACCTCTCTAGGGACCTTGTCATACGCTTTCTCCGGGTTAATAAACATCATGTGAAGATCCTTCTTCCTATCTTTGTACTGTTCCACCAACCTTCTAATAAGGTAGATAGTTTCTGTAGTTGAATGACCCGGCATATACCTGAACTGGTTGTCGGATATAGACATCGTCCTCCTCACCTCACTTCTACCACCCTCTTCCAAACTTTCATAGTATGACTTAGTAATTTGATACCCTTGTAGTTGTTACAACTCTGGATATCAACTTTGTTCTTGTACAACGGTACCACCGTACTCCATCTCCACTCATCCGGCATCCTCTTTATCTTGAAAATAACATTAAACAGCTCAATCAGCCACTCTAATCTTGCTCTACCCACACACACCTCCAAAATTCTATCTGAATTTCGTCTGGTGCTGTTGCTCTGCCCCTACTCATATTACGCATAGCCCCCACGACCTCCTCAATCTTAATGCTCTTACGGTACCTAAAGTCTCAGTGACTCTCGAAATGCCCCAATTTACCTAGCACAATACCTCGATCCCCTTCATTCAAAAGTTTATGAAAGTGAATCTGTCATCTCCGCGATGGTTATATATATGGTAGGCTAAGATTTATCGATGCAGCTGAGTTTAACTCATAACTGATGCATTTAATTATTGGCTGTAAGATCTTTATGTAAGATTATTAAATCGCAGCCATAGCAGAGATCAAGACACAATCATACATATATAAAATCATAATCTTGAGTTAGAGATTAAGAAAGCGTACAGTTCAACTCCATCGATTCAACATCGACAGCAAACGACGATTAAGCCTGAGACCAACTTCCATGATCCACTAGCTTAACGCTCTCACAGCCCGGAGAACTTGACCGATGGGACGTCTACCTTTACCACGTATTCAAGAGGCAGAATACGCTAGGGTTTTCTAATAGCTAGGGAAAGAGGGGTTGACCTCTATTTATAAAGAGTGCCTACCCATCAGAGGCCAATAGTTATTGGGCCTTACTTATCCACACACACAATATTTAATATTAGGCCTTTTATTTATCCACCACTTGGGCCACGTCACTATCCTTTCAGACAATAACCAATTAACATAAGTCCAAATTCAAACACTCTCTCACTTGGACGCCAACATTAATTGAGGACAAGAAAACAATTTTAAAACTTTTGAGTTTTAAGAAAATTATTTTGAAAAAAGATTATAGACTCTACAGTGGCCACACTACTCACATAGCCAAGGATAATCAAGGCAACAAGCAGCAAAACTCAAAGATATCATGAGTTTATGCAATATCCAATTGGAAATAAAAAATAAATAAATTATCATGTTAGTCAATAAGCATAACAAATATAAAATAACACAAGCTTGCATAAAATTAAAATTTATAAAAAAAACAATATCTCAGTCAGCAATTACAAAGTAACTCCCACTGACTAAAGCACATCAAAAGACTCTAAAATATACATGTTTTTAGCATGTTCATTAAACACTACTGGCCTAAGACCTTTAGTCAAAGGATCAACCAACATAGATTCTCATTACTTTCTTTGCAGCCACCCAATGTGCCCACCCAGGATTAGAAGAAAATCTTCCCAACATGTTAACAGCAAATGCAATATCAGGACTTGTACGAACCTGTATGGACATCAAACAACCAACAACACTTGCATATGGCACATCTTTCATGGTTCTCATTTCAACTTTATTTTTCGGACATTGATCTTTACTAAGTTTATCCCCTTTTACAACAGGTGCAACACCAGTTCTATAGTCTTGCATATTGAAAGTTTTAAGAACACTCTCAATGTAGGAACGCTGTGATAAACCTAATAAACCATGTGACCTGTCTCTTTTAATTTCTATCCCAAGAACAAAAGAGGCTTCACCAAGATCATTCATAACAAAAAACCTAGACAAAAATTATTTGATCTCATCATCAAGCCCAAATCATTTGTGGCAAGCAAAATATCATCAACATGAGAACCTTAATAATGAAACTCTCATTAACTATTTTAAGATAAACACATTCATCAAGCTTATTTTTCACAAATCCAAATTTTGTAATAATTCATCAAATTTCAAATACCACTGCCTAAAAGCTTGTTTAAGCCCATATATGGATTTGTTAAGCTTGCACACTAGATATTCTTTACCAGCTTTTTTAAACCCTTCAGGTTGAACCATGTAAACTTCTTCAAGAAGACTCCCATTCAGGAAAGTAGTTTTAACATCCATCTGGTATAACTCTAGATTAAAATGGGCCACAAGATCCACCACAACTCTAAAAGCATTCTTGGATGAAACAGGAGAAAATGTTTCTTTATAATCAGTACCTTCTTTATGAGTTCAACCCTTAGCAACCAACCTTGCTTTATAATGGTCTATGTTTCCCTTGGAGTCTCTTTTAGTTTTAAACACCCATTTGCAACCAATAGGCCTAAATCCTACAGGCAATTCAACTAACTCCCACACTCTATTGTATTCCATGGAGCGCATTTCATCTTTCATTGCCTCGCACCATTTATCAACAAATGGAGAGGAAATAGCTTGAGCATATGATAAAGGATCGACCAGCTCTTCGGTATCACTAAGCTTTCCAGTCACATACACGATAAAATCATCAGAGATAGCAGACTTTCTTTCTCTTTGTGACCTACGGAGTGGTTCATGGTGAACATTTTGCTCGGGAACTATGGGATCTGCATCGTTGTTTCCTTGATTCTCCCCCTCATGAATAGGTTGGTTTACCACCTTTTCATGTACAACAGGAACAGGGACAATGACTTCCTTCTCTTTCAATACAATTTCCTTACCACATAAAAAATCACAATCACAAACATCATGCTCAAGAAATTTTGCAATAGACTCAACGATTCTAGTGCCACGCCCAGGACAGAAAAACCTAAAACCTTTAGAGTGATCAGAATAGCCTATAAAGAAATAACTGGTAGTTTTAGGATTATTTTTCTTTTCTGTGGGTGAATAAATACGAACTTCAGTTGGACATCCCCAAATGTGAAAGTGATTCAAGCTAGGTTTTGGGGTTTTCCATAGTTCAAATGGAGTTTTCAAGACACATTTTGTAGGAACTCTATTAAGGATATAGTTAGCTGTTTTAAGGCTTCACCCCAAAGATACTCAGGTAGCCTAGTCCTTGACATCATGCTTCTCACCATTTCCATGAGAGTACGATTCCGTCTTTCAGCCACACCATTCTGCTCAGGAGTACTTGGCATGGTATATTATGCTACTATCCCACATTCTTGCAAAAATAAAACAAAAGGCCTCATACATTGACCAGACTCATCATATTTTCCATAGTACTCACCACCACGGTCATACCTCACTATCTTAATGGACTTCCCAAGTTGTTTTTCAACTTCAGTCTTATAAATTTTAAATTTATTAAGTGCTTCAGATTTTTCTTTTAAAAGATATATATAATAGTATCTTGAAAAGTCATCAATAAAATTAATAAAATACCTATGATTAGTGAAAGTAGGTACATAAGGTCTACTAATATCAGTATGAATAATTTCTAAGAGTTCAGAGCTCCTAGTGGAACCCTTTCTCTTGACCTTGGTCATTTTACCCTTAACACAATCCACGCAAGTTTCGAAATCTTTTGGATCAAGAACAGGTAAAATATTTTCCTTTACCAATCGTTCAATTCTTTCTTTAGAAATATGACCAAGACGCCTATGCCATAATAGGTAAGATGTTTTACTCATAGCAGACCTTTTGTGGGTAATATTTTCAACATGTATTGCAGAAAAAGTTTCATTCAATACATTCAAGCGATATAGACCATCACTTAAAAAGGCATCAGCAACAGCATGTGAATCAAAGGAAATTTTAATAATACCATTACTTTGTTGAAATGAATAACCAGCTTTGTCCAAAAGAGAAACCGAAACTAATTTCTATCTCATAGACGGTACAAAAACAGTATTTTCTAAACAAATACTAGAATTATTTTTAAAAGGTAAAATAGATGTCCCTATAAACTCTACTTTTGCTTTGAGCCCATTGCCCACAACAACACTGGTTTCATCCTCTTTTGGCTTCCGTCTACTTACTAGATCCTGCAAGTCATTGGTTACATGAACAGTTGCACCACTATCCAACCACCAAGAATTTAAAGAAACATGAACAAGACTAGTTTCAAAGCAGACAAAAGCCAAAAGATTACCTGATTTCTTTTTCAGAGGACAACCAGCTTTCTTATGACCTACTTGTTTGCAATCCCAGAACATGATTTCTTTCTTAATTACAGCTTGAGGACCAAGAGGATTATGAGACTCACCTTGATTAATACTAGGCTTATTAGTATGACTACTATTACCACCTGGATGATGAGACTGACCATGTTTCCTTTTGTGAAATTTGGGGCCACCTTTTCTTTTATAAGAGGGATAAGCAGCTGACCTAGATGAACTAACAAAGTTTACTACACCCTCAACATTCTCCTTTTGGATCCTCCCTTCCTCTACCACACAAACAGTAATAAGCTCATCAACATTCCACTTATCCTTTTGTAGGTTGTCTTAAGTTAGTTAAACTGCTCAGGAAGGGACTTTAGAGATTGGTGAACAAGAAAATCATCAGTAATGGTTACACCTAAATTGTTCAGTTAGGTAGAAATGTTAACCAATTTCATAATATGATCACGGACACTACCTACAAGGTCATACTTAATGGTGGACAAGGAATAAATCAGACTACCTATCTCAGCTTTGTCAGTTTCTAGGATTTCTGTCCAATGGCACTCAGAAAATCTTTTGCATTTCCATTATCCTTAATTGCACCCTTTATGTGATCAGAAATGGATTTCTTCATGATCATAAGGCTCAATTTATTAGCCTTCATCCATTTCTCATACTTAGCCTTTTCATTAGCAGTGCTAGTAGTCATAGGTTCAGCAGGTTTTTGTTCAGTCAATGCAAAGTCCAGGTCCATCAGACCTAACACTGTTTCAACATCCTATTTCCACTTCTTGTAGTTGCTACTAGTCAGAGTTTCAATGGAATTCAATTGAGTAGTTATGTTGTTAACAGCTATATAAGCAAACAACACAAAATTAGATAGAATTATGGGCATGCGTATATAAACCAAAATAGTCAAAGACATCAATTACATCCCTCCTTTGGGTGGAAGATGCAACTGTCTCCCCTTTAAAAAAAATCAAGGATTCCAAGGCATTCATTGCATCCCACCTTTAGGCAAGAGATACAAAACCTCCTCCCCCTATTATCCAAGACCAAAAGTACAAGGCATACATTGTGTCCTTCTTTTAGGTAAGAGACACAAAACCTCCTCTTACATCAAATTATCCTTATTTATTTATTTTATATATATACATGAGAATCCAAGATATTAAGATTCATCCTTTGGGTTGAAATACAATATTTTATCTCACAAATTCATTTGGTGTCACTAGTATCAAAAAGATAAACCTCCAACACTAGCGTATCACTCTGTTAAGGATAATTTATACATGTGCATTAAGAATATTTTAATGACTCAAATAAACAGATCATTTTGGTGAAACTATTTATTAATCATAATTCTCAATCCACATATATTATATTATTTCACATGTATAAGATTATTAAGAATTTTCAATGACTTCAAATAAATAGACCACTTTGGTAGAACTATTTATTAATCATAAATTCTTATTTAAGTAGTACCATATACATGTGAATAAGCCCGTACACGATTGAATTGTTCAGTATCATTTTTTAGTTGAATTCCATACTTCGTGTACAAACAAAACATTAAACACAGACTTTAATACAATTGTTATATTGGACATGAACAGAATATCCTTCGATAAGACAAAAAGAAAATTGATCGCCAATTATATACCAAACCGATCAAAGTTGTAGCTTTCCATGTAAACATGGCAAGATCTAATTTTTATAAAAGGAATTTTTTATTCCAATATCACATCTAATTCAATACAAATCACATGAGACAAAATTAAGTAAAGGAATCTTTCTATTTCTTTACAAAATAGGAATAATTCAATTAACTAAGCCACCTAGGGCTTCTGACCGCCGCCAGTAATTTGTTATTATCAATCACAAGTCCACATATAAGAATCAGAATTCTTTAACAAATAAGGGACTTTAACCCCTTTATGATGTTAGCAACAACATAGAGATTAGATAATTTTTCGGTAAAAACAATGTCGAACTATCGTCGAAACTTATAACAATTATTTTTCGTTTAAATTCAAGATTAATTATTGATCTTAATCCCTGACTATGGTGGCTCTGATACCAACTGTAAGATTATTAAATCGCAGCCATAGTAGAGATCAAGACACAATCATACAAATATAAAATCATAATCTTGAGTTAAAGATTAAGAAAGCGTACTGTTCAACTCCATCGATTCAACAGCGGCAGCAACGGCGATTACGCCTGAGACCAACATCCACGATCCACTAGCTCAACGCTCTCACAGTCCGGAGAACTTGAGCGATGAGACGTCTACCTTTATCACGTATTCAAGAGGCAGAATACGCTAGGGTTTTCTAATAGCTAGGGAAAGGGGGGTTGACCTCTATTTATAAAGAGTGACTACCCATCACAGGCCAATAGTTATTGGGCCTCACTTATCCACACACACAATATTTAATATTAGGCCTTTTATTTATCCACCACTTGAGCCACGTCACTATCCTTTCAGGCTATAATCAATTAACGTAAGTCCAAATTCCAACACTTTACACAACTAACGGTTGGATTCACCGTTTGTTTTTTTAACTAGTATACATAAAATATACACATTATACACCTATTATGAATATATTATATATAAATTATATATTATCCGTTGATTATTTTTAATTTAAACGGTAATGTTAATTCTTTCATATTAAATCAGCCTCAGTTTGATTAAAGAGCTTAGATTTCCAAAATGGGAGATTTCAGTGGAACGGACAGAATATCAAAAGGAAATTCAGCAGTAGCTATACACGTTGAAATGGAAAGGATGGATAAGCGTTGGAATCGTGAGCAAATAGAAAAAGAACAATGTGGGGGGGGGGGGGGGGGTTTGTCCATGTTCTGATCACGTGTTGCTGCCTCGCTATAAAGAAATCAGTTAAATTATTACAGGAAGAAATTTTCATGTAAATCCACACCTAATAAAATTTCATGTAAATTTTTGAGTAATTAACTCGCCAATTAAATCTGCAGGAAAATATTTTCAGCTAAATATACGGCTAACGGAATCCCTGTAAATTTAACAAATCCTCATGTAAATTTACCGAGGTATATTCGTGCTTATCTTTCACGGAAATATTTTTAAACTTGCCTTTTTGGATGTACCGAGAATTTACTTGGGAAAGTCCAAGGGAGTATTATTTTTCGCGATCAATAGAACCAAAATTTTAACTCAAAAGATATTAGAATTTTTTTGAATAAATCAATCAAAAGTTAAATATAATAAATTCCAGATCAATGAACTAAACAGAATAAATAGTATATAAAATGAAATAGATATAATCGATCTTATTGAATTTCGTCATTGTGGCTCCCATCCATTAATCAATGGGAGAGGTAGTTTTACATGTTTTTCTGGAGATTACTCCCTCCTTCTGAAGATTACAAGAAGAGAACTTATAGGAGAGGATCGAAAAGAGAGCCCATCTATCGAAAGTTTTCCCCTACTATATATAGTTAAGGCTAGGGGTGTTCATAAAAATCCGAAAAACCAAACCAAACCAAACCGACCAAAAAACTCGTTATTTTTTGGTTTTGTTTTGGTTTTGAATTTTAAAAACCGATCAAATTTGGTTTAATTTTGGTTTTAATCAGAAAAAAACCGAACCAAACCGACTATATGAGTAGCTATTTCAAATTTATTATTACGCCTATATATATGTATATTGTTATACAAAATTTCAAAATATTTATGGTAAATGTTAATAGTTTGCACTTTTAATATAGTTCTTTATCTTTACATTCTAGTTTGATTGGTAGTTTTCTTTTGTTTAGTGTAAGATTCCATCTCGTGTTAAAAATAACATATTTTAATTGAGTCCTTAAATTATTCATCATTGATTCAATTATCATCAATATATTTTGGTAAATAATAGATTTCTCAAAGGGTAATTGATTTGATAGTGTTACATTGAAAATGTGGCCGCCAGAATATGTGTTTGGTAGTGTATGTCTTATATTTAAAAAAAAAATCGACAAATAACTGAAAAAACCAAAAAACCGACATAAACCGAATTGAGAAAAACCGACTTAATTGGTTTGGTTTGGTTCTAATATTTTAAAAACCGACTTACTTAGTTTGGTTTCTTTTTAGGGAAAAACCGATCCAAACCGAATCATGAACATCCCTAGTCAAGGCACCTTTGCAATTTACTTGGTCCGACACTCTCTTACACCAGGTGTGCCTTGGCTGTCCTTTAGAATTGCTCCTCTGACTCGACGGGTAACAAGAGAGCCGGATGTAGAGTGGGCCATATCGTCTTTTACTGCCCTGTCGCTTGGGCGGGACGTTGGTCAGCTTGGATGTGATGGTCAGATTTTGACCAATACATTTAGTCCCTCCGTCTGTCGAGGTCGTCCTCTGTTGGGCCTGGAAGACGGATCATGATTGCGACGAATTCGAGCGAAATCTGACTTCTCGCTCCTTAGTTACATTACTTAGGTTTCAAGTGAGATGACGGCGTTCTTTCGATACCCTTGGACCGTTGCCACTGTTTCAGAACCGAAACGTCGTTTGGTATCAAAGCGTTATTTCATGGTTGCCGCCATTATGACACACGTTCCTAGGGAACTGAAATGTTTCATGCCCTATCAAATTTGATTAGCGACTCTTGGGTTTCGTGCTTGGGGGATTTGTGTCTCTTATAAATAGAAGGAACTCATCATTCGATTGACACACTTCTTTGCCTTTTACTCGAAAGAATTCTGCAGATATACTTTCTTCCTGATACTCTGAGTTTTTGTTTGCCCTCAGTTAATTGAAAATTTTCATCCTTTCTTTGCGTTGTCTTTTTGCCGCGTCATCTTGACAAAATGGCTAGTGATTCCTCACGCACCGATCTCCCTGTCACAATTCCGGCACCGAAAAATATTGCTCAGGCCACTAGGGGGCAGAAGAGGTAGAAGACGAGGAGGTCCCGTCGGTAGTTGAGATTTTGCCTCGTCCTGGGAGAGAATTAACCGACTTCAGTAGTCACGCCGGGGCGGAGTCGGAGCCTGTCCCTTCTGTTATGAGAGAAGAAGACATTGCAGAGTTGAAAGCCAGGTGGGGGATCCCCGGTTAAGTCGACATGCGACCGGCGATAGGAAACGACATAGTTCATTCTGACCGCCCTGGGTACTGCATGTTTTACGCCTACCCTTTTCTTATTGGATACACACTTCCTCTCCCTCTCCTAGTGGTAGACTTCTGTTGTTTTTATAAGGTATGCCCCACCCAACTTTCGCCGTACCTGTACAAGTGTTCCTTATGTTGCTCAAGTTTGCGGAACTCGTCAGTCGTGAGATCACCTTGGATCACATGCTCAATATCTTCTCCCCTCAGCTTATCTACGGCACGATGCTTCACATGCGTCCTCGGGGGTCGAAGAGTCTGGTGGTGAAAATGGACGAAAGGGCTAACCATCGTTTCTATGAGAATTATTTCTATGTGCGGACTGAGCTCATTGTGGCGGATCTAATGGGGTTCCCTGAGAAATGAAACTTTGCACGTAAGTTTCTTATGCTTTTAGTCAGAGATATACCCGACCATTTTCCGTTACAGTACTAAACCCTGTTATGTCTCTGCAGCCGAGAAATTTCCGCCTCCATCTGTCGAAGGTATCCACGAGTGGGTGAGCGCCATCCTTCCCCATACGGTAGGGGTTCGCACCTGGTCGGCCTTTTATGAAAAATTTGGACGCAGGTCCCTTGTTGGTGAGATATCGTTTGTCGATTTGATGAATGAGGTGGCCGCTATGGGTTTGAGAGTACGCTCCCCTCGTCTTTTAAACTTTTCCCATTTTTCTTGTTGATATGGCTTTAACCCACCTTCTCGTTTTTCAGACGTACATGGTGGAAGTGGAGAGTATGCGCAGGGCCGACATTCGGGCCAAGCTTTTCTTGAATATGTTGGAAAAGTATCGACGCTATCGCGACAAGTGCCGAGAGATGCACGAGCGACTGAGGGAGAATCCTGGTGCTTGATCCCTCAGCGAGGAATTAAAGAAAAGAGATCAGCAGTTGATGGAGGCCATTCGCAGGAACAGTGTGCTCGAAGAGTAGCTTCGCGTGAAGGATGAAGAGCTCGAGGTGGGAAAGGGGGTGGCTACAGAGTGTGACTATCTGCAGGGGAGGATGAGGTCAATGCAGGCCGAAATGGAACAGAACCTTATCAAGGCCGAGGCGATGAGTGCAGAGTGGATGGGAAAGATGGCCGAGTTGGAGAGAAAGGTCATCGGGCTGGAGAGTATCGAGAGTGCCTGGTCTGCGGCTTCAGCAAGGGTGGCAGCCCTGGAGAACACTATCTGTGTCCTCCAATCTAAGCAAGAGTCGGAGAGAGCGACGACAACTCTAATGGAGGCGAGGCTTAATGAGCGCATTGGTGAGATCGATCAAGAAGCTTTGACCTTAGGAGATTAGGTCGCCACCCTCAAGGCTGAAAAGGAGCGACTGTTGGCTCAGATTGAGTCTTCCTCTACCGTTGTTCCCCACCGCCTACACGAGCTTTGGGTTCATGCTGAAGCTCAGCGGGATATATACAAGAGTCTGTGGGAGGCGGGCAATATTACTGAGGCTGCATATGAAGAAGCACGAGCAAAGGCGTGGGAGGCCCGTGTCAACTGTGGTTATGACTCTACGACTCCGGAGGTCGAAGAGGGCACGGATGATGAGGGAGAGCTTCCCGGAGATGATGGTGGCGGTGATGACACCGAGTGAAAGAATGTTGTCTTAGTCTATTTTTTGTTTTTTTATTCATCATCGATTGTTGTTGATCCTTTCTCTTTTTTTTATTATTGTCTTGGGCCGTATGAAATCTGTTGTCGTTAGCGCGGTGACCTTGTATAAAGAAGAATTTTTTCGTTGTTATTTGCCTCGTACTTTATCTTTGTTTTCGCTTTTTTGTGACTTTGGCGCGAGATGAATTCCCGTATGGAGAGGACCGGTCTTTTCTTCCCTTTTTGTTTACTGACGGTGCTTGGCCTTAGATATATTTCGAACTTTTCCCTTTGGTGATGGATCATGGCTACAAAGGGTGTTATTTCGAACTTATCGAAATAGTAACCTGTCGTCATTCGATCGAGGTCGAACTCTTCTTTTTGGCAAAGGCCCTTGGCCTTAAAGGGTGTTATTTCGACCTTATCTAAATAGTAACATGTCGTCGTTCGATCGAGGTCAAACTCTTCTTTTTGGTAAAGGCCCTTTGCCTTAAAAGGTATTTCGAACTTATCAAAATAGTAACCCGTCGTTGTTCGATCGTGGCCAGACTTCTTCTTTTGGCGAAGGCCCTTGGCCTTAAAGGGTGTTTCAAACTTATCGAAATAGTAACCCGTCGTCGTTCGATCGTGGTCGAACTCTTCTTTTTGGCGAAGGCCCTTGGCCTTAAAGGGTATTTCAAACTTATGGAAATAGTAACCCATTATCGTTCGATCGTGGTCGAACTCTTCTTTTTGGCGAAGGCCCTTGGCCTTAAAGGGTATTTCGAACTTATCGAAAAAGTAACCCGTCGTCGTTCGATCGTGGTCGAACTTCTTCTTTTGGCGAAGGCCCTTGGCCCTAAAGGGTGTTATTTCGAACTTATCGAAATAGTGACATGTCGTCGTTCGATCGAGGTCAAACTCTTCTTTTTGGCGAAGGCCCTTGGTCTTAAAGGCTAGTTCAAACTTATCGAAATAGTAACCCGTCGTCATTCGATCGTGGTCGAAATTCTTCTTTAGGTGAAGGACCTTGGCCTTAAAAGGTATTTCGAACTTATCGAAATAGTAGCCCGTCGTCGTTCGATCGTGGTCGAACTTCTTCTTTTGGCGAAGGCCCTTGGCCCTAAAGGGTGTTATTTCGAACTTATCGAAATAGTAACCCGTCGTCGTTCGATCGAGGTCAAACTCTTCTTTTTGGCGAAGGCCCTTGGCCCTAAAGGGTGTTATTTCGAACTTATCGAAATAGTAACCTGTCGTCGTTCAATCGAGGTCGAATTCTTCTTTTTGGCGAAGGCCCTTGGCCTTAAAGGGTGTTATTTCGACCTTATCTAAATAGTAACATGTCGTCGTTCGATCGAGGTCAAACTCTTCTTTTTGGTAAAGGCCCTTGGCCTCAAAGGGTATTTCAAACTTATCGAAATAGTAACCCGTCGTCGTTCGATCATGGTCGAACTTCTTCTTTTGGCGAAGGCCCTTGGCCTTAAAGGGTGTTATTTCGAACTTATCAAAATAGTAACCCATCATCGTTCGATCGTGGTCAAACTCTTCTTTTTGGTGAAGGCCATTGGCCTTAAATGGTATTTCGAACTTATCGAAATAGTAACCCGTCGTCGTTCGATCGTGGTCGAACTTCTTCTTTTGGCGAAGGCCCATGGCTCTAAAGGGTGTTATTTCGAACTTATCGAAATAGTGACCTTTCGTCGTTCGATCGAGGTCAAACTCTTCTTTTTGGCGAAGGCCCTTGACCTTAAAAGGTATTTCGAACTTATCGAAATAGTAACTTGTCGTCGTTCGATCATGGTCGAACTTCTTCTTTTGGTGAAAGCCCTTGGATTTAAAGGGTATTTCGAACTTATCGAAATAGTAACCCGTGGTCGTTCGATCTTGGTCGAACTTCTTCTTTTGGCGAAGGCCCTTGGCCCTAAAGGGTATTATTTCGAACTAAACAAAATATTAACCCGTCGTCGTTCGATCGAGGTCGAACTTTTCTTTTTGGCGAAGGCCCTTGCCTTAAAGGGTATTTCGAACTTATCGAAATAGTAACCCGTCGTCAGTCCCAGTTTTTGGAGAATCAGACATCCTCTGGGGGAGTCCCAGTTCGTTTGACATTGTTTGCATTAGAGAGTGTAACATCGGAGAGTACGAAACGTTGTTGTTTCGCTTATGTTCGCTCTGCGCACACATTGCAGTTTCCTTGTCTGATTCCTGCCTTCCGGCTTAGAGGTGCCACCGGCGGGCGGTATTTCGATCGTCTTGTGGTAGTTTCTCATTTTTAATTGAGATGTTTCTTTGCTTGCTCGCCCGCACGGCATTTGTGTTCCTGCTTGAGCAAAGAGCAGAAGGTGAGTTAAAATGATAATTTCCTTAACCTCATCCGATGGACCAGTGAAATGAGAGCAAGTTTGTAAAGTTGCTCGTTTTGTTTGGCATTTCGATGGTTGATGAGGCGAGGATTTCTGAAATCAGTGACTCTACTCGGCTTTCCTTCCCCTTCTATGATGCGCCTTTGTTCTGCGTGGGTTGGGTTTTGCCTTAGCGCTCTTTTCGGTGGATAATCGTGTTTCTTGTCTTCGATCTGGAAGAGACTAGGAAATTTCACTAAGAAATCCCCACAGACGGAGCCAAATCGTTTGCCTCAAAAGATATTGGAACCTTTTTGAATAAATCAATCAAAGAAAATGAAGGGGTAAATCTTAGTCAAACATAATAAATTTCAGATCAATGAGCTAACATAATAAATAGTATATAAGATGAAATAGATATAATCGATCTTATTGAAATTCGTCATTGTGGCTCCCATTAATCAATGGGAGAGGTAGTTTTACATGTTTTTTTTTGGAGATTACTCCCTCCTACTAAAGATTACAAGAGGAGAACTTATAGGAGAGGATCGAAAAGAGAGCCCCTCTATCGAAGGTTTTCCCTTACTATATATAGTCAATGCACATTTGCAATTTACTTGGTCCGACGCTCTCTTACACCAGGTGTGCCTTGGCCGTCCTTTAGACATTGATCCTTTTGACTCGACGGGTGTTGAGAGAGCCGGATATAGAGTGGGTCATGTCGTCTTTTACTACCCTATCGCTTGGGTGGACGTTAGTCAACTCAACTGTAACAGTCAGATTTTGATCTATACAAAAATCCTCCTGTATAATTCATATATGAATTGCACCTTCGTTTTTACGGTGATACAAGGATTGACGTTAGTTTCCAAGTCCTTTTCGACCTTACTGTGTATCTACCCCTCACCAAGATTCATAGCCAATTATGCTCTTTGTGTGCTTTATAGGCAAATATCAATTCTAGTAAGTTTTTCATCATTTTAGTGAAAGCTCTACCCGATGTATCAGTCCTTTTTAACGTTGACGTTTTTGTTCCGTTTTGATACCGGGGTGGGGGAAACTAAAGTAGGTAAATATTTATTAGACCCATGTTTTCATGCCTAACGCCAATCAAGCTCAAGCTCTGCTTTTTCTTACTTTATAATGACATGAACCTCAAGATTGTGGGGCTGTCTTTTGCTGCTAAAGAATTTTTTTTAAAGTTTTTCAATTCCTACCAAATATAGATATGCCACTAATAGCTTGTTTGGATTGTTGTTACATGTCGTTTTATAATATATATTATATTGTATTATTTAATAAATAAAATATTTAGATAGATTGTATTGTTTACTATCGTTTCATAATGTTATGCACCAACAATATAAAAAATAAACTTGTAATGTTACTAAGAAAAAATAGGATACAAAGTACAATTATTATATAAAAGAGTAGGATAAAAGATAAAATATAATTATTTAATAATAAGGAAAGACAAGATGAGAGGAAAAAATAAGGTAACAACGCCACCACACCAAATTCGCCGTTCCATAAAGTGATACTTTTCGCCGTTAAGTAACAACGGATTTAACGATACGATACAATAAAGTATAAGTAACAATCAAAACAAACATTGTATTTAAAGTAACAATAGGCAACAACCATCCAAACAAGTTGTAAAGTATAAATGGGGGCTTGGCGAACATGGAAAAATCACATACCGTATTTTTTTTAATTTTCTTATAATTGATTAGTTATAAGTAGATGCAGATCCAGGATTTGAATTATATGAGTTCAACCTTTAAAAAAATAATATTTAATGTATTCTATTTTTAAAGTTATGGGTTCATATCTACTATTTATTCTCATTTTAGATACTTTTTACATATAAATTAATGTAGAGGTGTACATGGACCGGACTAGTTCAGTTTTATCAAAACCAAACAAAACCAACTATATCGGTTTGGATTGGTTCGGTTTTGTCGGGTTTTTCGGGTTTTTTGTTAATTAAATATTATTTCAATCTTACTTTGTTAAATTTTTTATAAGTAAATGTATGTTTAGTAAAAATATAAAAAATTGACAAACATATATCTATTAAAATATTCTTATGGGAGAATTCTCTTAGTAACACATAATGGTTAATTTTTAGTCGTCTGACAATATTTTTTCATTGATGTATACTTTCAGTGTTAACCGAATTTAGTAATTAAACATAAAAATCAATATGATACCTAAATAATAATTATCACTTCACATTCGAAAAAGATATAAGAATTTAATAAATCTTAACATATGATATGAATATGGAATAAGAAAGAGATTGACGCATTTCAGTAACACTTGATGAGAAAGTGATCGTACAATTCATTATTTAAGATTAACAAATATGGAGCACTTCATATACTATTAAATATTATATTCCGCAAGAGAATCCCAAATATTTCTAGACATTTTTTAATGAAAATTTTATATAAAATTTTAAAAGTATATATATATATATATATATATATGTCCGTTTGGTTTGGGTTATTTTGCTCAATACCAAACCAAATCAAACCAAACCTAGTCGGATTTTTTAATTGGTTTGGTTTGACTTTTCGGTTTGCTACGGTTTTTCGGTTCGGTTTGTACACCCTTAAATTAATGTTTTGCGCTGAAAATACTGAATTCAAATGAACATGGCACTACTACGTTGGTTCCCCCTGATAATAAGGAACGACCGAATTTTAAGGTAAGGTTTTATTTTTTTGTGGGACCAATAAAAATAATAACATGGATAACTGAGGGGTCAGATGCCACAGTGAACAACCATTAGGGTTGGAGACATTTTTCTTAACTTTGTTTACGGTAGGGGTGTATGCCACAGCGTTATATCCTTTCCTACCAAACACACCCTGTGTCACGACCCAATCTTCCCTCTATGAGATGTCGTGACGGCACCTAGTCTCTACGACTAGGTAACCGTAATATTTGCGAAATAACGAAAATAAAAGCAAAACTTTAACATCTAACTGCAACAGATAATTAAACAACAGATAAAAAAATGTCACTCGGCATGTGCAATAACCAACACTTAGAGTATATACATAGTTCCCAAAACCCGGAAAATCATAAGTCACAAGCTACGGAAGAAAGCTAGTATCTCTATATACCAGAGTCTAAGAAAAAGTACGGAAAGGTAAATGACATATGAGGGAATAGAGGGCGACTCCGAGGTATGCTGACGCGACAGATATACCTTGAAGTCTCCAAATTGTCACTACTCACCGATGATGTGGCTGATAAGAAGTACCTGGATCTGCACATAAATATGTGCAGAAGAGTAGCATGAGTACAACACATCGGTACCCAATAAGTACAAAGCTTAACCTCGGACGAGTAGCGACGAGGTCAGGGTCCTACTGGTATATATATATATAAAATAAATAAGGCAGAAAAATATTGCAGTGTAATAAGAGACTAGAATTAACAAAGAGGAAACCACAACAAATAACAGTATAGCACACAGGGATAAACAAGTAGAGGATCTCCCGAGATACAGTCTCATAATCCCAAAAGTAAATATGCAAGGAGATCTCCTGAGGTACCATCTCGTAGTCTCAAAAGTAAAGGTGCAGAGAGATCTCCCGAGATACCACCTCATAGTCTCAAAAGTAAATGTGCAGGAGATCTTCCGAGGTACCGCCTCGTAGTCCCAAAAGTAAATACACAACTCAAACCGATAAATACAACAATTAACAGTAAGAATTCTACAGTTAAGACTGATACATATCAACGAAAAAATAGGAAAATCAACTAGGCATGCTGCACAGAATTCAAATAAGCAGTTAAAGCATGTAGACATACGATATTAGACTAAACAGGATAACTACACATACCGGTATAACTCAGTTAAGATGAAAACAGGTTACTACTCAGTAAAAATCGGATTTTATAACAATTAGCCCGTGTACGCACTCGTCACCTCGCGTACACATCGCTCACATACCATAACAGTACCAAATCCTAAGGGGATTTCCCCCACACAAGGTTAGACAAGCCACTTACCTCGAACCAAGCTCAATCAATCAGTAAGAATGCCTTTTCCACGATTTTCTGACTCCGAATGGCCCAAATCTAGCCAAAAGCAATTACATATCATAAATATAACTATAAAAAGTTAATCTAATTAATGAAACCAAGGCTTAAGCAAGAAATTAGAAAATCGTCCCAAAATGTCGATCGGGGCCCATGTCTTGGAATGGGGTAAAAATCACAAAATACGAACACCCATTCACTCATGAGTTCACTCGTACCAAAATTATCCAAATCCGATATCAAAATCCGAATCAAAACTCAAAAACTTAGTTGAGTTTCCAACTTTCCCCCCAAATTTCTCGACTAAATTCTTTAATTAAATGATAAAATCAAATATACATTAGTGGAATATAACCATAAATGAGTTAAGAATCATTACCCAAAAGCATCCTCTGAAAATCCCCCAAATTATTGCCCAAATCCAAGCTCTCAAAAACCCAAAGTGAAGAATGGGATAAAACCCTCGAAATCCCTCTTTTCTGCCCAGCGATCTTTGGACCTGCGGACATATAGCCTTACCAACGGTACCACACCTGCTGAAATTCCATCGCAGGTATGGACTTGACTTAAATCCTCTGGTCCGCTTCTATGAGCTCAAGGCCGTAATTGCGAGTGCGCGCCTGCGAACTTTTGTCCGCTTCTGCAGAATCCTCACTCAGCTTGCCTTCTGCTTCTGCGATCCTTTCTCCCTAGGAGCGGCTCTGCTTCTGCGGTTCTAGCCTCATACTTGTGCCCACAAGCCAGGCTTCTCCAAAATGCACCTGCGGTCAACCCCACCGCAGGTGCGATTACACCAGAAGTTACAATGCTTCAGTCGTTCCTCCAACTTCTAATTCGATCCGCTAACTATCCGAAATCAACCCGAGGCCCCCAAGACCTCAACCAAAGGTACCTACAAGTCCTAAAACACCATACAAACTTAGTCGAGCCCTCAAATCACATCAAACAACGTTAAAATCACGAATCACCCTCCAATTCAAACTTAATAAATTTTGAAACTTCAAACTTCTACAACTGATGCCAAAACCTATCAAACCACGTCCGATTGATCTCAAATTTTGCACACAAGTCATATTCGACATTACGGACCTACTCCAACTTCTGAAATTGCAATCTGACCCTAATATCAAAACGTCCACTTCCAGTCAAACTTCCCAAAAATTTAACTTTCTCCATTTCAAGCTAGCTCAGCTACAAACCTCCAAAACATAATCGGACGTGCTCCTAAGTCCAAAATACCCAACGGATCTAATGGAACTGAAGAAACTCCATTCTGGAGTCGTCTTCATACAGTTCCAACTACAGTCAAAACCTTAGAACTCAATTTTCCGTTTTAGGGACTAAGACTCAAGCTTCTGTTTCGGGGACTAAGTGTCCCAAATCACTCGAAACTAAAAACAGAATCTCCCGACAAGTCACATATGCAAAAAATGATACGGGGAAAGTAGTAAATAGGGGATCGGGGCTATTACTCTCAAAACGACCAGCCAGGTCATTACATCCTCCCCCTCTTAAAACAATCGTTCATCCTCGAACGAGTGTAGAGACATACCTGAAGTGGTGAAAAGATGAGGATAACGACTGCACATATCATGCTCGGTCTCCCAAGTCGCTTCCTCGACTGGCTGACTCCTCCATTGAACCTTCACTGAAGCAATGTTCTTTGACCTCAACTTTCGAACCTGCCTATCCAAAATAACTACCGGCTCCTCAATATAAGATAAATCCTTGTCCAACTGGACTGAGATAAAATCCAACACATGAGACGGATTGCCATGACACTTCCGGAGCATAGAAACATGTAATACCAGATGGACTCCTACCAGGCAGGGAGGTAAGGCAAGTTCATAAGCAACCTCCCCAACACGCCGCAATACCTCAAACGGGCCAATAAACCTTGGGCTCAACTTGCCCTTCTTCCCGAACCTCATAACACCTTTCATGGGTGACACATGCAGCAGGACCTGCTCTCCAACCATGAATGCAACATCGCGAACCTTCTGATCTGCATAACTCTTCTGTCTGGACTAGGATGTGGGAAGTCGATCCTGAATCACCTTAACTTTTTCCAAAGCGTCCTGAACCAAGTCTATATCCAATAACCTAGCCTCGCCCGGCTCAAACCAACCCACTGGAGATCGACACCGCCTACCATACATAGCCTCATACGGTGCTATCTAAATGATCGACTGATAACTCTTGTTGTAGACAAACTCCGGAAGTGGCAAGAACTGATCTCAAGAACCCGCAAACTCCATCACATAGGCACAAAGCATATCCTCAAGTATTAGAATAGTGCGCTTGGACTGTCCGTCCGTCTGAAAGTGAAATGATATGCTCAACTTAACCTGAGTACCTAACTCATGATGTATGGCCCTCCAAAACCGTGATGTAAACTACGTACCCCGGTCAGAGATGATAGATACCGGCACACCATGAAGCCTGACAATCTCGCAGATATAAACTCGAGCCAGCTGTAGACATGTGATTTTTGACCCTCCCCAAGATTTTTTATACTTTAGCATGTAAATATTTAATTTAGGCCTAATATAGCTATTTCAACTATTTTTGATTTCTTTCCTTTATTTTCGTCATAAAAATGGAAAATTACAAAAAATATTTTAGCTTACGTATCTTTCATAAATTTAAATAAAAAATATACAAAATAGTATCTTATTTTTATCTTTACATAATCTTGAAAATACAAAAAATATATAATAGTTTCATGTTAGCTTTTGCATGGGGTAGTATTTTTATCTTTTTTTAAAATGAATCAATTAAGGTGTTGGATCATAATTTTAAGAGTTTTAGAACGCAGTTCTTGGCCCAAGTCGGATTAGTCTATTAAGCCTAAGGACCCTTTTAGACTCTTCTTTGGAATAAAAATAAATAAAAAGATCCTAAGAACTTAACACAAAAAAAAACTAGGGACTAATTGGCAAAATACACAAAATATAAACCTAGACCCTAAGCTTATATAGACTAACACTAAGAGACTTTAAGGGGAGGAGGGGAATGAGCCGTTTTCTTCTGATTTGTATGGACAACCAAAAAACCGAGAGGACCTTCCCCTTCATCTTCCTCTGAAAAAGACCTAGAAACCCTAGGAGCCCTCTCCTTCTTCTTCCTAAGAACAGACCAGCCGCAGCAACCTAACAACAAGATTTCCAAGACTTGAAACCTAAGCAGCGAAAATCGACAGCACAACAGCCTTGATGCCGATGAGCCCATCTCCCTTCACCCATCGCTGCTTCTGCTTCTTCCCGTTCATAACGGCTCGCCGGAAAATGCCATAAACAACTTCAATACCAGTTAAAAGCACAGCAAAATCGAGATCACCTCTAAGCTTCAGCCAAAGGGAAGCAAAACCAGCAATGCAATAGCTCGAGTTTAGTTGTTCAAACAGTTCAAAGAAACAGTGAAAGTACAGCTGCTTATGCGACAAAAATGCAGCAGCAGCTGCTCGTCTTCTTCCTTCAAAAATTGACCTCCAATCTTTGTTGCAACCAGCAGTAGAACCAGCTCTAAGAACATGAAAATAGTAGCTCAAATTGCAGCTCATCGTCGCGGAAATAGCAGCGTGTGCGTGCAATTTTTCGATTCTCGCCGGGCTTTCAGATCCGGCTGGTTTTTTTAACTTTCCGGCGAGTTTCGAGGTTGTCCGGGTGAGATCCGTTCGAAGCTCTGTTTCCGGTTCAAGGTTCAGGCCTTTAGTTTGTTATTGAATTGCTGTATCGAAGATTTTCGTTTGTTATACACGTTAAGAGATAAGCAGCAGCTAAGGTCCATCTCTTTATTCTCTTATTACCTCTTCAATTTGGTGATATAAATATGATATTGATTTTTGGTTTAGATTACATTTAACATGGAATCTCTATTATTGCTGCTGTTATTGCATTTTCAATTAGAATCCGTTAGTTTTATTTTGGTTGTGGTGGTGAATGAAAACTATTATTTTCTATGTTTAGGAATGCTTCACTGAGTTTTTTTTTAAAATGTTATGTTGAATATTCAGTTTGTTTGTGGTTGAGGTTTAATCTTTTGTTAGGTATCTCCTAATTCAGTTTGCCAAAATGACTTAAGATGTATATAGTCAGTTAAATGCTATTCTCACGTTTTCAGATTCTCGTGAACGTATTAAAAATGATTCTCGTGAACTTATGTTTTGTGCAAGACAGTTTGGATTTACTTTATGCCTAATTGTTTAATTCATCTCTAAATGTGTGGAACGAATTTTGTTAGCTTGAGTATTTTATCTATGAGTTTAAAAACACTTTCCCAATCCACCTCAAATGCCTCGCTGACATATATCATGCGATTATGTATGAATTAATCAGGTCATGCTTATTATAGAACGTAGTTTGCTTTAGGCGCGTGTATAATAAAAATCATCATAGCTATGGGTATGGTTCCCGTGACGTAGTTGTGATGTTTAATTTCTAAACTCGGGTGCACATTTATGTGACCCAAATCAAAATCTCAACAACATTAGATAAATGTATCGTGGACCGCAGGTGCATTTATGTGACGTGGTTCAAGATGTTTTTTAGATGACGTTGGATCTTCCTAAAAAAATAAAAATGAATAAAAGCTGTTATAAAGTTAAAATTCCACCATAGGCTAAAACATGTATTAAAATCAGATAATTAAGCTGAATATAACAGTTGAGCGACCGTTCTAGAACCACGAAACTCGGGAATGCCTAATACCTTGTCCTGGGTTAACAGAATTCCTTACCCGGATTTCTGTGTTCGCAGACTGTTAAACAGAGTCAATGTTTTCCTCGATTCGGGATTGGAACTGATGACTTGGGACACCATAAATCTCTCAAGTGGCGACTCTGAATCTTTTAATAATAAATCCCGTTTCGATTGTCACTTAAATTGAAAAAACTCCCTTATACCCTTACGGGGGGTGTAGGTGAAAAGGAGGTGTGATAGCTCTGTTGACTCTGCTGGGGATCGAACCCAGAATCTCTGGTTCAGGGTTCAGAATTCAAGCTTAGATAAATTGTTATATTTGGCTTTATCTGATTTTGTTACATGTTTGGGCCTAATGTGCTAAGTGATGCTTTTACTGCTTTGATATTATCTGAAACTGTATATAAACTGCTATAAAACCCTTCTCTTCTCATCTTCGGGGATGTGCTCGCTGGTCGAGACTCCCTATTCTGTTAGTGTCATACCTTGAAATAAGAAAGAGGCTCGGACAAGTTACTAAGCCGGATGGCCTTTTGGTTCTCGGTACGTAGCCCCCTCCTCGGCTCGAGTTATCCACTCGGGTACACAGTCTAGAACATATACCCAGGTTTTGAACCTAGAATAACTCAACCTCATGCCGGATCCCTAATAGGAACGTTTGTTTGCATCATGTGCATTCAACTTTGGGGACTCAACACAGGGATTGGGTCCGTCTAGGACAGGCATACCCCAAAAAAATAAAAGACCATCTTGATGCATCCTATGTGCTACATGTTGCATTTCTTCAAGGGTAAAAGGGTCATTTGGCGGACCAATGATAATTGAGGGCGATTGGAAAAAGGAAAAAAAAGAAAAAAAGAGAGGCTGAAGTGTGAGGATGAAGCGAGTAGGGCCCAATTATATTTTTGTTACATTTTATTAAGAAAAAGAGCATGGAAACTTCAAAAAGATTTTGCACTTTTTATCATTTTTCAAAAATAAAAAAAACAAAAAGATTTTATATGTTTCATCATTTTTCGAAAAAAAAAGAAAAAAATGTGTTTTCTATATGTCAGTTGTTTTTTATTATTCTCGCCCGTATCCAATCTGCCCGAACTACGCATACCTAATTCTCGTCTTTCGGGGCATGATACGTAGGCAGCCCACATAGGGTTCGGTCTTCCTAG
Organism: Nicotiana sylvestris; assembly: GCF_000393655.2. NCBI lineage: Eukaryota > Viridiplantae > Streptophyta > Magnoliopsida > Solanales > Solanaceae > Nicotiana > Nicotiana sylvestris. Next base: position 106,043,659 of record NC_091059.1, on the reverse strand, counting down.
TAAATCTTAGGTTCTTGGCTTTGCGGGGTCTTAGCCAAATCTTGCATTTTTAGCCACTTTTAGCTACATAGGTTAATTTTAGAAAAATGATCACAACCTTGTCTTGCGTGTGTCTAGTAGGGAATGTTTTCATCTCACATAGTGTTGGTTTAAGTTTTCTCATACATGGGTGGATCTAATTATCGGAGTGTGAGCATGACAGATACCCCAGGATCACTGCATTCGGGAATTGCCTGAGGAGCTTTTTATATTTTAGAGTCTTTTGTTCATGTTTTACTTTCTAGTCTTGTACAGTAGTATTCAGTCATTTAGTTGATTTTTGAGTTTGTAATAGTCTAGTTAAGTTTGCCGATTCTTTTGTTATTGTATTTGGAAATGTGTTACAAGTCAAAAATCCAAAAAAAAAAAAGCAAAAAAGAAAGAAATTTTGCGTTTTATATTTCCGTTATAAGTTTTCTTTCGAATACTAATTGTAGAAATAAAAAAAAATTGAGGTGGTTTTCCCTTAGGCAATTAATATCTAGGACTTAAAATAAAAATTATTTTTATATTTCCTTTATTAGGACTAACAATAAAAAAAATATTTGTTTTTTTAGTACCTCTTTAAAGGTTTTCTCTAAGATATTAATTCCAAAAATCCAAAAAAAAAAAGATTTTCTTTTGAGGTTCTTCTTTGGGAAATTAATGAAAAAGAAAAAATTTTGTTTTCATTATAACTTTAGTATATTGTACATAGAAGAAAAAAAGAACATACTTTATCTTTTGTTTAAAGTTTCTTCCTTTAGGCAATCAATTTGAAATCCAAAAATATTTTGTTTTATCTTTTTCATTGCTTGTTTCGAAATCTTGCATCAGGATATCAAATGAAAATTCAAAATATGTTTCTTTGGTTTATTCTTTAAATTTCCTTCTTAAAAAAAAGAATCAAAAAATATTTTTCTCCTGTAGGACTTTTCCTGAATAATTTCCCATAGAGTGTTTGTTTCAAAAAAAAGAGAAAAAATATATGCTCGATAAGCTTGAGTATAGGATAGGTTATAGCACATTAAGTCTGGAAATTTAAAAAAAAAAGATTTGTTTCTTTTATTTTCCTTTTCTAATCAGAGTAGTTATTAAGGTAAAAAAAAAGGAAAAAGAGAACGTTAGTCTATTTGCTTTATTCCCGATCTTTCCGAACTACGCAAAGATCTGATTCATGCGGCGTCATGATACGTAGGCAACCTACATAGAGCTCGATCGAATCATTTTTTTTATTTTTTAAAAGAAAAGAAAAAAGGAAAAAAAGAGAGAGAAAAAGATGGTAAAATTATGGGAGGTGAGAATTGAGAAGGAAGAAAAGAGCGACAATCAGAAAGAAAAGGGGAAATAAAATGAGCGAGCTAAGAAGTGCGAGGAAATAAAAGAAAAGAGAAGATTCAAATGGACACATTGGGATGATGCCAAGTGACCTTATGACCCTCAAAGTCATTCTAGAACCATTAATTGTTGCTAGGTGCATTGCACGCAATGTGATATTTTTGTTGTTAAATGCCCTAACGCTAACGGGATGACCCCATGTTGTTCCTTTTGATATCTTTATAGCAAAAAGGTGGTTGGTTTGTGGTTCTCGAAGTAGTAACTCCTCTCCACAACATAAAGTCAAAAGACAATGGCAGACAACAACAAAATTGAGTTGGTTGATACAGGCGCCCAAAAGCAATTGGTTGAACAGGACAATGGGTTGCTTGAAGAGGTGAGGATGTTAAGACAACACATGGCGGACATGTATTGGGCCTGGATGATTGGGAAGGCACCACCCCCCACCACCACCTAGCTTCCTTAAATGCTACCCTTACCCAAACACCGGTCACAGTGCCAGATGATCCTCCATACTCTCCAGCTCCACCCGTTTGTCATGGCTTTCCCAACCACCCTAGTAGCTTCATCACTCATCTTTCAATTACCTTTCTCAAAAATTTCCCTCCTGTCTTATCCACCATCCCCAACAATGAACATCCACTCAAAACTCACGATGCCCAATATTACCCCTCAGAGGTTGCCCACAAGGTTCCCAACTCATACAAGCAGGGCCCGCGGGATGAACCTCATGTTGAAAATGAAAAGTTCATAGGAAGAAAAGGGCGAGATGGGATACCCAGGAGGCTGAAAGTCATAGAACAATCCTTAAAGAACAAACAAAGAAGGGGAGACCAGGGTAGCATGGCTTACAAAGAACTGTCTGTGTCCCCTGATGTTCGCGTGCCCGCGGGATTCAAAGTGCCAAGATTTAACTTGTATGATGGGTGTGGAGATCCGGTAGCCCATTAGAGGGATTATTGCAGTGAAATGAGAAGTGTTGGCGAGAAAGATGATTTATTGATGGTGTACTTCAGTGAGAGCCTGACCGGGTCAGCTTTGGAATGGCATAATCGTCAAGATATTGGTAAGTGGCCTACATTGGGTGACATGGCTCAAGATTTTGTTTGATACTTTCAATACAAATCGGGTGTTACCCCAGACCGCTCTTCCCTATATAAAATGGAAAAGAAGCCAGAGGAAAGCTTTAGGGAGTTTGCGCTCAGATCGAGGGAGCAAGCTGCTCGAGTCAATACCCCGATTGGTGAAGAAGAAATGGTTGAGCTTTTCCTACAAGCCTAGGGGCCCACCTACTTCAGTCATTTGATCTCGGCCTTGGGAAAGCCTTTCAAAGATGTGTTAAAAATAGGGGAGCTAGTGGAAGAGGAAATCAAGTCAGGCAAAATCATGAGTTGTTCGAAAGACATTCAGAACACCTCAGTAAGCTTAGGTGGAAGAAAGAGAAACAGAAAAGACGATCCGATGGGCTTTCCCGATCAGCATTTCCAGCCTCAACATCGTCCCCGTGGATATCCTTGTGCGCCAGATGATCCTCCCCAATGCCACTTCTCACCACGGAACTCCCAAAATCGTACATCACTTTCCCAGTACCCAGCTCCACAAAATGCCTATCTACCCCCACGAGCCTACCGAAAACCTCCTAAATCAGGTTTTCGGCCTAATCAAGCATTTACGAATGAGAGTTTGCTGAAAAAAGAAAAGGCTTTCACCCCTATTGGAGAATCATATGCCAGTTCGTTCCAAAAGTTGAAGCAATTGGACATGTTGAAGCCGATTCATATAAAAATGTCAAACCCTCTGTCAAAGAAGTTTGATTTTTCTCAAAGGTGTGCATATTGCTCAGATGCCCAGGGGCATGACATAGAGAAGTGTTGGAATCTGAAGAAAGCAATTCAGAAGCTTATTGATGCAGGTGACATTGTCGTGCAAAATCCAGATGCAGCAGACACTAGCCAAAGTCCATCGCCTGTTCGTAATGAGATGCATATGGTGAGTATGATTTGTTTTGAAAAGGAATATGAGAATTATTCTGAGATCCTCAAAGGTCCACGCGCTGCAACGTTTTCAGTGCTATCAGAGGTTGATCTTAAGAACGAGCCAGCAAAGGGAATCCAAAAGCAATTTATTAAGAACAATGTGATGGAGGTTTGTGAGGGTCGTAGTAATGTTGATGCGGAATTCAGTGGCTAAGATGCCTAGCTTGACAATTGGAAAGACGCTCATTTCTTGGTAAGTTAGGGAGGAGTTTTGGTGGTTTATTTTGTTGTCATTTCTGTTGTCCGGGTTATTTCAGGGTTGTAATCCGGATATTGTCTTGTGACTCAAACCCTTCTATCATTTTATTTTGCCTAGTTTGTTTAGTCATAGTAGCCTGTCTAGTGTTGTCTAGGTTTGTGACCCCAGTTTAGTTTGTTTGTTTTGTTGTTCAAACCATTTCACCATCTGTCTAATGCAATTTTTTGTTTTCTGTAATTTCTAGTCATTTTCATTTAGTTCCCTTCTCTTTTTATAATTCTTTTTCTAATTGATTCTAGTGACATGACATGCACGAGTAATTCTCAACCTGGTTTTAAAAATCAGTTTAGTCATGAAGCAACGAAACAATGTTGAAGATGTAGGGACATTTGAGGGAAATAAGTGAAGGTATTTTGAGATCACTTCAAGCCCGAATTGTGCGAAACTGGAGCAGATAGAACATAAAAATACACTATTGAAATGCATCATGTTGCATCAGGTGAAGATAACGGCAAGTTTGCCCCAAATTTGTAGGGGGCCGTTCGTGGTAGTGAGAGTGAGAGTGTTGTCCAATAGTGCTTTGTATGTAACAGATGTAGAAGGCGAATGTGTGGATATGGTCATCAAGTCTGGCGCAATCAAAAGATGGTAGGAATGTTTTTCTTGGTTTGTTTAATTGTGTTGTTTGTACTTGGCGTGTTTTGAAGATTAGAATGACGAAGACATTTTGTTCTGTTATCTAAACATCTTATCCTTCGTTACCCCATTGAGTCTTGTTTATTTTCTTTCATACCCCTCTTTCGGAATCAGTAGAAAAGATCAAAAACACAAGCGTGAATGATAAGTAAAGGAAAAGGAGAAAAGAAAAAAACGAAAAGGGAGAGAAGAAAAATGAAAATCAAAAAAAAAGGAAAAAAAAAAGAGAAAGAAAAGAATGAAAAGAAAAAAAAAAGAAAAACAACAAAAAGAGAAAAAGAAAGCAAAAAAAAGAGAAAGAAAAGAAAGAGAAAAGAGAAAATCACAACAATAAAGTAATTCCTATGTCATGAACTACGTTCGACCTGATTCCTTTTAAGGATACGTAGGCAGCCTCACGGTTCGGTCTCATCAAAATAAAAATCCAAAAGTCCCCAAGCAAGAAACTGGGGCAGAAGTTGTGGTTGTTGTAAGAAATCTGGTTCCGAAAGTTGTAATTTTGAACCTAGGTGAATTGTTTTGAGCCTTTGATATCCTTCCTTTTTAACCCTATCCAAAAGCCCACGTTACGGTCCAAAGAAAGACCTCCCGATCAGTCTTCGAGAGATGCCAAATCAAGCAAGGAGAGGTAATTCATATCAGGGGCAACACTCTAGTCCAAGCAGAAAAATAAGGAAAATGAGAGAGTCTTATTGGTGAAAACCCTCACGGACACCGTAGGGAGACGGGAGCTGAGAGAAATCCAAATATGAGAGAGTCTTATTGGTGAAAACCCTCGCGGGCACCGTAAGACGACGGTAAGTTGAGAGAAAGAACAGAATGAGAGAGGCTTGATGGTGAAAACACTTCGGGCACTACAAGTCGAATAAGGATTGTGAATCGGATTGGATAATCGGAGCATTGAAGTCCAGTTTCACGATTCAGGGGTATAATAGGTTTCTACTTTGTAGTTTTCTTGTTAGGAATCATCTCTTTCCTTTGTCCTTTACTCTATTCCTTTTGTCTTGTTTACTTCTTTTTCCTGAGTCCGTTTGGTCAGAATAAGTGAGAAATGACTTCAAAATTTGCCACCAGCTTTCCAATTGCACAAAACGAGATCTGGCTAGCACATCAAAGTGGCATAAGTTAGGAAAGAACAACAAGCGCACTGAGTTGGTAGCAATCAACATGCTTTGGAGTCCATGAGAAATACAAAGGTTTGGTATATTTAATTCGTGAACAGTGCAACAAATAGAGGATGTTGGGTGAACGGGTCAAAGGTATTCTCTGTGATAAGATCAACAAAGAAAGTCTTTAATTAGTGACAAGCAAGGTATTCCAAGCAGAAATTAAAGTTATCGTGACAAGTGATGGAACAATAGACTTCAAGGCCAAGGCCAATGATTTAAGTCGGGAAGGAACATCATACGCACTAAGTGGATGGCAATTAATGTGCTTTGGAATTCATGTCAACACAAGAGCACGATGAAACTGATGGAGGGTGTTAGATGGACAGATCAAAGGTATTTTTGGTGAAACACAAAGGTTGGTAAATGTCAGTTCATGAGCAATGCAACAGATAAAGGGAATTGGGTCTGAACGGAGAAGGGGTATTTTCTGTGATAAGGATGACAGAGAAAGTGGTTAGTCCATAAGCAAGCAAGGTCCTCGAGTGGAAATCAGTTATCATGGGAAGTGAAGGAGCAATCACCCTCAAAGTCAAGGCTACAAACCAACCACCACATTTTAAACTGACAAAATTTTTCTTTGATTGAAACAGGGGCAGAAATTTCATTTGTTTTGGAGAAACCCTCCGCAAGGAAAAGCAAGCACCAGACAGGTTTGACCGTAAACTCTCAGGACCTTCCTGGAAAATGTGGCTTAGTTAAAATTCAAAACAATCATGAATAACATAGAGGAAGGTAAGTTGGTTTCAAAGTTTGCATGTTTAAGATAAAATTCAATTATGAGTTTTCAGGACCCCCCCCCCTGAATAATGGGATCTAGTTTTAAAATTTCCATTAGATCACAAGATGTATCGTAAATTCTGTCGTAGGGTAGTGTAATTCAGTCGTAAAAGTGTTATTTTTTAGGACAAGACTTGATTTTGAGTTTCAGGACCCTCCTGGATAATGAGACGTAGTTTTAAAACTTGCTTGGATAGCAAAACTTAGCATAAGTCACACCTTTAGAAGATATAACTTAGATTTAAAATTGTCGTTTAATTAAGAGTTGTCAGGAACCCCCTGGATAATGGGACCAAGCTTTCAAATTCTTAGTAATATTTGGTAATATGATACGGTTTAACACTCACATATGTGCCCAGTTACCAAACTGGGGCAAAATATTTTCTTTGTTTTGTCTATTTTTTGTTGAAATCAGGTACCCACTTGGAGAATAGGGAGAAGCAGTTCAAGTCTAGCAGTAAGGAGCCCGCCTGGAGAGCAGGGAATACATTCAAGTCTGGCAGTTAGAGCCCGCCTGGAGAGCAGGGAATACATTCAAGTCTAGCAGTCAGGAGCCCACCTGGAGAGCAGGGAATACATTCAGGTTTAGCAGTCAGGAGCCCGCTTGGAGAGCAGGGAATGCATTTCAAGTCAGCAATCAGGAGCCCACCTGGAGAATAAGGGAGTATAACTCAAGTTTTAGTTTTCAAGTTCTTATTGATATTTGGTAATGTGGTTCGTTTTACACTTACATATGTGCCCAGTTACCAAACTGGGGTAGAATATTTTCTTTGTTTTGTCTATTTTTTGTTGAAATCAGGTACCCACTTGGAGAATAGGGAGAAGCAGTTCAAGTCTAGCAGTCAGGAACCCGCTTGGAGAGTAGGGAATACATTCAAGTTTAGCAGTCAGGAGACCTCCTGGAGAGCAGGGAATACATTTCAAGTCAACAGTCAGGAGCTCGCCTGAAGAGCAGGGAATGCATTTCAAGTCAGTAATCAGGAGCCCGCCTGGAGAACAAGGGAGTACAATTCAAGTTTTAGCTTTCAAGTTCTTATTGATATTTGGTAATATGATCCATTTTACACTTACATGTGTGCCCAGATACCCAAACGGGGGCAGAAAATTTTCTTTGTTTTGTCTATTTTGTTGAAGTCAGGAGCCCGCCTGGAGATCAAGGAATACATTTCAAGTTCAGCAGTCAGGAGACCGCCTGGAGAGAAGGGAATACATTTCAAGTTCAGCAATCAGGAGCCCGCCTGGAGAGCAGGGAATACATTTCAAGTCAACAGTCAGGAGCCCGCTTAGAAAGCATGGAAATATAATTCAAGTTCAGCAGTCAGGCGCCCACTTGGAGAGCAAGGGAATACAGTTCGAGTTCAACAATCAGGCGTCCACCTGAAGAAAAGGAAAAGCATCTCAGATTGCAATTCAAGTCAGCAACTAAAGAATCTCACGACAAGAATGCGAGTCAACAGTCTGAGGTGATCAACAGAAGTTAGTCACAATAAAAAAAAAGAGAAAGGCAAGAAGTGAATCCAAATGCAAAAGTTGATGGAAGATGTGAACTGCTTAAGACATGGTGGAAGTCACAAGCACTACATGTCCGGTCTTGATCCAAAAAGCTATAGAAGAACGAGCTAACACCTGCAACTAGCAAGCGTCAAGGTTCAAATCTAAGGTCTGCATGAAGAACCATTCAAGACTTAAAATCAAACTTCAGAAGACTTATAAATAGGAATCTTGTAACTCGTAGTTGACAGACTTAGCTAGTATTTTTCATGTTTTGATTTTTGATGTAATAACAGGACTGCGGACCGGAACCTCGGCAGAACGGCACCTCAACTGGCTCTCCACCTTAGCATACTCCATCATCTCACTCACCTCTAAACTACACGTGGCCTGATTCCTTTATAGCCAAGGATATGTAGGCAGCTCAGATACTAGGGCTCGGTCACATTCCCCCTTTCTCTTAGCTTTAGTCTCTCCTAAATAAGGGTCGGGTCAAAAAACCTGTCTAGTCGTTCTTTGTCCGAAAACGCTTCGCGTTTCCAGTTAAAGAGGGGCAGCTGTAGACATGTGATTTTTGACCCTCCCCCAAGATGTTTTATACTTTAGCATGTAAATATTTAATTTAGGCCTAATATAGCTATTTCAACTATTTTTGACTTCTTTCCTTTATTTTCGTCATAAAAATGGAAAATTACAAAAAAATATTTTAGCTTACGTATCTTTCATAAATTTAAATAAAAAATATACAAAATAGTATCTTATTTTTATCTTTACATAATCTTGAAAATACAAAAAATATATAATAGTTTCATGTTAGCTTTTGCATGGGGTAGTATTTTTATCTTATTTTAAAATGAGTCAATTAAGGTGTTGGATCATAATTTTAAGAGTTTTAGAACCCAGTTCTTGGCCCAAGTCGGATTAGTCCATTAAGCCTAGGGACCCTTCTAGACTCTTCTTTGGAATAAAAATAAATAAAAAGACCCAAAGAACTTAACACAACAACAAACCTAGGGACTAATTAGTAAAATACACAAAATATAAACCTAGACCCTAAGCTTATATAGACTAACGCTAAGAGACTCTGGGAGGGGGAATGAGCTGTTTTCTTCTGATTTGTATGGACAACCAAAAAACCGAGAAGACCTTCCCCTTCATCTTCCTCTGAAATAGACCTAGAAACCCTAGGAGCCCTCTCCTTCTTCTTCCTAAGAACAGACCAGCCGCAGCAACCTAACCAAAAGATTTCCAAGACTTGAAACCTAAGCAGCAAAAATCGACAGCACAACAGCCTTGATGTCGATGAGCCCATCTCCCTTCATCCATCGCTGCTTCTGCTTCTTCCCGTTCATAACAGCTCGCCGGAAAATGCCATAAACAACTTCAATACCAATTAAAAGCCTAGCAAAATCGAGCTTGAATCACCTCTGAGCTTCAGCCAAAGGGCAGCAAAACCAGCAATGGAATAGCTCGAGTTTAGTTGTTCAAACAGTTCAAAGAAACAGTTAAAGTACAGCTGCTTATGCGACAAAAATGCAACAGCAGCTGCTTGTCTTCTTCCTTCAAAAATTGACTTCTAATCTCCGTTGCAACCAGTTGTAGAACAGCTCTAAGAACATGAAAATAGTAGCTCAAATCGCAGCTCGTCGCCGCGGAAATAGCGGCGTGTGCCTGCAATATTCCGATTCTCGCCGGGCTTTCAGATCCGGCTGGTTTTTTTAACTTTCCGATGAGTTTTGAGGTTGTACGGGTGAGATCCGTTTGAAGCTCTATTTCCGGTTCAAGGTTCAGGTTTTTAGTTTGTTATTGAATTGCCGCATAGAAGATTTTCGTTTGTTATACACGTTAAGAGATAAGCAGCAACTAAGGTCCATCTCTTCATTCTCTTATTACCTCTTCAATTTGGTGATATAAATATGATATTGAGTTCTGGTTTAGATTGCATTTAACATGGAATCTCTATTATTGCTACTGTTATTGCATTTTCAATTGGAATTCGTTAGTTTTATTTTGGTTGTGGTGGTGAATGAAAACTATTATTTTCTATGTTTAGGAATGCTTCACTGAGTTTTTTTTTAAAATGTTATGTTGAATAGTCAGTTTGTTTGTGGTTGAGGTTTAATCTTTTGTTAGGTATCTCCTAATTCAGTTTGCCAAAATGACTTAAGATGTATATAGTCAGTTAAATACTATTCTCACGTTTTCAGATTCTCGTGAACGTATTAAAAATGATTCTCGTGAACTTATGTTTTGTGCAAGACAGTTTGGATTTACTTTATGCCTAATTGTTTAATTCATCTCTAAATGTGTGGAATGAATTTTGTTGGCTTGAGTATTTTATCTATGAGTTTAAAAATACTTTCCCAATCCACCTCAAATGCCTCGCTGACATATATCATGCGATTATGTGTGAATTAATCAGGTCATGCTTATTATAGAACGTAGTTTGCTTTAGGCGCGTGTATAATAAAAATCATTATAGCTACGGGTATGGTTCCCGTGACGTAGTTGTGATGTTTAATTTCTAAACTCGGGTGCACATTTATGTGACCCAAATCCAAATCTCAACAACGTTAGATAAATGTATCGTGGACCGCAGGTGCATTTGTGTGACGTGGTTTAAGATGTGTTTTAGATGACGTTGGATCTTCCTAAAAAAAATAAAAATGAATAAAAGCGGTTATAAAGTTAAAATTGCACCATAGGCTAAAACAAGTATTAAAATCAGATAATTAAGCTGAATATAATAGTTGAGCGACCGTGCTAGAACCACGGAACTCGGGAATGCCTAACATCTTCTCCCGGGTTAACAAAATTCCTTACCCGGATTTCTGCGTTCGCAGACTATTAAACAGAGTCAATCTTTTCGTCGATTCGGGATTGGAACCGGTGACTTGGGACATCATAAATCTATCAAGTGGAGACTCTGAATCTTTTAATAATAAATCCCGTTTCGATTGTCACTTAAATTGAAAAAACTCCCTTATACCCTTACGGGGTATAGGTGAAAAAGGAGGTGTGACACCAGCTGCTTGGAAGAATAAGTAGTCATCACAGGAATAAAATGAGCTGACTTTGTCAGCTTATCCATATTCACTTAAACTGCATCAAACTTCCGCTGAATCCATGGAAGTCCAATAACAAAATCCATAGTGATCTGCTCCCATTTCCACTCCATAATCTCTAACTTCTGAAGCAATCCGCCAGGCCGCTGATGCTCATACTTCACCTGTTGGTAATTTAGCCATCAAGCAACATATTCCACTAGGTCATTTTTCATTCTCCTCTACCAATAATACTGCCTCAAATCCTGATATATCTTCATGGCACCCGGATGAATGGAGTACCGTGAACTGTGAGCCTCCTGGAGAATCAGCTCACGCAAACTATCTACATTGGGCACATATAGCCTGCCATGCATCCTCTATGCACCATCATCTCCAATAGTGACCTCCTTAGCATCACCATGTTGAACCGTGTCCTTGGGGACAAGCATATGGGGGTCATCATACTGACGCTCCCTGATACGATCATAAAGAGAAGACTGGGAAACCGCACAAGCTAACACTCGACTCGGCTTAGAAATATCCAATCTCACAAACTGGTTGGCTAAGGCCTGAACATCCAATGTCAATAGCCTCTCTATTGCTGGTAGATATGCTAAGCTTCCCAAACTCTCCGCCTAGTGATTCAAGGCATTGGCCACCACATTGGCCTTCCCGGAATGGTATAGAATGGTGATATCATAATCCTTAAGCAGCTCTAACCACCTGCATTGATGCAAGTTAAGATCCTTCTGCTTGAACAGATAGTGCAAACTCTGGTGATCGATGTAGATCTTACAAGGGACACCGTAAAAATAGTGCCGCCAAATCTTCAAGGCATGAACAATAGTTGCTAACTCAAGGTCGTGGATATGATAGTTCTTTTCATGCACGTTCAATTGTCTGGACGTGTAGGCAATCACCCTACGGTCCTGCATCAACACCGCACCGAGACCAACCCACGACTCATCACAATATACGGTAAAAGATCCTGAACTTATAGGTAATACCAATGCTGGGCCTGTGGTCAAAGCTGTCTTGAGCTTCTAAAAGCTCTCCTCACATTCCTCTATCCACCTGAACAGAGCACCTTTCTGGGTCAGCCTGGTCATAGGTTCTGCAATAGACAAGAAACCCTTTACAAATCGACGATATACCCCGCCAACCCAAGAAAACTCCGAAAATCCGTAGCTGAGGACGATTTGGGCCAACTCTACACTGCTTCCACCTTTTTCAGATCATGCTTGATCCTGTCACTCGATATTACATGACCCAAGAATGCCACTAAGTCTAGCCAAAACTCACACTTCGAAAATTTTGCATATAGCTTCTTTTCTCTCAAGGTCTGGAGCACAGTCCTCAGGTGCTGCTCATGATCTTCCCGAGTCCGGGAGTACACTAGAATGCCGTCAATGAATACGATGATGAAAGAGTCAAGATAGGGCCGGAACACACTGTGCATTAAGTGCATGAATGTTGTTGGGGAGTTGGTCAGCCAAATGACATCACAAGGAAATCGTAGTGACCATACCGAGTCCTGAAAGCAGTCTTCGGGATATCTGGCTCCCGAATCTTCAACTGATGATAGCCTGAATGGAAATCAATCTTGAAAAACACCCTGGAACCTTGTAACAGATCAAATAGGTCATCAATACGAGGTAATGGATACATGTTCTTCACTGTAACTCTGTTCAACTGGCGATAATATATGCATAAAACCATCCTTCTTCTTCCAAACAAGACTGGGGCACCCTAAGGTGACACACTGGGTCGAATGAAGCCCTTATCAAGCAATTCATGTAACTACTCCTTCAACTTGGAAGGATCTATACGATAAGGAGGAATAGAGATGGGCTGAGTGCCCGACAATAAATCAATACCGAAATCAATATCCTATCAGGCGGCACGCCCAGAAGATCAACTGGAAATATATCTGGAAAATCTCTCACTACTGGAACTAACTCAATTGTAGGGGTATAAATACTAAAATCTCTCACATAAGCTAGATACGCGTCACACCCATTCTCAACCATTTGTTGAGCTTTAAGAATGAAATAACTCTGATGGGAGTATAATCTAAAGTACCTCTCCACTCTAACTGTGGTAAGCCTTGTATAGCCAGTGTCACGGTCTTGGTGTGACAATCAAAAATAGCATAATGGGGCGACAACCAGTCCATGCCCAAAATAATATCAAAATCTATCATACTGAGCAATAATATATTGGCTCTGGTCTCAAAACCACTAAGAACAACCAAACACGACCGATACACACGGTCAACAACAATAGAATCTCCCACAGATCTTGACACATAAACAGGAGAACTCATAGAATCACGGGATATGCCCAAAAATGGAGCAAAATAAGATGACACATAAGAATAAATGGAGCTTGGATCAAATAAAACCAACGCATCTCTATGACAGATCGAAACAATACCTGTAATGATAGAGTCGGATGCAATTGCCTCTGTACGAGCAGGAAGAGCATAATATCTGGCCTGTCCTCCCCCTCTAGGGCGACCTCTACTGCCCGACCTCTACCTCGAGTTGATTGAGCAGGTGGGGTGGCAGCTGGTGTTGTAATCATAGACTGAGGGCTCGGTGGAGCACGCAGTTCCTGAGAAGTCTGTGGAGGTGCACTTCTCCTAAGTTTGGGGCAATCCCTCACCATACGGCGAGTGTCGCCACACTCAAAATAAGCTCTCGGAGGGTATGGCTGTTGTGGCTGGATCAGGCCAGGACTGCTTGAATGATTGCTAGAAGCACCCCATGCAGGAGGCACACTAGACACTGGCGATGTATATTAAGGCTCCTAGAGCCTAGGAGTAGCCGGAATACCACTGGCGGTTGGAAGTGCTAAATGAACGAGGTAACTCACATAACCCCTACCATGATGAACTGCAGCTGGGGCATGAGTACCACTATAAGTGCCACTCGAGACCTCTTGGCCTCTATCTCCTCTCTCACGAGCAAGCATGCCCTCTACTCTCTTAGCAATACCCACAACCTGCTGGTAGGAAATATCCATCTCCAATTCATGGGCCATGCTAATCCTGATGCTGGGATCCCACTCTCGAACTGTAGTAACCAAGGCTGGTGCATGCCTAGCCAAATCACTGAAGCAAACCTCATACTCTGACACGGTCATGGAACCTTAGTGCAACTACTCAAACTCCGCACGCCATGCATCTCTGAGACTCTGGGGAACATACTCCCTCAAGAACATATCCGAGAATTGAGTCCAAGTAAGAGAAGCTACCTCAGCCGGACTACCCAACTCATAAGCACGCCACCACTGATAAGCCGCTCCTCTAAGTTGGACCGTAGTGAAAAAAACCCCACTCGACTTTGTTACACCCACTGTACGGAGGATACGGTGGCACTACTCAAGAAAATCTTGGGCATCCTCTGACACCAATCCACTGAAAGTAGGAGGGTGGTACTTCTGCTATTCTGGGGTATGGACGGCGGGAGTCTATGTTCTTCCCTCAGCCTAAGATGTGGTAGGAGCAAGTGGAATCAATCCAGCCTGAGCTAAGGTGCTGAACATGCTCAGCAACTGTGCAAGGGTCTACTGAAGAGCTAGTGTAGTAACAGGCATCTTAGATGGCTGCTCTCCGACTGGAGCTACCAGTGGCTCCTTTGTAGCAGCTCGTGAAGGTGCTCTGGCTGAACTAGCCACCACGTGGACGTGCTCGGCCTCTACCCCGATCCCGGCCTCTCGCGGCTCTAGCAGGGCGCGCAAGTGTGTGGTCATCTGATCCGGTTATATGTGTCATCACCATATGTGAGAGAATAGAAGATAGAAGTTAAGAATTTCGAAGTCAACAATTTCACACGACAAGGAACCAAAAGAAGTGAAATTTTCCTAACAGTTCCATAGCCTCCAGAAGATAAGTACAGATGTTTCCATACCAATCCACGAGACTGTACTAAACCTTCTTGTAACTTATGACATCTATGAACCTAGAGCTCTGACACCAACTTGTCACGACCCAATCCTCCCTCCGTGAGATGTCGTGATGACACCTAGTCTCTACAACTAGGTAAGCCTACATTTGCGGAATAATGAAAATGAAGGCAAAACTTTAACAACTAAAAAAAAAGCAGCTCAGCATGTGCAATAACCAACACTTAGAGTATATACAGAGTTCCCAAAACCCGAAAAATCATAAGTCACAAGCTACGGAAGAAAGCTAATATCTCTATACACCAGAGTCTAAGAAAAAGTACGGAAAGATAAATGACATAGGAGGGAATAAAGTGGGACTCCGAGGTCTCCGTACGCTGTAGATATACCTTGAAGTCTCCAAACTATCACTGCTCACTATAGACGTGGCTAATAAGAATTACCTGGATCTTCACATAAACATGTAAAGAAAAGTAGCATAAGTACACCACAACGGTACCTAGTAAGAGCCAAGCCTAACCTTGGTCGAGTAGTGACGAGGTTAGGTCAGGGCCCTACTGGTATATATATAAAATAAATAAGGCAAAAAAATAGTGCAGTGTAATAAGAGACTAGAATTAACAAAGTGGAAAGGGATAAAAAAGCGGAGGATCTCCTGAGATACCGTCTCGTAGTCCCAAAAGTAAATGTGCAAGGAGATCTCCCAAGGTAACGCCTCGTAGTCTCAAAAGTAAAGGTGTAGGGAGATCTCCCGAGGTACTGCCTCGTAGTCTCAAAAGTAAATGTGTAGGGGGATCTCCCGAGGTACCGCCTCGTAGTCCCAAAAGTAAACACACGGCTCAAACCGATAATACAATAATTAACAGCAAGAATTCTACAGTTAAGACTGATACAAATCAAGGAAAAAATAGGAAAATCAACTAGGCATGCTGCAAATAGTTCAAATAAGCAATTAAAGCACGTAGACATGGGATATTAGACTAAATAGGATAACTACACATACTAGTATAACTCAATTAAGATGAAAACAAGTTACTACTCAGTAAAAACTAGATTTTGTAATAATTAGACCGGGTACGCACTCTTCACATCGCGTACACAATGCTCACGTAACACAACAGTACCAAATCCTAAGGGGATTTCCCCCACACAAGGTTATGCAAGCCACTTACCTCGAACCAAGCTCAATCAATCAGTAAGAATGCCTTTTTCACGATTTTCCGACTCCGAATTGCCCAAATCTAGACAATAGAAAACACATATCATAAATATAACTATAAGAAACTAATCTAATAAATGAAATCAAGGCTTAAGCAAGAAATTAGAAAATCGCCCCAAAAAGTCGACTTGGGCCCACGTATCGAAAGCAGGTAATAGTCACAAAATAAGAACATTCATTCACTCACGAGTTCACTCGTACCAAAATTATCCAAATCCGATATTAAAATCTAAATCAAAACTCAAAAACTAGTTGAAGAACCTTTCAACTTTTCCCCCAAATTTCTCAACCAAATTCTTAATTAAATAATGAAATGAACTATAGATTAGTGGAATATAACCATAAATGAGTTAAGAATCATTACCCAAAAGCTTCCTCTAAAAATTCCTCAAATTATCGCCCAAATTCGAGCTCTCAAAGTCCCAAAGTGAAGAATGGGATAAAACCCTCGAAATCCCTCTTTTCTTCCCACCAATCTTTGCACCTGCAAACATATAGCCACACCAGCAGAACCGCACCTGCCGAAATTCCATCGCAGGTGCAAACTTGACTAAAGTCCTCTGGTCCACTTCTGCGAGTCCAAGGCCGCACCTGTGAGTGTGCGCCAGCGGACTTTTGTCCGCCTCTGCGGAATCCTCACTCAGCTCATCTTCCGCTTCTGCGGTTATAGCCTCGCACCTGCTCCCACAGGCCAGGCTTCTCCAAACCGCACCTGGACTCTTCCTTCCGCACGTGCGAGTCCGCACCTGCGGTCAACCCCACCGCAGATGCGATTACACCAAAAGCTGCAATGTTTTTGCCATTCCTCCAACTTCCAATTCGATTCGCTAACCACCCGAAATCAACATGAGGCCCCCAGGACCTCAACCAAAGGTACCTACAAGTCCTAAAACACCATAAGAACTTAATCGAGCCCTCAAATCACATCAAACAATGCAAAAATCACGAATCACCCTCCAATTCAAACTTCAACAACCGATGCCGAAACCTATCAAACCACGTCCGATTGACCTCAAATTTTGTACAAAATCATATTCAACATTACGGACCTACTCCAACTTTCAGAATCAAAATCCGATCCTGATATCAAAAAGTCCACTTCCGGTCAAACTTCCCAAAAATTCAACTTTCGCCATTTCAAGCCTAGCTCAGCTACAGACCTCTAAAACACAATCCGGACGCGCTTGTCCCGCTGCATCTGCTCTCTACCCCTCTGACGGGAACCCTCAATCCTCCTAGCTATCTCTACTACTAGCTGATAAGAGGTCACCATCTTAACCTTCCGGGCCATAGTGGCATGAATATCTGAGTGCAACCCTGCAAAAAACCTCTGCACTCTCTCCACGTCAGTAGGAAGTATCATAAGTGCATGGTGAGATAACTTAGAAAACCTCACCTCATAATCGGTCACTGACATCTGACCTTACTGGAGTTGCTCAAACTAAAACAGCAATTCTTCCCTCTAGGAGGGTGGAATATACCTATCCAAGAAAAGGCGTGTACACTGATCTTATGTCATGGGAGGAGAACCTGTTGGTTTTTCAAGAAGATGAGACTGCCACCACCTACGGGCCCTGCCCTCCAGCTGGAAAGTAGTGAAATTCACCCTATGGGACTCAATATCCTCATAGGAGGGTGAAGCATGGTCCATCTATCCAATAACTTCTGCGGCTCACCGGTCACAGCTAGTCTAGACTCAGGTACAGCTGCTACAACTAGTTGGGCTCAGCCCACGGGTAGTGTACCCGGAGTCTAATATACGACAACTGCATGTCCAAGAGCCTGAGCAGTAGGGGTTTGTGCTCCCCCTCCCACCTGAGATGTGGCTGGGTCTACTGGAAATAAACCAGTCTGGGTCATAGAATCCATGAACCATAGCATACGACCCATAACCTCCTGGAAGCCCGGTGCTGACATGAAATCTATCGAGGCTGGCTCTGCTATAGGAACCTCGCCCTGCTCCTCAATAACGGGATCCTCTATAGGATCTGCTGGTGGTATAGCTGGGGCAACTTTGGGGCGTCCTCGTCCCCTACCTCGGGCTGTGTCCTCCATCGGCCTCTGCCTTGGCCTCTAGTAATAGAGGGAGCAGCTCCTCCTGGGTCTGGAACACCTGTCATGCACGTTCTCACTATCTGTGAGAGAATAAGAGAAAGACACTTAGTATAACATCAACTGCATGATAGGAAATGAAGAAAGAGTAGTTTTCTAACACCCTATAGCCTCTCAAAGATAAATACGGACATCTCCGCACCGATTCGTAAAACTCTATTACGTCTGCTCATAACTTGTGAGACCTACGTGAACCTAGTACTCTGATACCATGTTGTCACGACCCAATTTCTCCTATAGGCTGTGATGGCGCTAAACGTTACCGCTAGGCAAGCCTACAGTTATGATCCTTTATTTTAAAGATTTAACATAGTTGATTTTTAGTTTTTGCATAAATAAGAAGTAAGAATTTAATAAAAATGAGAGATCAAGATTTTTTAAGAAGTGAGATAAATAAGATAACCCAAAAGCCATCAAGTGTCTACTAGTATGAACCACCAAGACCTGGTGTGAGAAGTGTATGAGCAACTAGTAAAATATATAAAATAATACTAGTCTACTGTCTAAAGTAAAATAGATAAAAAAAATACAGGCAAAAGAAAGACTCCGGCTGGTGCAGAACGGGCACAGAAGGGTAGCTCACCGCGAAGTCTCAGGAATCACGGATGCGCACCGAACTGATATCCAGATGCACCTGCCTCAGATCCTACACATTTAATGCAGAAGTGTAGTGTGAGTACATAAACAGCATATACCAGTAAGTATCCAGTCTAACCTCGAAGAAGTAGTGACGAGGGGTCGACTTTGACACTTACTATGGGCTAACAATAAAATGTCGAAATTATAACTAAGCATGGATTACATAAATATAGTTGAAAGCTCAATCACAGAAAATAATAGGCAATCCTCTCACTAATAATAAATCCCAAGTTTATTTCCATCATTTAACAATTTATATCTCAAGTCAATAAAGCAATATCAATTTTAATTAGTTCAAAGATTTAATACGTGCAACTTATGCCGAGGTCGTATGGCCCGATCCAACATAAAATATTTAAACTGTACACCGCCAAGGATCGAACGACATGAACTATAGATGCATCTATCTGCTACTGAGGCGTTTGGCCCGCTCCACAAAAGAGAAAAATACTTTATAACAGCCGATTTAAAATTTACTAAGAGGCTAATATTTAAAGAAAATAACAATTCTCAATAATAGTCAAGTGACCCGTCCAAGAATTAAAGTAAAAAAAAATTAACCCTTTAAAATTTCTTTATCAAGTTCCAATATGATTTAAGCAATTAAGTTAACAAGTAGGGTGCAAACATCGTAAGACTACCCCAGACAGTAGCATAAATAGTAGCTACGTACGGACTCTCATTACCTCGTGCGTACGTAGCCCCCACAAATAGGAGCACATATTAATTAATTTACCTATGGGGTCGATTCCCTCTTACAAGGTTAGAAAAGAGACTTACCTCGTCTCAAAGGCTACTTTCCGATCCAAGATTGTGTTGAAACCCTCAATTAGGTGCCGAACAATCCAAAACTAATCAAATGGTATATAAATTAATCAATACAAGTTCAATAGTTCATATTCCAACTATTAAAGTGATTGCTCAACCCCAAATGTAGAATTCTTAAAATTCACCCCGGGCCCACTTGCCCGAATTCCGGAAAATTTTGAAGAAATTTATTACCCATACCCTCATGAACTCAAATATATGATTTTTCCTAAGTTTCATAATAAATTTCGTGGTTAAATCCCATTTTATCAAAAACCTAGATTTTTCATCTAACCCATAAATTTCATAAATTTACATGTTAAAATCTACCCATATTCTATGTATTAAACTCACATTAGGTAGAAATTACTTACCCTCTGTTGATACCCAATTTTTTTCTATGTATTTTAAATATGCATAAATACCTTCAAAAATAGCATATATATGCATATATAAGCATGAACAAGGTTTTTATAATTTTTTCCATAATTTTAAGGGTTTAAGTTGATTTATTTTCTCCCCTTTTATTCATAAAATCCCCAATAATTATTTTTAAAATTATTGTTATGATAATTTATTTATTTTATTTCTATACTTATGCCAAAATATGGCTAATATAATTTTCATGCATTTTTATAATTACATTTAGTATTTTTAAGCTAAATTGCATATAATTGCAATGTTAGCCCATTTTAAGATATAATTACTTTTTATATGTGTAAAATTGGTCCCTATATTTCTAAAATGTTAATTACGTATTTTAAATCATTTTAGCACCTTAAATTATTTTCAGAAATTACTTATTATTTATTAAAATTAAAATAGGGAAAACTGGCTATTTAAATAATAGCCAGATTTGGCTTTCAATTGTAGAACAAATCGGACCCCTCCCTAGCCCAATTTCCTATTAGATCCCAGACCCTATAAACCCTTACCTTATAAACCCTTACCCAAACCTGGAACCCACCTACCCGGTTGAATCCTAACCGTTGATCTCCCAGATCAACGGTCCGCACACACCTTTTCCTTTTTAATTCCTAAACGACCCCCTAACCCTACTCATTTCCAACCCCCCCCCCCCGCCTTTAGATTCTCTCGTCTTTTTTCTCTCTCAACCTAACCCTAATCATTCTTCAACCACCGTCTCCTTCTCCGGACATCTCCTGCGACTACCTTTCAACCCCAAGCCTCCAATGGTCACTCCACCTCTTTGCTCATCATCTCTAAGGCCTTCAAGGGTCCTGGGCCATGCCGATTTGGATCTAGGATTTCTATTTCTGTTACTCATGGCTTCTCCGGTGTGATTTTGGGCAAAATCACACCTTATATGTTACGATCGGTGAAGTTTACAACAGGTTCTTTCGTTCCTATCTGGGTTTCCTTTAAAACCCTAACTCTCGTCTGAATCTCTCAGATCTATGCTATTTTTATGTTTTAAGTCTGTTTCTTCCTATGTTTTGCACTATTCTCGAACTTCTTCTGAAAGATCCTCAACTTTAAACCGTTTTACTTTCTTTAAGAATTAGGGTTTCTCGGAGTTTCTTCTACACTTGTTTTAACCAATTTTCTTTATGATTAAACCTCTTTCCTTGCTTGTTTTGACTGATCTTACGTTCCTACTACTTTTTAACTCGACTCTGTTAAAAAGCCCTAATATTCTAAGACCTTCTTCATTTTGTTCTGTGTGTTAGCATGATTACTTGATCATGTTAAAGTTTATGTTGGTTACCATGCTTCGAATGGGTTTTCTACTGAGTCTTTAGCCTACTTATGTCACTTCTATATGACTATGTTCATTTTGTTTGTTCATCTCTTGCTTCTTTCTGTCGATATGGTTGACTTTGTCTGCTTGCTACGTCTATTCGTTCTTCTCTATTTATATGTTGCAATATAGAATCATGACCCTCTCTTGATTTGATTCTGATTTCCTTAATTGATGGTTTGATTGTGAGATTTTCTTTCGAACCCTTAAAATTCTACTCGTCTATTTAAATTGACTGATTCCATTTCCTTATTTGCTGTGATACTTCATTCTTGCTGAATCCTTTCCTTAATTGGTATATTTTGTACTTAGACTTAATCATATGCTCTATACTTTTACTACCCCTTATATGGTAAAAATCAGTCTTTCTCAACTAATTTTCTTTCCTTGGTTATCCCTGTTGGTATCCGTTTAAGCTGTGATTCCTTGATTAAAGGGGAGTACTTGAACTAATTGGATTCTAATTGTGATTACTTCCATAATTGTGCTAAACCTTTACTTGTTACCTTATTTTCTACCTATTTTCAAAACTATAAATACCCTAAGTCTTTCATTAACAGACAGGAACATTTTGGTTTTCAAAACTACCTCTCTTACTAAAAATCTCTACTCTTCCCTCTCTCTTGTGCTATTTTCTTCTATTAGCCGGCTGCAAGCCAAGGCTAATCATTTGTGCTCTCTTGTTCTTTCATTCTGCTTACTTCTCTCTTCACTGGTATGTCCTAGTTTTAATTTAAACATGGTTCTCTTATTGTTTCAGTTTCTCTTATTTCTAGTCTGCTTCTACTTGTGATTCTGTTGTGAAACTTGTAGTTAAGTTACATTATCAGCATGTTATTATGTCTTTCCTTCCCTTTAGATTAATGTATTCCCTTATGTGTGTTTCAAGTCATGCCTTATCAATTGTCTTTACTTACTGTGTACTTACCATCTTATGAATCCCAAATCCCTATCCCCTCCATGTGTTTGTGTCATTCCTGACTGGTTTGTGATTATGCCAGTGTCAACTATTTCTGAGCATGTCCAAACCAGTCCTAAGACCCTTGCTGGGTTATGTGTTTGCAGTCAAATGTTTGTGTATCCCAAACCCCTTGACCCTTGTGTAACTACTGAATTCATTTGGATTCTGTAAACTAGCTGTGTGTGATCCTATCTTAAGTTGTTTAAGCTTTGTTTACTACTCCAACCTCTTTTTCAAACAATCTCTGTTGCTTTACTAATTGCTTTCAAAACAAACTTTCTAATCCAGTCTTTAATAAACCTCTTTCAACTTGTGTCCTGCACTTTCACTTCACTCTTAGTCATAAGTTCTGCCCTCTCTAGTATGTTTACTGCCTTGGGATCTTCTTGAGAGCCCTCTGAACTCTGGCATACTAAGGCTGGCCTTTCCACATTGCACTGGTTCAATACATATTTGCTAAGTCTAGGTGTAAGCATTGCCTGGGGTCCTTGAGACCCTTAGGGAACTTTGATGCACCTAGACTCTAATTTGTCTATGGAATTGAGGCTTGTGAGACCATTGGAGGCTTTGAGAAACTTGGGCCTAATTGCAGGCTCCCTATAGAATAGTTTCTTGATTTTCTATTTCTACTTATGTAATTCATTCATTGGCCTGTAATAATTTGTAAACCGATATTTAGGGTATTTAGTAAAAGGGTGGGTGGATGCATACTTTAAAGGGTAATATGAGTAGAAATCCTGCACTTAGGACCTTATTTTTGAAGTCTGACCGTTTGCATAAGTAGAAAGCATGCTCATAGGTTTGCTCTTTTGAATCTGATTGCTTTGCCTAATAGAAATCATGCCTATAGGATTTCACTTCTAATTTCGTTTGCATCAAGTAGAAATCATGTTCATAAGGTTCTGTATTTTATCATGTTAGAAACCATGTTATAGGTTCCAAACCATTATGTCTTAAATTAGTAGATGTCATGCCTATAAGACTCAACTCCGATTCAGTTCTAATAAGTCTTTCTGTATGTTGCTGCAAATCGACTAAAATCAGTAATACGTCTAGATATCATGCCTATAAGGATCTCTACTCGCAATTTTGTTTGACAATTTAATTAGCATAATAAATCAACTTCATTACGCTTAGTTCATTTTCAAAACTGGTTTTATTAAGTGTCAAGCATTTCCTGAAACAAGTTCTTTCAAAATTGCTTTAATATCATTAGATATCATGCCTATAGGTATTAAAGGAGTCTATTTCGAAAACTATTTGTTTCTGCATTAACATAGATGCCAGTATATTGCATATAGGCAAGTCTTAGGGCGTCTTCAAAATTGCATTTTTCTAAAGTTGGCTCTGTCGCTTAGCGTTTCTGATTCTAACAGGCTTAACTCCTAGGCAACTACTAGGTTATAACTTCCGGGTATAAAAGTTTGGTTTGTTTCTGCATAGTCACTTAGAGATCCAGCTTTAGGACTTTAATTAATAAAGACCTTAACTGTGTTTGAGTCGTGCTGCTTGTATGTTTACTTGAGGAGGAAACTATGAGCCTCTTATTTGCTCCCATTATATGTAAACTCCTAAATGTTTTGACTGTCGCCTTAGAGTTTTCGCCTTTATAAACCTTAGGGGTACGTCTAGAACTGCCTATAGGTAGGGGTCCTAACTCCCTCCAGGACCATTAAGAAGGGACGGGTAGCAGCACTCAATAGGAATTATTGACCAAACACTCGTTTTGCATGACCAATAAGGGGATGGGAAGGGTAGACATGATATATGATGACTACGCGATAATGTCACGTGTAGCCTCTCATCGAGGAGTGTTTACCGGATAATGCGTGGGGTGATCCTATAGGACAAACAACCTAGGACCCCTCTTTACCAAATCCTCTCTTTATTTAAAACTTTCGTCTTTTATAACTTGTTCAAACCTTTATCTTACTACTTGAACTATCCAATGTGCCTTACTAGCAACTTATTTGATTCAACTGTTTATGTGGACTAATTTGTGAATATAAGTTTGGTCGGGACCCACGGTTGTGGACCAAGAGGGGTGCCTAACACCTTCCCCTCGAGGTTACTTCGAGCTCTTACCCTAATCTCTGGTGATGCAAACCAACTCAAGAGTTAATCACTTTAGGTGCCCTAACGCACCATAATCCGTTAGGTGGCGACTCTTCAAATACCCAATTCCCAAAAGGAAATGAGTCATTACACCCCGTGAATGTCGAAACCCAGACCCCGCGGAGGAAAAAAGGGGGCGCGACACCCTCAATAGCTAGGTTGAAATCTCCATTTTTGAAGCTCCAAAATCACCCAAGTGTGTGAAAAATGAGAGGAAAAAGCCTAAGTCCCGTATTTAAAAACGAGGTTCTACCTAGCTAAATTCCCCTCCTTCGCGAACACAGAAGAAACCTCGCGTTTGTGAAGGCCTAAGTTGCCTAGGCATCGCGAACGCGTCAGCACCTACGCAAATGCGAAGGGTAAAGTGTACTAACCCCTCCCCGGTCCCTTTCCTCTACGCGAACGCGAGAGGGTTTTCGCGAACGCGTAGGCCAAGGATCACAAGGCTTCGCGAATGGGAGAGCCTGACCGCGAATGCAATGAGCAATTGTTCACTACCCTCAAATTCTACTTCGCGAACGCTATTGCCCTCTCACGTTCACAAAGAAGGAAATCAGAACTGGGAAAATATTGTTTCCTCAACTTAGCTCCGGCCGGTCCGAAACACACACGAGCCCTTCGGGACCCCGTCCAACTATAACAACAAGTATATAAACATAATACGGACCTGCTCGAACTCTCAAAACGCGTAAAATAACAACAAAATCAAAAATCACATCCCAAAACCAAATTGAATCAAAATATGAACTTCTAGTTTCCAAATCGCTCTAAACGCGTCGAATCATACTTAAACTACTCAGAATGACACCAAATTTTGGGTACAAGTCTTACATGACATTACAGAACTATTCTCAGTCTCATAATCCCATTTGGACCTCGATATCACCAAAACTTACTCCAAACCAAATTTAAAGAAATTCAAAAACCTTCAAAGAGCCAACTTTCACTATTAGGCGTCGAAATCCTCCTCGGTCATCCAAAACCTGATCCGAACATACACCCAGGTCCGAAATCATCATACGAACCTATTGGAACTGTCAAATCCCGATTTTGAGGTCGTTTTTCTTAAAACACTGACCAAAGTCAAACTTAGCCTTTTTAGCAACCTTAAGGAACCAAGTGTTCCGATTTCAACATGAACTCTTCCAAATCTCGAACTAACCATCTCCGCAAGTCATAAAATAGTAAAAGCACATACGGGGAGTATTATTTAAGGGAACAGGATTCTAGAAAGCAAAATGACCGGTCGGGTCGTTACATTCTCCACTTCTTAAACAAACATTCATCCTCGAACGGGTCTAGAATCATACCCGGAGTGCTGAATAAGTGTGGATATCTACTCCATATGTCCTCCTCGGACTCCTAGGTCACCTCTTTGACTGGTTGGCCCCTCCACTGAACCTTTACTGTGAAAATCCTCTTGGATCTCAACTGGCGAACCTGCCTATCAATAATGGCAATTAGCTCCTCCTCATAACCCAGTATCTCATCTAACTGAATCGTGTTGAAGTCTAACATATGTGACAAGGCGGCATGATACCTCCGAAGCATAGATACATGGAATATCGGTTGAACTTCCGATAGACTGGGAGGCAAAGTAAGCTCATAAGCAACCTCCCCAACTCGTCTCAATACCTCAAATAGGCCTATAAATCTTGGGCTCAACTTGCCTTTCTTTCTGAACCTCATAATCCCTTTCATTGGCGAGACTTTCAAGAGAACCTTCTCGCCCACCATAAATGATACATCACGCGCCTTCTTATCCGCGTAACTCTTCTATCTGGACTGTGCTGTATGAAGTCGCTCCTGAATCAACTTTACCTTTTCCAAGGCATCCTTCACCAAGTTAGTAACATATAACTTAAAACCACCCAATATGAGAACGACATCGTCGACCATATAAAGCCTCAAATGGAGCCATCTCGATGTTGGTTTGATAACTGTTGTTGTAAGCAAACTCAGCCAAAGGCAAGCATCGATCCCACTACCCTCCAAAGTCAATCACACATGCTCTGAGCATGTCTAACAAGATCTGAACTGTCTGCTCTAACGGCCCGTCGGTCTGTAGATGAAATGCTTTGCTGAGCTCTAACGGGTCCCCAACTCACTCTATACTGCTCTCCAAAAATGTGAAGTGAACTAAGGGCCTCTATTTGATATGATGGAAACAGGCACACCATGCAACTGGACTATCTTCTGAAAATAAATTTGGGCCAACCTCTCTGAAGTATACGTAGTAACAAGTGGAATGAAGTGTGCCGACTTGGTCAACTTGTCGAAAATGATCCAAACTGCATCAAACTTCCGCAAAGTCCGCGGCAACCCAACAACGAAGTCCATAATAATGCGCTCCCATTTCCACTCCGATATAGTCATCTATTGGAGTAGGCCACCTGGCCTCTGGTGCTCATACTTAATCTGCTGGCAATTTAGGCACCTAACAACATACTCAACTATGTCTTTCTTCATTCGCCACCACCAATAATGCTGCCTCAGGTCGCGATACATCTTTGTAGGACCTGGATGAATGGAATACCAAGAACTGTGTGCCTCCTCTAGAATCCTCTCCCTCAAGCTATCGACACTAGGAACACATAGACGACCCTGGAGTCGCAGAACACCATCCTCACCGATAGAAACCTCTTTGGAACCACCCTGTAGTACCGTCTCTCTGAGAACTATCAAATGTGGATCATCAAACTGACGAGCCTTGATCTACTCCAATAGTGAAGACTGGGCAACGACGCACGCAAGAACTTGGTTGGGCTCTGAAATATCCAACCTCACAAGTCTGTTAGCCAAGGACTGAATGTCCAAAGCTAGTGGCCTCTCCTCTACTGAAATGAATGCCAAGCTATCCATACTCTCTGCCTTTTTGCTCAAGGCATCCACAACTACATTCGCCTTGCCCGAATGGTAAAGAATGGTGATATAATAATCCTTCAGTAACTCAAGCCATCTACACTGACTCAAATTGAGATCCATTTGCTTGAACAAATGTTGCATGTTGCGATGATTAGTGTAAACCTCACAAGACACCCCATAAAGATAATGCCTCCAGATCTTAAGAGCATAAACAATCACGACCAACACCAAATTGTGCACAGGGTAATTCTTCTCATGGATCTTCAGCTGACATGAAGCATATGTAATAACT
This sequence comes from Nicotiana sylvestris, assembly GCF_000393655.2. NCBI lineage: Eukaryota > Viridiplantae > Streptophyta > Magnoliopsida > Solanales > Solanaceae > Nicotiana > Nicotiana sylvestris. Next base: position 106,016,207 of record NC_091059.1, on the reverse strand, counting down.
CGCCCCTCCTGCATTAATACACAACCCAATCTGACACGTGAAGCGTCGCAATACACAGTATACATCCCCGAACCAAAAGTCAATACTAGAACTAGTGTTGTAGTCAAAGTTGTCCTGAGCTTCTGAAAGCTCACCTAACAATCATTGGACTAACGGAATGGAGTACCCTTCTGAGTCAATCTAATCAAAGGCACTACAATAGATGAGAAGCCCTCCACAAATTGACAATAATAACCTGCTAACCCAAAAAACTCCTGATCTCAGTCACCAAAATAGGACGAGGCCAACTCTGAACTACCTCAATCTTCTTAGGATCCACCTTAATACCCTCGCCTGATACTACATGCCCCAAGAATGATACAGAATCTAGCCAAAACTCACACTTGGAGAACTTAGCATACAGCTTATGTTCCCGCAATGTTTGAAGCACCACTCTTAAATGTTGCTCGTGCTCCTCCATGCTATGCGAGTAGATCAAAATGTCATCAATGAAGACAATGACAAACGAATCATTGTATGGCCTGAACACCCTGTTCATCAAATCCATAAACATCGTTGGGGCATTAGTCAAGTCGAAGGACATCACTAGAAACTCATAATGGTCATATCTAGTACGAAAAGCAGTCTTCGGAACATCTGAGTCCCGAATCTTTAACTGATGGTACCCCAATCTCAAGTCGATCTTAGAGAACACTCTAGCACCCTGCAACTAGTCAAACAAATCATCAATACGCAGCAACAGGTACTTGTCCTTAATGGTAACTTTGTTCAACTAGCGGTAATCAATGCATATCCGTATATTCCCATCTTTCTTCTTCACAAATAACACTAGTACAGCCCAAGGTAATACATTTGGTCTAACGAACCCCTTTGCTAGTAACTCTTCAAGCTGTTCCTTCAACTTCTTTAACTCTTTTGGAGCCATACGGTACGATGGGATAGATATAGGCTGGGTACTTGGAGCCAAGTTAATACAAAAATCGATATCACGATCTAGTGGTGTGCATGGAAGATTAAAACACATCGGAGAACTCCCGGACTACTGGTACTAAATCAATCGCCGGAGTCTCTACAGTATTATCCCGAACATAAGCTAGATAAGCCAAACAACCCTTCTTGACCATATGTTGAGCCTTCACAAAAGAGACAACCCGGCTAGATGCACTGGCAGATGAACCCTTCCACTCCAATCTAGGAAACTCTGGCATCACTAAGGTAACAGTCTTAGCATGGCAATCAAGGATGGAGTGGTATGGAGATAACCAGTCCATGCGTAGGATGACCTCAAAGTTAGTCATATCAAGCAACAGAAAATCCGCTCTAGTCTCGTATCCACAGAATGTGACAATACAGGACTGATAGATCTGATCCACAATAACAGAATCACTTACATGAGTAGACACATAAACAGGAGTGCCCAAAGACTCACGAGAAACATCTAGGAAATGAGCAAACAGAGATGACACATATGAATAGGTAGACCCTGGATCAAATAATATCGAAGAATCCCTACCACAGATAGAAATAATACTTGTGATCACAACATCTAAGGCCACTACATCTGGTTTGGCCGGAAAAGCATAAAACCTAGCTGGAGAACCGATTGGCTGGCCTCCGCCTGATGGAACAATAGTTGGCTAACCTCCCCCCGCCTGGCCTTCACCTCTAGGACGACTCCTACCCGTCTGCCCTCCGCCTCTGGGCGGTCGGACGATCGGTGCTGTAATCATGGGCTAATGGCCCTACTGTACTACCTTGCCCCGAATATTGGGGCAGATCCTCCGTACATGACTGAGATCTCTGCACTAGAAATAACCTCTCGGTATGGTAATCTGCTGACCTGAAGTCTGTCCCTGATGGCCTGAATACCCACTAGAAGAACCCTGAATAGCTGGTGGGTGGCAAGAACTCTCTGGCATGGCACTAAAATAGGGTCGAACCGGAGCACTCCGAGGAGGTAATGGTGCTGGATATGTGGGCCTGCTAGGCTGACCTCTCCCAAACTGACCCCTGCCCCAATCCGAGGCACCTCTAAACTCTCCGTAATAACAGACTCGCTTGTCCTACTACATCTTCTCTCCACCCCTCTAATAGTGGCCTGAGTACCTGAGTGAAACTCCACAACAAACCTCCGCACTCTCTCAGCATTAGTAGGAAGTATCATAATCGCATGTCGAGACAACTTAGAGAACCTCGCCTCATAATCGGTCACTGACATCTCACCCTGCTGGAGCTGCTTAAATTGAAACTGCAGCTCTTCCCTCTAGGAGGGTGGAATATACCTATCCAAGAAAAGGTGTGTAAACTGATCCAAGTCATGGGAGGAGAACCTGCTGGCCTGCCGAGAAGATGAGACTACCACCACCTACAGCCCTTCCCTCCAGCTAGAAAGTAGTGAAATCCACCCTATGGGACTCCAATATCCTCATGTTGTGCAGTCTGTCCCTGCACCTATCAATGAAGTCTTGAGGATCCTTATGTCGGGTGAAGCTTGGTCCATCTATCCAATAGCTTCTGCGGCTCGCCGGTCGCAGCTGGTCTAGGCTCAAGTACAACTGCTGCAACTGGCTAGTCTCCATTCACGGGTAGTGTACCCGGGGTCTGATATATGGCAGTTGCCTATCCAGGAGCCTGAGCAGTAGGGGTCTGTGCTCCCCCTCCCACTTGAAATGTGGCTGGGTCTGCTAGAAATAAACCATCATGGGTCATAGAATCCATGAACCGTATCATACAGACCATAACTTCCTGGAAGCCCAGTGCTGACATGAAATCTATTGGGGCTGGCTTTGCTGCAGAAACCTCGCCCTGCTCCTCAATAATGGGATCCTCTACTAGATCCGTTGGTGGTATAGCTGGGGAAACTCTAGGGCGTCCTCGTCCCCTACCTCAGGCTGGTGACCTCCACCGGCCTCTGCCTCAGCCTCTAGCAATAGGGGGAGCAGCTCTTCCCGAGTCTGGAACATCTTCCATGCACGTTCTCTCCATCTGTGAGAGAATAAGAGAAAGACACTTAGTATAACATCAATTGCACGATAGGAGATGAAGAAAGAGTAGTTTCCTAATGCCCTATAGCCTCTTAAAAATAAGTACGGACATCTCCGCACCGATCCGTAAGACTTTATTACTCTTGCTCATAACTTGTGAGACTCACGTGAACCTAGTACTCTGATACCATGTTGTCACGGCCCAATTTCTCTTATAGGTTGTGATGGTGCCCAACGTTACTGCTAGGCAAGCCTATAGTGAACTAACTCTATGATCCTTTCTTTTAATGATTTAACATAGTTGATTTTTAGTTTTTACATAAATAAGAAGTAAGAATTTAATAAAAATGAGAGATCAAGATTTTAAAGTAGTGAGATAAAAAAGATAACCCAAAAACCATCAAGAGTCTACTAGCATGAACCACCAAGACCTGGTGTCACAAGTGTATGAGCAACTAGTAGAATATACAAAAGAATACCAGTCTACTATTTTAAGTGAAATAGACAAAAAATACAAGCAAAAGAAAGACTCTGGCTGCAGCAGAACGGGCACAGAAGGGCAGTTCACTTCGAAGTCTTAGGAATCAGGGATGCACGTCGGACTGATATCTAGATACACCTGCCTCAGATCCTACACATTTAGTGTAGAAGTGTAGCGTGAGTACATAAATAGCATGTACCCAGTAAGTATCCAGTCTAACCTCGAAGAAGTAGTGACGAGGGGTCGACTTTGTCACTTACTATGGGCTAATAATAAAATGTTGAAATTATAACTAAGCATGGATTACATAAATATAGTTGAAAGCTCAATCATAGGAAATAATAGGCAATCCTCTCACTAATACTAAATCCCAAGATTATTTCTATCATTTAACAAGTTATATCTCAAGTCAATGAAGCAATAGCAATTTTAATTGATTCCAAAGATTTAATACGCGCAATTTTGTGTCGAGGTCGTACGGCCTGATCCAACATAAAATATTTAAATGGTGCACTACTGAGGGTCAAACGGCACGAACCATAGATGCATCTATATACTACCGAGGCGTTTGGCCCACTCCACAAAAGAGAAAAATACTTTATAACAGTCGATTTAAGATTTATTAAGAGACTAATGTTTAAAGAAAATACCAAGTCTCAATAACAGTCAAGTGACCCATCCAAGAATTCAAGTAAATGAAATTTAACCTTTTAAAATTCTTTTATCAAGTTCCAACATGATTTAAGCAATTAAGTTAACAAGTAGGGTGCAAACATCGTAAGTATAGCATGGTATGAGCCCTAGACTACCTGGACAATGGCATAATTAGTAGCTACGTATGGACTCTCGTCACCTCGTGCGTATGTAGCCCCCACAAATAGGAGCACATATTAATCAATTCATCTATGGAGTTAATTCCTCCTTACAAGGTTAGAAAAGAGACTTGCCTCGTCTCAAAGCCTACTTTTCGATCCAAGATTGTGCTCAAACCCTCAATTCGGTGTTGAATAATCCAAAACTAATCAAATGGTATATAAATTAATCAATACATGTCCAAAAGTTCATATTACAACTATTAAAGTGATTACCCAATCCCAAATGTAGGATTCCTAAAATTCACCACAGGCCCCGTGCTCGGATTCCAAAAATTTTCGAAGAAAGTTGTTACCCATAACCTCATGAACTGAAATATATAATTTTCCCTAAGTTCCATAACAGATTTCATGGTTAAATCCCATTTTTATCATAAAACTAGGTTTTTCATCAAATCCATAAATTTCACAAATTTACATGTTAAAATCTACCCATAATTTATGTATTAAACTCACATTAGGTAGAAATTACTTACCCTCAATATCTAGGTTAAAATCCCCCTTTTTGAAGCTCCAAAATCGCCCAAGTGTGTGAAAAATGAGAGGAAAAAGCCTAAGTCCCGTATTTAAAAACGAGGTTCTGCCAGCTAAATTCCCCTCGTTCGCGAACGCGGAAGAAGCCTCGCGTTCGCGAAGGCCTAAGCTACATGGGCATCACGAATGCGACAGCACCTACACGAACGTGAAAGGCAAAGTGTACTAACCCCTCCCCGACCCCTTTCCTTTACGCGAACGCGTAGGCCAAGGATCCCGAGGCTTCGCGAACGCAAAGAGCAATTGCTCGCTGCCCCCAAATCCTACTTCGCGAACGCGATGGCCCTCCCGCGTTCGCGAAGAAGGAAACCAGAACTGGGAAAATCTGGCTTCCTCAACTTAGCTCCGGGCGGTCCGAAACAAACCCGAGCCCTTCAGGACCCCGTCCAACTAAACCAACAAGTCTATAAACATAATACGGACCTGCTCGAACTCTCGGAATGCGTAAAATAACAACAAAACCAAAAAACACACCCCAAAACCAAATTGAATCAAAATATGAACTTCAAGTTTCCAAATCTCTACGGACGCGTCGAATCATACTTAAACTAATCGGAATGATATCAAATTTTGCGTACAAGTCTTAAATGGCATTACGGAATTATTTCCAGTCTCGGAATCTCATTTGGACCTCGATATCACCAAAACCTATTCCAAACCAAATTTAAAGAACTTCAAAAACCTTCAAAGAACCAACTTTCACTATTAGGCGCCGAAACGCTCCCGGATTATCCAAAATCTGATCCGAACATACGCCCAAGTCCGAAATCATCATATGAACCTATTGAAACTGTCAAATTATGATTTCGAGGTCGTTTGCTCAAAGCGTTGACCGAAGTTAAACTTAGGTTTTTTAGTCAACCTTAAGGAATCAAGTGTTCCGATTTCAGCCCAATCTCTTCCAAATCTCGAACTAATCATCCCCACAAGTCATAAAACAGTAAAAGCACGTACGAGGAGTCTTATTTAAGGGAACGGGATTCTAGAAAGCAAAATGATCGGTCGGGTCATTACATTTTAATTTGTGAGCTATTGAGTAGGGTCAAGGGCGGTTAAAGCACATGCGGCACCTAAAGCCAAAATTTAATATAAGGTCTAACTTTTTAAAAGAAAGTTATAAGATATATTTTTATTTGAAATCTATTCTTCTAACTTTTTGAGATATAAAGTTGTTAATAATCTTTTTTATAATCGATTTTTTCTAATAATTCTTTTTCAATTGGTATTATAGCCAACTCATTCAGTCTTTCTTTAGACATTATTGATTTTAGATAAGATATTATAGAGTAGTAGAAGTATAGAATTATAGGAAGCTTAAAAGTAATGTAGAACTCTTAAACTAATAGCGTCTTGGGGAAAGAATGTGAGTAAGAATATTAAAGAGAAAGAAAAAAAAATATGTAGGGTTTTTTGAAATATGAAGAGATTGTGAAAAAGAAAGATTGAATTGAACAAAATAAGAAAGGGAGAGTAAAAATTTTACGCGTTATCTAATGAAGAAGTAAAAAGTAAAAAAATTGGAACGTTGGAAAAACTATTCATTTACCCATTTTTAAATAAGTCAAATTATACTTTATATATATATATATATATATATATATATATATATATATATATATATATATATATATATATATTAGAGAGAGAGAGAGTGTTTATACTTTACTTTTCTATTAAAAATATTAAATATTATTTTTTAAATACATATAAACCTATTATTTTTTTAAAAATGGGGCCCCAAATTTGGGGCCCTAAGGCATAAGCCTTACCTCTTGTGGGATATCCCGGGATATCTAAAGGGGTGTGATATCTCATGGGATTAGTTATCCCACCTTTTATATGAGATAACTAATCCCATTATTTTAATGCAAAAGTTATTTCAAGATTAGCTAATATCCCAAACTTAATATGAAATAAAGTTAATCTCAAACTTTATTTCGGAATTACTCTACCAAACTACCCGTAAGGTTATCATTTGAGAGTAATAATTGTGTAAAAATTGACTTCACAACGTTTGTCGGAATGTAACGAGGGACCGTGAATGTCTGGTACATGTCACTTGGTCACGTGATTGAGAATTTTAGAAATGGACCAAACGTTATTATTTCTTAGTAATAGAACAACACCTAAGCAGAAAAAGGGTTTTGTCCTGTATGAGTTTTTTTTGCCAAAATACATGTGTTTCGATCAATCACGAGTTTCATTGCAAGAATTAGGCGTCCGCGAAAAAAAGCCTGTTACTAATAACAAACATTTCTTTCCCAAAGATTCACGAATATTACTTTCAATTAAATGTTACTATTTTATAGGAATGTAAAGAAAACTCTACAGTTAGGACAATTAAAGAGGTAAAAATAGCACGGTATAGCCAGTTTTCGGACTGGTCATTAAAAACCAACGTTTACGAAGTCAATAAAAAATAGCCACTATTTTGCTGCAACAGAGACAGATCCAGCATAATATACTGGAGTTCGGTGCACCTGTGTATGAACTCCAGCATATTATGCTGGACCGGTATACATTGCTGACTCCAGTATAATATATTGGAGACTGGAGCACCGATGCTCCAAACTCCAGTATATTATACTGGATAATTATACTTGCTGGAACTCCAGTATATTATGCTGGAGTTCTAGTATACTTATGCTGGAACTCCACCATATTATGTTGGAGTTCCAGCATACTTATTCTTGTACTCCAGTATAATATGCTAGAGTTCAAACATACTCATGCTGGAACTTCAGTATAATATACTGGCGCATTTTCCGGGTTTTGAACAATGTTTTCGCTCAGATTTATCTTTATATAAAAAGTGGCTAAATTTCGATTACTTTTGAAACAGGGCTATTTTTGAACGACCAATCGTAAATCTGGCTGTTTTTGAATTTCTCCCGTTAAAGAGTCTGCAAATATGTATAGATAATATCTTAACGTATATGGCATTATACTTGCACATATTAATGCAATAAAATTACATCTTTTAAATTTACATAAACAGCACTTAAATATTGTCTATCATCCCATCTCATTTTGAGCAGGAGAAAGAAAAAAAATTAAAATTGGAAAGTCACAAATGAAATGGAGAAGTAAACAAGGAAGCCTTAGTAAAGGGGCCTCCTTGCCTATCAGTTGATACATGAAAGTGTAGCTAATTTTATCATAGTGAAAAAACTATCGGACAGAGAGTGATGTAACAGAAGCAAAAGCGTGACATTTAGCTTCTAAGCAGAATGTAAAATTAGTGGTTGTATTTAACTGAAAGAATTAACCCCACCTTGGAGCAATGATAAAATTATTTCTTTGTGACCCGTAGGTCATGAATTCAAGTTGTGGAAGCAAATATTAATATTTGTATTTCGCCAGAAAATAACACTGTGTAGTTGAGTCAAAAATTTATTTTTATGTAGATATATAATATACATTGAATACCCTCAACTACTTCGTATGTTAATTTTTTTTATATGTTGATATTCCTTAGTAAAATTTCTGGTTTCGCTACTGGAGTGTGGCCCTTTCTTGAACTATGTGCGAACGTGAGATGTCTTGTGCTCCGGGCTGCCCTTTTAGTCACCTACCCAACTACTTAAACTAAAAATAAACGGTGGATGTACAATATAAGCATAATTCATGTTATATATATATATATATATATATATATATATATATATATGTATGTATGTGTGTGTGTGTACACAACAGTGTAAATCAATTTATAAGATTATATATACCGACTAAAAAAATAATAATAAACCCAACCAACTATTTATATAAAGATCCTTTAAAATTTGGTTGCCCAACAACAACAAACCCAGTAGTTTCCCACAAGTGGGGTCTGGGGAGGGTAAGATGTACGCAGCCTTAGCCCTACCCCTGGAAGGGCAGAGAGGCTGTTTCCGATAGACCCTCGGCTAGAGAACAACTGGAAAAGAAAAGGTAATTTCAACAAGTAGGAATAACATCAAGATGAAATAAGATTGAATCCAAGAATACAGTCAAACTCTAGGTAGTGATAGCCATCTATGGATAAAAGATATCATACTAATACTAATGCTAACGAATTGAGTAAAACAAAGAGAAACGCTCGACTGCCTACGGACTTTCTACCCTAATCTTTGACCTCCACACCCTCTTGTCTAGGGTCATGTCCGCAGTCAGCTCCAATTGTGCCATGTCCCGCGTAATAATCTCTTCCCAAGACTTCTTAAGCCTACCTCTACCCCTCCTACTACCCACCGAGGGTAATCGCTCGCACCTTCTAACTGGGGCTTCTACACTTCTCCTCTTAACATGCCTGAACCATCTCAACCTAACCTCCCGCATCTTATCCTCCACAGGGGCCACTCCCACCGTTTCCCGAATAACTTCATTCCTAATCTTATCCAACCGGGTATGCCCATATATCCACCTCAACATCCTCATCTCAGCTACTTTTAGCTTTTGGGTATGAGAGTTCTTGACCGGCCAACACTCTGCTCCATATAACATAGGCGGTCTAACTACAACCTTGTAGAACTTACCTTTAAGTCTCAGGGGCACATTCTTATCACACAAGATGCCGGAAGCGAGCCTCCACTTCATCCATCCTGCTCTGATACGATGCGTGACATCTTCATCAATCTCCCCATTACTTTGTATTATAGATCCAAGCAGTGGCGGAGGCAGGATCTCCACGAAGGGGGTTCAAAAAAATAATTGTATCTAGTGGGAATTGAACTCATGACCTTATGTAGATTTTGAACCCCTTGACCACTAAACTACACTTTTGGATTGTGGTAAGGGGGTTCAAAACTTAATATATAGAGTTAAAAAACAGATTTTGCCTTATATATACAGTGTATTTTTTCGGCGAAGGGGGTTCGGGTGAACCCCCTTGCGCCCCCCTAAATCCGCCCCTGGATCCAAGATACTTGAAACTACCTCTCTTGGGGATGACTTGCGTATCAAGCCTCACCTCCATATCCCCTTCCTGGGTACCATTGCTGAACTTGCACTCTAAGTATTCCGTGTTGGTCCTGCTCAACTTGAAACCCTTAGACTCTAGGGTCTGCCTCCAAACCTCCAGTCTCTCGTTAATACCATCTCGCGTCTTGTCAATTAGAACTATGTCATGTGCATATACCATGGCCCAAGAAAGTAAATTGGAGCCAAGAAAACAACAATAATATGTCATAGAGGGATGAGTTTCCGACAATCACCGTAGAATCAGCCGCTATTCATTTTGATAATTTCTCATTAGATTAAACTTGTATTGGACAATAACAATATGAATATACCTTTTCTTATTCTCTCTTTTTTATGGAATCACTAAGCTTAAAATTAGACTGTCAAGCAGAATAAGGTGGGTGGCGTCTATGGGAAAGGGTGATTCTGAATCTTACCCCTTTTATTTTTAAAAAGAAAGCCACTTTGCTTTGAAGTTTCAAAATTCAGCAAAAGGACAACTAATAAACCAACTATGGTTTCGGTGATTTGCTGATTTTCGGGAATCATATTTGTCTCACATTCTTGTCTAATGTATGCGTGCAGAAAAAATAAAAAGAACAAAAAACACATTCTTTGATACTTTGTAATTAGATTAGATTTTTTTCAATTGACAAATAACAATGTTAAATTACACTTTTTCTTTCTCTTTTTTATGGAATCATTAAGCTCAAAATTAGATTGTCGAGAACTATGTATTCACCCGCAATAATTGTCTGAGTTAGTTGAGTCAGTGATTTTTTACGACATGTAACATCGGGCTCTATTAGGGAGGGGGGATGATTCTGAATGTTGCTCCTTTTGTTTCTAAAAGAGAATGCCACTGTGCTTCAGCAAAAGGACATACCAACCATGGTTTCGGCGATTTGTTGATTTGGGAATCACATGTGTCTCACATTGTTTCTTGTCTAATGTGTACGTGCAGAAGATTAAAAAAAGAAAACCATATTCCTTTTCCTTTTTTTCCCCCCTATTGTCCTCAGGCGGTGTCAATGGACTAGTCCAATACCACCTTAATAAATACTCCGTACTGAGTAAAGTAATGATGCTTAATTCTTGGAACATGGGTCCTAAAATCTTTGTATCGACTTCAACAAAATTTCTTCATTTCCCAGTTCCTCCTTCTTTATGTAAGTGCCAAGATTCTCAATTCTCACTTTGTCAGCTCTGCACATTCAAAAACACCCTGAATATATGTCGGTTTCTCTCTTAACTTACCACCACTAACTACATTCTATACTGAAATTACCCTCACTACCCCTCCTCTCTTTACTCTACCCAGACACAGAACAGAAGCAGCTTTCATTAGTGGGATATATAGTGGTAATATTTGTTCTTGAATGTATATCCATCTAGTCCTAGATCTGTAATGGGATAATATAGTGGGTACATCTTTTCAGGGAGAAATCCAAGAAGATAAAATGGTCAGAATATGGACAGCTGCTTTTTTATTAGTAGCATTTCTTTAAGCTTTTATATGGATCTGGTAAGTTAGGTTTGCCTATGCAGCTGAGCGTAACTGATGCATTTATGAATAGTGCTATTCTTAAAGTTTGTGAGCAGTTAAACCAGCTTACATTTGATTAAGGAAGTATAATTTCCAAATTAGTAGGTTTTAGTTACAGGGTCATTTTCAGACAAGGTGAAAAAGCGCAAGAATATGAAAAAGGGAATTTTAAAACAGTAAGATAAGGCGTTGGAATCGTGAGCAAATAGCAGAACAGAAGAGAAGGGGAAAAAGGGGGTCCATGTTCTGATCACGTGCTGCTGCCTCATCTTTATGAAGATAGAAATAGTACAAAACAATTAAGCGTTACTTTTGGAGCATGTTCTTTTCAGCTTCACTATCTATCTACCTCTTACCAAGATTCATCCCCATTTTTGTTCTTGTTGTGCTTTAGAGGCAAACATCAATTCTGGTAAGTTTTTCATCCTTTTAGATTTAGTGAAAACTATATGCAATATTTCATAAGCAGCCCTTTTCATATTTTCACGTTTTGCTTCTTTTTGCCATGTCAAGATGTGCTTTTTGTTTGTCAATTGCATCAACGTCATGAATTCAAGCGTGTGAGTTTTAGTGGTCGATGAAGTGTGTTGAGAGGCATAAGAAGTCTGGTTCAAATACAAAACCACTGAGTGATTTCTTTTACCGATAATTATGTTGGTGGAAGGTAACATGTACCTAAAATTAGTCGCAAGCTAGCTTGGACATTATTGTTATAAAACAATTTGCATAAACGTCATGATTGTGGAGCAAAAAAGAAAAACTTTTTTTTGTTTCAATTTGAACATTTTTTTAATCATTTCTTGGCAAATATAGATGTGGCACTCAAGAGTCGTGTAGGTTGGGGAGTTTGGCAAACTAGGCAATCCACTTACTACACTATATCACTGTATAGTATTTTGTAGTATACTATTATCTTGGTGACCTGTAAATTTTGTACATATACATGTAGAGTTGAGTGGGAGGGGAGGTGTGGGGAGTGGGGACCAAGGTGGGAGGAACTTATTATGGTCCTTACAAATAGCCTTAATTTACGTGGGGCTCAACTTTGGTGTGATTGATTTGATAATGCAACTGCCGTTGAATCATGTGCTTTTGGTTTTCGTTAATCTCTCTCACACACACACTTGTACGTTTTCTTGTTTTCTTCTTGCTCCTCTTTACACTGTGCTAATCGAAAACTGGAACTGTTAAATAGATAGTCTTAGCTGTAGCTTTTGGTTGAATCTAACCATTTGTTTCAGAAGCAACAAAGAGTAGGTTTTCCCTTTCCTTGTTTAGTGGTGGCGGAGGCAGGATCTTCACGAAAGGGGTTCAAAATTTTTTTTTTGTAGCTAGTGGGAATTGAACACATAATCTTATGTAGATTTTGAACCCACTTTTAGATTGTGTTAAGGGTGTTCAAAACTTAATATATAAAGATAAAAAACAGATTTTGCCTTATATATATATACAGTGTAATTTTTCGGCGAAGGGTATTCGGGTGAACACCCTTGAGCCCCCTAAATCCTCCCCTGTCCTTGTTTTGTTTGTTAACTACAATAAGAAAGAAATGCAAATGCCTATGAGTTTTTACTTTTCTTGTCCCTGCATTGTGCAGAAATGCATTCTGCTGCAAGCTGAAGCCATTAAGTGGCCAAGTGGGGTTAATAAAAAAGGATCTTCATGCATTTAACTTCTTTATTTGGGGATGGAAAGTGGAGATATGGCTCAGTGCCAATTAGGTGTTATATATTGAAATGTTGCTTCAAACATCTTTGTGAATATTTTGTTTCTTTCAGGATTTATCACATGATAAAGAATTTATACTTCAAGTGACCCAACTTAGTGCAAGAAGCTGCTGAGAAGAATGGATATTGACTACGGGAAGTGTTGGGACACTTCAAAGGTGTGTGTATATTTCATTGTTCTTCAATCTGCTTAAGTTTTTAGACTTATTGAAGCTTGTATCATATTGATGAATTACAGTCATAATTGTTCTCCTTTTGCTTTGTTAATTTTGCATTAAAGAAATCTTGGAAGAGTACACTGATTCTGGCATACCAAAGTCTTGGGGTAGTGTATGGGGATCTCAGTATTTCCCCTCTCTATGTCTACAAGAGCACATTTGCAGAAGACATTCATCATTCCGAGACCAACGAAGAGATTTTCGGCGTTCTTTCTTTCGTTTTTTGGACTTTAACCTTAGTTCCTTTGTTCAAATATGTCTTTATCGTACTTCGAGCTGATGATAATGGAGAGGGTATGTACCATAAATCACAACGATGTTTTTGGTATTTGGTCAAATTAACGAGTATTTGGTCATTAAACTGACCTTTATAGACTTTCTGCTGTAGGTGGTACTTTTGCTCTCTATTCCTTAATATGCAGGCATGCCAAAGTAAGCCTTCTTCCGAACAGACAAGTTGCCGATGAAGCTCTTTCTACCTACAAACTTGAGCATCCTCCCGAGACTAAGAACAGCTCAAGGGTGAAGTTGCTTCTTGAGAAACACAAATTCTTGCATACTGCTTTGCTTATCTTGGTGCTTCTTGGCACTTGTATGGTCATTGGAGATGGACTGCTTACCCCAGCCATATCTGGTAGGCTGTTTTCCATTAAATTTATGTTCTCTAGAATTATCATAGATGCTGATACGGAACCTTCTTTCGTGTGCAGTTTTCTCTGCAGTTTCTGGCCTTGAGTTATCGATGTCTCGGGATCACCATCAATGTAAGCTTCTTCATCACTGAACATCAATGAAAACTGGGTTATTTCTTTTCTGTTAGACGTATTTTACTGTTTAAGTGTTCATCACCGCATATCTTTAAAGAAGTTATTGTTTAATTATGATTCCATATAGAGTTGGTGATAAATTGTTACTTCCACTTTTATCTACTTACATCCATGTTTTTTCTTATGCAGATGCAGTGATTCCAATAACTTGCTTCATATTAGTCTGTCTGTTTGCATTACAACATTATGGCACACATCGAGTTGGTTTTTGTTTTGCACCAATTGTGTTGATCTGGTTACTCTGCATTAGTGCTCTTGGATTATACAACATTATCCACTGGAATCCACTTGTTTATAAAGCTCTTTCCCCCTATTACATGGTAAAGTTCCTGAAGAAAACAAGAAAAGGAGGATGGATGTCTTTGGGTGGAATTCTCCTCTGCATAACTGGTAATGTATCTTCTTATACTTGGTTTTTTGTATTACTTCGGTCATAAATTCTGTTTTTTTATATATACTCTGAAGTCAAGTATGCAGCTATTATATAAATCAGGTGCTGCCAGCTAGCACATTACAAAAGTGATGCTATTCTACCTTGCTTTGTGTGGGTTTACCTGTTCATGTGTCAGGTGCATGTTCTGTGGCATTTAAAAGCAAGTCAATTGGCAAAATGCAGGGTCAAATTTGTGGTAGCACGTGAGCTATGGTTCCAGGATTAGTTGATGTCTATTCTAGTAAAAATCAACATGAAATAAGTTTAGCATGCATCATCAACCTGGACTTGATTGAAATTTGTAACATGAGATTACTTGCTTGGAAAATGCATATAATACAATCAGCCAATTGCTTAAATGTACTCTCCGTGTCACAAAATGGTTGTCTGTCTTCCCTTTCCAAGAGCTAAGCGAAGTTATCTTTGAGAATTTTTTATGTATTCTTTCATCACTTTGACATGGAAAAAGTTGCAACTTTTATTTCTCTTATGTAGTTTCAGAATGTCTGAGTTTTACATTGAAATAAATGAATTAATTCTATATCCAATATAGCTCGAAAGATTGGTCAAATTAATCATAAGAGAAAAGAAACAACAAAAATGTGAAGCAGAGAGAATTGTATATGGATGTAATGTTTGGCCTGATACTTATAATAATTTGATATTCATCGTTGTCCACCTTTGTCGTGCTTTGATAGTATTTGAAGCTAAAATGCGAAGGATATATATCTAGACTTGGTTAGGGTATAATCACGATATCAACAGTGTACTACTATATAGGACAGTGATTCACTGCGACGATTGCCCAGTGTTTCATTAATGAATATTGAAATGTTTTATTATCGTACAACAGGGTCTGAAGCAATGTTTGCTGATCTTGGGCACTTCTCATACTCTGCAATTCAAGTAAACTCCATGAACCAATGTTTTGTCCTTCTGAATGCCTACAGCAGTAGATTGTATTTCTAATTTGTTATCCTGCCACAGATTGCATTCACCTTTCTGGTTTATCCAGCGTTAATTTTGGCATATATGGGTCAAGCAGCTTTCTTATCAAAGCATCACCACACCATTCACAAGATTGGTTTCTATGTATCAGTTCCAGGTAACATTTTTCATTCAATCAGTTGGTAGAGGAAATAATATTAATCAAGTTCATGTGGTACAAGGGCATGCATAGTTATGTTTGATGTGGGCTGATAATCTACTCGTTTTAACTTGATTGCTTGGTACTGTAGTTTTCTGGATGGAGTTTGAGCTTTCAGTTTAAACACTTCAGTAGATAAATTTGTTTACATCTCTTTTCAGGAAACACAAGTAGTTCTTTCAACCCATTTAATATTTTGTATTTAACTAGATACCGAGTTTAAGATAGTAATTTGACATGTATAATATAGCTCGTCCTAAAAAAAGAGAGGACGTGTATAATATAGTAGTTATAGTGGAAGAAAAATACTGAATCTTTGGTTGGAAAGTGAGGGAAAACATCTTTAAGATTTGATGGTTAAATGAAGTTGATATGTTGGAAGTTCTGAAAGATATATAGATAATAGAATAATATCACCAGTGAAATGATCAAACATTTGTGATATCTTAAAATGGAAAGATTGTTGGGATCAAGGGAGTAAAAGTTTTACATTCAAAGAAGAAGATATCAGTTTCTAGGGATGTCTACTACCATCCATACAATTCTAAATGACATTCCCAATGCATGGATCATCATTAGTACAGAAGATTAGCAACCCGGAACACAAAGACAACCACTGCTCTAGTATGTGAGAATTTCATTGTCAGCAGAAATTGCCAACCTTGTAGTTGATATCCTTGGAAATGTCTTATTTAACTTATTCAAGTCCTTCATGATGTAACTGTTTATGTATGAAGTTGAAACCTGAAAGACCTGACATCTAAACATGATACTCCCCCTGTCCCAATTTATGTGGCACTTTTCGTTTCGCTAAACTCAAATAGTGAGAACTTTGACCAACATTTTAAAATGTATATTTTCATTATATTGACATGAGAAGAATTGCAACTTATAGTACTTTTCATGTAGCTTTTTAATAACTAAATTTTAACTTTAAAATATTGAGTTGATCTAATTCAATTTAGTTTCAAAGATTAGTCAAATTGACTCTCGAGAAGCGAAAAGTGCTGCATAAATTAGGATGGAGGGAATAATTATTTTTGGACTCTTATCCAGTTCTTGCATTAAGACATGTGAAGTGGACAAGTGCTTATTGTGAAGGGCATGGACTCTGGAAATGATTTTTCTAAATAATGAGCCAAGTCTGGTCTATCCTCAATCAAGTCGTGGGTATTTCCATAGTATTTACTGCATTAAGGCGTTGAATGGGTGGGATTGGGCCTAGATAACTACTACTAGTAGTTAATTTTTTATATCATGAACACAGGCTGGTTTTGTAGAGCAAGCTTCCTGATCATGTTTATCCATTTTCATTTGAATTTCAAACATATTTTATCATTGAGTATTTCCTTCTTCTTTTTTCATTTAATTGCAATTGTAGATTGTGTGAGATGGCCAGTGCTAGTAATAGCAATTCTGGCTTCCGTTGTGGGAAGTCAGGCAATCATCAGCGGAACATTCTCAATTATCAACCAGAGTCAATCTCTTGGCTGCTTCCCAAGAGTCAAGGTTGTTCACACCTCTGCCAAAATACATGGCCAGATATACATTCCCGAGATCAATTGGATACTCATGATTCTTTGTGTTGCTGTGACTATTGGATTCAGAGATACAAAGCACATGGGAAATGCGTCAGGTACTAGAACCAACCATGCTTTCTCCAAAAACAACTTTATAAAGGCATCAAATACTGTCGTCGGTCATTTTTCCGTCTCAGCCTAAATAGCTCCTTTTTGTTTTCTTTTTCTATTTGTCTCTCCTCCCCGATTATGAAGCTGTATAGAAGTTAAGCAAGCACTTAACTTGCTATTTCAGTGTATAATTTTAAGGTGTCGCAGTTTCTTCCTTTATCAATTGCAGGACTAGCAGTGATGGCGGTGATGCTGGTGACCACTTGCCTTACTTCATTAGTTATCATCCTCTGCTGGAACAAGCCTCCAATACTGGCCCTTGGATTTCTCCTTCTGTTTGGATCTATTGAGTTACTCTACTTCTCAGCCTCCGTCATTAAGTTTCTTGAGGGTGCTTGGCTTCCAATCCTCCTTGCACTCTTTTTGGTTACTGTCATGTTTGTTTGGCATTATGCCACAGTTAAGAAGTATGAATATGATCTCCATAATAAGGTTTCATTAGAATGGCTGCTGGCACTAGGTCCAAGCTTGGGTATTACTCGAGTCCCTGGCATCGGCCTCGTATTCACTGATTTGACTTCTGGGATTCCTGCCAACTTCTCACGCTTTGTTACTAACCTCCCTGCCTACCACCGCATACTTGTTTTTGTGTGTGTGAAATCTGTGCCTGTCCCTTTTGTGCCCCCCGCTGAGAGATACCTTGTAGGTCGCGTTGGTCCCGCAGCTCATCGTTCTTATAGATGCATCGTCCGTTATGGTTACCGTGACGTTCACCAGGATGTCGACTCCTTTGAATCTGAACTTGTCAGTAGGCTGGCTGATTTCATCCGGTATGATTGGTACAAGACACATGGAATCATTGACAACGAGGATGACGGCTCACGTTCTGGTGCATCGTCAGGAGAATGCAGACTGACCGTTATAGGAACTCTGGCTTTCTCAGGTACACCAGCTTTCGAGCTCGAGGACAATGTGCAACCGGCAAGTGTGTCTGTGGGGTTCCCTACAGCTGAAAGTGTGACGGATGTCATCGAAATGCAACCTGTGGAAAGAAGAGTGAGATTTGCCATAGATAATGAGTCGGAAGTCGATTCAAGGGAAGAAATGGATGGTCAGCTGCAGGAGGAGCTAGAAGATTTGTATGCAGCACAACAAGCTGGAACAGCATTTGTACTAGGACATTCACATGTAAAAGCAAAACAAGGATCATCTATGTTGAAGAGGTTGGCTATCAATTATGGTTATAATTTCCTTAGGAGGAATTGTAGGGGTGCAGATGTATCCCTCAAGGTGCCTCCAGCTTCCCTTCTTGAAGTTGGGATGGCCTACATTGTTTAAGTTGTAATTGACAAACCACGCATCTCACTTTCCTCGTATAGCTTTGTATCTTATTAGGACGTTTTTAATTAGAGGGGTAAATGTAATTATGCTGATTACTGTAGTTAATCATTTTGATCTCTTATCTATTTAAGTTTTGATGTATCATTCTTGAAATAGAGAACAGATAAAGTATAAAAACAGCCGCAAAGATAAGGCTGGAAAAGAAAATGTCGCGACTCATTTTCTGAACAAGCCGGGACCGGCACTCGATCACTAAACATGACCGAGCGAACCATCTCTGCTTATCAAATTTATATAACTTCAAATCTTATATGCAACAAGGCAATACTCTAATCAAATACTTTTGATTACTTTTAAATATTTAAATAAATCAACTCCAAAACTTTATTCGTAGTAACTATTGAATTACTGCTAAGTTATTATCAAAAACATCTGAATCTTAACCCAACGACTATGTCTATGAAGCCTCTACTGATAAACTGACGCACTGCTCAGGATATGAGATTTCTTGACCAGTTTTCTAAGTAAACAAAGAAATAACTAAATAAAGATGACTCAAAGGAACACTCCACGAACAAAAGCGGAGCTCACCAATAGCACTGGAAGAGAAGGAAGTCTTAATCCGTAGCCTGCTCGCCCGCAAAATCGGTTCCTACGTTGTACCGCAGACCAACGTAGGTTCCTAAAAGAGAACGTCAGTACCATCCAGTGTACTCAGTGAGTCTCAACAACAGGGGACGCAACTTTAATACAATATACCTTACAAGCAAAGAATATAAATGCATAGAAAACATAAAGCCTTTAAGAACAATTCTAAAATAATAGCATAATAGCAGTTTATGAATATTCTAAAAGAAATTCTTTTCTTTTTCTAAAAAAAATTACTTCTCTTTATACTTTGGGAGTTCCAACTATCCTAACTTAATTCTGTCTCAGTCACCGTGTGATCGGCACGGGTTCGATCCCAACCTGTTCGAATAGGCCCAATCCACGAGGTGTCACTCGCTTCATGGTTCTCAGCGCTCAAGTATCATATCTTAGCATGGCTAAGTAAATTCTCAGCAACGAGACCTTCGGCTCGTGTGCTCCCTACTTTGGCACAAGTAGTTTCAGGAAGTTAACGCCTTGGTCAGGACCCTCGGCCTGGACGATGACCCCATCTCAGAATAAAGGATACTTCCAAAAAAAAAATTCTTTCTAAAACTTCTTCTTGTGACTTTTCAAGTCTAAATCTTTCAAACATACTTATTCTAGAGTTCTTAAATGTAAGGTATGGCATAAGAATGAAATAAACATTCAAAATTATTTCTAAATATTCTTGCTTTTTCATGAATTTTCAACATGAAAATGGCATATAAGAATAATACAAAAATCTGAAAATTTACACACATATTTCATAATAAATCATCTAAACTTTTGTTAGAACAATTCTAAGTTAATAGGTACTCACTCGCTCCAATTAAGTAAATATAAAGTCTTTTAAACAATTTATCAAACACCTTGTGTGCGTGCTTTTGTGAGTTAAACTACTTTTGTAAAGGATTATATCAACTCACCTCAAAACTTCTCGAGCCAATACGTAGGCCCCAGTCCAATTGCCACCAGTCAAACAATCGATTCTACAACAACCAGTGCATTTTAATCAATTTTAAAGTACTATACCTAAATATGAAATTTATTGTTGATATAGAGGAAGAAGGGAATTAATTATTCAATTCTTACCTATTACTATTGTAGGGTAATTGACAATAGGGGATTTTACATACCTGAGTTCAAGAATTAGTGATTTGTAAGAAACCCTAAATTTTTCTGTTGCCTGCGTGAGTTTCCCGGCTCTCTGTTTCGTGAGTTTGCTCTATGTTTGGTCTAAGGCTTTTGCAATAACAGAACGTTGTTCTATTTCATTCAGGCTTGAAGCCCTTTTATTCCAACAGCCCTTTTATGGGCTTTAGGCCCCTTTTTTCCTTTTTTTTTAACTAATAATTAATGATACTCACTTTTAATAATTAATAATATTCCCCTAATTGTATATACAATTATTTAAGTGTATATATATATATACTATAGGTAAGAAAAAAAAAACAATAATAATTTAATTCTATAAATAGCGTGTCTCGAAACTTTTATAAATTTGAGGAGTGTTACAATCTTCCCTCCTTAAAAAAATTCGTCCTCGAGTGTTACTAGAGCCTTATTCTTAAGCTAACAATCATCCCTTAGGTCCTTGAACCTCTTAAATTTTTCTTAGCACTACTCACTCTTCCAAGGGACTCAAAATTTTGGCTAACTCTCTAAATTTTCAAAAATTTCGGCAGAGTTTTCCTTGTAAATGGGACTATTAAAAAAATATCCCTATCACAAATACTACAACTACACCAACATCAACCAAATATACCCTAACAGGCCATTCATAGGCGCCATACGCAGCTCATAAATTAATTACTCACACTTCGGCAAGGAGGTACCACAATAACTAACAAGAATCTAAAGTACAACAACTCTAGCACAAGTAAATCACTTTAATGAATTAAATATACTACGGCATAAACTAAATTACTACAACAACTAAGTATAATCTAGGAAAGACAGAAATACTTTCTAACTTGTATTTAATAAATGAAATATAAATGTCAAACCAAACTTAGGTTCACATACCTAATAAATATGGATATTTCTTTCTCATATCTTCCTCGACCTCCCACATAGCCTCTTTTGAATCATGATTACTCCACAAAACTTTTACTGATGCTAAATTTTTTGTTCTCAACTTTCTTACTTGCCTATCGAGAATTTCTATAGGTACCTCTTCATAAGTCAAGCCTTCTTTAATTTCTATGGTATCGGCAGGTATTATATGCGACTCATCATGAATGAAAGACAGGATGAACAGAGGACAACTCAACGGGTAGCGCTACCTTATAAGCCATGTTTCCTTTCTTTTCTAGAATTTCATAAGGTCCGATAAATCTAGGGCTTACCTTTCTTACCAAACCTCATAACTTCTTTCATTGGTGAAACTTTCAAAAACATCTTATCACCAACTATGAACTTTAACTCACGATGCCTCTTGTCAGAATAAGACTTTTAACGACTCTGAGCTGCTTTAAGTCTTTCTCTAATTAGCTGAATTTTAGCCAAGGCCTCACAAACAAACTCTGGACCAATCAACGGCACCTCTGCTGGTTCAAACCAACCCACTGGAGACCTATATCTCCGCCCATACAATGCTTCATAAGGAGTCATACCAATGCTGACCTGATAGTTGTTATTGTAAGCAAATTCTATAAGTGGCAAGTGATCATCCCAATTACCTCCAAAATCTATAACACACGCACGTAGCATATCTTCGAGAGACTGAATGGTCCTTTCTGCCTGGCCATCGGTTTGTGGATGGAAAGCGGTGCTTAAATTGACCTTGGTACATAATCTTTTCTGAAATGCCTACCAAAAATGTGTCGTGAACTGAGGGCCTCTGTCAGATATGATTGAAACTAAGTACCATGCAATCGGACTATTTTTTTAATGTACAACTACGCATACTGCTCTATGAAATCTGTCGTCTTTATTGGTAGAAAATGCGTGGACTATGTCAGTCGGTCTACAATAACCCAAATTGAATCATGTTTACGGTACGTGCGAGGTAGACCTACTACGATATCCATATTAATCATCTCCCACTTCCACTGTGGTATCTCTATATCTTGAGCTAGGCCACCAGGCCTCTGATGCTCGGCTTTGACTTGCTAGCAATTTAAACATTTAGCCACATGATCTGCTACTTGTTTCTTCATGCCTTTCCACAAATACAACTCTTTTAAATCTAGATACATTTTGGTAGCACCTGGGTGGATAGAGTACCTCGAACTGTGAGCTTCCTCCATTATGGCCTTCCTAAGACCATCTACATCAGGCATACATAACTGATCATTCAACTTCAAAACCCCGTCACTTCCTAGAGTGAAAGCAGTGATTTCTTTATTTCTGACTCCTTTTAATTTCACGACCTAAAGATCGCCTTTGTACTGCAAGATGGGCCAAGACACCCATTGACTTCCTACTAAGTTCATATGCTACCACATTAGCTTTGCCCGGGGTGATAAAGGATATTAAGATCATAATCTTTCAATAGATCGAGCCACCTTCTTTGTCTCAAATTTAATTCTTTCGCTTGAAAATGTACTGGAGGCTTTTGTGATTTGTAAACACTTTAGAATGCTCGCCATAAAGGTAGTGTCGCCATATCTTTAATGCAAATACCACTGCTACAAGCTCCAAGTCGTGTGTGGGATAGTTCTTTTCATGATTCTTTAACTGCCTGTAAGCATAAGCAATAACTTTTCCATTTTGTATAAGAACACAACCGAGACCAACTCTGAAGCATCACAATACACTGTGAACCCACCCGAACCTATCGGCAAGGTTAATATAGGTGCAGTGGTCAACCTCTTCTTTAACTCTTGAAAACTCTGCTCACAAGCGTCTGACCACTGGAACTTAACTGCTTTCTGAGTAAACTTAGTTAATGGAGCTGCAAGTGAGGAAAACCCCCTACAAACCTTCTATAGTAACTAGCTAACCCCAAGAAACTTCTAATTTTGGTTGGCATTGTCGGCATTGGCCAGTTTTTGACTGCTTCTGTCTTCTGAGGGTCTACTTTTATTCCTTTACTAGATACCACGTGGCCTAAGAATGCCACTAACTGCAACCAGAACTCACATTTTGAAAATTTGGCATAAAACTCATTCTCCTTCAAGGTGTGCAAGGCTATTTTGAGGTGTTTTGCATGATCTTCCTTGCTCTTAGAGTACACCAAAATATCATCTATAAACACAATAATAAAGGTATCCAGGAATGGCTTGAAAACTCTGTTCATGAGGTCCATGAAAGCAGCTGGAGCATTTGTCAACCCGAAGGACATTACTAGAAATTCATAGTGCCCGTAGCGAGTTCTAAAGGCTATTTTAGATATATCCTCTTCTCTGATTCTCAACTGATGGGACCCCGACCTCAAGTCTATTTTTGAAAAGTACTTTGCACCCTGAAGTTGATCAAATAAATCATCAATTCTTGGCAGTGGGTACTTGTTCTTAATGGTAACTTTATTCAACTACCGATAGTCGACGCACATTCTGAGAGACCCATCTTTCTTCTTGACAAACAGGACCGGGGCACCCCACGGTGAAACACTCGGCCTGATGAAGCCCTTGTCAAGAAGGTCTTTCAACTGTTCTCTCAACTCATTAATTTCTGCTGGAGCCATCCTATAAGGAGGTATAGATATGGGCTGAGTGCCTGGCATGATATCAATGCCAAAGTCTATGATTCTTTCAGGAAGAAGTCCGGGAAGGTCATCTGGAAATTCTCTAACAACTGGCACAGACTGAAGAGTTGGTGGTTCTGATTCTGGATTAATGATGTGAGCCAAATAGGCGAGACACCCCTTACCGATTATTCGTTGTGCCTTAAGGTAAGAAATAAACTTACCTACAAGCGATGCTGAACTACCCTTCCACTCTAAGACTTCTTCATTTAGAAATTGGAACCTGACTATCTTGGCATGACAATCTAACATGGCATAGCAGGAAGACAACCAATCCATACCCATGATCACATCAAAATCCACCATTTATAACTCTATGAGATCGGCTTTGGTGTTGCGACCTTGGACTGAAACTATACAACCTCTATAGACTCTGGTGACTTTCACTGAGTCGCCAACTGGAGTAGATACTAGGAATGACTCACTAAGTTGTTCAGGTTCTAGTTCGAGGTTAATTGCAAAGTATGGAGTCACATATGAAAGTGTTGAACCTGATCCATTATGGCATAAGCATTATGTGAGCAGACTAAAGGTATACCTGTAATAACTTCTACAGATGCCTCTGCACTCTGACGATCAAGTGTAGCAAACAAACGGGGTTATCCCCCTCCCTGGGTGACTCGATCTGCACCTTTGCCCCATACCCGGCCTGATTATGAGAACCACTAGCCTGGGGTGGTGCAACTGCAGTAGCTGAGGAACTAGAAGGACGAGTTGATCCACCAATAAAATTACATCGCAACTTTGGGCAGTTGGCTTTTATATGACCAATGTCTCCACAATGATAGCAACCATGAAAACAGAGCTTGCCCTAACCTAAATGTTGTTGCTTACATGTTCCACAAAGACCTTGTTGGTGTGAATGTTGCTCAGCCTGACTCTGGCTATGTGAGGATGATGTCCTAAAATTTTGATTCTGGCGATACTGATTTCCATAACTCTGAGTACGTCTGAAGGAAGACCCACCACCTGACTGATGACTAGACTGAGCTGGTGCTAATGACTCCTTATTAGAGGAATCCCTTCCACCTCCTCTGGATGTACCATTAAACCTGCACGCTGTCCGGGCTTTCTTGTTATGCTCTTTTTCTTCTCTCCTTTGTTGTCTGCCTTTTTCTAAGTGCTTGGCAAATCCCACAATAGAGGAGAAGGTTGTCATCCCTACTGCTGTAGCTGATATCATATCCTTAATGTCGTAAGCTAAACCGCCAACAAACCTGCGAATCTTTGCTTTTTTTATCTTAACAATGTGAAGAGCATGCTTAGCCAACCCTTAGTACTCTTGCACACTTATATTCCCTTGCTTAAGTTGTTCGAACTCTGTAGACTTAGCTTCCCTATCCTCTTATGGGATAAAGTTAGCCATGAAGGCCTCTTCAAATTCTTCCCAAGTAGGCAGACCATCATCTTCATCTCTTTCCTTTTCCCATATCTCAAACCAAGCGCCAGTCATATCTCTAAGCTGGTAAACAGCCAGCTCCACAGCTTCATCATCAAATGCTTTCATCACTCGGAGGGATTTCTTGACACCCTCCAGCCACAACATTGGATCTTCATCAACTATAGAACCATGGAACACTAGAGGACAAAACTTCAAAAATTCATTCACTCTTGAGGACTCAGAATTGTTCTATCTATTTGATTGAGGTGAAATCTCATCTCTTCTCTCGTTCTGGTTGGCCATAAAGGATTTAAACATCTCCATAGCAGTGTTGACAATATTATACATCTGACCCACATTGGGAGAGTTGCGAGTACGAGCCATTTCTACGAGTTCTGGAGAAACGAATACATTAGATATTTTCTTAGAGGTAGGATCTACTGCACGATCTAAAGTATGAAAAAATGAAATTTTTCCTAAATGCTTGAAGCCACTTGTTTATAAGTATGGCGCGCTTCATACCCATAAACAAGACTCTGCTAACACGGCTTCATAGACCCCTAGGACTCCTTAAACCTGAGGCTCTGATATCAAGTTTGTCACGACTCATTTTCTGAACAAGCCAGGACCGGCACTCGATCACTAAACATGACCGAGCGAACCATCTTTGTTTATCAAATTTATTATAACTCCAAACCTTATATGCAACAAGGCAATACTCTAACCAAATACTTTTGATTACTTTTAAATATTTAAATAAATCAACTCCAAAACTTTATTTGTAGTAACTACTGAATTACTGCTAAGTTATTATCAAAAACATCTGAATCTTAACCCAACGACTATGTCTATGAAGCCTCTACTGATAAACTGACGCACTACTCAGGACATAAGATTTCTTTCAGTTCTCTAAGTAAACAAAGAAATAACTAAATAAAGATGACTCAAAGGAACACTCCACGAACAAAAGCGGAGCTCACCAATAGCACTGGAAGAGAAGGAAGTCCTAACCCGTAGCCTACTCGCCTGCAAAACCGGTTCCTATGTTGTACCGCAGACCAACGTAGGTTCCCAAAAAAGAACGTCAGTACCATCCATTATACTCAGTGAGTCTCAATAACAGGGGACACAACTTTAATACAATACATCTTACGAGCAAAGAATATAAATGCATAGAAAACATAAAGCTTCTAAGAACAATTCTAAAATAATAGCATAATAGTAGTTTATGAATATTCTAAAAGAAATTCTTTTCTTTTTCTAAAAAACATTACTTCTCTTTATACTTTGGGAGTTCCAACTATCCTGACTTAATTTTGTCTCAGTCACCGTGTGATCGGCACAGGTTCGATCCCAACCTGATCGAATAGGCCCAATCTACGAGGTGTCACTCGCTTCATGGTTCTCAGCGCTCATGTATCATATCTTAGCATCGCTAAGTAAATTCTCAACAACGAGACTCTCAGCTCGTGTGCTCCCTACTTTGGCACAAGTAGTTTCAGGAAGTCAACGCCTTGGTCAGGACCCTCGGCATGGACGATGACCCCTTCTTAGAATAAAGGATACTCCTAAAAAAAAATTTCTTTCTAAAACTTCTTCTTGTGACTTTTCAAGTCTAAATCTTTCAAACATACTTATTCTAGAATTCTTAAATGTAAGGTAGGGCATAAGAATGAAATAAACATTCAAAATTTCTAAATATTCTTGCTTTTTCATGAATTTTCAACATGAAAATGGCATATAAGAATAATACAAAAATCTGAAAATTTACACACATATATCATAATAAATCATCTAAACTTTTGCTAGAACAATTCTAAGTTAATAGGTACTCACTCTCTCCAATTAAGTAAATATAAAATCTTTTAAGCAATTTATCAAACACCTTGTATACGTGCTTTCTGAGTTAAACCACTTTAGTAAAGGGTTATATCAACTCACCTCAAAACTTCTCGAGCCAATACGTAGGCTCCAGTCCAATTGCCACCAGTCAAACAATCGATTCTACAACAACCAGTGCATTTTAATCAATTTTAAAATACTACGCCTAAATATGAAATTTATTGTTGATATTGAGGAAACAGGGAATTAACTATTCAATTCTTACCTATTACTACTGTAGGGTAATTGACAATAGGAGATTTTACATACCTGAGTTCAAGAATTAGTGATTTGTAAGAAACCCTAGATTTTTCCGTTGCCTGCGTGAGTTTCCCGGCTCTCTGTTTCGTGAGTTTGCTCTATTTTTGGTCTAAGGCTTTTGCAATAACAGGACGTTGTTCTGTTTCATTAAGGCTTGAAGCCTTTTTATTCCATCAGCCCTTTTATGGGCTTTAGGCCCCTTTTTTTTTAACTAATAATTAATGATACCCACTTTTAATAATTAATAATATTAAAATTATTAATATTTCTCTAATTGTATATCCAATTATTTAAGTGTATATATATTTTTTCATTATAGGCAAGAAAATATTAATAATAATAATTTAATTTTATAAATAGCGTGTCTCAAAACTTTTATAAAAATGTGGAGTGTTGCAGCAAAATCCCTTTAACTGGAAATTGAAGTCTCTGAAGGGCTGTTTGTGTGGTCCTTCTTGACAAAATACTGACAGAAACAGCTAATGCAATTAAGAACTCCTCTTTCTATTTAGTATTTAATTTAAAGTCTTAAATAATTATTTGATGTTCTAGGTAACTGGAGCAACTATTGATTGCTGAAATTATTTAGTCGCTAGCATATCAACATTAACAAAAAAATTCAAGCATTTAAACCTGTATTCCACACAACTATCTCATATGCAAAGAAAAACTTCAGTAGTACGAGTATGACGCGTTAGTTGCCTTCAACGCTATAATAGGATCAAAATTCACCTAAATAGTCTTGAAACGTGGTAGTTTGTCCAAAAAGTATCCACCGTTGGTGAAAAATAATTAAGACAATATATATGTAATATGAAAGGTAGCGTGAGATCCTTTCTCAAAGACTCAAACACGCAATTCATTTGATCTTTTCCAAAAGAAAATGTTATTTTCCCAAAGTACGAAACACAGAGAAATATTTTCTTTTATAAGGATGGTGTTAAAACAAACTTGTGCACGCCTCAATCAGTTAATTAAGATTGTTACTCCAACTGTTTCACCACTAAGTCTTAGCCTTGGGACAAATAAAAAAACTTATTCGTCTCTTAATAATATCTCTGTTTTAAATTGGCAATGAGGTCCCAAATATTTTAGACCTGTTAAATGGCTCGTGATTCTTATTTCTTATTCTGAATATAGGAAGAATCGTGCCAAAATTCATTTACCACACGATAGAGGCGAGCGGTCAAACATTCTTGCCACTTGTAAGGGGAGTACGGAACCAAAATGTGGTTCTTTTGGACTCAAACTACACAAATAGGTGGTAAAAAAATGACCTTTTTATATATAGCGCCATAATACCTGGCGCTATATACTAACAGTAACGGCACCGTTAAGGTATAGCGCCAGGTATTGTGACGCTATACTGTAAAAGCTGACATGGCTAGGTATAGCGCCACAATACCTGACGCTATATATACATCATTAATGTATAGCGCCATGTATAGTGGCGCTATACATAGATTTTCTTGGCCCCACCAATAATTCGTGACTTCAATAATTCAAAAGCGTATAGTGCCAACTTTTTGGGTGCTATACCTATATAAAAAAAAAAAAATCTCGGCTAGCCATTTCCTATATAAAGAGGTTAGGATTGTATAGAAATTCATTCAAAAATTTGTTACCTCTTGTTGAAACATTTATTGTTCTTAAATTCTCCAGCATTTTTTCATTATGTCTGAAGAGCGTAGAATAAGAGTTTCATTATATTGGGGGGGAGGTGAGGTTGTGATGGAGAATAACTCCGTGGGCTACAGTTTACATGCTCAGTGTCATGTTAAATTGCCACTTACAATAGAGTACGATAAATTGATATCGTTGTTATGCAAAAAACTGAATGTGAGGAAACGTTCAGTGATACTTAAAGTAACCGGAAGATATCCGTATTTCGTCACTCTGCAAGGGGTTTCTTTTTACTCGGAGTTTAACATCGACGATGATGAAACTTTGAGTGATTTTCTGAGGACTCCGGACGAATGCCGGGAATTTCTTGTAATCACAATGTTGGAGATGTATGTGAAGGTCGAAGACGTTCCAAAAAACGAGGTTGTGCGTAGCAGAGATAACCCCCAGACATCGGGTGGTTATTATGGAGCAGTTTTTGCAGGACAGGTTTCGGATGAAAGAGTTTTCCTTGATTTAAACTTATCACCGCCGACGAATGAGCAGCGAGAAAATAATTTATACCCTGCTTTCCATAATTCACAAGACGAGTGGTAAACTTCAATTTTCATTTGTGTTAATTATGTATATTTTTGGCGTATTGAATTTGTATTAACGCTCATATATTTAATAGGGGGTACCGGCCGGATATGAATTTTACAAGTGGCCCATCCGGTAGTCATCACTTAATTGAAAACGCCCATCATGAAATTTCATCACATTACGACTTGTAAGTGAAGTGATATAGCCATATGGAAATCATTTATTAATTCAGTAGCTTATATTTTTGTTGGTTGTGCAGTGAAAACGAGCAAGTTGAACCACCCATACTCACTCAATTGACCGAAAACGACGTATTACATCGGGATCTGGCAGATGCACAGAGTGAGGAACAGAACAGTGATTACGATAACAATGCCGATGAATCCGGAGACGAGACACCCTTTTTCGTGAGGATGGTGATGAGCAGGATGAGGAGGAAGGACCTGATTTGAAGAGAGACCCCCCTAGACGAAGAGTGTATGAGTCCGAAGTGTCATTTCATTCAAGGGAGATTCCTTACATTGATAACTTGCTAACCGTGCCGGATGTGGAAGCTCTAACAAGGGATTTTGATGAAATTCAGACAGCAATTTGGGATGAGTCTAGACCAACGGTGCTTGCAAAGGGGATGCTTTTTCCTGATAAAACGCGCTTAAGCAGGGCTTGTAAAATGCACAACGTAAAAGAGTGTCGTGAGATGCATGTATGGGAGTCAAGTACGATGGTATACAAGGTTGTTTGTCGCAGGTGGTTTTGGCCATGTAATTGGATGTTGCGTGCGACCAAGGAGAAGACAGGTATGTGGAAAGTGGGTAAATACATTCCCATCCACACATGCGAAATTGATACATTCAACGGGAATCACTTCAACTTGGATATTGACTTGATTTCTCTTGTACTTATTCAGCATATCGAAGCGTCCATAAGGTATACAATCAAAGAGTGTATTACATCGGTCCACCAGGAATATGGCCATACCATTACGAAAAGAAAGGCATTTCTAGGGCGCAAACGAGGGTTTGAAATTGTCTACGGTAATTGGGTTAAGTCATTTGCATCTCTGCCAAAGTACATGGACGCACTGCAGCACTTTAACCTCGGGACAGTTGTTGAATGGAAGCTTGAGCAGAGTCCGGGAACACCAGAATACATATTCAATTACGTTTTCTGGGCGTTTAAGCCAGCAATTGATGGTTTTTCGCATTGCCGGCCAGTAATATCCATAGACGGAACTCATGTCTATGGAAAGTATGATATCAAGCTATTGATAGCTGTGGCAGTGGATGCTAATGGACATATATTTCCTCTAGCTTTTGCTGTTTGTGCCAATGAAAGCACAGAGACGTGGACGCTATTTTTGAACCACATGAAAGAGCACGTTGTCAAACAGCGTTCAGGTATTTGTCTAATATCTGATCAGCACGGTGGTATATTAAGTTCTGTGGAGAACTTGTCTGCATGGCAAGAACCTTATGCATACCACCGTTACTGTGTGAGGCACTTTAAGACCAATTTCTAGAAGGCACATCCCAATAAGGATCTACATGATTTGATGTGGATGGCAGCAACAGACCACCAACAGCATAAATTCCGGAGGCATATGGATTCTATCAGGCAAGAAGACGAGGCAGCCTATCGTTGGTTAATGCGACATGACCCTGAAAAGTGGACGTTGCATGCGGATGGTGGAAGACGATGGGGAATTCTTACTATAAACGTGTCAGAGTTCTTCAACGGGTTATTGCAGTCGGCAAGAGGATTGCCCGTCACAGCCATGGTGCGGATATCGTTCAAGCAGATGGCGGAGAGGTTTGTTCAACGGTCTGTAGCTGCAACGGAATTGATGGAGAAGGGTGTTGAATTTATGCCAGTGCCTATGAAGAGATTTGAGAAATACAGACGACGAGCACATTGGCATTCATTTTTGCAGTATGATAACGAAAGAGGTATTTTTGAAGTTCGCACCGCTATCCATAATAATCGGAGTAATAATGTACATACTGTAAATGAATCTGTAAGGTTATACTCCTGTGGGAAATGATCCATCTACCACATGCCTTGCTCACATGCCATCAAGTATTTTCAACGTTTTGGTTATGCGGAGACCAACTATGTTGATCAACAATATAGTGTTTCCAAGTACCTAAACACATATAGTGGTTAGTTGCAGCCAATGGGTACTGAGCATTATTGGCCTCCGGAACCATTTAAAATGGTGTGTAACAAGTCCTATTTGCGTAAAAGACAGGTGCAGAAGAGAACACGTATACGGAACCAAATGGATGTTAGTGACACCGTTTATGCACGCAAATGTGGTATATGCTCGCAAACAGGACACAACCGTCGTAAATGTCCTTCAGCTGGTTTGGGTGGCAAAACTAATCAAGCTCGTGGTGGGTGTTCTTCTAGTGTACCTAACTACCCATGAGTTGATGTTGTAATAATTAGTTGTTATATCTATGTTGCAAGATTTATGAAATAAAATTATGCTTGTTAACTATTATTTGTACTTTCCCATTTTACCTATTTAAATAATAATTTAATAAAATTATCTGTATATTTATTATGTGTGTGTTGTCTTGTCGAACTGAAAAAGCTGACCAGCTGACATAAAGTTGTCTTGTCAACATCATGATATTTAACACGCAAAGTATAGCGCCATTAGATAGTCCGTTATGTGTGTGTTGTCTTGTCGAACTGAAAAAGCTGACCAGCTGACATAAAGTTGTCTTGTCAACATCATGATATTTAACACGCAAAGTATAGCGCCATTAGATAGTACGTTATGTGGGTGTTGTCTCGCCTATAAATAACGGGCTCATTGTAGTTATGTTGTGTGCTCAAAATTTACTAAAAGGAAATATTTTATTAAAGGTAAGGTTTTTTTACTAAAAGCAAATATTACACAAATGGCTCAACCTCTTCGTCCACCAAAGTGCAACTGTGGAAAAGCATGTTTGATGCAAAATTATTGGGAAGGTGGTGAAGTTGAACGCCGCTACTGGCACTGTATGAACCAGTTTTACAAGGTTCCCGGCGAATCTATTTGTGATTTTCAAGAATGGGTTGATGAACCATGTTACAGAGAACAACTACAGTTTCTTCATAATATGTGTTTAAGACAACAGGAACATGAAAAAGAAAGCAATAGAATTATTGCAGACTTGAGGGCAAACCTGAAGGAGGTGGGAAAAGAAAAATGGAAAACACAATGGAATTGTGAAGCACAAAAGGATCGAAAAAAAATATAAACTGGAACTTGCGGAGGTGAAGGCAAAACTGAAATAGGTAGAAGAAGAAAAAGAACAACTGGAAGAACGATTTAAGTGGTTGGAGCGGAGAATAAATAGCAACCGGGGCTAAACATTGGCATGTATGTGTTTTGTGTATTTTTCATATTTCATGTATTTTTATTATGTTGGCCTACTATGTTTGTGTTTGTGATTGTGTTTGTGCTGTAGTAATGTTTTCCTTGTGTTTTGTACTAAATTTTATTTTAATTGAAGTAGAAGATAAGTTTAAGTGCTTGAGTTGTACTACATTTTATTTTAATTGAAATGGAAGTTAAGTTTAAGTGCTTGTATTGTACTAAATTTTATTTTAATTGAAATGGAAGTTAAGTTTAAGTACTTGTGTTGTACTAAATTTTATTTTATGAAACTATCAAACGAACGGAGAACTAAAAGAAGTAATGCGCATATTCGATTAAATAATATTGTTAATGTATACAAAAATATTATTTACACCATGTCAATGTGTCCCGCATCCGGTGTGTCTCAATGCAGCCGATGGCCTGAGGCGCATCCCCTCCCACCCGGGTACGCTATCGGGATCATCATCATCAAGTCGTCTCCTTATAGCCAGATGCGGTGCAGGATGACATGTATTGGTGATGCTGTCAGCTCCAGTAGAAGGCTACATAATAATATGAAACTTAGTGTAGAAAACTATATAACAATTCACAACAATTTATATTGTCTTACCATCATCGTCTCTAGATCCTGAATGTAGTCATCTGTCGCTGCATCGCATGAAGCCTTAAAAGGAAATTAATAAAGTTAAAGAAAATAAATAAGTTACAGTTAACACAAATTCAAATTCAATACTAATAAACTCATACATGCGCATGTGATGTGGAGCCATAACTCAGTCGGCGCCCACTATAAAAATCTCGGGTCGGTCGATCCTCAACAGTGGTAGACGGGCCTGGGCAGTATCTACCCCAATCCACTCCTTGAATATCCGAGCCCGTGATCAATAACTGACCCGATGGGGTCACCTGCGATGGCACTGGAGTGCGATAAATTCCAAGGTTGTAAGACGGCATGTCCGTCTCATGCATGCCACCTGCCATATCAGCAGCAACATCATCAGCAGCAACCTCAACGCCCCCTTGCTGGGGACCACCTCCTCTCCGCCCAGGTCCACATCGTCCGGCACCACCAGCTCGTCGTCCACCACCAGCTCGTGGGATACCACGACCCCAATGGTACTGCACTGGGTCCATATAATCAGCCTCGTGCGCCAAATGCTGATCCGATCGGGCTCGCTGCAGTATCTGGGCAGCCACATCCATGAATCGACGACTATACTCCTACATGGCCACAGGATCGTGGACATAACTCTGCATCTGCTGCCCCATATGATAGACGGTATGCAATCCAATCGCCTGCACAAAGTAAAAAATATAAACTACATATTTGGCACTAAATTATAGCTATATAACTAATAATAACAGAAAACATACCAGGGCCTCGTGTCTCCCGGTGTATGGGACGTACCGACCGTGTGCCTGATGAACTGGGTTCCCGATAAAAAGTCGGGAAACAGTGCGGTACCATGCCATATAACGTGGAATAGGAAAGTGCTGCGGAGGTGGGGTCAAGTCCCCTCGCCTGTCCCAGGTACCCAACTGCTCGTTAAGCCATGCCATAAATGTGTCGTCTGCCTTGGACCGATCATCCCTCTCATAATGTAAAGCATGCCATGCAAGCGGAGTCGGTAAATGTTGCGGCAGGCCAAACTGATGAAATACCCGCTCGGAGGCATGGTGCTCGACAATATTGAGGCATATGAGCGGGACAGAAGCCCTCCAAATATGTCGGCCGAACGTGCAATACGCCGGCAGGGTACCTATCACTTCATCGTTGTACGGCGTCCAGATGAACTATCAAATAAGAACACAAACCGTTAGTATGCACAACACTAAGTTAATCTATAACAAGTAAGTTTAGTTAGATATTCACCTGTGCGTCTTCCAGCAGATCCAACACATCCCTGCAGAGTGGGAGATTATGATGGGCATCATACTCTCGTGCAAGAGTACGACACATAACCCACCTACAGGCTAGAAGGAGTTGCGGAATTTCTACATTAGCCGGTAGTTGTGGTAGAGGTGGCTGAAACTGCAGAAATCGCTCCCAGACCCAAACCTAACATACAAAGTTGACGTAAAGTATAAGATTAACTATAACTAGGTAGAATTGTAACTAATGGACATATTATTTGAATATGTTGTCACCTGTAGAAGCGACAGAAAGCCACCAACGTCTCTCTGTGTGCCGATGCAAGCCCGGCACATCTGCCTGTACAGATATGAGATGACATCACCACCCCAGCTGTACAAAAATGTATCCTCGAACCGGGCAATATGATGCAAAAAACGGAGGCTCACTAGGTTCCCCGAAGTGTTCGGGAACAAGACCCCCCCAAATAGAAGGAGCAACATCAGCCTCGTATATCGCTGTACATCCACCTCTGCAGACTCATCGGTGATAGTATGGTGGATCTGCACCAGGTGGTCTCTAATGGGGACCAACTGTATACGACTGGACCCAGACACTACCGCCTCGTCTTCCGGCATGAAACTCGTGAGCATGTGCAGCATATCCCAATATGCCTGCCGCGAATAATATTTTATGGTCGCAGGCAGTAAAACTAGCAAGCCATCAGCGGACAGGCCATATAAAATCTCAGCGTCCTGGAGTGTGATGGTGGCCTCGCCGATGGGCAAATGGAAAGTGTGCGTCTCCGGTCGCCACCGCTCAATCAAGGCCGTGATCAAAGCATAGTCGAGCTGTATCCGGCCAATCCTAATAATCCTATATAATCCCATCTCCTCCAAGTAATGGACCACGCAGGGATATAGAACGCGGGGAGGACTCAAAAACTCCCATAATAGATCCACTCTCCTAGCCCGGAAAGTCTGCGTAAGCAACTGTCCGTCTCATATATACTCGGATCTATGCTGGGGATGTAAGGCTAATAGATCCAACGTCCGGGGGCCGGGATGTGTAGTCGCGTCCATGTCGTCAACTGTAAATTCATATTTTTTTAATAACTTAATTGTACAAATTATATATATATGGGTTCAGGGCTCGATATTTTGAGGACCAGTGACACTAAACTATCATTAATAATTATGTGTTTTTATTATAATTTAAATTCATATTTTTTAATAACTTAATTGTACAAATTATATATATATATATATATATATATATATATATATATATATATATATATATATATATAAAGGTCTGGATTTTACTACGCTAAAAAATAATCTAAATTAACCATAAACAACAAATAAATTTAATTGCAAATAAAATACAAAACGGCATGAAAACACATATATATAAATCAGGATATTAACAGACAAATTTATCTTACTAATTTATATTTTTTAGAAAACACTAATATTAAATCCGGATAAATTTAACATGCTAGTTTCGGAAAAAAAAACACAAACCGAAATAGAACACATACAAATCAAATAATATACATTATTATAACTATTTCAACTTAAAATAAATCGAAATACCTCGATTTAGAATTTTGTCAAAGCAAAAAAATTAAAATTTTGACTCCGGAATTGTGAATCAACAATAGCACAAAACTCTACTCGAATGTGGGACCCTTTTTCTTCGAGTTTTATGTGTCGGGGGGACCCAAAAAAAAAAATTTAAAAAAATGGCAGAAACGAGGTATTTGGTGGGGGCCAAGAAAGATGGGGGTTTAAAAATGGAGGATAAATCGAGTGGAAGACGGAGGGGTATAAAATATCTATGTATAGCGCCACTATACCTAGCGCTATACATTAATGATGTATATATAGCGCCAGGTATTGTGGCGTTATACCTGGCCATGTCAGCTTTTACAGTATAGCGCCACAATACCTGACGCTATACCTTAACGGTGCCGCTACTGTTAGTATATAGCGCCAGGTATTATGGCGCTATATATAAAAAGGTCATTTTTTTTACCACCTATTTGTGTAGTTTGAGTCCAAAAAAACAACATTTTGGTTTCGGATTCCATGTAAGGGGCCCAGAGCTGCTTTGTGTGCGAGGATAGTAAGTAGTACTTATTATTATTGGGAAAGATTGCAAAATTTGATGTTAATTTTAGTTGTGAGCCAAAAGCCACGTCATCTGTTATCAACCACCAGTTATCACTGGCCCTGCATTTTTTGTTCTTTAGTCTAAAAATAACTATGCCACAAACAAATTTCTCCCATAGATGATAGACCAATATAAAGCTGCAGCTTGGAAGTGAATTTAGTCACTAGTAATTAAACCTCAATTCAGAAACAATGGGACTGAGAGCTATTCCCTTTACAGCTTCTCAAAATGGTATTATGCCAAACTATTTGGGTGGTTCAGATCAATATTTCCCTAGTACTATTCTTCCTAGCTCAAAACTTGTATTCGCAGTTTCAGCAAAGGCAAAGAAAGAGGATACAGAAGAACCCAAGGAAAAAAAGAAGCAATCTTTGTTTTCAAGTGTAACAGAAGCTCTCGATTTTTCTCAGGTTAGATCAGCTAAAGACGCCGAGCTTATCGATGAAGCTAGAGAAGCTACTCAATCTGGCGAGAGGATGTCCAGAGAACAGGTATTAATCATTTGCCAATAACTTAGATAACTACACAAAACGTGAATTGGTAACCTGAAAAACAAAATATGTTATCTGCTACACAATATGTTAAACTATATTGATAGTATTTTAAAAAAAAAATATTTACGCTGTCGGTGTGTATAAGTTACGTCTATTTTTTATTACATGTACTTGTTTACTTATGAAGACCTATTAATGGCCTTTCTATAGTATGGAGCTCTGAGAAGGAAGATCGGCGGGACATACAAAGATTTCTTCAAGTCCTACGTTGAAGGTAATTAATTATAACTGATCAATATAACTTCTACTACATTAAAATGTAATTAATATGTGGCTTAGTTGAAGGTAATTAATTATAGCTAATCATTTTTAACTTTTGCTCCCTCCATTCACTTTTACTTGGCAGGTATATTAAAATTGGATTTTTATTTTCACTCGTCACTTTACGCATATCAAGAAAAGTTTAAAAAAAAATTTGTTATACCCACAGTATTTATTACTCATTTCAACTAATTTTCTCAAAGCCAATAAAATATGCATCAATTAATATGAATATCGTGGTAAATTATGTACTTCATTTATTATTTCTTAAATATCATGAAAAATCAAAACGCGTCAAGTAGAAGTGAACGGAGGGAGTATATTACAAAGAATGTAATTAATGTGTGGCTTAATTAGCACGCAATTGATCGTTTCAAATTGTTTTTCATTGAAACAGTAAAAGGGGAATATGTGGAGGAGGGATGGGTAGACAAGACGTGCAAGGTTTGCAAGAAGGATACGAGAGGAGAAGCACGGCAAGTGGACAATTTTGGAAGATATGCACACGTGGCTTGCCTTGAGAAGTCCAAATCTGGAAATTTTTTCACCAACCTCTTCTCAAGATGAATTCTATCGAGGACCACTTAGTACTAATTAATTCATATTTTATTTTTGTTTGTATCTTTGTGTTCATGGATACCTTTTATAAACTCGTAAAAGTACAAAAACTTTTTTTTGGTCGAAATTTCCAATATCATTATTACAGCATTCTCTTTGGCCATTTTGTACTTCTTTCTCTTCGGATGTTGAAGAAAATGAAACTAGAAAGCAAATTAGGAGTCATCCTGATGAGTGTCAGTGGTCTAAGCCTGTTACTCCGAAAGCCATGCTTGAGGGTGTACTAAGTTAGGTTGATTCGGAGTTTTTAATTATCAAATTAAATTAATGGTGTCGAATTTTTAAATTTTGTTTAACCTAAAAACGGATAATAATTAAATTTATACGTGGTTTTAAGGACACGTGATTTTACTTGGCACAAACTGAAAAAATACGTAAATTGATATTAAAATTAACTATAAATAAAAATAAAAGCAAACCAAAGGAAATGTATAGTTTTGGTCCTCGAGCTAGGTCGCCCTCGTACCAAACGAATATTCCACTGGTAAATATGAACAAAGTAATGGAGTATTGAAAGCTTAAGAGAAAAGTAGTGTATTGCTTCGTATTGCGTGAAAATGATGCTTTTTACAAATGATCAGATCCCCTTTATATAGTAGGGGAGTCCTACCCTTGATAAAATTCTAAATACAATAAGAAATCCCATGATTAGCTAATTAATCGACCTTTTCTTGATACGTACCGAGATTTCAACCGCGATCCTCGTCCGATCGCGGATATTTCGTCTTTCCGTTATTTGGTTCGGTAAGCTTCCCTCGATCTTGCTCAATCTCTATCCTTCATGGTCTCGATCTTGGCTGATCTCGATCTCGATCTTGGCTGATCTCGATCTCGATCGGTCTCAGGGTCGTGAGTTCGGCAATCTATCTTCGCATTATGGTCCGATATAAAATGAGGTCAAGCCTTGGCCTGCCATGTTCCAGTCTCGATTAGTCATACAAAAAAGGCAAGCCCGATTTTGACTGTATACAGATAGTCCTCTCGTTTCTCGGAGAGAAGATGACGAGAAACGATATGAACTTTTTCAATCCTGACTCGACGGGCCATGACGTCAGCGACGAACCCGGCTATGACATCAACGACAAGTGGATACTGAAACGTCTCGTTGGTTCGGGTACTGAGGCATTAAATGCCTGTCAGTTGTTGTCGGCCACCACCGATTCTGAACCGTCGATAACTACCTATAAAACCCAAGCCTTTCCTCATTCAAACTTTTACGTTCTACCCACTCTAGCTTTTTCTTCGATAAATCTCTTTGCTTAGCAATTTTCATACCCAAATTTCTTGAACCCTAATCAAATAGCGTATCATCCCAATTCTCTTTTCTCTTGTTCATCAATGGCTAAAACTTCCAAAATTGTGCCACAAAAGGAGGCTGTTTCTTCATCACGACCTGTCGGCAATGAGGCTCCGGCGGAACCCCACCCTGAGGATTTTGTTCTGACGGGGTGCCCAACCAACGCTGAATTTAAGCTCGAAAAAACTCCCGCAGTGCTGGGCTGATGTGAACCGATCTCGAGGTATATATGTACCATTACCAAAGACATTCTCAAAAAGGTAAAGGAGGCGTGTCACTGGGTGAACAAGGACGTAGTAGTTCGTACTCCTGAGGAATCGATCACCACATACGTGGAGGGGTATCTAAGTGTTTACACTTACCCCTTCACGATGGATCCCTTAGACCCCATCATCGTTGCCTTTTACAAGAGGTACGACGTCACCCTCGACCAAATCCACCCTTCATTCTGGAGAATAGTCATTCTCCTTCGCTTCTTCACAAGAAAAATTGAGGGATGTCCCTTCACCCCCGATCACCTCATGCGCCTCTACAGTCTCCGGCTCTATCGAGGGATTGATTAAGCTTGTCCATCGGGCCAATAGAGCCCCGTTCTCCAATATAGACGAGTCTCGGGATCGAGGCTGGATAGGCTGATTTGTCCGAATAAAGATTTCAGACCTGATCCCCGCTGAAGATATGTCGTTCCCTAAGAAGTGGAACATGAAACGTAAGTACACTTCACCTTGAATGTTTAATTTGTTGTTTTACTTCCTATTTCCTTTGCTCATGTATGTTTTGGTGTTGCAGCTGTGGCCCAGATGCCGGAACCAATTCTGGAACTTAAGCAATGGGTCGAAAGCCTAGTGTCACAGAGACCCTACTCCAAACGTGCCTGGATGGAGTTGTCGAAGGGCCAATGGGAGGCCCGTAATCATGGTAGGTTTCTTCCCTGGAATAGCTATTGCCTACGCTTCTTCTCGAAATTACTCATCCTTTTTCTTTTTGTAGGTCTTGTAAAGGATGTTACAATGAGACTGCCATCTGGTGATGAAGAAGTCTTTCCCCAACCATCTGCTCTGAAGCAGGCCCAAGAGAAGAAGAGGAAAGAGGCTCCGAGTTGCCCGAGCCTGGAGAAGAAAAGCCCGGCAAAGAGATCTCGCAGGTCGAGGGGATGCCGTTACTATGCCTTCGAACTCAATCCACCGATTAAGGGATGAGTCCGAAGAAGAGCAGGAAGAAGACAACTCCTAGGTGGTGGCCCGTGCTCGGGTTGGTGCTTTGACACAAAAGCCCTCCGAACTGGAGGAAGTTGATGATGGAGCTTCGGCCGAAGTTCCGGAGCCAGAAAAGGTCGAGGCCGCTCCGTCCCAAACTGAGATGATCGAGGGAGGAACCAGAGACGAGGCTTCTCGAATAGCTGAAGATGTCTTGAGGGCAGAGTGATTGATATCTCTGAGTCCCCTCAATTTTTGGACGCCACGATCCACGAGGCTGCTAACTTGGTAGGTCGCTCTTGGGAGGGTCCTTAGGGGTCGCTCGAAGCTTTAGTAGATGTCACCGGTCTTGGTGACTTACCGGTGCCGAAGAAGACACCATCACTGGACGTCAGTGGGTCTTCATCGAGCCCAAAACTAGTGGACCTATTCCCGACCCCTAGTCTTAACCCTGATCGTAGGCGTACCATAGTTCTTACTGTTCCGAAGGATGCCCGAGTCTTCTCCCCCCCCCCCTCATGGGGATCGCTAGCTACTTGAGATGCTTGGTGACTGAAGAGGACCAAGCCGCAATGGATGCGGTGGGAGCCGCTTGCCTGTTCAACGAGGCCCAGCATGCTCTGAATCGGGTAACTTCGAGGGCCATTCCATTATCTTTTTTAAATTTTGAGTTGTAGATAACTCTAATATTTTCTCTCTTACTTGTAGGCTTCGGTATTGCACCACGAGGCATTCCTTCAAATCCGGGAGGAGCGCAAGGCTGAGGTTCAGGACCTCACTGAGAAAAGCGATACCTACAAGCTTCTCATTGAGAAGCTTCTGGAAAATTTGGTAATGGCTCGAGATGAGCATGCTGAGATGGCCGAGCAGGTATTCCCAGTGCTTCACGATAGTGAAGATGAGTTGGAGATAACAACTAACGATCTGATTTTGCAGGTCCGTTAGAGACTCGAACGGATCAAGGACCTTCAGATACAAATAGATGACATACGAGCTAAAGTTGAAAAGTTTAAGGGGTGTATGGGCATCTTAGCTTCAAAAAAGGAGGCCATCCAAGCAAAGCTGGAGTCGCCCGAGTCTCAGCCTCGAGCTGCAAGGGAGAAAGCCTCGGCGCAGGCCACGAAAATCGAGGAGCTCCAGTCCCAATTAGATTTGGTTCTCTCCGATAAGGAGAATTTGGCCAACGAACTCGAGATGGCCAAATCTTAGGTGGCCATGGCCAACACTAAAGCTGATGCTGAAGTGGCCCAATTTAAGGTTGACGTCGAGGCCATCCAAGTGAAGTCCAAGAGTATGGTGAATTATGCGAAATGGAAAGCTCGAAGGGAAGCCCTCGAGGAGGTTTAGGCTCAAGGTTTCGATATTGTGGCCGAACTCGAGACTGCCAAAGTAGAGGAGACCAAATCCTGGAAGCTGACCTTTCCTGAGGAAGACTCCGAGAGCCTAAGCGGATTCGAAAATGGGGAAGATCCAGAGAATGGAGATGTTGCCTCCGA
Source organism: Nicotiana sylvestris (assembly GCF_000393655.2). NCBI lineage: Eukaryota > Viridiplantae > Streptophyta > Magnoliopsida > Solanales > Solanaceae > Nicotiana > Nicotiana sylvestris. Next base: position 105,973,652 of record NC_091059.1, on the reverse strand, counting down.
CGAAGACTAGGCTACTCAGGCCTTTGTATTTTTGCTTTCTTTTGTATCTTTTTAGAGGCCATTTTGGCTGTTGTAAATTTTGTATTTGGACGTATATATATAAGTCTTTCTACCCTTTTCGACTCTCAAACTTTTCCTTTGTTTTATTGCTTGTATTCACAAAGGTCAGAGTGTCTTAGCACGAAACATCTTAAGTTGTATATGTTTGAACAAATCATGCCTTCACATTTTTTTAGTTTTGGGGCACTTTGGATTCAGTGTCATCATTAACTTTCTCCCGAAATAAGTAATTTCAAAATATAGTTTTGCCGAGGGTTAGCCTTTAGAACTGGTTATGTAAATTTTGAAGGCCTATTTTTGTTACGATTTCCGGACGTCTCCGAGCCGTGCTAATATGGCCGTGGCCTTTTAATTTTGGGTGTAGCCTAGTGGGCTTCCTTCCCCTAATTATCCAAGCTTGCCTAAGATAACAGTCCCCAAGTGGGTATGATTGTGGCCTTTAACATTCGGGGGTTGCCTGATAGGTCTTGCATCCCCGATATTTTAATAGCTTGATCTATTTCTAAGTTGGTTTCCGAACGACAGTCCCCGAGTGAGGGAGTGACCATCCGAACTTTGATTATAATCAGCCCTTGAGCCCATTTTCTTAAAAGATCGAAAGTACGGGATTGTAAAGTGGAAATTTTTCCAAGACATAAGATAGTTGCAAGGAAGTACTTCTCTTTATTCTCGTCAAAAATAGTCACACATGCGTACATGTTTTATGTCAGGGCTCGAGCAATCTACGTGGGCATGGTTCGTTTTGATCGTTTGGCCCTTATAGTAAATCTTACCTATCAAGACCCTTCCATTTCGAAATAATTTCCTTGCTAGAACAATTCGATATCCGAGTGTAATCCCCCCAGTATTCGAGGTTGATTGTAGAGAAATCTAGGATACTGTAAATACAATCTTTGATACCGATTTGTGAACGGCCTTTGATTCTAAGTTATCACGATCCACTGTTGCCTCGTTAAAAACCTCGTCGGAAAACCCATTTGGGACAAAACCGGTCTAAGGAAAAAAGAGTACAACGCGTGCTTTCAGACCTAAAGACTTCATGCCGATAAATCCATTGTTGTTTCTTATTGACCACCTGCAAGTGTTAGTTTAAAGCAAAAGGAAATATAAAAGGGACGTACCTTAGCAGTAATATCGTTTTAGGTGATGTAGGTTCCAATTGCTCGGTAGTTGTTCTCCATTCATCGTTCCGAGCTTGTAGGATTATTTTTCAATGACTTCGAGAATCTAGTATGGTCCTTCCCAGTTCGGCCCCAATTTCCCTTCATTCGAATTTCGGGTGTCGAGGGTTATTTTCCTTAGTACCAAGTCCCCGACACTGAAATATCGAAGATTGGCTCTTCGATTGTAGTATCTCTCGATCCGTTGTTTTTGGGCGACCAATCGGAAGAGGACGCCTTCACGTCTTTCATCTAATAATTCTAGGCTCATATTCATAGCCTCGTTATTCGACTCTTCATTCGTATATCAGAACCTAATGCTTGGTTCTTCGACCTCGACCGGTATCAGAGCTTCGGCATCATAAACTAATGAGAATGGGGTAGCCCCAATACTAGACTCCGATGTTGTACAGTATGCCCAAAGAACCTCAGGTAGAAATTCCTTCCACTTTCCTTTTGCGTCAGTTAGCCTCTTCTTAAGGTTCTGGATGATGGTTTTGTTGGTCGATTCGGCTTGTTCATTTCCGTTAGGATAATAAGGTGTTGATAGGATTCTTTTGATCTTGTGATCTTCGAGAAATTTAGTCACCTTGCTGCTGATGAACTGCTTTCCATTGTCGCATACAATTTTGGAAGACATCCCGAATCGACACATGATGTGATTCCAAATAAAGTCGATGATTTCCTTATCCCTGAATTTCTCGAAAGCCTGTGCTTCAACCCACTTAGAGAAATAATCAGTAAATTGATCTTTACTTGGGGCCCATGGAATAGGGCCAACAATGTCCATTCCCCACTTCATGAATAGCCATGGGGACAAGACCGAATGAAGTAGTTCCCCCGGTTGATAAATCATCGGTGCATGTCTTTGGCACTTGTCGCATTTTTGAACAAACTTTTTTGCATATTTCTCCATGTCGACCTAGTAGTATCCAGCTTTGATTACTTTGTGGACCAATAATTCGGCACCGGAATGATTTTCGCAAGTGACCTCGTGGACTTCCCTTAGAACATATTCAGTATCTCCTGGTCCCAAACATATTGCTAATGGACCATCCTTTTGAACAAGGTCCCATCTTCAGACTAGGTGAATCGTGCTGCCTTTGTGTGCAGGGCTCTCGATTCTTTTGAGTCCGAGGAAAGTTTTTCATTCTTCAAATACTCTATATATTAGTTTCTCCAATCCCAGGTCAAACTTGTGGAGTTTATATTGGCGTGGCCTTCCTCGACCACTGACCTCATGAGTTGTACGACAGCCCCCCAAATTAAATTCATTGTTTTCGACCGATGATCCTAGGTTTGTGTGGGCATCGACTTCGCTATTCTTATCTCAATGCACATATTGCAAAATCCATTCCTTGAATCGGTGTAGAGTTACTTATAGCTAGTGCAAGTATCTTTGCATTCGATCCTCTCGAACTTCAAAGGTTCTGTTAGCTTGATTCACAACGAGGAGAGAGTCACATTTGGCTTCGATCACCTCAGCTCCCAAGCCTTTGGCTAGTTCGAGACCTTCAACCATAGCCTCATATTCGACCTCGTTGTTAGTCAATTTTACAGTTCTAATAGATTGTCTAACCACGTTACCTGTGGGTGGTTTTAGCACGATGCCGAGTCTGGACCCCTTTGCGTTCAAAGCACCATCCGTAAAGAGGGTACAGATTCCCGAAGATGTACCCGAGTTGACTAATATTTCCTTTTCAACCTCGGGTACTAAGGTCGGCGTGAAGTTAGCCACAAAGTCTGCCGAGATTTGAGACTTGATGGCTATTCGGGGTCGATACTCAATATCGTACCCGCTCATTTCTACAGCCCATTTTGCCAATCGTCCCGAAAGCTCGAGATTATGCAAAATATTTCGAAGAGGATAAGTCATTACAACACATATGGGATGACATTGAAAGTATGGTTTTAGCTTCTTAGAGGCGCTTATCAAAGCGAGAGCTAATTTTTCTAGATGGGGATACCTAGTTTAGGCCTCACCTAAGGTCCGACTAACATAATAGATAAGGAATTGCGTACCTTGTTCTTCTCGGACCAGGACTTCACTTACCGTTATCTCTGATACTGCCAGATACAAGTAAAGCTTTTCATCTACCCTCGACGTGTGAAGCAGAAGCAGGCTCGATAAGTATCGTTTAAGCTCCTCCAAGGCCTATTGGCATTATGAAGTCCATGCGAAGTTATTCTTCTTCTTCAGTAACGAAAAGAATCGATGACTCTTAACGGAGGACCTCGAGATGAATCACCCCAGGGCGGCTATGCGCCCCGTTAACCTTTGTATGGCCTTTACGTTGTCCACTACCGGGATGTCCTCAATAGCTTTGATTTTGTTGGGGTTGATCTTGATTCCTCGATTGGATACTATGAAGCCGAGAAATTTGCCATAGCCGACCCCGAACGCGCATTTTTCTGGGTTGAGCTTCATGTTGTATTTCTTCAGTATACTGAAAGTTTCCTGCAAATGCTTCAAATGGTCCTTTGCTCATAGGAACTTAACTAGCATGTCATCAATATAAACTTCCATAGATTTCCCTATTTGTTCTTCGAACATTCGGTCTACTAGGCGTTGATAGGTTGCACCAACATTTTTTAATCCGAATGGCATTACATTATAGCAGTAGGTACCATACTTAGTGATGAACAAGGTCTTTTCCTGGTCTTTCGGGATCATCTGTATTTGGTTGTACCTGGAATAGGTGTCGATAAAACTGAGGATTTCATGGCCGGCCGTAGCATCGATCATGTGATCGATATTGGGAAAAGGAAAATAATCCTTGGGGCATGCTTTATTTAGGTCTTTTTAATCTACACATATTCTAAGTTTGTTTCCCTTCTTAGGGACTATTACTACGTTCGATAACCATTCGGGATATTTTACTTCTCGCTAACCATTCAGGATATTTTACTTCCCGGATGGACCCTATTTTGAGAAGTTTGGTTACCTCGTCTTTAATGAAAGTGTGTTTGACCTCGGACTGGGGTCTTCTTTTTTGCTTCATCGGATGGAACTTCGGGTCCAGGCTTAGTTTATGGGTGGTGATTTCTGGTGGGATCCCTGTCATATCGAGATGGGACCAAGCAAAGCAATCCATGTTAGGTTTAAGGAATTGAATAAGTCTTCCCCTAAGCTCGGGGGCTTTCCCCGTGCCCAGGTATACCTTTCGTTCGGGCTGATGTTAGGTCAGTATGATTTGTTCCATCTCTTCGACTGTTGACTAAGTGGCGTCGGAAACATCAGGGACTATGAAAGATTGAGGAACCCCATAGTCATCTTCCTCGTCAATCCCCTGCTTCTCTGATTGGGTCGAGGCTGGTGTCTGTGGTTGCTATTTGACCTTTTGTTTTCCCTTTGAAATTGACCCTTTTATTGATGAGAGTGCCAATATCGGTATCACTTTGTCGACGACAAACATTTCCTTGGCAGTTGGTTGCTCCCTGTAAACTATTTTGACTCCCTCTAGGTCGGGAACTTTAGAACCTAGTGAAGGGTCGAGGGCACTGCCCTCATGTTGTGGATCCACGACCTCCCGAATATGGCATTATACCTCATATCACCCTCGATCACATGGAACTTCATCTATTGGATGGTCCCAACCATGTTCACTATCAAAGTTATCTCGCCTTTGGTGGTTTCACATGCGATGTTGAAGTTATTTAGCACTCGAGCCACGAGCACAACCTGATCTAGTAGGCCGAGCTGTTCTACGACCCTCGATCGAATGATATTGGCCGAGCTACCTGGATCAATTAAAACACGTTTAACTTTAGTCTTATTTATAAGTACAGATATTACCAGTGCATCATTATGGGGTTGTACGATCATTTTTCATCCTCGTCATTGAAAGAAAAGGTTCCTTCTGGTATGTAATCCCGAGTTTGCTTCTCCCTTGTGATCGACATCTTGGTGCATTTTAGTACTGGTCCTTGAGGTATATCGACCCCTCCAACAATCATGTGAATCACGTGTAGTAGCTCTTCTTGCTCGTTTTGTCTATTTGAATCTCTATTTTTGAAGTGATTCTTGGCCCGATCGCTTAAGAATTCTCGAAGGTGCCCGTCGTTGAACAACCGGGCTACTTCCTCTCTTAGCTGCATGCAATCTTCTGTTCTTTGACCATGGGTGCCATGATACTTGCACATCTGGTTGGGATTTCTCTGGGCTGGATCGGTCTGCAGAGGTCGAGGCCATCTAGTATCTTTGATACACTCGATCTAATACGATGGTGGATGCATCAGCATTGAGATTATATTTTGATAGTCGCGGTGCTTCTTTGGGCCCGACATCCCTGTCGAAACCATTCTTGCTCATGAGCCCCCAAGAGCTCTAACCACGATTGTTTCTCCTTTCACCTCGAATAGGGTTGCGCCCAGGCCCGTTGCCTCTTCGATCTTAATTGTATGGCTCGTAGCGATCCCTATTCAATCATGGATCTCGGTCGATGTCCCTATTAACTCTATCAATGGGCCTGATAGGATAAATGGATGCGGAAGGATTCCCCAACTGATCGTATTTGACCCTAATCTTTGATTGGTACCGATTATGCACATTAGCCCAGGTAACAGCTGGATATTCGATCAAGTTCTGCTTTAGTTGATGTGAAGTCACCGAGCTTCGTACATTTAGTCCTTGGGTGAGGCCTAAACGACCCAATCATCGGAGACCGGTGGTAGATCCATATGTTCCATTTGGAATCGAGACACAAAATCTCTGAGCATATCGTTATCTTTCTGCCTTACCTTGAAGAGGTCCGACTTCCTAGTCTCGACCTTTATAGCTCTAGCGTGTGCTTTAACGAAGGAATCTGCAAGCATGGCAAAAGAATCGATGGAGTTGGGTGGAAAGTTATAGTACCATATCATCGCTCCCTTCGACAGGGTCTCCCCGAATTTCTTCAACAATACGGACTCGATCTCATCGTCCTCCAGATCATTCCCCTTAATCGCGTATGTGTAAGAAGTGACATGCTCATTGGGGTCGGTTATTCCATTATACTTAGGAATTTCTGGCATGCAGAACTTCTTGGGAATTGGTTTGGGGCCGCGCTCGGGGGAAAAGGTTTTTGAACGAACTTTTTTGAATCCAAACCCTTCAAAATTGGTGGTGCCCCGGAATTTGATCAACCCTAGAATTATAGGTTTCCACTTTCCTGTCATTTGCTTCAATTTGTTTCTCCCCCGATTCAACTCTTTTTGTTAGTTCCTCGAGCATCTTTATGATTGCGGGATCGGTCCCTGATTCATTTCCATTTGATCTCTTTAACACTGATTCGGCCCTACGAACAACTTCTTGTGATGGCTCGGGCTCGATCCTACTCGGTGCATGGTTTTGGTTTTGGAGTTGTGCTATTGCAGCTTGTTAAGCTTGCAACATTTCGAATATCACTCGAAGGTTGATACCGCCTTTTTCACCGCCTTGTGCGTTCTGAACGACTGATCGAACGTCTCTGCAGACGCTACTCTTAGGATCAATGGCCAAATTTGCATTAATGGCAACATGGGAACTGACATCGATTAGGTCTACAGCCGGGAGTCCATCGAGGTTAACTTGAGGCACTTCATTCCCTGGGGTGGCTATGTTGTCGTTTTCGTCATGGAGACCAAGGCCATTGTCTGTGTGTGGGTGTTGCTTGAGAGTTGGACATGCTGATCCTGGAATCAAAGACACTTACAAGAACAAGTATAAAATTGTGTGTATCACAAAAGTTAGTACCAGACAATCACTATTATCCTTATCCCCACGGTAGGCGCAAAACTATTTACCCTAAAAATGGATAACAATTAAAGGAAATGTATAGCCTTGGACCTCGAGCTAGGTCGCCCTCGAACTAAACGAATATTCCACTAGAAAAATATGAACAAAGTAACAGAGTATTGAAAGATTAAGAGAAAGGTAGTATATTGCTTTATATTGCGTGAATATGATGCATTTTATAAATGATCAGATCCCCTTTATATAGTAGGGGAGTCATGCACTTGATACAATTCTAAATAGAGTAAGAAATCTCATTATTAGCTAATTAATCGGTCTCTTCTTGATACATGCCGAGATTTCCGCCACGATCCTCGTCCGATCGCGGATATTTCGGCTTTCCGTTATTTGGCTCAGTAAGCTTCCCTTGATCTTGCTCAATCTCTATCCTGCTTGGTCTCGATCTTGGATGATCTCAATCTCGATCAATCTCAGGGTCGTGAGTTCGGCAATCTATCTTCGCATCATGGTCCGATATAAAATGAGGTCGATCCTTGGCCGGCCATGTTCCAGTATCGATTAGGAATACAAAAAAAAAAAGGCAAGCTCGATTTTGACTGTATACAAATTTATTAACCAAATCGGCCAAACCAACAAAGTCGGATTTTTCAATCTCGGATTTTTCGGGGTTTTTCGGGATTTTTTCTGTTAAAATCTTCATAGCATAAAATATACAACTTGTGCTCCAAATATTTTTTTAGTCCTAATAAGATACAACTATATAATATGTTTTCCAAGAAAATAACACAATAATATGAGATAGGTCATAGCATTATACTAAAATATTCAATAACAAAGATAATAAAATGGTATAAATCAAATGGCCAAATACATATACAACTCATCCAACTTGGCACCATTTTTCATTTTGGCACTCTATCTCTACCTTGTTCCATTTTGACCCTCCAACTCTATTTCTTATGTTCCACTTTAACACATAAGCTGCAATCAGTGCAAAAAATATAGCGCGTGTGTATACACAAATCGAAGGTGTAATAAATATCCAATGAAATATTGCCACCTGATTTTTTCATCCACTGTTAGCCCATCTTCATTCTCTAAGTTCCAAATCTTTCATCTGCCGATTTCATACCTAGCCCGTTTAGATAAAATAAACCCAGAAAAAATACGGTCGGGTTCAGGTATTTTAGTATTGACCCATTTGACATGGATGAAAAAACTAGGCGGCGATATTTAATTGGATATTTATTACACCTTAGATCTGTGTATACACACGCGCTATATTTTTTGCACTGATTTCAGCTTTTGTGTTAAAGTGGAACATAAGAAATAGAGTTAGAAGGCCAAAATGGAACATATAAAATAGAGTTGGAGGGCCAGAATGGAACAAGATAGAGATAGAGTGCCAAAATAAAAAATAGTGCCAAGTTGGATGGGTTGTATATGTATTTGGCCAAATCAAATATTGCTAATTAATAAACCTAGATAAAAATTAACATAATCTAAAAATATTATATATATATATATAGGTCATGCTAAAATAAATATAGCTAATAAGTACTATTAATTACACAACCAAGCACTAAGGGCTCGTTTGGTATAGGGTTATGGGATAATTAATTCGGAGTTAGATTTGAGATGAGTTTATCCCACGTTTGGTTGGGATAAAATCATGGTATAACTAATCCCGAAATTAATTATCTCAGGACTGTAGTATTTTTTTATCCCTATGGGTGGGTGGGATAACTAATCCCGGAATAATTAATCATGGAATAACATGTTTCCCAGCCAAACGAACCCTAAAGAAAAAGATATATTAAGTTATGCATTTTCATTATAAACCGATGTAAAACTAAAAAAAAAATAGATATCCAACACTGTCGACATTCCTATTGTTGAATAGAATTTCTTTTGTTAGCATTAGTATTGATTTGAATTTTGTTTGAGTTACTATATTTATGGGTAATAAAATTTATTTGTCATTCAAGAATGTTAAGTGCAAACTTGAAATAATATGTTAAAAGATAAATTTGTAAAAACAATTTAAGAAATATTTATAAATTACATTACAATAAATATTTATATGTATAAAATATATTTAAAATTTGTATAAATATAATATTGGATTGATTTGATTTCGGTTTGATTTTTCTTAGTTAAAACTAAACCAAACCAATTATGATCGGGTTTTTTTCTAATACTAAACCAAATCAGACCAAACCACAATCGGATTTTTTTTCCGATTTGATTCGAATTATCAATTTGGTGTGATTTATTGGTTTTCTTTGTACACTCCTATCCATGCTGATAAGAATTAATATACGTACAAACTGATCTGAATATCACGATTATAAAATTAATCTGCAATCAAGATCTTTGTACGTGCAAAAAATAAGGATAGATAGAGACCAGGTTAAATTCTCATTACCCTGATACAATCGAAATGTATATTGCTCCCTTTCTTGACTTAAGTAGGAAATGTTAAACAAGAAACCGACTTAAGTGAGGCTGAACTAGGTTGATAAAAAAATTACTAAAAAGAATTCTACCATAAAACAGAGACAAAGACAGCGAGCTTCTGAAATCAACTTGTTTTTAATAAAGTTGTATTGTGAAAAAATTGAGTTTACATATTTAAGTGATTGGAAGATGACGTGCCATGACACGTAGACTGGTCAAAGAGTTATGATTGGCAAAGAGAGACGAGTTGCAACAGATACGAGCAGAGGCATAAGAGGAAGCACAAGCAGATACTCAAAAGATTCAACGCCCGTACCTATTTAAGTCCAGGAATCAAAGGGAATGAATCTGACAGTTCACGGGAGTACAGATACAGTATTTAATGAGCCTTAAATACTAAAAACGTTAGATAATTTGTATTAAATACAATGATTATGTAACATAGCATTTAATGTCTTTAATTGCCTATAATGGTCTTATTATGACAAAGGCAAAACGCATATCTCCGAAGTAGCTGTAAAAGGGAGAGAATGGATCAACATAAACACACGAAATATTATTTGAATATACCGATTTACTTGCTTTTCTTCTGATTATCTTATTGCTAGCCAAATTACTTTCTTTCATATATACTTTTGATTATCAGTAACCCGAGTTCTTCTAAATTAAAGCTTTGACCGAAATCTCATTTTTTGGTTAAACAAATTGGTTCTGTTACCGGAAATTTGATAATCTATCCTCGTTTAGCTTAACTTTCCTTGTTGCATCAACCATGTCGAACAACAATGACAACATTCAAGGAAACCAACAACTTCAGGGAAATCCACAGGGTAGTCAAACCCCGCTCCCTTCTCCACAAGGCTCTCCTCGGTGGTCTCGTGAAGGCTCTCCTGACGGATCTCATACAAATGGAAAAGCTCAATTTGAAAATGTTGAAGCTATCGATGAAGCTTTGCAGAAACTAATTGTTGCACAGGTCAATAAAGCTCTTGAGGCTTTTGCTAGCCAGTTACCTGCTGCACCACCCACACCTACTCCAAATAACAACACTTGGAAAACCCTCGTTCCTGGCTTGTTAATTCAGGTAGCGGTGGAACCCCCAGCGAATCACAGGAGGGAGAACCAGGTAACTTAGTCAATTATGATTTACAAAGTTTAGTACTAACATTGCAGAAACAGCTCAAGGAGCAAAGTGACCGCATAGAGCAAATACCCGAGGTACTGCCCGTAATCAAAGGGATAGATACGGATAAATATTTGCAACAACCCTGGAAGCCAAGTGTTGCTCCCCTCCCAATTCCAAAGAAATTTAAAATTCCTGATATTTCAAAATACGATGGAACAACAGATCCACGAGACCACGTGACTGCATTCACAACAGGCGTAAAAGGCAACGACTTGACCTAGCAGGAGATTGAATCAGTATTAGTCAAAAAATTCGGTGAAACACTCACCAAGGGTGCATTAACATGCTATTCTCTTTTACCCGAAAATTCTATAAATTCTTTTGCTGAGCTTGCAGATTCTTTCATCAAAGCACACTCAGGAGCTCAAAAAATAGAAAAAAGAATGGAAGACATTTTCAAGATCAAGCAAGGGGACTCAGAATTGCTTAGGGAGTTCGTAGACATATTCCAACGTGAAAGAATGACATTACCACGTGTACCTGATAATTGGGTAGCTATAGCTTTCACAAGTAATTTGAATGAAAAGAGCTCAGAAGCTATGAGGCGACTCAAGGAAAATCTTCGTGAATTCCCAGCTACAACATGGAATGACGTTTACAATAGGTATAGCACGAAGCTAAGGATATGTCACGACCCAAACTGAAGGGCCATGACTAGCACCCGACCACACTTGCCGAGCACCAACGTACATTTCATCTAACCTTCATTATTATCTTTTAAGGCTGACGAGATCAATATAAATGGTAGACCTAGATCATGGACAACCAACAATAAAATATGACGGCATGAACATACATAGCAGGGGATGACCAGACAATCAAGAAACTACATATAAGGTATGAGCTACCACGCTACTATGAAAGACTATACAACAAAAACTAGCCGACAAGGCATACCAAACTATACATGAGCCGACACCTGTCTATGAGCCTCTAAAAGAACATAAGTGTTGCAACATAGCCGGAACAGGGCCCCGACATACCCATAATGTCTATAACAAAAATTGCATACCAAGACCAAGGCAAGTCCGGAGAAGGGATCTCGCCAATCACCGCTGAACTGGACAGTCTACTGTGGTGGGGGAGCTGCACCTGCCTGTCTATCAGGACCTGCAGCACGACATGCAGCGTCCACAAATAAAAGGACGTCAGTACGAATAAAGTACTGAGTATGTAAGGCAAGGAACCATAAATACGATCAGTAATGTAAGCAAGGATAGAGAATATACAACCTGTAACATCTTAGTACCTCTGAGGGCTACTTACATGAAATGCATGATACATATGTATAAATACATAAACCTTTAAAGCATTCGCCTCTGTGGGCATCATCATCATCATATCGTACCCGGCCATAATAGGCTCGGTAGAATCGTACCCGGCCACGTGGAGCTCGGTAAAACCCAACTGATCAGTGGTTGCACAATAGGTGCCGTACCCGGCCAACTATAGCGTGGCTCGATAGAGTAAAATAGATACATATATATAATGCATGCTCGACTCATGGAATCACATTCTAAACCTTTCGGAGTGACGTAAGGTCGGTATCCTCTGTACACGTTATTAGGACTAACTCTTCACTATGAACCTTATAAGAATCAGGAAGTACCAACAACATTGATAACATAAGACTAAGAGAAGCAACATTAACATCAATCGTTCCATAAGAGGGAAAACAATGTAAGTACTGCTAGCTTCTAAGAGTAGAGTATCTTGGAAGATCGTTCATTACATTATGTGCAATCGGAGTCGTGCAAAAGAAGGAAAGGGATAGCCTCACATACCTTGTATATACTGCCCCAATCTCAAGCTATGCAATTGTCAAAACTCCTTAGTCTACAATAAGAGAAACGATACTATCGTTATCATTTAAGCGTCATAACTATTATGTATCGACCACAACCTATTTTACGATGAAACGGACAGCACCTCCCCTATATATATGACCTCACACCATTCAAAACAATCACCAAACAGCCCAAACAACATCAATAATAAACATATTGAGCCTCCCAAAATAGTCCACACACAGCCTAATCACTCCATACATACGACGACCACCGTAGTCGTGTCAAACAACCTGGAAATGTTACGAATAACTATCAGCCCATAACCCTACATATATATGGTGTTTATCCACACCCTTCCTCCTCCAAAACTCCACAAGATAGTAGTAAAATACGCAGCCCAACAACAACGCAAAACAGTCCACAAAACAATAACATTACTACCAAGCCTTTCGATATATATCTCACAAGTTCTAGCTTCAATGGCTTAGCTGCAACTTGGATAATCTTAAATACATATAGAGTAATAGGTTCCTTACCTTTATACAGAAAGAACAACTCCAATTTGACCTTAAATTTCCATGAAATATCCCTCCAATGCTGCCACAACAACAAAAAAGTGAAACTAGCGATCAATTAGTGTTTTTCGGCACTAGAATCACTTTAGAAGGCTTGAAATCACCTAGGATTGATATTAAGAACATGAGGGAGTATTTACAGAACATAAACCCTTTAAAACAACCTCCCACACGAGCTGGAACGACACAAAAATGAGCAACAACAAGAAGAACAAGAGACTTACTAGCGCCACGGAATTCCCGACACTTGATTTGTGTTGTTTGCCCTTTTTTGGGTCTTGAATCTTGAGAGAACCTTGAGAGGATGTTCCTAGGGTTCTAAGGTCTGAAAATAGTGAAAAGAAATGACTTAAAACGGGTTGGAGTCATCCTATATAGGTCCAAATATCTTAAACCGACTTAGTGGGCCCCATAGAGAGGTGCTTGGCGCAGTCTCGCGAAAACGCGAATATCTCTCTACTCCGAGATCGTATCGATGAACGGTTTAATGCGTTGGAAACTAGACTCCTAGATCTTTAATTTGGTTGGTAGATCACCCCGTAATTCCTTGTAAATTATGAGAAAAGATTAGAAACATTTGACCCAATGTTTAAGTAAAATTATGAACCTAAGTTGCGACAACTTTTGTCGACTTTTGTTTCATAACTCGTTTGACTTCAAGACTTATGATACGGATATTATATGATTAAAATACTTTAATAAATGACCTCTTGAGTGTATTAAGCACCGCTAGATTACCTGAAAATACGAGTTACAACATCCTTGATTCGTTTAACTTCTAATACTGGTTAATCACCCTTATACACTCTTGTATCACTTAAGACCAATAGGATTGACTTCTTATCATCTAAAAGATAATTCCTTCTTGGATTTATGTTAACTAATATATGGCATGAACTAACACATGTGGATATGGGTTGTAACACCCTCCCCCCTTAGGAACATTCGTCCTCGAATGTAAGGGTTTATGGGGAGTTTAAATCATCGTGGATTCCAATGGAAATTTCCGATCAATTTTCCCCTATAAAATGGTCACTAGCAAAACTTGCATGTAATTAAGCCCAACATATGGCTTCACAAGGCTACACAAAGCATTATGCGTATTTACATTATCTACATATCACCATTTTGTATTAAGGAGGAGTATTCTCAAATTATTGCTTACCTCATAGAGCCGTTTCACCTTCCAATGTATCCTGTCTTCCACCAGCATCCTTGTTATCTTCATTCTGGAATAAGTAAGGGTATTTAGACTTCATCTCCTCTTCTGCTTCCCATGTCATTTCTTCCATATTTTTGTTCCTCCATAATACTTTGACGGAAGCTACATCTTTTGTTCTCAGCTTGCGGACTTGCCGATCTAATATCGCCACTGGCACTTCTTCATATGATAGGTCCTCTGTAACTTGTACATCTTTGATAGGGACGACTCGAGAAGGGTCTCCAATACATTTTCTCAACATAGATACATGGAATACCGGGTGGACAAATTCCAATTCGGATGGCAATTCTAACTCATAAGCAACCTGTCCAATCCGTCGAAGAATTTTATACGGCCCGATATACCTTGGACTCAGCTTACCTTTCTTCCCAAAACGCATAATACCCTTCATTGGTGAGATCCTCAGGAAAACCCAATCACCAACCTCAAACTCTAGATCACGACGTCGGACATCAGAATAAGATTTTTGCCTGCTTTGTGCCGTCCTCAATCGCTCTTGTATCACTTTCACCTTCTCAATAGCTTGGTGAATCAAATCTGGCCCATATAATTCTGTTTCACCGACTTCGAACCATCCAACTGGTGATCTACATCTCCTCCCGTATAGTGCCTCGTATGGGGCCATTTTAATACTGGAATGGTAGCTATTGTTATAGGCGAATTCTATGAGTGGAAGATGATCATCCCAATTCCCCTTAAAATCTAGAACACATGCTCGTAGCATATCTTCCAGTGTCTGAATGGTACGTTCAGCCTGTCCGTCAGTCTGCGGATGAAATGCAGTGCTGAGATTTACTTGTGTGCCTAAACCCTTCTGGAAAGACCTCCAAAAGTTAGCCGTAAATTGAGCTCCTCGGTCTGATATAATAGATATGGGCACACCATGAAGCCTAACAATCTCCCTTGATATACAACTTTGCATAATCTTCAGCCGTGTAAGTTGTCTTCACTGGCAGAAAATGGGCACATTTTGTAAGTCGATCAATTATCACCCAGATGGAGTCAAACTTATGATAAGAGCGAGGTAATCCAATAATGAAGTCCATATTAATCACCTCCCACTTCCAGGTCGGAATCTCTATATTTTGAAGCAATCCACCGGGTTTCTGATGTTCTATCTTTACTTGTTGACAATTGGGACACTGGGCTACAAATTCTGCAATAGACTTCTTCATATTATCCCACCAATATTGCTCCTTGACATCATGATACATCTTTGTCGAGCCGGGATGGATGGAATATCGGGATTGATGAATCTCATTCATAATCTTCTCTCGCAACCCTGCCACATTAGGCACACACAATCGGCTCTGGTATCTCAGTGCCCCATCTTTTCCGATCCCAAAAGCCATACTTTTACACTGTTGAATGCTTTCTCTTAATCGTACTAAGATAGGATCTTCATATTGTCGTGCTTTTACCTCTGCTACCAAAGATGATTCTGATGTATTCTGTACAGTAACACCTCCATCATCAGAGTCTAACAATCTGATTCTCATATTGGCTAGCTGATGAAGCTCTTTAATCAACCCCCATCTACCTGCCTCAATATGTACTAAGCTTCCCATTGATTTACGGCTGAGAGCATCTGCCACAACATTGGCTTTACCGGGATGATACAATATCTCGACGTCGTAGTCTTTCAATAATTCAAGCCACCTACGCTGCCTCAAATTCAACTCTTTCTGCTTGAAGATGTATTGTAAACTCTTGTGATCTGTGTAGATGTCAACATGGACGCCGTATAAGTAGTGCCGCCATATCTTCAAAGCATATATTACTGCAGCCAATTCCAAATCATGGGTTGGATAATTCTTTTCATGCTTCTTCAATTGTCTTGATGCATAAGCAATCACATTCCCACGCTGCATCAATACGCACCCCAAACCTATACCTGAGGCATCACAATATACCACATAACCTTCTGTTCCTTCAGGAAGAGTGAGCACTGGTGCAGATGTCAATCGATTCTTCAGCTCCTGAAAACTACGTTCACAAGTGTCAGACCACTGGAATTTGGTAGCTTTTTGTGTTAAC
This sequence comes from Nicotiana sylvestris, assembly GCF_000393655.2. Classification (NCBI taxonomy): domain Eukaryota; kingdom Viridiplantae; phylum Streptophyta; class Magnoliopsida; order Solanales; family Solanaceae; genus Nicotiana; species Nicotiana sylvestris. Next base: position 105,957,449 of record NC_091059.1, on the reverse strand, counting down.
TTAGTCAATGGTGATGATATAGAGGAAAATCCTTCTACAAACCGCCTATAATATCCTGCTAGCCCTAGGAAGCTGCGGACTTCTGATGGTGTTGTAGGTCTCGGCCAATTCTTTACTGCATCGATCTTCTGAGTGTCGACACTAATACCCTCATCAGATATCACATGGCCAAGGAATGCTACTGAGTTCAGCCAGAATTCACATTTGGAGAGCTTAGCATATAACTTACGATCCTGAAGCGTCTGTAATACTATTCCGCAAGTGGCCCGCATGTTCCGCCTCCGAACGAGAATACACTAGAATGTCATCAATGAATACAATCACGAACACATCAAGATAGGTCCTGAATATAGTATTCATGAGATCCATAAAAGCTGCTGGGGCATTTGTTAGCCCGAACGACATCACCAAGAACTCAAAGTGCCCATATCTTGTCCGGAAGGCCGTCTTTGGAATATCTTTCTCCCTAACCCTCACCTGATGATACCCTGAACGTAAATCAATCTTAGAGAAATACTTGGCACCCTGGAGTTGGTCAAACAGGTCATCAATTCTTGGAAGTGGATACTTGTTCTTTATAGTAGACTTATTCAACTGTCGATAGTCGATACACATCCGTAACGACCCATCTTTCTTCCGCACGAATAGGACTGGTGCACCCCAAGGTGAAGTGCTAGGCCTAATAAAGCCCTTATCCAGCAAGTCCTTCAACTGCACCTTCAACTCTCGCAACTCTGCCGGGGCCATTCTGTATGGAGGAATAGAGATCGGTTGAGTGTCAGGCAACACATCAATGCTAAACTCAATCTCCCTTTCAGGAGGAAGGCCCGGGAGTTCATCTGGGAAAACATCTGGGAATTCGTTAACCACAGGGATTGATTGTAAAGTAGGCGGTTTCGCCTCCGCATCCCTAACGCGAACGAGATGATAAATGTAACCTTTTGAGATCATTTTCCTTGCCTTAAGATAGGAAATAAACCTACCTTTCGGTGTAGCAATGTTCCCTTTCCATTCAATGACGGGTTCACCCGGAAATTGGAACCTAACCATCTTCGTACGACAGTCAACATTTGCATAGCATGAGGCCAACCAGTCCATTCCCATTATCACATCAAAATCAACCATTTCTAACTCAAATAAATTTGCCGAGGTTTGACGACTACAAATCATCACAGTGCAACCTCTATATACCCTTCTAGCAATCACAGAATCTCCTATCGGAGTAGATACCGCGAGGGGTTTACTTATCAATTCAGGTTCAATGCCAAACTTATTAGCCACAAAGGGTGTAACATATGATAATGTAGATCCCGGATCAATCAGCGCATATACATCATAAGAAAACACAGATATAATACCTGTAACAACATCTGGAGACGACTCGAGATCCTGTCGACCTACTAGAGCATAGGTTCGATTTTGAGCACCACTCGAACTCGGCACTGCACCTCTACCCCTACCACGACCTGTCGACTGCTGAAAACCCCGTGCTGGAGGTCGAACTGATGAGGAAGAACCAGACACAGATCCAGTCGGCTGAGCCATACCATCACCTCCTCTATTAGGACAATCCCGCATCATATGGCCAGGCTGCCCGCACGAATAGCATGCATCAGAACCTCGACGACACAGTCCAAAGTGGGCCTTGCCGCACTGATCACAATGTGGTGTTGGGGGTCTCATCTGACTAGTATCCCTGTGATGTTGCGAGCCAGATGCCCGCGAACTCTGACCTGGACCAGAATAGGATCGATCATATCGAGGCCTCTGAAACTGTGGAGGAGCACTAGCTACAGGTGGCGCCGAACTCCTCGAAAACTGTGGCCTGATGCGGCCTCTGAAGTCATCAGAATACCCTGCAAATCTTGCCCTCTTATGCTGGCCTCTATCCTGCTCCCTAACTGCCCTCTGCTGGCGCTTACGATCCTCTAGGGTCTGGGCATAAGCTTGAATACGGGAAATATCCATGCCCTCCACCAAGGAGGCTGTCGTACACTCATTTATTAGATGTGGTCCCAACCCATTCACGAACATATGCACCCTATCACTCATCTCGGCCACCATATGGGGAGCATACCTTGCCAAAGAATCAAACTGCATACTGTACTCTCGCACACTCATATTACCTTGTCTAAGGTTCAAGAACTTATCAGCTCTAGCTCGTCGTATCTCAACTGGCAAGTAGTGACGAAGAAAGGCCTCAGAAAATTCCTTCCACACAGCTGGAGGAGGGTTCGGACCCCTGGATCTCTCCCAACTATCATACCAGAGAACCGCTAAATCCCGTAGCCGATAAGAAGCCAACTCTACTGCCTCTGTATCACTAACATGCATAACCCGAAGTGTACGATGAACCTGGTCAATAAAAGTCTGTGGGTCCTCCTTGGGGTCTGATCCGGTAAACACTGGAGGGTCTAAATTAATAAAATCACGAACTCTTGTACTAACTGGTTTCTCAGCAGCACCTGTATTCTGCCTCTGAGCCTGAGCAGCTACCAAGCTAGTCAATAACTGCAAAGCACTCTGCATATCCTGGTCTGGAGTGCCAGACGGAGGAACTGGAGGCGCTGGGTGCCTTCTAATATCCTCTGGAGGAGATGGAGTAGATGAGGTATGAGAGGGCATCTCACTTTGAGCCTCACTTTGTCCTGCTCTGACTTGGGGCACCTGACTGGTACCCTCTCCCGCTGTTGTATCAAGCCGTCTACTAATCGTTTGCTTCCTAGTCGAAGGCATCACTGAAAAAAACAAGGTGAATATTAGAGACAAACACTTACGACTCAACTCTACGCACGATCTAGATTCAGGAAGAAGGTAACAACCCTAGATGTCATGTAGCCTCCTGATTATAAATGTGGCGCGCTACACATCCATAATCAAGACTCTACTAGACACGGCTCATAGACAACCCCTAGGACAGACTTGCTCTGATACCAAGTTTGTCACGACCCAAACTGAAGGGCCATGACTAGCACCCGACCACACTTGCCGAGCACCAACGTACATTTCATCTAACCTTCATTATTATCTTTTAAGGCTGACGAGATCAATATAAATGGTAGACCTAGATCATGGACAACCAGCAATAAAATATGACGGCATGAACATACATAGTAGGGGATGACCAGACAATCAAGAAACTACATATAAGGTATGAGCTACCACGCTACTATGAAAGACTATACAACAAAAACTAGCCGACAAGGCATACCAAACTATACATGAGCCGACACCTGTCTATGAGCCTCTAAAAGAACATAAGTGTTGCAACATAGCCGGAACAGGGCCCCGACATACCCATAATGTCTATAACAAAAATTGCATACCAAGACCAAGGCAAGTCCGGAGAAGGGATCTCGCCAATCACCGCTGAACTGGACAGTCTACTGTGGTGGGGGAGCTGCACCTGCCTGTCTATCAGGACCTGCAGCACGACATGCAGCGTCCACAAATAAAAGGACGTCAGTACGAATAAAGTACTGAGTATGTAAGGCAAGGAACCATAAATACGATCAGTAATGTAAGCAAGGATAGAGAATATACAACCTGTAACATCTTAGTACCTCTGAGGGCTACTTACATGAAATGCATGATACATATGTATAAATACATAAACCTTTAAAGCATTCGCCTCTGTGGGCATCATCATCATCATATCGTACCCGGCCATAATAGGCTCGGTAGAATCGTACCCGGCCACGTGGAGCTCGGTAAAACCCAACTGATCAGTGGTTGCACAATAGGTGCCGTACCCGGCCAACTATAGCGTGGCTCGGTAGAGTAAAATAGATACATATATATAATGCATGCTCGACTCATGGAATCACATTCTAAACCTTTCGGAGTGACGTAAGGTCGGTATCCTCTGTACACGTTATTAGGACTAACTCTTCACTATGAACCTTATAAGAATCAGGAAGTACCAACAACATTGATAACATAAGACTAAGAGAAGCAACATTAACATCAATCGTTCCATAAGAGGGAAAACAATGTAAGTACTGCTAGCTTCTAAGAGTAGAGTATCTTGGAAGATCGTTCATTACATTATGTGCAATCGGAGTCGTGCAAAAGAAGGAAAGGGATAGCCTCACATACCTTGTATATACTGCCCCAATCTCAAGCTATGCAATTGTCAAAACTCCTTAGTCTACAATAAGAGAAACGATACTATCGTTATCATTTAAGCGTCATAACTATTATGTATCGACCACAACCTATTTTACGATGAAACGGACAGCACCTCCCCTATATATATGACCTCACACCATTCAAAACAATCACCAAACAGCCCAAACAACATCAATAATAAACATATTGAGCCTCCCAAAATAGTCCACACACAGCCTAATCACTCCATACATACGACGACCACCGTAGTCGTGTCAAACAACCTGGAAATGTTACGAATAACTATCAGCCCATAACCCTACATATATATGGTGTTTCTCCACACCCTTCCTCCTCCAAAACTCCACAAGATAGTAGTAAAATACGCAGCCCAACAACAACGCAAAACAGTCCACAAAACAATAACATTACTTCCAAGCCTTTCGATATATATTTCACAAGTTCTAGCTTCAATGGCTTAGCTGCAACTTGGATAATCTTAAATACATATAGAGTAAGAGGTTCCTTACCTTTATACAGAAATAACAACTCCAATTTGACCTTAAATTTCCATGAAATATCCCTCCAATGCTGCCACAACAACAAAAAAGCGAAACTAGCGATCAATTAGTGTTTTTCGGCACTAGAATCACTTTAGAAGGCTTGAAATCACCTAGGATTGATATTAAGAACATGAGGGAGTATTTACAGAACATAAACCCTTTAAAACAACCTCCCACACGAGCTGGAACGACACAAAAATGAGCAACAACAAGAAGAACAAGAGACTTACTAGCGCCACGGAATTCCCGACACTTGATTTGTGTTGTTTGCCCTTTTTTGGGTCTTGAATCTTGAGAGAACCTTGAGAGGATGTTCCTAGGGTTCTAAGGTCTGAAAATAGTGAAAAGAAATGACTTAAAACGGGTTGGAGTCATCCTATATAGGTCCAAATATCTTAAACCGACTTAGTGGGCCCCATAGAGAGGTGCTTGGCGCAGTCTCGCGAAAACGCGAATATCTCTCTACTCCGAGATCGTATCGATGAACGGTTTAATGCGTTGGAAACTAGACTCATAGATCTTTAATTTGGTGGGTAGATCACCCCGTAATTCCTTGTAAATTATGAGAAAAGATTAGAAACATTTGACCCAATGTTTAAGTAAAATTATGAACCTAAGTTGCGACAACTTTTGTCGACTTTTGTTTCATAACTCGTTTGACTTCAAGACTTATGATACGGATATTATATGATTAAAATACCTTAATAAATGACCTCTTGAGTGTATTAAGCACCGCTAGATTACCTGAAAATACGAGTTACAACATCCTTGATTCGTTTAACTTCTAATACTGGTTAATCACCCTTATACACTCTTGTATCACTTAAGACCAATAGGATTGACTTCTTATCATCTAAAAGATAATTCCTTCTTGGATTTATGTTAACTAATATATGGCATGAACTAACATATGTGGATATGGTTTGTAACAGGATAGAAGAAGATACTGTTCCACGATTCCAAAAAGAAGAAAAAGTAAGTTCGAGACGAGCGGAAACCAAAAAAAGGTCCGGTAAAAATAGGTACGAGCCATACATAGGACCTGTGGGAAAAGATTCACGGTTAAAACAGGACAATCAAAGGTATGATCACAGATCAAGGAATAGAGAGTCAGGCCTTTCATCAAGATTTAGGAATGATCGAAACACCCATGAGTCACGAGATGATGATAGAAATTTGAAGGCGAGATTTGGCAGTTACAATTTCAATGTAAGCACTTACGAGCTCGTAGCTGTTTTGAGAAGCATGGGTGACAAGGTACGGTGGCCAAAAGAGATGAGATCGAATCCAAACAGGCGCAACCCTTATCATTGGTGTGAGTTTCATAATGATCACGGGCATAAAACAACAGACTGTAGACTTTTACAAAGTGAAGTTGATCATTTATTAAAACAAGGGTATCTCACCGAGTTATTCAGTGATAAAGGTAAGCAAGCTTTTATGAAGAATAGGCAGGAACCCCCTAAACCACCTTCTCCAAAAAGGACCGATAACGTTATAAGCGGGGGTGAAGACATCAATGGCATAACGTACACTGCAGCTAATAAAATTTCCAAAGTCACAATTACCCAAGGGAAACGGGTGCGACATGTATTAGAGGAAGACATCATTACATTTGATGATGCTGATGCGGATGGCGTATTATCTCCTCATAACGATGCCCTGGTAATATCTTTAATTGTACATGATACTAATGTGAAATGAGTTTTGATTGATCCAGGTAGTTCTGCGAACATTATTTTGCTAAGAGTATTACGTGAAATGCAAGCTGAGGATAAATTAATACCAAAGGCGCATACTTTATCTCGATTTGACAATTCTAATGTTGTGACGAAGGGAGAGGTAACACTCACCACATTTGCAGAAGGAGTTGTCAAAGATACAAAGTTTCAAGTAGTAGATATGGAGATGGCTTACAATATGATCCTCGGGAGACCATGGATCCATGAAATGGATGTCGTTCCTTCAACCTTGTATCAAGTTATTAAATTTCCATCGCCATGAGGAATATGTCAAATCCACGGAGATCAACATACATCCAGGAGCATCAACTCTGTAGCAAATTCAAGAACGAATAAAGAAGAAGACAGTTGAGGGCACCACAACACAAACCTCAACTGAACAAGGACGGACAGATGTGGATTCAAGGCCTGATACCAGTCAAGAACCAAAAGAGAACAAAAATATCAAAACACAATTGAAGAACTGGAGGCTGCAGTGTTATTTGCACAATGGTCTGATAAGAAAGTCTACGTAGGGGCCAATCTAAGTCAAGGAATGAGAGGTAAGTTAATTGAATTTTTTGAAAACTAATGTGGACTGTTTTTCTTGGTCCCACTCTGACATAACATGAATACCACCGGAGGTAATGACTCACAAATTGAATGAAGACCCAACGTACCCTCCGGTCAAACAAAAGAAAAGAAAGAAAGGAACTTTCAAGAACCAGGTGATTCAAGAAGAGGTTCAAAAATTGCTTAAGATTGGATCCATCCGCGAGGTAAAGTATTCTAATTGGTTAGCCAATATTGTTGTAGTTCCAAAAAAGAATGGTAAGTGGCGAGTTTGTGTGGATTACACAGACCTTAATAAAGCTTGTCCTAAAGATTCTTTTCCACTACCACATATAGATTAGCTAATTGATGCTACTATAGGGCATGAACTATTAAGTTTTTTAGATGCATATTCAGGGTACAATTAGATCAAAATGGATCCGGTAGATGAGGAAAAAACTTCATTCATAACAGACAGGGGGACTTACTGTTATAAAGTAATGCCTTTTGGTCTCAAAAATGTTGGTGCAACATATCAAAGGTTGGTTACGAAGATGTTTCAAGAACATCTAGGAAAAACCATGGAGGTTTATATAGATGATATGCTCGTTAAAACTCAGCATTCGAGAGACCATATATCACACTTGTCTGATACATTTCAGATTTTGCGCAAATTTAATATGAAATTAAATCTGGAGAAATGTACATTTGGTGTTGCGTCAGGTAAGTTTTTGGGTTTTCTTGTTTCTAACCGTGGTATTGAAGTGAATCCCGCATAGATTAAGGCCATTGAAGAATTCCTGATATGCTTTCAAGCAAAAAAGAAGTACAGAGGTTGACAGGAAGAATTGCAACCTTGGGAAGATTCATTTTTAAATCATCAGAAAAGTACTTTAAATTCTTTTCAGCTCTTAAAAAGCAAGATCACTTTGAATGGAACGAAGAATGTCAGCAGGCACTCAAAAATTTGAAAACATACTTATCAAATCCACCATTGCTCGCAAAACCAAAGGCTGGGGAAAGATTGCTTATCTACCTTACTGTTTCAGAAGTAGCGGTAAGTGCTGTTTTAGTCCGTGAGGACCAAGGTAGACAATCTCCAATCTATTATGTTAGCAAATCTTTGTTAGATGCGGAGACACGGTACCCTCAATTAGAAAAGCATGCACTTGCATTAATTATGGCATCTAGAAAATTCAGGCCTTATTTTCAATGTCATCCTATTGTTGTAGTAACTGCTTATCCATTACGCAATATATTACATAAGCATGAATTGTTAGGTAGGTTAGCTAAATGGGCTATAAAATTAAGTAAATATGATATCACCTACCAACCTAGAACTGCTATAAAATCTCAAGTGTTAGTTGATTTCGTGGATGATTTTAGACAAGGGATGCAATTAGAAGCAGAAAAAGAGTTGCAGGTGTTCAACGGAGCTAACCCGGGAACTTGGACCTTGTTTACTGATGGTTCATCTAACGTAAAGGGTGCTGGTTTAGGGATTGTTTTGGTACCACCTACGGGTGAAACCATTCGACAAGCCATAAAATGTCATTATATAACTAACAATGAGGCATAATATGAAGTTGTGATTGCAAGTTTATAACTGGCACGAGAACTTGGCATAAATCAGATTATAATCAAAAGCGATTCACAACTCATAGTTAATCAAATGCTGGGGACTTATACGGCCAGGGAAGCAAGGATGCAGCAATACTTAGAGAAGGTACGAGATTTGATAAATCAATTTCAAACCTGGAAAGTAACACAAATACCAAGGGATGAAAATGTTGAAGCCGACGCCCTAGCTAATCTTGCATCTGCGGCAGACGTGGAAAACAATGAAAATGCTTCAGTTATTCATTTGTTTCATTCAGTTCTCGACCTCGATAAGAATGAGGTAAATTTTAATAACTTAACTTGGGATTGGAGGAACGAGATTGTTGTTTTTTTGCAATATGGTATCGTCCCTAAAGATAAGAAAAAAGCTCATGCGCTTCGAAAAAAGGCTACTCGGTATTGCTTAAAGCAAGGCAATCTTTACCGAAAAATGTTCGGTGGTCCCTTAGCAAGATGCCTCAGACCTTCTCAGACGGAATACGTAATGAGAGAAATACATGAGGGGCATTGTGGGAATCACGCAGGTGGAAGGTCATTGGTAAGAACCTTAATTAGGGCAGGTTATTATTGGCCCAAAATGGAAGAAGAAGCGGAAAGTTTCGTGGCTAAATGTGATAAATGCCAAAGGTATGGTAATAATATGCATAGGCTCGCGGAGCTATTACATCCGGTCATTGCACCGTGACCATTTGAAATGGGTGATGGATATCGTGGATCCACTACCACAAGCAAAAGGAAAGGTAAAATTTTTGCTCGTACTCACTGATTATTTTACTAAATGGGTAGAGGCAGGAGCATTTAAACAGGTGCGAGAAAAGGAAGTTAAAGATTTCATTTGGCGGAATATCATATGCCGATTCGGTGTGCTAAATGAGATCATATGTGATAATGGTCCTCAGTTTATAGGCACTCAAATCACAGAATTCTTTCAAAGTTGGCAGATTAAAAGGATTACGTCTACACCTTATTATCCGGTGGGTAATGGGCAAGCTGAGTCAACAAACAAAGTCATTATCAACAATTTAAAGAAGCGTTTAGAGGAATCCAAAGGTAATTGGCCAGAAGTGTTACCTGGTGTTTTATGGACATATTGCACAACAACAAAAACAAGTACAGGAGAAACACCATTTTTATTGGTTTATGGAGCTGAATCTTTAATTCCAGTTGAGATATGAGAGCCGAGTACTTGTTTCACACAAGCGACAGAAGAATCTAATGACTAGGAAATGTGTGTAAATCTTGATTTACTTGAAGGAAGAAGAGAAGCTGCACTAATAAGAATGGCAGCACAGAAGCAGGTCATAGAACGATACTACAAATGAAAAGCACGCCTCAGATTCTTCAAAATTGGGGACTTCGTGCTCAAAAAGGTTTTTCAATCTACGAAGGCAGCTAACTCGGGGAAATTAAGTCCAACATGGGAAGGACCCTATAGAATTCATGATATTGCAGGTAAAGGAGCATACGAGCTGGAAATAATGGAAGGCAAGATACTACCGTCACATTGGAATGTTGTTCATCTGAAGAGATATTATTTCTGATGAATACCCATAGTCAGGTATCCATATTTTAAAATTTAATTTTTGAATTGTTAAAATTTTACTGATAATTTTAGATGATAGACAAAACGCTAACCCATACTAAATGATGAGTCACGACCTGCAAGGCACGTGGAATAAATTAAACTTCCTGGCCTAGGGTTACAATTATTCTGATAGAAATTCAAACGGGTTAAGCAGTCTTCATCTATAATCGTACCTCCGAGTCCCGTATGTTTTTCCTTTATAGGGAAAGGACCAAATGAGAGGAACAATCAAGTGCTCGAGGCTTCATACTTCAACGCTCAAACACTTGGGAGACTACATAATATACACGGGCATGTGTATAAGGAAGGCAAAGAAGATCAAGCCCTGAAAAGTTCACTCATTGAATGAAGTACAGAGCAACGTCACGAGCTAAGGCCAAAGAAAAACCTTACCATAGTTAGGGTAAAGGCTATGTACTGAAAGGGGTTATAGATAAAAACCTCGTGGTTATTTTTCTTTTTTAAATCTGTTACAAGGAAAACATTTAGGAGAAAGTTATAGATGTAATTCAAATACGTGTAAAGTGTTATTCAAAACTAGACAAAGTTCAAATAAAAACTTGTCAAAGTTATTTCAAAGAAACATGTGTATTCCTATTTCTTTTATCGTATGTTAACACCATTATGAAGTTGAGACGTCTTCTTCATTAAGTGTCAAATATAAAAGGGTCCTCTTTTATAAAATTCATGATTAATGTAAATATTCATGAAGTTAATAGAAGAATTTTTAAAGAATAAAAATGCAAATTATTCTATTAGTTCTTAGAAATAAAGGCAAGAATACACTAAACGGAAGTTCAAGATAGTAACGAGAAAACTTCTTAATATTAAAAAGGTTAAGACTAAGTACGAACTTAGTCATAAACTGCGAATTGTTTATACAAATTTCCCCATGAAAGGTCCGGGGACTTGAATTTCCAAAACAAATCCTTAAATGAGACCAATGGTTTTACCATAATGTTCCCAAAAAAACAAAACAACACAAAGAAATTCAAATGACTTAAACTTATCACTAAGAAGAGGTAGGAACTGAAGCAGGTGCATCAACAGCAGCGGGCTCAACTGGGCTTGAAGGAGTTGGGATACCCGTATCAACTTCAACATTCACGGAAGCTTCGGCCACGGGAGAAGGAAAATCTTGAGTTTGCTGAGACTTCTCAATAGTTTCATTGATTTTATCTAACTCAGATTCCAAGTTAAAAGTCTCTTGGCTAGCTTCAACTAGGGTATCACGGCGAGAATTCAAAAATGCCCAACTCACTTCAATGTCAGATTTATCCTAAAGGATTTCATAATCCCTTTTCCAGTCAGCAATTTCATTCTTTAATTTCTCATTTTCAGCCAAGGAAGAAGTGTAAGAAGCTTGAAGAGAGGCATGGGAACTCTCCAAGGCACAAACCTTATCAGAAGAAGCTCGGAGGTTTTCTTGTGCTTGAGTCAAATTCTGCACGAGCTCTCCAACATAAGCCTCTTTCTCACCCAAGAGAGCCTTCAACTCTCTAATCTCTTCACTTGCCTTGGACAGTTGCTCGGAGAAAGAGGTTTCAAGACGAGCCTTTTCTTTATACGCTTGACTTGAGGAAGCCTTTTCAACTGCCAACTTTGAAGTCAAGGCCCGTACCTACTGCTCCAAGGTACTCTTACTTTCTTCTAAGTACTCCACATCAATCTGAAGGATTTCATATTGTTCCTTCCAATTGCACACCTCTAATTGAGAATCACGCACTAATTGCTCTGAGAGTGCAACCTTTTTCATCATCTCCGTGCTGATAAGATTGGTCTATAAAAAGAAGGAAGGGAAATGAGAATCTCAAAGATAGGAAAATTTTAAAGCACAACAAAGGAAAAAAGAGAAGGGGAATACCTTTAAAGAAGCGTGCACAATATCATTCATCAAAGTCAAGGAGTTATGGCTCTCTAGCTTGGCTCTTTCAATTGGTCCAATTAAGGGCTTTAGCATACATCTGCTTGACCCGATTTCCTTAAGAGATTACCCTCAGCAGGGACTTCAATGATTATTTGCCTCATAGCACTACTCCTACTTGAGGAGCCAACTTCAGCACGGTGAATGATTGGGGGAGGAATTGTTGAAGGAGGAACAGTAGAAGCGGGGGCAGTAAAAGTAGTAAAGACAATTTGGGGAGGAACGGAAACAGCCGAGATCGGTAAAGAAGGAGTCATAGACACGGGTGTAGAAAAAGAAGCCAGAGGTGCTTCATCCAAAACTGGTCCTAAGCCTTCACCACCAAACCCGCTGATAAAAAGCTGCTCAACAGAGTCATGAGCAGCAGCGGGAGCAACATCATCGTAAAGAATCACTACGGGTGATTCAATAGACTCGGTAAGGGGAATAGAACGGCAGGGGGATGCTTCTTCTTCATCATCAGAAATGATGCATCTTCGAGCCCGTGGCCTTGTTATCAAAGAGCCCTCGTCTTCCTCTTCTTTAGAGCCTTGGTCATTAACAGCTTTTCTTTTCTATGAAGAACCCAATATTATTTCTTGGGCCCTTTCCAAAGAGACACGAGAAGCCGCGACCGCCTCGGCAGTAACTCCTCGAATAGCAAATCTTGATAGAAAGAAGGATTGAAATTAGTTCAGAGAAATAAAAATTATATGTAAGATAAAAGCTCTTACCATGAGTTTTTACTTTCCAACCAAATCGTTGGGAAATGGTCTTCCAAGATCTACCATCCATTGGCGCAATCTTCAACAGCTTGTCTACCCAATCACAAAAATTGGGAACATCTTCTACAACTCTCATGGTTGCTGAAAAAGAAAGGCAAAATTAGAAAAATTAACAAAATCGAAGAAAAAAGTACGAGAAAGTTAGAAGACTCACGTGCAAAATTCCACTTCTCAAGGAAGAGAACGTTCTCATCACCCACTAAACCAACAGTGGGGGCAACAACAAACTTGGCATACCAGCCACAGTCATTGTCATCTTCAGGGCTCACTAGAACTCTTTTGCTCCTGGCTACTAGTGTAAAAACACCATTGCGAAAGAGTCTAGGGGAGTAAAGGTGAATCAGATGCGGGAAAGTAAAAGGCACACTGGCTGTGTTGATCAAATGTCTCAAACAGGCGAAAGCCCTCCATATTATTGGGCCAATTTGACCTAAGCAAATATCAAAGAAACGGCAGAACTCGAGAATAACAAGATCAATAGCAGGTTTGAATCCTAAAGTGAAAGGGTACGTATAGACAAATGAAAATCCGGCTAAGTAAGAGGTAATTCTTTGATTCGGATTGGGAATAATGATAGGAAAGTCATGATCCCAATGGCAGTCTCTACGAACTAAAGAAATCAAACCTTCAATAATTTGAGTGGGATAGATATCAGCATGGTCTAAAGAAGATACTTGATTTCTAAGAGATTCTCTGTCATTGAAAAAAGATAATTCCGCAGGAACTATTTCCTCTACTAAAGGTTTACGAAGAGGTTCAGAAGGTTCTTTACCCCTAGAAGAAGATCTTTGTGAAAAAGAACCCCTAGTTCTAGAAGAGGGGCCAGAACTAGGCGAAGGAAGAGAAGAACCATGCAAAGATGAAGATCCCAAATTACGAAGCCTACCTCATCTTCTGCTCCTACTGGAGACATCAGGGAAGTTATCAACTATGGGGACCCTTCTAAGGTTAGGGTTTGATGAAGACATGACAATGCGAGAAAGAAACAAATAAAGATTCAAGAACTAAATGTTTTGAAAACTTTATGTGATAAAGACAAAGAAGAAAATTATATTTATACTACGAAGCAACTGTCAAAGAAAAGGAGCACTGATGGAAAAGTCAAAATGAGAACTGATGCTTCGTGATTAGTGAAGTTGTGAAAAAGCCTTAAAAGGCATTGCAACGTCGCAGATTCAGTATAAGGGTGCCACGCATGAAGAGCATTATATGGAAGTAACAAATGAAGTATTGATTTTATTATAGCATTAATGGTGACAAAAATTTCCGTTTTAATGAATTCCACTTCCTAAATATTCAATTGATGAATAAATGGCAAGTGAGGGGACTATCTGTATTGGGAAAAAATGAGTTTATATATTTAAGTGATTAGAAGATGACGTGACATGACACGTAGACTGGTCAAAGAGTTATGATTGGCAAAGAGACACGAGTTGCAACAGATACGAGCAGAGGCATAAGAGGAAGCAAGCGCAGATACTCAAAAGATTCAACGACCGTACCTATTTAAGTCCAGGAATCAAAGGGAATGAATCTGACAGTTCACGGGAGTACAGATACAGTATTTAATGAGCCTTAAATACTAAAAACATTAGAGAATCTGTATTAAATATAATGATTATGTAATGTAGCATTTAATGTATTTAATTACCTATAATGGCCTTATTATGACAAAGGCAAAACACATATCTTCGAAGTAGCTATAAAAGGGAGATAATGGATCAATTGTAAACACACGAAATATTATCTGAATATACCGATTTACTTGCTTTTCTTCTGATTATCTTATTGCTAGCCAAATTACTTTCTTTCATATATACTTTTGATTATCAGTAACCCGAGTTCTTTTAAATTAAAGCTTTGACCGAAATCTCATTTTTTGGTTAAACAAAAGTATTTTTGTGGAAAAACAATTTGTGATTGACTGATTAATTTAAGAAATACTTTGTCTTCTATCCTTAACTGGTATGTTCTAATTTAATTACAAGTTCAAAACTCTATGTGTTCTCTTACTGCATTAGTTTACTTATTCTTGTCTATCACTTGGCTTTTTGATATGTAACTAGCATGCTTAAATCCTGGTTTCACTTAGCATATATGAGTACTACCTATTCAACTTATGATTAACATGTCTGATGACTTGTCTATTGCTTTCTCTAGCATGTCTCAATTTGACTCTACTCCATGTATGATTGTCTGTCTGTTTGTTTACCCAATTCCTCATAGTAATCTACTTTGCTACGTTACTTACTACTCCCTAAGTACTTCTGACCCTATGTTCAATTCTGCCTAGTATAACTATGTTCTTACTGTTTGTTCTATGGCTGTGTAATTGACTCCTAAATCCCATAAAGAACTCTGAAAAGGAAACTTTTGTGCTCTTGTTGTTACATTAATATGTTCTATGTGTCCCCAATTCTTATACTCCCTGAGTGAAATTTGTGTCTGAATGATGTTGTTTAAACTGTTTGTTGATTTCTCACAAGTCCATTGTTTCTTTCAAACTGTTTTATTACTAATCAATTCCTATTTTTATAAAACTTCTTTACTTAATTGAGCCATTTTCAACACTATTTTTTCATATCAAAACCATTTCAAAACTAGGTCAAGCACTCTCACATTACTCCTAGAGTATTAGGTTGTGCCCCTCTGGCATGTGTACCACCTTGAGATCCTTGAGATCTCTCTGAACTCTGGCATGTCAGAGCTGGCCCTTCCACACTGCACTTAAATCAGTTATTGTTGAGGAAAGGTCTAGGTATGAGCATTGCCCGGGATCCTTGAGGTTCTTAGGGAACTTTGACACACCTAGACACGATACTGTCTATGGAACTTTGGCATTTGAGGCTATTGGAGGCTTGGGAAGTCATTTGGGCCTGCTTCAGGCTCCCTATAGTTAACTTCTTCTTTTTCTTTACTTGTTTATGTAATTTATTCAGCTGGTCTATAATAATTATTTGTAAACAATATTAGGGTGATTAGTGAAAAGGGGTGGGTAGTTATATCTGTTGGGTAATTCGGGTAGATACCATGCCTATAGGATTGTGTTAATGCACTTGCTATGTTTTCACAATATTAGAAATCATGTCTATAGGATTTAAATGGCTTTAATAATAGAAATCATGTCTATAGGATTAAAATCAACTTTATAATTAGAAATCATGCCTATAGAATTTAAATAGCTTTATAATTAGATATCATGTCTATGAGGTGTAAAGTGATTAAGTTCAGTTTCTGTTACAACATGTATTTACATTTGTTTCCCTAGAAATCATGTTTATAAGTTCCAACATCTTCTCTTAACAATTAGATACCATGCCTATAGAAATTAAAATCAGAAATCCTGCCTATAGAGCTTAAAATTAATTTAGTTAAACAAATCAGTTTAATCCATGTTAGTTCCTTTTGAACTAGTTTAATCAACTGTCCGCTTCTTTAATGAGTTTTCAAACACTGCCTTAATTTACTACCGCTAGAAACATGTCTATAGGACCTCAAATATCCGTTTAAAACTGTTCACTATTTTAGTGCATCAATGTAGATATCATGCTCTTAGGACATTACTGTTCTGTGTTTAGGCAAGCCTATAGGACGATTTAAATTTTGTAACTCTGAAACTGTGCTTTGGTTATTTAAAATTGTCCAACTTCAACAGGTTTAAATCAATATGCAAGCTAAATAGGATCTTTTACACTTTTTCCTAAGTCAATACTGCATAATCCCTGCCCACCTAGATATCATGTTCTAGGATTTTCTCTTAAATACCTGGTTGTTGTTTGAAGACGTGCATTTACTTGTTCTATTTGTGGAAGTGACTATGAGCCTATAATCTGTTCTCTTTAAATACAGTCCTACTTGTTCTTGATTGACTCCTAGACTTTTATCCTTTAAAACCTTAGGAAGGTCTAGAACTGTCCAAAAGTAGAGGTCCTAAAATACCTCCAGGGCCACAAGGAAGGGACGGGTAGTGCACACATAGGACATTTTCAAGGTTTCTAGAATGCTTTAAGCTATGACCAAGGGGAAGGAATTGCGTAGAAAGGGATAATATGACTACGCGCTAATGTCACGTGTAGCCCCTCATTGAGGAGTGTTTACCGGGCATTATGTGGGGTGATCTTATAGGCTAACCAACCTAGGACCCCTCTTTCCCAACTCCCGATGTTTAAACCTTACTCTTTATATGCAACTTATTCAAATTCTTTGAGTCATACCATGTCCAACATGCTTTTATTTGCAATTATGTGTTTCAACTACTTATTTGTTAAAGGACTAATTCATAAGTATAAGTTCTGCCGAGACCCACTGTTGTGGATCGAGAGGGGTTCCTAACACCTTCCCCTCAAGGTTATTTCGAGCCCTTACCCTAAATATCTGGTAATGCAAACTAGTCTAAGAGTTAATCTCTCTACGTGCCCTAACACACCATAATCTGTTAGGTGGCGACTCTTCAAAATATCCAAATCCCAAAAGGAAATGAGTTATTACCCCCATAAACGTCAGAACCCGGACTTTCTCCACGGAGGAAAAAAGGGGGCGCGACACTCAGGATATTCTTTTGTTTTCAAAAACCTTTTTATATCATGATACCACGGTTAAACATCTAGCTCCATTTCAACTACGTTACAATAACCATGCCTTTCTCGAACTTGGATTTCCAGCGGGTCAATATGGACATTACACGGGTATGGTAGCATTGAGGCCAAAGTAGCTAGCGTATCAGCTAACTCATTGTGGAATCGAGGGATATACCTGAACTCGACGGACTTGAATTGTTTGCTAAGATCTTTCACATGTTGCTTGTATGGGATGAGTTTGATGTCTCGAGTTTCCCATTCACCTTGGGCTTGCCGAATAATTAAATCAGAATTCCTTATGATTAATAATTCCTCTACATCTAGATCAGCTGCCATATTCATTCCTATGATGCAGGCTTCATACTTGGCAGTGTTGTTTGTACAGAAGAAATGGAGTCGGGCTATGGCCGGATAGTGTTGACCTGTGGGTGAAATCGGAATTGCTCTAATCCCGACACCTTTTGCACTTACAACCCCATCGAAGAACATTTTCTAGACATTGGTGTCCTATGGAACTACTTCAACCGAATTTACCTCCTCGCCAGGAAAATAAGTGCTTAGGGGTTGGTATTCATCATCGACCGGGTTCTCAGCTAGATAATCTGTCAAGGCTTGGGCTTTCATCATCTTGCGAATGACATAGACAATGTCAAACTCGGTGAGCTAACCTTCCCGTGGGCATTGGCTTCTAGAATATGTACTTCAAAGTATCCATCCTAGTTATGAGATATGTTGTGTAAGCCAGCAGATAATGTCTGAGCTTCCGGGCGACTCACGTTAGGGCGCAACAAGTTCTTTCTAACAAAGTGTATTTGGTTTCATAACTGGTAAACTTCTTGCTCAGATAATATATGGCTTGCTCTTTCTTCCCAGTCACATCGTGTTGCCCCAGGACACAACCGAAAGAATTTTCCAAGATTGTCAGGTACGAGAACAAAGGTCTTCCCGACTCGGGTGGAACCAACAGTGGAGGATTTGAAAGATATTCTTTGATTTTATCAAAAGCTTCTTGACACTCATTTGTCCATCTGATTGGCGCGTCTTTCTTTAACAACTTAAATATGGGCTCACAAGTGGTAGTAAGCTTAGCAATGAATCTACTGATGTAATTCAATCTTCCTAGCAGACTCACGACCTCTTTCTTAGTTTTAGGAGGTGTCAAATCCTGAATAGACTTTATCTTTGTTGGATCTAATTCAATACCCCTCCGACTGACTATAAACCCAGAAGTTTCCCAAACGGAACTCCGAATGCACATTTAGCTGGGTTTAATTTCAAGTCATACCTGTGCAGACGCTCGAAGAACTTCCTCAAATCTCGCACATGGTCTTCTTGCGTTCTGGATTTAATGATCACATTATCCACATACACCTCAATCTCCTGGTGCATCATGTCATGGAAAACGGCAGTCATAGCTCTCATGTAGGTTGTCCCGGCATTTTTCAGACAAAATGGCATGACCCTGTAATAGTAAGTACCCCAAAGTGTGGTGAAAGCCGTCTTTTTTGCATCTTATTCATCCATCAGAACCCGGTGATACCCAGCATAACAATCTATGAAAGACTGTATCTCATATTTGGCACAATTATCAACTAGAATGTGGATGTTTCACAATGGAAAGTTGTCTTTAGGTATTGCTTTGTTCAAATTTCGATAATCAACACATACTTGGGTTTTCCATCTTTCTTCGGCACTAGAACTACATTGGACAATCACGTGGTGTATCGGACCACTCAGATCACACCTGCCTTCAGTTGTTTGGTGACTTCTTCTTTGATCTTATCACTGATGTCTGTTTTGAACTTTCTTTGTTTTTGTTGGACAGATGGATAACCAGGATAGGTGGGCAATTTATGTACCACCAAATCAACGCTCAGCCCTGGCATATCATCATAAGACCATGCAAAGACGTCTTTGAATTCAAACAAAAGTTGGATCAAGGCATCTCTGATTCTTTCATCAGCGTGAATGCTTATCATGGTTTCTCGGATCTCTTTTGAACTGCCCAAGTTAACTGCTTGGTTTCATTTAAGTTTGGCTTAGGATTATTCTCAACTTGTTCCAATTCTCGATTTATTTCCCTAAAAGCCTCATCTTCATCATATTCTGGTTCATGATTCATTATTTCAAGGTTAGAATCTGTGCATGAAATCCGCAAGCATGTCATGTTATTTAAGTCCGCATTATTAGAATTGAAAAGAAAAAGATAAGAAAAATAGCAAAATCAGAATAAAGAAAAAGAGACATTTATGGACGATGACATATTGATTCCATTCCAATTAATTGAAGATATGAGGGTTTACATCAAAATCAAAAGACTATAAAGTAAATACATTCGATGTATGCCCTAAAATATCTCGTAATGTAGAAGAGATGGCAAGACTGGACTACCGGGACTCCCATCTAACAGGGAATAGCATAGTCCGGTCCCATATACTGCACCTCAGCATTGCTCGTGCCTTCCCCTGGCTAGACAATGTGAGACTCATATAGCATTTGTTTCAAGCCTTCTTAAATATCATCAATTTCTTCGGCCGTGAAGGCCTCTTCTTTTTCTTCCACATATTTTGGTTTGACAAATGATTGGGCGAGATGTGTAATGGGCTGGGACAGGACCCACCCTTTTTCTTTGCGCTCATCAGCCCATTTTCTATCGAACTCTGTAGCTCGGAAAGCCACATCGAAAAAACTTCTCATTAGTGATTGAAGTAATAGGCTTAGTGATGCCTTGTAGAGATACCCCGAGCCCCTTTTCGGACTTGTACCCATGTCTAATCATTTGGGTGGCGACCATGACCGAAGCATTAGGCAAGCAAGGTTGAGGTAATGGGGCCCCTTCTTCACATTGGTCAGTGACCACAATTTCAAAAGCTTGGTATATAATATGCTCGCTGCCTTCGCTAGCTTCAAGACATGGGACTAAAGGTCCCGGTAGATGGACTGCTCGCCCTCTCCATGGAAAACAATTTCTTGATTATCATATTAAAATTTGACCATTTGGTGAAGAGTGGAAGGAACAGCTCCGGCAGCATGAATCCATGGTCTTCCTAAAAGGAAATTGTATGAGGTGTCCATGTCCAAAACCTGGAAAGTCACCTCAAAATCCATGGGCCAATAGTCCAATCAAATCAATTTTTTCTATTGTGTCTCTCTTGACCCTATCAAAAGCCCGTACACAGACGTTGTTAGCTCGAATTCTTTTCGTTCCAATCTCCATTCTCTAAAGTGTTGAGAGAGGGCAAATATCGAGCCCGGAACCACCATCTAACATCACTCTCATAATAGCCCTCACATTTGACAGTTAGGGTAGAGGGCTTTGTTGTGGGAGGCTCTCTCTGGGGCAAATCATCGCGGCTGAAGGAAATTTTATTAACCTCAAAGAATTGTTTGGCCATTGTCTCCAATTGTTCAACAGAATTATCAACTGGGACATATGCTTCATTTAGTGTTTTAAGTAGCACTTTCTGGTGTTCATTTTAACTCAGCAGCAGAGATAAGAGTGAGACCTGGGAAGGAGTCTTCCGAAGTTGGTTGACTATTGCATATTCCAAAGTTTTCATCTTTCTAAAGAACTCTTTTGCTTCCTCATTGTTTACAGGCTTCTTGGATGGCAACCGTTTAACCCTATTCAGTTTGGATTTCTTTAACTTTTCTAGGTTATGGTACTTCGCAGATTGATTCATTTCATTCACTTCACCCATAACTTCTTTCCCCATGTATGTAACCACGGTTCTATTGTAATTCCAGGGAACTGTGGTGGTATCTTTCATAGGACTCTATGGTGCGCAGCTGATAATGACGGGCTCAGTCAGCCTTGGTGAAATTATCGGCCCCGCACTACGTAGGTCCCCTTTGGCACATATAATCTTGGCACATTCAACGTAGCCTTCCTTTCCTTGAATTTCTTGGGAGTGTTTAGGATGAGTTGTTCTTTTCTCAAGGCCTTAGGAACATAAAGAACCACGTTCTTAGCCTGCCCTAGTCTTTGTTTCTACAGCTTGAGGAACCAGAGTGATTTTCTTCTCAGTTTTGGCATGTTTCGCCACCGCTTTGGGTCTTGCCTCTGAATCGGCGATGACAATGATGACTTTCAATGCTGGATCAAATTCCTTGTCGTCATAAATCATTCCAATGACCGGCCCATTGTTGTGAGCCGGTAATGGATTGGTCACATTAGGGACTTTCTCGTCCCTCAACACAACTCTTTTTTGTTCTATCAAGCTTTCAATCGCCCTTTTGAGGGTCCAACAATCTTTTGTATCGTGGTCGTCTACTACCCAATGGTAAGTACACTTGGTACCACCCCAGTATGATGGGGATTCGGAATTTTGCAACAGACCCAGTTGGGTCGACTTCTGAAGCAAACTGGAATAAGATTCACCAATAGAGGTGAAATTGTTTCTCCTGGGAGGCTCACAAGGGCGTGGATTGTGTTGATGTGTGCTTTGTGGTAGATGGGGGTTATACGGGGCTTGATAGGGATGGTTATTTTTAGGAAGTGGAGCTCGGGCTTGACTGTAATGATGTTGTGCTCGTGCGTAAGGTTGGGCGTTTATCATTGCATAGTGAGGCGATGCCACGGCATAAGCTGCATCTTGGTGTAGATAGTAGTGTTATGGGGTTCTTGACGCCATGTAAGAGTGATCAAATGATCGGCGGGGCCCTTTTGAACCTAAAGCTATTATGGCTCCTTCCTCCCCCTTTTTACGACTAGCCAAACCCCTTGAGCCGTTCTAGATGGCTTGGGAGGTAGCTTTCAAAGCAGCTTGACTCAATATCCAGCTAGTTTTCAGACCGTTCTCTACCATTTCCCCGATTTTGATTGCTTCCACAAATGGTTTGCCCATGGCGGACATCATATTCTGAAAATAATCAGCCTCTTGGGCCTGCAAGAAGACTATAACCATTTTTGTTTCGTCCATGGGCAAGTTTTCTCTGGTGTCCTGCTCGCGCCATTTGATAGCGTTCTCGCAAAAACTTTCCGCGGTCTTCTTCTTCAAGTTAGTAAGGGAGTTTCTGTCTGGAGCTACGTCGACATTGTACTAGAACTGTCTGACAAAATCTCGAGATAAATCATCACATATGTGCCAATGGGAGATTTCCTGATCCATATACCATTCTGAAGTGATTCCTGTCAGGCTTTCTCCGGAATAGGCCATCAACAATTCTTTTTCCCACCAGCCCCTCGTAGCTGATTGCAGTATCTTTTAAGATGAGCAATTGGATCTTCGTGCCCATCATACTTTTCAAACTTTGGCATTTTGAAGCCGATAGGTAGATGAACATTTGGGAACATGCACAACTCTAAATAGGAAACACTTTTTTGGCCACTCAGGCCTTGCATGTTTTTTAAGCTTTGTCCTAAGTTTCTCATTTTTCGAGCCATTTATTCCTTCTAGGGGTTCCCAACTACTCTTTCTTGTTCAATTGGGGACTCATATTATGGTTGTTGAGCGTATGAGTCTGGAGTAATATGAGTTATGTCCGGCTGAAATTGCAGGACTTGGAAGGTGAATGTTAAAGGCTCAAAGTATGGACGGGGCACGGTTGGTTGTTGATGCTGCCCAAACTCACACCACAATTAGGTAGTGAGGTGGTCGAAGCAATAATAAAACCCAACGCGAGTCGGGGTTGATTTCTTAGGGAGTTAGAAATGGGATTAGGTGTATACCTAGTGTAATTGTATAATGTGCCTCAATTTGCATTTCCACTTTCTTGTTTGATATTTCTATTTCTACTTTATACTATTGTTTGCAAATAATAAACTAGAAGACAATAATTTTTATTTTGGTTGTTTATCAAATGATAAAGGATCTAGGATCGTGACTTCCACCTAGGTGGATACCTAACGGATTGTAAACTATAGGGCAAGTTTGATTAATCGGGATCATAATATAACAATCACACGCAATTGGTCACTCTATACCTCTCGGTAGTTTGAGTGATTTTGCCTAATTTGGCTTTCTCAAGCCCAAATGGGTATTGCACAAATCAAGTGATAGATGCTCAAGTCGGGTCGTACTATCTCTAGATTTGACCCTTTAATTGGGGCTTTCAATTTCTTGAGTTCACCCCAATTCCTTGTTAGCCAAATTTTCTTAAACTTAGTCTCTCTTTCTCAAGTAAAGACTAGGTCAAATAAGCATGAATCAATGTTTGCAACCATTAATTCTAGAATTCAAGCATAAACAAGGCTAAATATCACTAACTCAATCACAAACAAGCCCTAAAATTAAATACTCATTAAGTACCCACACTAGGGTTGGGTCACAACCCTAGCTAATGATTTAGCTACTCATGAAAAATAAAGAAATACAAGAAGAAATTGAAATAGAATGCATACTAATTGATTAGACAAAGAAAATCTAATGTTTAGAAGTAAATCTAATACAAAATTACTCAAAGAAGTAAAGAAAATGGCTCAGGTGCACTTTTGGAAACTGAACTTAACCTAAAAATGACAAAAAGTACTATTTATACTAAGCTAAAAATATCTGACAAAAATGCCCCTACGAAGGTTGTGCGGCCGCATAATTCTGGTGCGGTCCGTACAATGGGCTTCTGTGGCTGCACAATTATTGTTCGGTCCGCAGTCTTGGGAATTTGGGCTTGGAACTTCAGGCCTCTACGGTCCGCATAAAAGTGGGTGCGGCTACACTTCTGACTATGCGGTCGCACAAAAGTGATGTGATCCACACTCTTCTGCTTTTGGACTTAAAACAGCTCTCTGATTCTCTAATCTTGCGGAACGCATAATAATGATTGCGGACACACTTGACCTACTACGACCGCACAATTTCGATGCACTCCACACTCCTTGAGCTGGCCAAAACACTACTCTTTGAATCTCCCTTCTACGGCCGCACTAGAATTGTGTGGTCTGCTCTGCTAGCCTTTTTTGCCCTATTTTGTTTCTTGTTCACTTTTGACTCTTTTATGAGTTGATTTTGACTTCTTTGGCTCGTTTCCCAATATTCCTGCAAGTAAGCATATTTTGTTAGTTTCCTGGAATACCTTTAAGCATTTTTGAGCTAAAACGCAAGTAAAAGAGAGCAAGTAAGCGGTCAAAATCTCTACTTATCAACTCTTCCAGACTTAAGCTTTTGCTTGTCCTCAAGAAATTAAGGCAATTCCCACCTCCATTAAAAAAGGGATATTTCAGCTAGCCTAAGGTGAATCAATTACACATCAATTGGGACCAACAATTACCCACAACACATATAAATTATCAATAACGCAATGATTTGACTTTTTGAGTACAATAGTTATAGTGTGACACTAGAGCATCAAGAGTTGACTCTATTCATCAAGGAAGCTCGCTCTTTCATATAGGTCATTGTGGATCCCACACTCTTCCTCCTCTACTCTCCATTAGCAAATCTCACTTAAGAATGCAACACTCGAAGCAAGGATTGTGAAAAGTTCGCTCATCTCTCTCAAATGAAAGTCACAAGTCCGGCTTTAAGTACCATAAGCTTTCCCCTCATGTAAATCACCACTAATGTAAGCTCACTTAACCTGAAATCATGTAGGGCTTTTGCGGAATGTAATGAAGGCTTTTGGATCATAGTAGGACTTGTTGGAATATATTGGTTTCATCTTTCCTTAAGCACTCTATTTTCTCTTTTCGGCTCATACTTTCTCGACTCTTTAAGTCATTTTCTATTTCCTCAGGGGAATTAGAGAGACATAATGTCACTCTTTCTTGATCATGACAATTCATTTTTCTCCTTTTATATTTACTCCATGACTTTCATCGTTGTTTTCTTTTGAATTCCCTTCAACTCTTTCACTTTATTCACTTTCTTTTTGGCATTTTTCTTTTTGTTCCTTCTTTCTTTTTTTTGTCTTCCCTTTTCTTCATTTCATTGTCTTCTTTGTACGTTATATCACTTCAATCTCCTTGTATCTCTCCCAAACTTATGTTTCTACCAATTGTTTCTCAAGAATGCTAAGGAAAGATTGGGTGCTAAGAGAGAGTCAATACAAAACGGATAAAGGCTTGTAACGTGGTTATTAAAAGAAAAAGGGCTTAGGCTCGAAGGGGTTGACTGGGATATTATATTGGTAGGCTATGGAAGATTTTAAATTTCAATTTTGGATCAAGGAGAGCCTACAATCATTTATCAAGCCAAGCTACACTTAGAATTTCTCCTAGACAAACATTTGGGGCAAGTTCTAGACCATTAGCACAGGTACTTGGACTTGTATCTAAACATCTCACCTCTCACGCTTCTGGAATGCTAAAGAAAACAGAGTTGAGGGTCCACAACAACCCTACCTAAGATTGAGAATCACAAATGGCTCGATTTGAACCACTAGATGACTACTTAAGTCAACACAAGTGTCAAAAGAGTCACAACTAGAGCTATTTTAAGCCAACAACTTATTTTTAACCATACGATCATAGGTAAATATGTTGGTACCAAGTGAAGCATGCTTGAGACCCCTTTTATTCAATACTACTATATTTACCAAAACATAAAAGAAAACGGGCTCAATCCCTTAAGAAGGTTGTCACGCCATCCATCGTTGGGAAGAGCCACCCGGTTCATACATAATCCACCTTTGGAAAGAACCGTGACATTAAGAAAACTAAAAGCTTATTGTTCACTCAAAATGTAAAAAGAAGCTAGCAGATTAAAAATAAGCTACTAAAGTAAATAAGAAGATATATTACTAAGGAAAAGCAAACTAGAGAAGTTATGAAATAAACTACGGAAAGCGAGATAAATGAATAAACAAATCGATATCAAATGAATATATACATAAGGAAAATGAATATCTACATCAAATGGGGAAAATATATACATACCAAAGGAAAATAAAGATGAAAAAAATAGTATCAGAGTTATTACAACCCAAATGTCAAATAATCAAAATAGACCACCCCCGCCCAAATGAAAATAAGCATTATCCTCAATGCTTAACAAAAATAAGAACAGGGAAAGGGCCATATAGTTGAGAGAAATCCCTATGTGATCTCAGTATGCATAGGATCATCAGCAACCTCGGCCTCAAGTTGTATCTCATCATCACCTGGCTGAGGGACAACTGGGTTGCTGAGCATTTGGATCATCTCCTCAGCAGTGTGGGAAGTGGCAACCGGCTCCTCAGACTGGCCGGCTGCTGCCTCTGGTGCTGCCTTTTGCTGCTGGGACTGAAGGCTCCATAAGCAGGTCCAATGGCAGATCTCCGGCAGATGCAAACTTAGTGACCTCCCTTATCAACTTGTCCACTGATCTCTTCGATACTTGAGACTTCTTCATCTTTTTTACTTGCTTTCTTAAGTCCTCAATGACCTTCTCATGCTCCACTGGAGTATTCATAATGGTTTTCTGGTTTTCCAGTATCTTTTTCAATGTTTCCTCCACTAACGGAGGTACTTCTGGCTCTGCTGGGGCTGCGGACTATGCTGCAACATCACTAGATATAGCAATTATCTTTGTAATAGTTGCCTGCATCCAGTTATTAAGGCTTACCAATGTTTGGGAGACTCGCAGCTCAGTCTGAGAATATGTAGATGAAGCCGACACTGGCAATGACATTGATAGACTCGCAGAAGCAGGTGGTCCGGTGGATGAAGATGGTGGCATGGTTGTTGTCCTGGTGGAAGTACCGGCTGATGTGGAAGGCTTGATAGCTGAATCAATAACCACTATCGCTAGCTCTCCAGACTGGCCAGTGGAGGTAGTAGCTTTACCCTTGGATTTCGGGTTGTCAGCTCCCTGAAGATGGTACCAGGAGAAAGGCTTCTCGGCCTTCACTTCTGTATCATAATGCTTCGACTCCACCCCTTGATCCTTGAAGTATTCAGTGAGGAATTTTGGGTATGGATAGGATCTTTCATCCTTCTAGACAACTAGAGTGATGTTGGTGGACATGATGGCACCAACATTTATCGGGTACCTGGCCATAATCGAAGCCACCAAGACTGCACGGGGAAGTCGGAGCATGTTTTCATTGATACATGGGTCAATGCGGCCACACACGAACATTTTTCACCCTTTTGCTTCAAAGTTTAGGGTGCCCCGGATAATTGGAACCCTTGCTGTGAGCCACGGAGGTGTTGACCATAATCTCAGCTAACCATGGACGAGTTGCATCACCCATAGCTAGTTTTTCCAAGTATTGCACTACTTCTACTTCTTCAAACCCCACATATTTTTTCAGTGCACAGGGGTCAAAGCGGATTTTCAGATTCTGCATTTTTGTCACCTTAGTACCCTTTTTTATATGAGCAACATTTGCATAGAATTCCTTGACTAGGTACTCATTTGCATCTAGGATGGTGTTGGTGAACCATTTCCAACCTTTCCGCTCCTCGAATTGCCTAAGGACATTGAGGTTGTGCTTGTTCAAATCTTTCATCAAAAATTGTCGCTCAAGAGTGAGCGACCTCTATGGCCACCATTCCCTAAACTTGGTAAAGGCATTGGCACTGACAAATTTGTCCTCCCATATCTCTGGCCTCCTTGATCTTTCTAACCCGGCCACTGCAATATCGCCCCCTCTCCCATCATCTGGAACATCATCATCATCTAAATTTATTGGAGCAGGGGGAGCATGTGAGGAAGAGGGCTCAGAATCTTGACTACACTCTTTCGAGCCTTCAGACGAACTGGCAGCTGAAGAAGACTCATCGACCAAATGGAATCTCCCTGGGATTTGTTGTGATTGGGCTTCCGACTGTGCTTGCACGGAGTTACCCTCAGAAGCTTCCCCGGATGGGACATACTCACTGGTCTTCGAGGTATCAGGGGCTCTGCTTGTGGTTGGTTTCTTGGTTATGACTCTTTAAGGTGCTAGAGGAGGTTGCTTTTACCTCGACCCCGGCCTCGGGAGGGTTCTGCCCTTCCTTTTGCTATATCTCCTTTGCCACGTGATTGAACCATTGTTTGCAACCCATAAGAACTAGAAATTAGTTACAATTGAAGCTCATAATGCATACATAAACATGATAGAATGTTACAACAAAACATTCTTAGAAGGGGCAATGCAGACCGCACAACTGAGTGCGGCCGCAGTCTGCCCGGTGTGGACCGCACAAAAATGAGTTCAGACGCATAGCCAAGAGTGCGGACCGCACAATTTTGTCTGCGACTGCACAGCCCCAGGTTCAGACTACTAGGTTCTCTGAATTTTCATCACTGTGGATCGCACAAAAATGAGTGCGGCCACGCAAGTCCATTGCGGACCGCACAATTTTGGGTGCGGCTGCACAAGCCAAGCACGCCATTATCCTAACTCAGAGGTCTACGGACCATACAAAAGTGTGTGCGGACGCATAGCCTCTACTGCGGACCGCACAAAAAATGTGTGCGTCGCATAATTCAAACTTTATGGGCATGTCATAGGGTTTATTCAATTTTGTCCTCAAATTGTCATGATTTTAGCAATTAAACATTATTAGTTACTTACCCAAACCCCAATTATCGTTCGAAAAGCTACCCTCATGATTCTAAGCAAAAACAACTAAACATTGACATTTTAAGCATGTAATTAACCCTAAATCAAAGAGCAAAAGCAAACAAAAGATGAAGAATCTAATGAAGAAATTAACATACCAGTAATGAAGATGCACGTGATGAAATGAGGGAAAATTTTGAGAGCAATGGGGAAAAATTACTTTGCAAGCTTAGCTTCAGGGCTTAGAAGATCGAAAAGTCTAAAAAGATGCAGGAAGCCCTATTTATACTTTTACCCGTGGGACCCAATTTTTTACCTGAGTGCGGCCGCATAATTTTGATGCGAACCGCACTCCTTACCTGCCCTTGAGACGACTGGTTGCGGACCGCACAAAAATGAGTACGGCTGTAGCATTAGTGCGGACAGCATAAAAATGTGTGCGGCCGCAATTCCTTAAGCATTTTGACAGGCCAACTTCAGAGACTATGCACTTTGACACTTAGCCAAATTTTTCATGCACAGTCCTTGCAATGCACATCCATTTCTGCATACACTTCAAAACTGGTTAGCACAAAACCAAGCCTATCTAAAAGAAGAAAAATAAAAGAAAGAAAAAGAAATGGGTTGCCTACCAAGAAGCGCCTGATTTAACATCGCGGCACGACGCAGATTACCAATCACTTGAAATGAAGAACCGCCACAATGTGGCCATGATCAACCTTGCCAAGATAATGTTTAACCCGGTGCCCATTGACTCTAAAAACCTTATCATTCTTATTTTTCAAATCTAGAGCACCAAAGGGGGTTACATTCACTACTTCAAAGGGCCCACTCCATTTTGATTTCAACTTGCCCGGAAACATCTTTAATCGAAAATTGAACAATAGCACAAGATCACCTTCTTTGAACTCCTTGTTGTGGATGTACTTGTCATGGAGGTACTTCATCTTCGCCTTGTAAAGGGACGAACTTATGTAGGCATGATACCGAAATTCATCAAGCTCATTCAATTGTGACACCCTCAGGTTTGCTGCGACATCTCACTCAAGGTTCAACTTTTTCAAAGCCCACATGGCCTTATATTTGAGTTCTACCAGAATATGGCACGCCTTCCCAAACACCAATTGATATGGATACATCCCAATCGACGTCTTGTAGGCCGTCCTATAAGCCCAAAGAGCATCATCAAGTTTTCTTGACCAATCCGTCCGGTTGGCATTGACAGTCTTTGACAAAATACTCTAGATCTCCCGCTTGGAGACTTTAACTTGCCCGCTTGCTTGAGGATGGTAGGGGGTCGATACTTTGTGAGTGACACCATACTTTCTGAGTAAGGTATCAAAGCTCGGTTGCAAAAATGCGAACCCCCATCACTAATAATGGCCCTCAAAGTACCAAACATTGTAAAGATGCTTTTCTTTAAGAATGCCACCAAACTCCTCGCTTCATTGTTGGGTAAAGCAATGGCCTCGACCATTTGGAAACATAATCAACTGTGACTAGAATGTAGGTGCTCCCACAAGAACTAACAAATGGACCCATGAGATCAATACCCCACACGTCGAAGATGTCTATCTTCAAAATGGTGGTGAGAGGCATTTCATTCTTCTTAGAGATCCCACCGGCCCTTTGACATTCATCACAATGCTTGACAAGCTCACTAGCATCCTTGTAGAGCGTAGGCCAATAGAATCCACAACTCAAAACTTTTGCCACTGTTCTTGCTCCAACATGGTGACCACCATACGGTGAAGAGTGGCAAGCCTCAGGAATACCCATTTGTTCTTCATCCGGCACGCATTGCCGGATCATACCATCGGTACATATCCGAAAGAGATACGGCTCATCCCAATAATAGTCAAGGCAATTTCGTTTGAGCTTCTTCCTTTGGTTTAAAGAGAACTCATTTGGGACAATGCCGCTCACAAGATAGTTGGCTAAATCGGCAAACCATGGCATCCCAATCATTGAAACGGCTAGGAGTTGCTCGTCGGAAAATGAATCATTGATCTCAAGGCCGTCATGTGGACTCCCTCCTCCTCCAATCGGGACAAGTGATCCGCCACTTGGTTTTCACTACTCTTGCGGTCTTGAATCTCTAGATCAAACTCTTGCAATAGAAGCACCTACCACATCAACCTTGCCTTAGAATCTTTCTTGCTCATCAAATACCGAAGCGCCGCATGATCGATGTGAACAGTCACCTTAGTACCCATCAAATACGGCCAAAACTTCTCCATAGCAAAGACAATAGCAAGTAGCTCTTTTTCGATCACTGTGTAGTTGACTTGGGCATCATTCATGGCCTTGCTAGCATAGTAGACCGGATGGAAGATTTTATTGATTCTTTGACCCAACACCGCTCCAACCGCAACATCACTAGCATCACACTTGAGCTCAAAAGGCAAGCTCCAATCCGGTGCGGTAATAGTAGGAGTAGTAGTCAACTTGAACTTAAGCAACTCGAATGCCTCCATACAATCTTCATTGAAATGAACTTGGCATCCTTCTCCAAAAGTTTGCACAATGGGTTTACCACCTTGGAAAAATACTTGATGAATCGGCGATACAAACCCGATGACCCAAGAAGCTACTCACTCCCTTCACGGATATAGGGGGATGAAGTTTGGAGATCACCGCAATCTTGGCCTTATCAACCTCAATACCATGCTTTGAAATTTTGTGGCCAAGAACAATGCCTTTCTCAACCATGAAGTGACATTTCTCCCAATTCAACACCAAATTAGTCTCCTCACATCTAGCCAAGACCCTATCCAAATTGTTCAAGCAATCATCAAAAGGGTTTCCAACCATAGAGAAATCATCCATGAAGACCACAAGAATATCCTCCACTATGTCGGTAAAAATGGCCATCATACACCATTGAAAAGTCGCCGGTGCATTACATAAACCAAAGGGCATCCGTGAGAATGCAAAAGTACCATAGAGACAAGTGAAGGTAGTCTTTTCTTGATCCTCCGGAGCAATGAGAATTTGATTGTAGCTGGAATACCCATCGAGGAAACAATAGAAAGCACGCCCGGCCAACCTATCAAGCATTTGATCAAGGAAGGGAAGTGAGAAATGATCTTTTCTTGTAACTTTGTTGAGCTTGTGATAGTCTATACACACCCTCCAACTGGTCACCGTCCTTGTAGGAATAAAGACGCTCTTGTCATTGGTAACCACGGTCATTCCCCCTTTCTTTGGGACACATTGAACCGGAGAAGTCCATGAACTATCGGATATGGAGTATACAACGCCGGCATCCAACCACTTTATGATCTCCTTCTTGACCACCTCTTGAATTGCTTCATTTAGCCTCCTTTGATGTTCAACGGAGGGTCCAAAATAATCTTGTACATGTAAAAGGTGGGGCTTATGCCACGGATATCTGCCAAAGTCCATCCGATTGCTCTTTTCCTCCTTTGTAGCACCTCCAATGTGGACTCTACCTACATATTAGTAAAGCAAGAAGAAAGGATAACCGGTAAAGCAGAAGAAGAGCCAAGGAATTCATACCTGAGGTGCGGGGGCAATGGCTTTAGCTCCAAGGTAGGAGGCTCCTCAATTGAGGGCTTTGTTAGAAGAGTCTTCTGATTTTCAAGATCCAAAGATAGCTTTCGGGGCTCATAAGTGTACGACCCCATGCCTTGCAATGCATTTACATACTCCACATAGCCATCACTCTCCTCATCCTTATCAAGGTAAAGCAATACGGCCTCCAATTTATCTTCAATGTTCATTGTGGCACTAGCATCATCAACAATCACATCCATCACCAAATCCACGAACGAACAAACTTCATTGCTATTCGATGGCCTCATTAATTTGCACACATGGAAGACCACTTTTTCGTCACTCACCCGGAAAGCTCACCGACTTCCACATCAACAAGAGCCTTACCTGTAGCAAGGAAAGGTCTACCCAAAATGATAGGCACCTCATAGTCCACTTCACAATCAAGGATCGCAAAGTCCGCTGGGAGGATGAACTTGTCAACTCAAACCAATATATCATCAATAATACCCAAAAGCCTCTTCATTGTTCGATCCGCCATTTGCAACCTCATAGATGTGGGTCTTAGTTGTCCAATTCCCAAAGTTTTGAACACCTAATAGGGCATCAAGTTGATACTTGCCCCGAGATCACATAGTGCTTTGGCAAAATCAGCGCTCCCAATAGTGTAAGGGATTGTGAAAGTGCCCGGATCTTCCAACTTCGGAGCCATTGAGTGCACAATAACACTCACTTGATGAGTCATCATGAGGTCTCACAATTCATTGATCTTTTCTTGGTTACCAAATCCTTCATGAATTTTGCATATCCCGGCATTTGTTCCAATGCCTCAACCAACGACACATTAATTGACACACTCTTCTTCATATCAATAAACTTTTTGAATTGGTTCTCACTACTTTGCTTTGCAAGACTTTGAGGGTATGGTGGAGGAGGTCTTGGCGTTGATGCCTTAGCACGTGTTCCCTAGACGGGTTCACCTCTTCTTGCGTCTCCTCCACACTTTCATCTATGTCAATTCTCACTTCTTCATTAGCTTGAACCATATTGCTTGGGATTTCATCTTCTTGAACCACAACATCTTCATCCACAATCCTTCTTTGATTTGAGGTGGTTGCATCTCCACCTTTTCCACTTCTAGTAGTTACGGCCATAACATGTCCCGTATTATTCCCATCCTTTGGGTTCACCACTGTATCACTAGGTAGTGCCCCCTTAGGACGAGTGTTCAAAGCTTGTGAGATTTGGCCTAATTGAACCTCCAAATTCCGAATAGAAGTGTTGTGCGAGGCTATTTGAGCATCGGAGTCGGGATTCTTCTCCATCATCTGTTTAAACATGTTTTCAATTCTACCCATATCATTGGAAGAAGAGCTTGGGCCTTGAGAAGGATAGGGAGGTGGATTGCTTGGTTGTTGGAACATCGGGGGCCTTTGAAAACCTGACCCCGATTGTTGTTGTTCTTCCACCCTCCTTGGTTATTTCCTCCCCAATTGTTTTGATTGTTGTCACCCCAATTGCCTTGATTATCCCAATTTCCTTGATTTCCTTGATTGTTCTAGTTGCCTTGATTAGGATTGTCACCACTCCAATTGCCTTGGTGGTTTTGGTTGTTCCAATTACCTTGGTTCCCTTGTGACCTCCATTGTTGTTGATTTTGTCCTTGAGTATTGTTTTTTTTACCTTGATAATTGTTGACATATTGAAATTCTTCTTCTTGCTTATTGAATGAATCACCTTGTTCATAACCACTATCATTTTGCATGAATTGTTCCGGACGGTTTTGCATTTGTTGACCTTGTTGTCGCCTCTTGTTTGCCATCATATTCACACCTTCCATTACATTCACTTGTTTCGGCCCTTGAACTTGTTGAAGCTGAGCTTTGGCCAATTGGTTCATGGTAGTTGTCAACTTGGCAATAGCTTGCCCATGATCATGTAGCTCCTTGTGTAAGTGCATAACATTAGGGTTACCTTGCGGAACATTGGTCTACTTTTCCATGCTGAAGAGGTATCCGCCATCTCATCAAGAATTTCACATGCTTCGGCATATGGAGTGTTCATGAAGTTCCCTCCGGTGAGTTGGTTAACCACACATTGGTTTGTTGTGTTGATTCCCCTGTAGAAGGTCTGTTGGATCATGGCCTTAGTCAAATCATTGTTCGGGCACTCTTTAACCATGGTATGATATCTTTCCCAAATCTCGTGCAATGTCTCATTGGGTTCTTGCTTGAACGCAAGAATTTCATCCCGAAGAGTCGCCATATATCCCGAAGAGAAGAATTTAGGGATGAACTTCTCCGCCAATTCATTCCAAGTGTGGATGGAATGATTGGGCAATCTCTCTAGCCAGTCGAATTCCTTTCCCCGTATAAAAAAAGGGATAAAACCTCAACCGCAGTGCATCTTCGGAGACATTGGTTTGCTTGCTCCCCCAACAAATATCGACGAACCCTTTGATATGCTTATAGGCATTTTGACTCGGAACCCCGGTGAAGAATCTTCATTGCTCAAGTAGTGTAAGCATCACATTGGTGATTTGGAAGTTGCCCGCATTAACGGGACTATAGCACTTGCATAACCCTTATTCGGTAGTTGTCGGTGTGCTGCTGCTCTTGGTGGAGGTGGGGGAGGGACGGGAACATTATTTAGAGGCAGGCGGCCTAGTCTATTTGCTTGAGGTTCAAGAGGAACCTCCTCAACTTGATCATCATCCAATTCATCCCCCAATGGCACATTTCTGATGGGCTCATTGTTGAGAGCCATTTTCGTACCTAAAAGATATTCAAAAACAAAATTAGTGACTTAGAAGGAAAATAAGACAAAGCACACAAAAACCTAGATATATAGCTAAATCTGTTTAACTCCCCGGCAACAATGCCAAAAATTGATGTCACCCAACTCACACACAATTAGGTAGTGAGGCAGTCGAAGCAATAATAAAACCCAATATGAGTCGGGGTCGATTCCTCAGGGAGTTAGAAATAGGATTAGGTGTATACCTAGTGTAATTGTATAATGTACCTCAATTTGCACTTCCACATTCTTGTTTGATGTTTTTATTTCTACTTTATACTATTATTTGCAAATAATAAACTAAAAGACAATGCTTTTGATTTTGGTTATTTTTAAAATGATAAAGGATCTAGAGTCGTGACTTCTACCTAGGTAGTTATCTAAAGGGTTGTAAACTATAGGGCAAGTTTGATTAATGGGGATCGTAATATAGCAATCACACACAATTGCTCACTCTATACATCTCGGTAGTTTGAGTGATTTTGCCCAATTTGACTTTCTCAAGCCAAATGGATATTGCACAAATCAAGTGATGCTCAAGTTGGGTCTTAGTATCTCTAGATTTGACCCTTTAATTGGGGCTATCAATTTCTTGAGTTCACCCCAATTCCTTGTTAGCCAAGTTTTTCTAAACTTAGTCTATCTTTACAATTAATTCTAGAATTTAAGCATAAACAAGGCTAAATATCACTAATCCAATCACAAACAAGCCCTAAAATTAAATACTCATCAAGTACCCACACTAGGGTTGGGTCACAACCCTAGCTAAAGATTTAGCTACTCATGAAAAATAAAGAAATACAAGAAGAAATTGAAATAGAATGCACAATAATTGACTAGACAAAGAAAATCCAATCTCTAGAAGTAAATCTAATACAAAATTACTCAAAGAAGTAAAGAAAACGGCTTAGGTGCACTTCTGGAAACTGAACTTAACCTAAAAATGACAAAAAGTACTATTTATACTAAGCTGAAAATATCTGACAAAAATGACATGCGAAGGTTGTGCAGCCGCATAATTCTGGTGCGATCCTCACAATGGGCTTCTGCGGCCACACAATTATTGTGCGGTTCGTAGTCTTGGGAATTAGGCTTGGAACTTCAAGCCTTTGCGGTCCGCATAAAAGTGGGTGCGGATGCACTTTTGACTACGGCCGCACAAAAGTAATGTGGTCCGCACTCTTCTGCTTTTGGCCTTGAAACAGCTCTCTGATTTTATTGTGCGGTCCGCAGTCTTGGGAATTTAGTCTTGGAACTTCAGACCTCTGCGGTCAGCATAAAAGTGGGTACGGCCGCACTTCTGACTATGCGGCCGCACAAAAGTAAGGTGGTCCGCACTCATTTGCTTTTGGACTTGAAACAGCTCTCTGATTCTTTAATCTTGCGGACCGCATAATAATGACTGCGGTCGCACTTGACCTCCTACGGCCGCACAATTTTGGTGCGGTCCGCAATCCTTGAGCTGGCCAAAACACTGCTCTTTGAATCTCTCTTCTGCGGCCGCACTACTAGCCTTTTTTGCCTTGTTTTGGTTCTTGTTCACTTGTGACTCTTTTATGAGTTGATTTTGACTTCTTTGGCTCGTTTCCCAATATTCCTGCAAGTAAGCACATTTCGTTAGTTCTCAGGAATACCTTTAAGCATTTTTTAGCTAAAACGCAAGTAAAAGAGAGCAAGCGGTCAAAATCCTTACTTATCAGTTGTGCCATGGTGAAGACTGGTGGTGCCGTGAACAACGTTGAAGGTACCCCTGAAAACAGCGCCAAGGGACGGACCTCAGAAGACGTACCGGTAAAGTTGGATGACATAGTAGGGTACCCAAACGGGATAAATGGGTTGGTCATGGAGATGGGAATGTTGGTGGTTCCACCCGTCCTGGGGATCAACTCGGGAAATCCAGGGATTGTACTTGGTGGTCTCTACAATTGGACCATATGTCCCACATTTCCAACATGCGGAGACGCAACCTCTTGTTTTCTTCAACAATGGCCGATTCATGCTGTGACAGAACCGATGCAGCATTATCCTCAGGATCGATTATACGGAGACTGCTTTCTGAAGACATTGAGACTCTTCCTTTTGATCCTGTAAAGTACCGATGAGAAGCTAGATTACCGTCAAAACCAACCATCTGAACAAGACCTGGCTAATTTTGGACACACAATGCCCTTGTCAGTTTTAAGACATTTAACAAATAGGGAATCACACATTGGGGATGCAATGCACGTGAAGAGTTAAATGTTTCTAAAATGTCTTTGCAATGGTCGCGTGTTTCATTCCGCTTTTCATTATCTCTTTTTCTTTCTGCAGCTCTTTTTTTCGTCCATTCACTTCATATCTTGATTTCTTTTTTCTTTCTCTTTTTGTTGTTTTTTCGCTCTTGTTTTTTTCTCTGTTATTTTTCGTCACCCTTTTCTTTCTTCTTCTTTTTTCACTCAATTTAATTAATGGCATTGAATCTGATGGGGATTGCCTACGTATTATGACGTTGAATGAATCAAACCATTATGTAGTTCAGGGTAGTAAATGCAAAATGAAAGAAAAGAAAAATTTTGGGGGTTTTCAAAATTTCATTAATAATTTTTTTTGGTTTTTTTATTACAAAGACTCGAATGTACTGATAACTGACTCAAAAAAGGAAAACATACAGACTCAAAATAAAATAACAGACTCAACATGGATGACATGACAAACAAACTCGATAAAAGGTACAAACTCAAGAACTGAAAAATCAAGAACACAAATGAGCCTCAAATGTTATTCCAGGAGCTCGAGTGGCTTCAGCTGGTCTCGGTGCAAGTCTTCTTGTAAGCTCTTCTTGAAGGAGCTCGAGGTCGGCAATGATATGGCGAGCGAATAGTACCAAGTGGAAGAACATTGCTCGAGTATATTTTCACATTCATGGTACTTCATGGCCGCGTAGTAAGCTATTTCCTTGATTTTGAGCTTGATAGCGCCTTTCTCCTGGAGCAATCGCCCAATCTATTGCTCCCGAACTTCTACTATTTACATGGCCTCATTGTTTTGGTTTTGCCACTACACCGTGCTTTCTTCCAATTGGTTAATCAGTGCATCTTTCTGTTTTGAAGTCCTTTGTCTGCTGACCCATTTTGTTTTCGAGGGTGGCCAGCTTTTTCCTTAAAATTGTGACTTCTCTATCATATATTTGCTTTAATTGGTGGGCTGACCTTGCCTGTTCTTTTTCACCTTTTTCCAACTTTGCTCGAGCTTTTGCCAAGTCTTCCTCGGCCTTTGTCAGATCAGCCGCATAGTCATGCACCTTTAGCCTCAAGTTGCTTATGATTCTTTCATCCCTCTCACTCCTCATAGGCGTTTCAGCGACTATCCTCATTTCCCGGAGTTGGGCTTGGAGCGCCTCATTCTCTCGGGTTAAACTTTTCTTTTCACCTTCAGCTTCTTCTGCAAGTCATTCTCAAATTTGAGGCTTCTCGGCTTTTCTTTTAAGGCATGAATGGTTGCTTGGTAGCCCTTTTCCTTTTCTCCCCATGCCAATTGTTCTCGGATTTTATCATCAAAAGCCTGAATAAGAGGCCTTTTCGCGGGCCTTTCGGGCTCGGGCTCATTATCAACGCGAGACCTTTTCTCGAACCATATAGCATAACCTAGGTCAACCTCACCTCTCGCGGGGTTGGGCACCTGGGTATCATTTTTCAAGTATCGGTAGCCATTCCAAATTTGTTGAATTAAAGTATCAGAGAGTGGAGCTTCTAGGCGTAGCTCAATGACTTGGACACTCAAATATTCATCTTCGGGCACCACTTGGTACCTTCCTAGCTGTTTGAGAACTCTATGCGGTTTATACGATTGGACACTTCTCAAACCCATCAACAACAAATAGCTTTTTGTAGCCGTCACGTGTATGACTTCCCTTACCGAGAGCAATCCCAAAATCCATTCAATTTGACTTGCATTTAAAGATCTTAGATGGGATATCCAGGCTTTAACCCCTTTTGGAGAATTATAATCATTTACCCTATCCTCATAATTCTCAATGAAGTTGTTCTTGTTTGGGCCGTAACTCATGAATTTATGGTGATGGCGGAGATGTTCAATCAACCACATTTGCAACAAAATATTGTACCCTTCGAAGAACTTTGCCCTGGATTTACGCAATGTCGATGCTCGATAAATGTTTTACAAAAATAATTGGAGCAAGCGTGTAATCCTCTTTGGTAGTGAGGACTTGCGCAATTCAGGCCATGCAGTTATCAATTGTCCGTTCTTCATTTGGGAAGGCCATAATTTCCAGAAACGCCACCATGAAAGCAAAGCAACGATGAATTTGCCATGTGGTCTTATTCTGCTTGTTGTTTAGGACCTTTTTATGTATTTCAAACCCAGTTGAGTGCCCAAATTTGGAGTATAGGAAGTAAAAGGAACAACATCCTTTGTTTACACTGTTTTTCCTCATTTGTTTATTGATATTCAGAAGATCA
Source organism: Nicotiana sylvestris (assembly GCF_000393655.2). Classification (NCBI taxonomy): domain Eukaryota; kingdom Viridiplantae; phylum Streptophyta; class Magnoliopsida; order Solanales; family Solanaceae; genus Nicotiana; species Nicotiana sylvestris. Next base: position 105,917,852 of record NC_091059.1, on the reverse strand, counting down.
AAAGAATCGGTGCACAGAGAGAGGCCTTGGGAATATAAGTTGCTGATTTATCAAGTCTCGGCCGAAACCAGAATATCCGGCTATTTCTTCCAAAGGGGGAGTAAGCTCAAAATTTGAGAAGTGAAAAACATTGTGAGCGAGATTTCAGAAAGTTACTAAGGCCTTAATCAAATCATCCTGTGGTTTGACTTTCATAATATCTGTAAGAGCGCCCAAATGCTTTGTTACCCAATCCTGACCATTTTTATCTAAGTCGTACCACTGCATCTGAAGCTGTAGTGGAGCCTGCTCTACAACCGTTAATGGCGGGTTCTGGACAGTGTTCATTTTGTACCGGTGGATAGTTAGGCTTAGGGTTGACTCTAGTTTCAAAAGACAAACCAATGGACTCTTTTTGCAAATCAAGCTTTCAATTTTCTAAGGACAAATCAAAGGGAGGGTGGCTATTTATGCAAGTATTAGCCCTAAAGCAAAGGTGGCTATTTTTGCAATAATGGCCCCTTCACACTTTCAAATAAAGTTTGAGGCCGGGGAAAGGGCACTTTATGGGAAAAAGTGATTCCCTATTGATAGACATGTTCGTTCTTGCGAGAATAGCCCTTCGAAAATTTGGAGATGTTCTAAGGCTATTCCGGCAAAAACAACTCGGGACGCAACCGAAGCTGGGTCGGCTTACTCATTTGACCAAAACATCGGACGCACTTTATTACTTTTGGTTATTTTGCAAAAATGAGGCTGAACCCTATGAAGGTTGCCTACGTATCTCACATCCGGTGAGAATCAAACTTGTGTAGTTCGGTTAGTTTTGACACAACAGAAAAACATGCCTTTTTTTGAAGATACTGACTCATTTTGAAATGATTTTCTTTTTAAATTTTTTTTCCAAAATTTCGATAGAGTTTCGAGACTTTTTTAAATACCGGGGTTTTTTAGAACCGGGCAAATTTCTCTCTCCTACCTCACTTTTGGTTTTCTCTTGATTTTCTTTCCCTAGCCGATCAACATATAAGCCGAAATAAATAAATGCACAAATAACACGTAAGATGCATCAAGATGACCTTTTATTTCGGGTACACATGTCCTTGATGGACCCAACCCCTATGTTGAGTCCCCAAACTCAAATGCATGTGATGTAAACAAAAGTTCCTACTATGGATCCGGCATGAGGCTATGTTATTCTAGGTTTAAAAACCTAGAGGTGTATTCTAGACAGGGCTTACCCAAGCGGACCGCTTGGGCCGAGGTGAGGGCAATGTACCGGGAGCACGAAAGTCTATCCGGCCTAGTTGTTGATCCAACCTCATTCTATTTGGTACGACCACTAACAGAAAAGTTGGTCACGCATACGTGTGCACCATATTTTAGAAGACTCGGAAGGGAGGCCTGAGAAGACATATTAATACAGTTCAAATAATATCAAAACGGTAAATGAGTGGCAATTTAGCACTTTAGGCCTACAAACACAGTAATAACAACAATCAAGAAAGCCAAGTATATATCACATTACAAGCTCGAGTTCTGAACCTTGAACCAAAGATTATGGGTTTGTTCCCCAACATAGCAGCCAGAGCTGTCACGCCTCTTTTTTCGAGGAATAGGGAGTTTTTTTCAATTACAGTGATATTAATCGAAATGGAATTATTTAATTTAGAGTCGCCACTTGAAATAATTTATGGTGTCCCAAGTCACCGATTTAATTTAAATCCCAAATCGAGGAAATTTAACTCTGTTTCAAAATCCACGAAAACCAGAAGACCAGGTAAGGAATTCTGTTAACCTAGGAGAAGGTGTTAGATATTTTCGATAATTTTAGCACGATCGCTTTTAATCATACTTGGCTTAACTAATTGTTTAATTACGTATTTTTTGAACATATATGCATTTTACCTTTTACTGCTTTTAATTATGGCGTTTATGGATTTATCTTTGAAATAGATTACATGTGTGTAAATCAGCTTTATTTTGGGCGCTAAAATCATGTCACACGTTCATGTACATGATTAATCACGCTTTATTATTATGATTATTATGGCCAAAGTCGTACAAACGCATACCTTGATTAATTTTGGGAATCGTAATTATGTCACACGAACGTGTACACAATCACAATAATAGATTAGAACGTGCCTAAAGCATCCTATGAAATGAATGTATTCACCACGTTTCTGATTCTCGTTAGGTAGTATTAGTATGGGCATCGAATTTTGGAGACATGAGTTGAATCTTATTTAAAATGGAGGCATGCGATATTTTGTCCATGAAGTAAACAAACACACATAATGAAGGGGCAAAGTGTAGCAAATGTTTGGTTCTATTTTATAACAATCAACTAATTGATCAATCAAATTAGTATTCCAAATGATATTCCTAAACTGCACAATTATAATCTTGCGTTGAGGTTTCAAACAAGCCAAAATATGAAGTACACATGGGCCAAAGTGAGGCCCAAGTCGTCCCCACCCTTCTGCAACAATTGGCCTGATCATGAGACGGGTCCAAATTCTTAAATGGGTTCCATATTGAGCCCAAATACATGCAGAATTTCAAGTCCTTTTTAAATTAGCTAAATAACCCTATATGGGCAAACTGCCCAGCCCAATTAATCAACATGGCTTCTCAATGTAATTTTGCAAACATCAGAAATAACAACATCAGTTACAGATTTTCTTATACATTAATACATAAATATTAGAACTAAAATTATTATATAGCTGAAAGGAACAGAGGGAGTTAACTTAAATCCTTACTTATACTAACAGACAATGCTATGAACCAAACGCCTTCTACTTTTCTTTTGACTTGAACAATATTACAACATATAAATCTGGAGCCACTAACTCATAATCAACCGCACGTTTGGTTTCAAATTGAAACTTATGATTCACAACTGTACCCTCATATGTGTACAGAAAACAGCGCTAATAGACATGTTTATTTTGAAACTCATGGGCTCATGTTAATTCTTAGCTAGCAATAACTTTACATTCAGATGAGTGAACAATCAATAACCAACCAGCCCAGTTATTGGGTCAACATAGCTCCCATATTTCTCCTAAAACTAACCAAGAGAATCATATGCTCATTAGGAGAAACAAAGATAGATTAAACTAAACATACCAATATCATAAACCACAGAAAGAAATCATCATTCATCAAGATCTTAATAAGTTTCAGTTTTTTATAAGCTGATTGTACGTGACAACTAGAAGCATGATTCAAATTCCAATATCAACTTAAACAAACAAGCATACCAAACAAACTAAGCATAAAACATCACATGAAAGCAACAACATATCCATATCTCATAGAAGAAAATGGAGAAGTTTGATAATGAAAAATCCAAAGGTTTCTAGATATGTACCTGAGCTTGGAACAAACTGAAACTTCTGCCACCTAAAGGATAAGAAAAATCGACACAAGATGAATTCAGCAAGATCAACAGCAACAAAACAAAAGAAACAGCCTCAAATTTCAGCTTGATGGAACTTTTTAGAGTATTTTTCTTTCAGAAATCAGTGTAAAAATCAGTGTCAAAATGAAAAAAAGGATTCTGGATTTTTCAAAGGATTTGTGTGTGTGTGTGTATGCAGGGATGTGAGGTCTTATATAGAAAAATGGCCAGTGAATAATCTGAGGAGTGCAGTACTTAAAATAAGGAAAAAGGGCATCTTTTCTTAATAGATTTGGACAGCTGTCCTCTTTTCTACCAGCTGTCCTTTTCTCTATTTTTTCCAGCACCTTTCCTTTTCTGAAATTAACCTTTTTTACCCCAATTTCTAGCCTGATTTCTGGTTTTTATTACATTTTAACCCCTTTCTAGAAACTTCCCATATAACTAATTCAGATTTCCTATCTTTGCTTTCCCAATTACCCCCCCCCCCCTTAAGTTCTTGTTAATAACCATTCCTCCATTTAAACTTTTTCTAAATTCTCTCTTAAACTTTCTAAGATTTTCATACTTAAAATCAATTGCTAATGCGGATTAAAACCAACTGAACTCAGAAATAACTGATCACTTCAATCAATAAACAAGCAAGGCATGGACTTAATGATTTGAACAAAACCAAGCTTATGCAATCAATCAACCAACTGAAAAATAAAATTAAGAGAAGATTGAAAACTGATAATTGCTAATCTAATTAATAAGCACAGAATTAATTACTTTTAAATCCTATTTGAATTAACATGCTAAGACCAAACAAATCGATATCTAACAAACCTAAAGAAAATAAACCTAATTAAAACAACTAGAAAATTATAGAATCATAAGTAAAAAACGGGTAATTCCCAAAAAAAACAGGTTAACAGTGTATGTAATAATTGAAACTAAGACAATTCAAGTAAAAAAAAGAAAATCATGGGAAAGACAGTAGCGACGGTCTTACCATCTCTGAGTAGACAAAAACAAGAAGAGTTGCGATGCCTTATTCTACACAATTTAACCACCCAAAGGTTCTTTCCTCCAAGGAATTCGGCCCGAAATGGAGTTCTGACCGAATTTTCTTGGAAGAGAAGACTCATGAGAGTCAAAACTTCCAGAAAAAATAAGGCATCCTGCACAAACGAACCCCTTAAACTCAGGTGTCGAGGACAAAAGCGGACCAAGCAATCATAGGGAAGTTTGGGTGATTTTCTGGGAAAATGGGCGAGGATTAGGGATTAGCAGGGTGTGAGTATTGTGGGGTGTTAATTTGGGTGGATTTGGAGGTGAGCCGTTAGTGAGGGATTTGGGAATTTAGGGGCGGCTAGGGCTTGGGATGGGAGATGAGAGAGATGAAGAATGAGGGGCCTTTGGGGGTTAGGGGGAATTTTCGGACAGTTATAACGGTTTGGTGTGGTTAGTTGCAAACCGTAGGATTAGATTTTGCAAAATTAACCATCTTTAATTAACACCTAAATTGAACCTATTTTGACAAAATTAAAAATTTGATGCCTATTCCATTTACCATTTAAACTAATTAACTACTTGATACTAACTAAATAATGCAAGGAAGATGCAAAAATAAAAATGACTAATATATTCTTGTATTTTAATCAAATATCTATGTAATTATGCCTTTAAAACTTTCAAATAAAAACCAAAAAATGCAAAATGGAGGGGGGGGGGGATATTTTTTGATGGTTTTAGAATATTCCTAATGATGCAAATGATCTACTCATATGATAAAAATACAATCAAATACACAAATAAAATACCTAAATTTCTACAAAACAATTAAAATTATTTTAAATATTTTTTAGGAGTAATTTATATATGGGGCAAAAAGTACGTGCTCACAATAGAAATCTGGTCAAAATGTATTTTATATACGACAATAATTTTTTATTGTACAGAATCCGATCAAAAACTGCAATTTACATACAACTCATAAATAACTTATACAGAGATTTTTGTTTTACATAGTTCGATAAAAAATTACTCCCTATATTCCAATTTATGTGAACTTGTTTGACCGGGCACAAAATTTAAGAAAAAAATAAGACTTTTGGAATTCGTGGTCCTAAACAAGTTAAAAAAGGACCAGAGTATTTGTGTGGTTATAAGAACTTCTCATTAAGGGTAAAATTGTAAGTTTAAACTAAATTGTTTCCAAATTTAGAAAGGGGTCATTCTTTTTGGAACGGACCAAAAAAGAAATAGGTTCACATAGACTGAAACGGAGGGAGTATAATTTTACAACTTATATAACAATAAGTATATAATTATATTAGTTGTATATATTTTATATGTCGCTTGTACACCTGACATACTAAATATATACAATTTAATTATGTCTTTTCCTTTTGAGTTTCAATATGAAATTCCAACTAAATTCTACTCGAATGTTCACCAAATTTTCTAAAAATCGAGATATAAATTCCAAAGAATATTTTCAATCATTTGTAATAATACCAATCCAAATAAGTACTAATAATTTCATAAAATTTAATTTTCGAATTCAAAGCTTGATATTTTTAATGATGTTCACCTTGCATGCTGTTCCAAAGATCACGATGTTAGCTTACCTCACATCCTATCATAATTTGTAAATTGTTGGCTTATTAAATCCTTCATAATTAATTTTGGCTTATAAGATCTTCATAGAGGTCAACTAATGGCCATGACATGACAAAAGGCGTGCTTCTCATCACACACACTGAGTGGCTGGAAAGGTTGGGAAAATTAAATATTCTTGTACTGGTTGAAGTTTGTTACTCTCTTATTCCATTTAATTTAACACTTATGGATAAATATACCTGAGAAAAAGGGAGAGGGGGAGAGAATCTAATTATATGTATATGTATATGAGAACGTAATTAAGTGATAATTTCTTTAAGAGGAATAAATAAATTTATAATTCCATAAATAGGTAAAAATCCCATTGCTATGCCTATTGACCGTATACTCCCGAACAATTTCCAATATTTATTTAATTGCATATTACATCTTGCCATTTTGGATTTGTGGTACAAAACCACACTTATTTTTTAAACTATAAATATTATAGAAATAAACAAATTGATTTCTTTTCTTCCGTCGAAACTAATTTTTGGTAAATTTTCTCTATTTTGAGATTATGAAGTATGTTATGACCAAAAAAAACAGATTATGAAGTATGTTCTTGTAAAAATGGCATGGGGTAGCCACTATTTAAGGTGGTATTTATTTTTTATCCAGCAATTCTAATGTTGAGAAAAAATAGTCACTATTCTATTAAAATTAATATGAAAAGACATTTTTACCCTTTCTTCCATTGTTTTTCTTCTCAAACCCTCGCTTCTCAGCTCTTGTTTCTTTATTAAGAACTAATCAAGCTGGGCGTGGCTCTTGCAGAGGAAGTTAGTTCATTTAATCTATAATTTTTAGCTGGAAAATACAAGAAAATAAAAGGAAAAACACAAACAAGTGTTTCTCCTTTCTTTGTTTGAGATATTCACAAACAAAAATCAGTGCAAATGGGGTATTTGTTGAAAGAGGTTTTGAAGATATTTTGTGGAGTGAATTAATGGTCTTAGGCTGTTTTTTGGAAGTGGAAGATCAGTTGCCAGAATACCAATTGAGTTTTCATATTTCAAAGAATCAAATTCTCTTTTTTTTATGTAGGTCCTAAACTTATAATTGGAAATTCTAAAATTAAGAATATTTGGTCCTTAACTTAGAGTTACAAACATAGAAATTAAGGACAGACAGTCTTTAACTTAGAGTTACAAATTCAAAAGTTAAGGACACTTGGTCGTGAACTTAGACTAACAAGCTCAAAAGTTAAGGACTATAGGTCCTGAACTTACAGTTACAAGTTCAAAAGTTAAGGACAATGGGTCCTGAAGTTTGAATTCCAAGTTCAAAAGTTAAAGATAATAGGTCCTTAACTTTGAATTCCAAGTTCAAAAGTTAAGGACACTAGTTAAGGACACTTGGTCCTTAACTTTGAGTTACAAGTTAACAAGTTAAGGACACTTGGTCCTGAACTTCAAGTTCCAAGTTCAAAAGTTAAGGACATTTGGTCCTGAACTTTGGCTTACAAGTTCCAAAAATTAAGGACACTTAGTCCTTAACTTTGAATTCCAAGTTCAAAAGTTAAGGACACTTGGTCCTGAACTTAGACTTACAAGTTCAAAAGTTAAGGACACTTGGTCCTAAACTTAGACTAACAAGTTCAAAAGTTAAGGACAGACAGTCCTTAACTTACAGTTACAAGATCAATAGTTAAGGACAATAGGTTCTTAACTTTGACTTACAAGTTCAAAAGTTAAGGACGTGGTCGTGAAGTTTGAGTTCCAAGTTCAAAAGTTAAGGACATGTAGTCCTGAAATCCTGAAGTTAAGTTCAAAAGTTAAGGACATATAGTCCTGAAGTCCTAAACTTAGAGTTTCAAGTTCAAAAGTTAAGGACATGTAGTCCTGAACTTAGAGTTCTAAGTTCAAAAGTTAAGGACATATAGTCCTGAAGTCTTGAAATTAAGTTCAAAAGTTAAGGACATGAGCAGAAAGGTATTTTCATCCGGACAGTTAAAGTTTATTAAAGTAGTGGCTAAAGACTAAAGACATTTTAAACAGTGACTTAAAAGTAAATACATGGGTTATTAGAGGCTAACCGTGCACTTCCCCCTATGTTCTTTTAGGTTGGGCCGGACTGCAGAATCGTCCGATTAGAGCCTAGTCCAAAACTGGGCCCTGAAACTTGGCGGGAAATCCAGCAGCCTCCACAACTTGGCGGGAAAACGTGCACCTACTTAGGACTCGGAGAGGGAATGCCACTAACTGCCATTCTCCTTCAACCCTAGCCTCTCTGCATTTCGTCTCATCATTTTTCCAATTGATCAGAGAATACAATTAAAAATGGTGGGCTTACCGTATGATTGCCTCACAAATCCACTGGGAGCCGTCCGATTGACATTTGAAAAGGCGGTAGCTTCAGGCTCTGATCCAGCCACATTCGACGGCAAGGACTGGGGCGCCACTGATCTTTTCAGTCAGTTCCTTTTTGACGATGGCGGTCTTTCTAAGGTTCCATTTCTGAATCCTTCAACAATGACATGGGTGCAGCCCAACACTCTAGTTCGATTTCGGGGAATGATACAAGACATGTTGGGTAATGAATTCTATGTTGGCGCATACAAGGTATCATTTGTCCCTTGATTTCTCATACTGACAGAGAACCTAATGTCTTCTTTGACCAATTTTTTTCTAACACTTGTTTTTTTTTTTGGTGTTCTAATTTAAGGAGGGAGAAACTTGGAGAACAAATAAGTTTGCTGACTTGTCTCAATTCCCTATGGCTACGGGTTCTTCACCTGACATGCGTGTGTGGGAGCGGCGTTTACTTTACTGTGTTCCTGTAAGTCCTTGTTTCTCCACTGACTACGGCCACTACTTTTCACAAGTAAATAAACTTTCTGTATCAAAACAAAATTCATGTTAGGCTTTAATAAATTTAATTTGTTAGTATTTATAAAAATGATTATCTTATATTCCCTCCTTTGACAAGGCATACAATTTAAGAAAGTAAAGATTTTTTTTTCAAGCTTGTGATCTAAAACATACTATAGCATTTAGGTTGCTAAAAGCTTAAATTTGAATTGTTTCCAAATATAGTAATGTGTCATCTTTTGGAACAGACATATAAAGAAATAGTGTCATATAAATATTTCATAGGTTGGATAAATTTCCTAAATTTGATTTCTAGTAGGAGTTATAATCTTAGCTTGGAGTGATTATTTTTCGTCAGTTGTTTTCTAAGAGAATTTCGTTCTTGTCCTTTCAAGCAGACTTACTCTTGTATAATTCTTTTTTACATTGATGGAATAGATAAACTGAAACTCATATTTGCTTATGTTTACAAAGTTGTTTATGTATTCTTGTCTTGATTTAGGTTCCAGGGCAGAATTCATGGATTGAACCTTCTTCTGGAGCCTTGCTAAATCCATGCGCAATTTCTTCATCTCCACAGAGGGAGAAGCGCCAGAGGGACAATGATCTAGCAATGGATGACGTCGATATGCAAGTAGATATCCATCTCTTTGTCTGGATATTCCGGAATTTTATTTTGCTATAAATTAACCAGATGACAAATAAGCATATTAACACAAGGCATTTTAATGATGTTTTTATTGATAGGTCACAGATGAGGAGGTTCATGATTCCACATCCAACAAAAAGATGGTATGGCACACTGAGTTTGTTATTACTTCATTGTCTTACTTTGTTCAACCTTCAATTACTAGCTGTCCTTGACTTGAAAATTGTGTATGTAAACTTGTGCTTATGTTGGTTGCTATTAATAAAATGTTTGCATTATCTGTTTTTTTATCAACTCTTTGTCCATCAACATCTAATAAGCTTCCTTTTTTTGTTAATAAACCAGCGAGAGGATGGAATTGCTTCAGGTTCATCAAATTCAGGAAGCACTCCAACTGAGGGCGTTGGTTCTGCTACGAGTGTGCTTCCAAATTTTGACACAACTTCTTTTCCATGTCTTGTGAAGGTAAATCTTGAGTTGCTCATTTAAGCTGAACTTTGCATATGCACCTCATCCTTATATCATCCAATTTCATTCTTTTAACTATCTTAGGAAGAATTTGCAAACTGATAAAACTTGGTGGGCGAATTTTCCATCTCCAAGGAAAAATGCTCCGATCTCCTATGAGAAAAATTCCCAATTTTCCTTTTGGGGCTTCAACTCTCACATAAAGTTCTTGTTTTGACAATTCAAAAGTTGGAGAAGGTTTTTTACTAATGAACCGATATCCAAAATCATTCCATTCAGGATCTTTTAATCCGTCAGAACGTCGGATTTCTGAATTTTCGTAAGGCCCTCCTGGAATTCCTTCAAAGCCTGTTGAATAATCTTTGTGGATTCTAACTATTTACATTTTTAATCCTTACAGATATACGACTCTCCTGATTCTGATTTGAAGCTAAATGATGTTTTTGAGTTTATTGGCGTCTTCACATTTGATCCGGAGTTTCCAGTAGACAAAAATGACAACAAGGATTTGGAGAGCAGCTTCTGTGATGATACATTGGTCCAGATGCCTCCTAGCAAGGTATTCTTCTTCAAATGCTTTTATGTGATGAGGCCTGCTTTAGTCATATGGAGTGAGTTTTAGGGTGTTGAAGTGATTCAGGCAGAATTATGACTAATTATTATTATTATCGGTCACTACCGGGTTTGATACTTAGAATACTTCTACAAACATGAACTTCCCTTCAACATGTTTTACTTCTCTGAATTACTTAGTTGTCAAAGGCAATCTTTGGTTCTGAGCATTGCAATCCAATAATTACCTTCATATGACTGTGTTCCTTGGACAACATCCTGCTATGGTCTTTTGGTTCGAATATCTTCTCTGTTCAGCAAACCACCTTAATGCTTTTCCTTGCTCTCAGCCAATCAAGAGATGGTAACTAAAACTAAAATCGTTATTTCTACAATGGTAGTGTGACATTCTGTGTCTTGGAGCAAAGTAAAAGGGAACATCACAGTTGTAGGACTTTTTCCATTCTATATAACATCCAATGACGGATCAGGGTACAATATATTTCTGTTTGATAGAAGCCTCTGCATTTGCTCCTGGTATCTTCATCTATTAAATCATTTGATGGCATATAGTTGCTTAAGCTAAAGCCAAGGCTACATTGATATCTGGTAGAAGCTAAATCAACTATGCAGAATGATTCTGTTGAAAGGGCAGCGGTGTAAATATATTTAGAAGCATTCAAGTCTCTTGAGCATGCACTTAAAGACACCTCTTTGTTTCAGGTACCTCGACTCCATTGCCTTGTTCACAGGAAGCTTACCGCTCAAGACTTTATTTCAGGCCCACTCACATTCGAGGTAGTTGAATGGCAAACTCTTATTATCTTTACCTATTTATTCTGATCTTTTTTATTTTATTTTTCTATGTTTTTGGAGGGGGGTGGGATAGGAGGGGATGTTTTTCTGACAGTATCTGCGAAATAATGCCAGTTGGGCTACTTCGCGAGCATAAAATTTTCTTGCATTCTAGACTAATTACTGTTTTTGTTTTGCTTGTTATGACTAATGATCCTTCTTGCTCATCTATTATTATTGTTGCAGCTTAAATCACAACTGGTGAAAGGAATAAGGGAAGCTCTAGTAGGGCACCTCACGACTGTCCTAGGAAATGATGGTGTTGCAGCTAATTTCATGTTATTGCATCTGTTGTCTAAGGCATGAAAATGACTCACTCGTCTTACCTGTAGCTGGATAGATTAGAGACTTTCTATTTGTGAGATACTGATATCAAGTACCTTCTTTTCAGGTGCATGCCAGAGCGGATTCAATTGCTGTTGGAAAGCTTTCCTTGAACCTAACATGTTTTACCAAGGAAACTCTGTCTATTTTTGGTCATCGTCTTAATTTTGCACTCAAGAACCTTCTACCATTTACACATTATGTACCTTTAACAGTGGATTACCTTAACAAAGTTTCTCTTGCCCCAAGAAAAGATTATCAAACTAACAGGTATTTGGTAGTTCAATATGATAAACCAGATTTAGTGATATTTATGTTCAGTTGACATGTCATTATTAGCCTTTTGTGTAATTTCGTGGTGGATGCTTCAGACTGGTATCAGGGATACTGCAACTTGCTGAAGGCTCTCATTTAACCATTGATGAGACACAACTACAAGCAGGGACTCTTAACTCTACTGGGGTTGATAACGCAAGGGTCCTGAAAAGCTTGTTGGAATTGCAAAAGGTAATTATGGAATGATGCTTATCTTTGCAAATATGTTTTCTTTTGTGTCCGCATACTGGAAGACAGTAATATATGAAAAAGTAACAGATATTAATTGAGTATGAAAATAATACCAGGTTAAAAGTATATGCCAAAGTAATAGATAATAATTGGGTATGATAATAATACCAGTTTAATAATATTCATGCAGGTTGGGTTGTTTAGGCGTATTTGCTTTCGGAAGTATAAACTGAAGTTATCTTATATCCACTTGTTCTTCCCTTCTTTTTCTAGGTTGAATATGACTTCACTTATTATAAGATGGACATACCTGCGGACACTCAGTTGCTAGTTCTTTCTGAGGGGAAATCCAATATACTCCCAGCAGATTTGGTTTTACCATTCCGTCCATTGTCATTAGATGCTGCTCAAGATGTTGAGACAGAAGTGCTGCGATCTTGGAGATGGTACCTGGCTACTATGAGATCATTGTCACACTCTATTGAGCAAGAAATGCAGAAGGTAAGAGTTTATGCTAGACATCTGCCTCTCATGGTTTAAGACAAAGTCAGAAGACGAGTTTAAACACTTTGTATTCCATGCAACCTCAAAACTCCCAAACATTTTGTTAAAATAAAATGGTCACTTCAGAAAAAAAAAAATGGTCACTTTAAATTTGGTATAAACATTTGTTTTCCATTTAAACTCTTTTTATGTTACAGTGATTTTGATAGTTGATCAATAACCACTCGCCTTGGTAAAAATCCCCTTAAAGCTCCATGCTTATTGTTTGTGATTGTAAGCCTTCAAAGTAGTACTAACTCATTATTGATTGCGCCTTGGTAAAAATCCCCTTAAAGCTCCATGCTTATTGTTTGTGATCGTAAGCCTTCAAAGTAGTACTAACTCATTATTGATTGCCACATTACAGGTGGTAGAAGATGACTTAGTAGCTGCCAGGCAGGCAGATAGAAGCTTAAGTAGCCAAGATTTCAGCAGGTCAGTTGGAGTATTAGTTTTATTTGTTTGGTTTTCATGTCACGCCATTGGTTGTGTTAAAACCGATGTGTGCTGCAGGTTGCTGACAATGGGACGTCTTATATCACTAAGTTTTGGTGAAACCTCTTTAACCCTTGAACATTGGCAAATGGCCAAAGAACTAGAGCGCCTTCGAAAGGAGAGATTGCAGGGTAGCTCATAAAACATTACTGGAGCGGGAAATTGGGTCACAAACCGTGTATACTTGTTAAGTGAAACAGTGGATCACTTTCTTCACTCTCTGTATAAAATGATGATGTGCCAAATCTTAAGCTGTGCTGGTATTGATCAGTTAACGCACTGAAAAGGAACTGATATTCGGAGTGGTCTTATAGATTACTACAGTTTTCTTCAGCATTTCGTATGACGGTGTTCCAAACTGAAACCTCTTTAACAGGAACATTATGTTTTATGTAAATGACTAGTCACAACCTGTTTCGGGTATGCGTAACATTTTTCATTTCGGGTCGTTTCAAAACGTTTGTACCATTTTATTTTTATATAATTTTCAAGTATTCTAATTATTTAAATTACTAAAATATCTAAACTTTGATCATGTATTATTTTGTTTTATTTATCTCAAGCTAACTTTTCAGTTATGACTTTAAGTGTGAAGACTTTTAATAGTGTGAACTCATTTTACTAAAATACCCGTTAGAAACTAAACGACCAAATTTCTCTCTAAATTTACCGTCTAAAATATCCTCCCATTAAATGCTTGATGGCATTCCTCTTTTTCCCTCCCTTCTATTCCTCTGTACAATATATATATATATATATATATATATATATATATATATATATATATATATATTTACTCAAACTAGGGTTTTAACAGCAATTCCAGCTCTGACCCATTTCTCAAAATTGCAAATAAAACTCTACAAAAATATGGGTATACAAGGTCTTTTGCTCCTCTTCGAATCAATCTTGTTGCCCACACACATGAAATAGTTGAAAGGCTGCTGTGTTGCCGTTGATACTGCACCTTTCTTTGAGCGAAGACCTGTGTATTTTCTATTCCTCCAGTATTTTCTATTTTTCACTTATTTACTACAAGATCTTTTTTCAAATGCTTGATGGTTCCATGTGTCAAAGAATCTTTTTTTTAATTTTCTTTTACCCTTGATTTGTTTTGTAATTTATAGTAAATATTTAATGGGTCAAGGATTATGGAGTTGTTTTCTTAATGATTTAGTTTCATCGGATAATGCACAGTGAAGTTGGCTATGTAATTTGGATCCTATTAAATGATAAAATGATGGCTACAGAACGTGCGAATTGTAATGAATCTTATTCAACCCTAAGCGTTTTCAACTCCTAGCATTAATTTTAGCTACAGAGTTCAATGTTTTGGAGTTATTTTCAACTTCTAAGAGAAATTTTAAAAACTATCTTAATAAAGGGTGATGCTAAACGGGGGCATTTGCATATATACACGTTTTTTGGGTCACGTTTTAACTTGTACTCATTTTGCAAAAAAATTGCAAGTGTACCTACTTTTTCGCGTAACTTCAGCATACGGGGCTGAAGTAGCAAAGACAATCACGCAAAACTTCAGCATTCTAGTAGACGGGACTGAAGTAGCAAGTGTGCCGAAGTTTTTATTTGTAATTGCTGAACTTAAGCATAATAGTTGAAGTTTTGTTCTCTATTTGCTGAAGTTTTTGTTTGTAATTGCTGAACTTAAGCATAGTAGCTGAAGTTTTGTTCTCTATTTACTGAACTTTTTGTTTGTAATTGCTGATATTTTTGTTTTGTAACTGACGAACTTCAGCTTTAGAGCTGAAGTTTTTGTTTTTGTAACTGGTGAATTTCAGCTCTAGAGCTGAAGTTTTTGTTTTGTAACTGGCGAAGTTTTTGTTTTGTAACTGTCGAACTTCAGCTCTAGAGTTGAAATTTTTGTTCGTAACTGGCGAACTTCAGCTCTAGAGCTGAAGTTTTTGTTTGTAACTGAACAAATTCAAAGGGACTCTTCCACCATATTGGGGAATCACTCTCCTAATTTGTACTACATAGTAAGGCTGTATTGTGGGCCAGCCCTAGCCCGGGACCGCTAGCAAACGGGCCAAACGGGTCGGTTCAAATGGGCCGGTCCCTAACGGTCCTAAAAGCCCACTATGGGTCGGTCCTCCCAAAATAGACCGCGAGCTCGGGACCGTTAAGCATGAGACCGGCAGGCGGGCCTGAGCCGGTTCAACCGGGCCTAACGGGCCCAATGGCTATTTAAAAAAAAAATTTTAAAAAGCCGACGGTTAGAAGTTTAAAAACTAGTCGTTGGCCTGCCATTTTAGCCATTTGGCCCCCAAACTTTTTGTAATCACACTTTTTCCCTATTCTCAACTATAAATACCCCCTCATTTTTTCATTTTTACTCACAAAATCATCAATCTCTCTCATTTCTCAAACTCAAATTGAAGTATTCAAGTCTTCAAGTCTTCACTCATCTCTCATTTCTCAAACTCAAATTCTTAATTCAAGTTAAATCATGCTCGGTGATTCTAGATTGCACCCATTTATTTTGGAACACTTTAATGTGGTAGAAGAAAATGAAGAAATTTACATAATAAAGTGCAAGATCTGTGTTCGAGTCTACACTCGTCGTCCAAAGGAGGGCACAGACAGTTTAAGGAGGCATATAAAGAGTTGTCTTGCGCGTTCTCCAGACATTCGTATTTAAGATTTTAAGTTGATTTGAGACAATTTCTGTTATTTTAAAATTATTAGACGTATTATGCTTAATGTTTTAGTTTGTTAGATTAATTTGAAGTATTATGTTGAAAGCATTGAACTTTAATTTGAAGTATTAAATGTAAACTTTAATTTGCAGCTTTGATACCTAGTTCATCTTAATATATATAGACACACACACACACACATAAGCCATATAATTTAACACAAAATATCTCAAATCAACTTAAAAGCATAAATTGTGTGTTGTCTTGTCGGTCTGAAAAGCTGACCGACTGCAAAAAAGCTGTTTCATTTCAGAAAAAGTGAATATGTATAGGTGGTGGTGGACTACTTTTTGTGTGTTGTCTTGTCGGTCTGAAAAGCTGACCGACTGCAAAAAAGTTGTTTCGTTTCAGAAAAAGTGAATATGTGTAGGTGGTGGTGGACTACTTTTTATGTATTGTCTTGTCGGTCTGAAAAGCTAACCGACTGCAAAAAAGTTGTTTTGTTTCAGAAAAAATGAATATATATAGCGCGGTACTATACTACGTTTTGTGTGTTGGCTTGTCTACAAATAACGGGCACATTCTAATTATTTTCTGCGCTTAACAATAACCAATAGCAAATATTTCCATAAAAGCAAAGTTTTTCTTTACGCTTTAACAAATGTCTGAACCTCTTTATGTGCCAAGGTGCGAGTGCGGCAAAAAATGCATGATGCAAGACTGTTGGGATGATGGTGAAGCTGGACGCCGCTACTGGGCGTGTATAAACAAGTTTTATAGGGTTCCCGACGAACCTGTTTTCAATTTTGAGGTACGGATTGATGAACCCTGTCAGTAAGAATACTACAAAGAAAAGTTGCAGTATCTTCATTATTTGTGTTTGAAGCAGTGGGAAAGAGAGCGACAATCTAAACGAGAAGTTGCGGAGTTGAAGGAGAAACTCAAAGAGGTGGAAGAAGAAAAAAATACGCTGGAAGACAAATTTAAGTGGTTGGAGCAGAGAATACTAGGCGGTCGTAACTAAACAATGACATGTACGTGTTGAGCCTAGTAGTGTATCTTTATGTTTCCTGTGTCATGTGTTTTCATTAGTTGTACTGAATTTAAGTTATGTTAAGTTTCTATGTTTGTGTTTGTGTTGTACTGTTAAAATAAAGAAGAAACATGCCTTGACTATTTTTTTTAATTTTTTTTTATTTAAGACAATTTCTTGTAAATTATATATATATAATTTATAAGAAATTGCTTTAGATAGAAAATTTAAAAAAAAAAAAATAGCCCGGAATACTTAGGCCCGTTTAGCCCGGCCCATTTTGCCCGGGACCATGTGGGCTTAGGCCCGTAGTGGGCCGGTTCCACCCTCTAGGACCGCTAAGCCCAGGACCGTTTGGCCCGACCCATTTAGCCCATTTAGGCCCGGGCCCGGCCCACAATACAACCTTACTACATAGCCATATCTGAAAATTCTTTTTCAGGACCACTTCCTATTTCATTATCAAATTTGTCGAATCTTGAGTATCTTTTCGTAGATAGCAACAGCCTTACAAGTCAAGTTCCTAAGTTGGAGAAATTGTATAAGCTTAGTCATTTAAGCATATCCAGCAACCTCCTGGGAAGCGGAGGATATGATGACCTAAGCTTCATCTCGTCCTTAACAAATGCCACAAATCTTGAGGAATTAGGTTTGGATGATAATAACTTTGGAGGGGTGATTCCTGAATCAATGAAAAATCTCTCAACTTTGAATTCGGATTGAGGGCGGATATAACTTTAAGGAGGAGAAGGATGAGGAGAAAGGGGGCTGAAGTTGTTTAAAAAGTAGGTACAAGTTAAAACTTTTTAAAAAATGGGTATAGGTTAAATGGGGGTGACCAAATAGGGCGCCCCGTGCAATTTATTAAATTCCAAGCCTTGAAATATGCGAAAATTAAATGTTGGGAGCTGAAGAGTCTTGTGTATTATATTTGTATTTCCATTGTATTTATGTGTATTTTATGTTTATACAAATTATACGATTTAGTGTGTATATAAATTATTGTATTTTCTTCTTTTCTTAAAAATAAATACGGTATATGATTTATTATACTTCCTTCATATCAAACCAAGTCAAGTAGACACTTTACCCTATTTAAAAAATGGATTCAAACCAAGAAAATTCGGTGGTGCAAGAAAATATGAATCCATATCTACTTATTATTTATATTTCATAATTAAATTGCTAATTATATCCCAAAATATAACGATTGGTGTCAATTGACTAGTGGAACCATAGTAAACGTAATTATATGGTCGCTATCAATATACGCATGACCTTAATGAATAAAATTATATGTTGGCTACTATACACATATATATAAACGTTCAATGTAACTATATATAAAGCGCAACAATGTAATTAACTAGTGTCAATATCTACTTATTATTTATATTTCATAATTAAATTGCTAATTAAATCCTAAAATATAACGATTGGTGTCAATTGACTAGTGGAACCATAGTAAATATAATTTATGGTCGCTATCAATATTTACTTATTATATATATAAACGTTCCATGTAACTATATATAAAGCGCAATAATGTAATTAACTAGCATCAATATCTACTTATTATTTATATTTCATAGTTAAATTGCTAATTATATCCAAAATATAATGATTGGTGTCAATTGACTAGTGGAACCAGAGTAAACGTAATTATATGACCGCTATCAATATAGGCATGACCTTAATTAATGAAATTATATGTTGGCTACTATACACAATTGTGACGACCCGACCGGTCGTCTTAAGAATTTACGCCCCGATCCCCCATTAGCTACTTCCCCCGAGTTTATTTTTGCTATTTTGATTTGCCGAGATGTTCGGTTTTGGGTTTCGGAGAGTTTTGGAACACTTAGTCCCTAAATGAGAGCTTAAGTATTGGAAAGTTGACCGTAGTCGGAACAGTGTGAAGACAACCTCGGAATGGAAATCCGATGGTTCTGTTAGCTCCGTTGGGTGATTTCGGGCTTATGGGCATGTTCGGATTGTGTTTTGGAGGTTCGTAGTTAATTTAGGCTTGAAATGCCGAAAGGTCGAATTTTGAAGTTTCCGGTTCGATAGTGACATTTTTATCCAAGGGTCGGAATGGAATTCTTGAAGTTGGAGTAGCTCTGTAATGTTGAATGTGACGTGTGTGCAAAGTTTCAGTCATTCGGACGAGGTTTGATAGATCTTTTGATCGAAAGCGTATTTTTAGAGTTTTTGGAATTCTTAGGCTTGAATCCGATGAAAAATAGGTGTTTTGATGTTGTTTTGAGCATTCCGAAGGTTGGAACAAGTTTGAATGAAGTTATGGGATATGTTGGTAGGTTTGGTTGAGGTCCCGGGGGCCTTGTGATGATTTCAGATGGTTGACGGAAAGATTTTTGGAATTTTGGAGTTGCAGCTTCAACTGTTCTTCTGTCATAACCGCACCTGCGAGTATGGGACCGTAGGTGCGGAGCCGCAGAAGCGGCGGATCTATCGCAGAAGCGGAAATGGGGAAGTTCAGCAGGGACCGCAGAAGCGGTAGGATTTTCGCAGGAGCGGTACCGCATCTGCCGATGGGGAGTCGCAGATGCGGAAGATTGGTTTTAAGTAAGAAGTCGCAGATGCGACCCATGTTCCGCAAAAGCGGGACCGCAGATGCGGTAATAACTGGGCAGAAATAAGAAATTTCGAGGGTTTAGTTTCAAAAGTTGGAAATTCGATTTGGAGCTCGAAAGAGGGCGATTTTGAGAGGAAATTGAAGAGGAGATCATTGGGTAACAATTCTTTAACCCTTTTTAGTTATATTCCATCAATCTATAGTTAGTTTCATCATTTAATTTCGGATTGGAGATGAAAATTGGGGAAACGTTGGAAGAAAGTTCTTAGACCTAAAATTCTACTTTTGAGTGGGAATTTGACCTTAGATTTGGATAATTTTGGTATGCATGAACTCGTGAGAGTATGAGAATTCTGAAAATATAAAATTTACCCGATTCCGAGACGTGGGCCCGAGGGGCGTTTTGGTCATTTTACCTAATTTTGCGTATGAGCTTAGAACTTAATTGTAGAATCAGTTACTTGAAGTGTTATTTACATTATGCAATTGAATTGAATAGATTTGTGCCATTTAGAGTCGAATACTTGTGACAAGAACGTGATTTCGAGTTGATTTTGAGCTAGTTCGAGGTAAGTGGCTTGTCTAACCTTGTGTGGGGGACCTTCCCCTTTAGGATTTGGTGTATTTGATAATTGAAATGCCTTGTACGTAAGGTGACGAGTGCGTACTTGTGCTAATTGTTGGAAATCCGGTTTTTATTAAGTAATTACTAGTATGTTTCTTTTCCTGTTTTTATTACTTGCACCATTAAGCCTGTTGTTAGCTTAGAAAAGCATGTCTAGGTGACTTAATTGCTTTACTTGGTCAAACTGCCTTACCTGAATTCTGTGCAGCATGCTAGGCTAGAATTACTTGTTTGCCTTAATATGAAATTTGCCATTTCTGAATATTTCCATGTTGCTGCTGTGTATTTACATTGGGACTACGGATGTGGGATTCAGGTAGCTCCCCCTTGTCTGTATATTTTGGGACTACGGATTTGGGATTCCGGTAGATTCCCCTGCATAGTTATATGGAACTACGGGAATGCACCCGGTAGATTCCCCCAGTACTAGGTATTTACATTTGGGACTACAGAACGGGATTCCGGTAGATCCCCGTGCACCATGAGTTGGACTACAGGATGGGATCCCGGGAGATCCATTGGATATGTATATTTGGGACTACAAGACAGTATCCTGGGAGATCCCCGATTGTTATTTTTATGCTGAACCGTATTTCTTTCTGTGCTTACCTTGTTTCTGTAATACTTGTTGTTTCCCTTTATATCTTGTGATATTATTGTTGCACTTATTTATATTGTTTTGTTCTACACTGTTAAACCTTATATTTTATTTAACTTCAGTAGGGCCCAGACCTTCCTCGTCGCTGCCCGATCGAGGTTAGGCTTGACACTTCCTAAGTAACACTGTGGTGTACTCATGCCCTTTCTGCACATGTTTTTCATGTGCAGATCCAGGTACCTTGACTCAGACTTACCACCCTTGAGGTGAGGTGACCCTTCGAAGACTTCAAGGTATATTTGCCGCGTCCGCAGACCTAAGAGTCTCTCTCTATTATCTCCTGTAGTTACAACCCTTCTGTATTTACTTGTTTTAGACTATTCTGGAGTTAGACCACTATGTAATATCCTTAGCTTGTGATTCATGGGTTTCCGGGTCTTGAAAGTACGTACTGGCTTGATTGTTAAATATTGTGTATGCCGAGCGGCACTTTTAAACACTATTTTATTACTCTAATTCTGTTTTAAATCGTTTAATTTCGGCAATTTAGTTTATCTTTCGCAATTTAGGCTTACCTAGTCGTAGAGACTAAGTGCCGTCACGATGGTTCACAGAGGGCGAACCGGGGTTGTGACAAGTTGATATCAGTGCTCTAGGTTCATAGGAGTGATGAATCACAAGCCGGTTTATTAGAGTCTCACAAGTCGGGGTCGTGACAAGTTGATATCACTATTTTTTGTATCACTCGGTCAAGGCCAATGTGGTGGCCAATGCTTTGGGTCGCTAGGCAGAGAGTTTTAGCAGTTTGGCTTATTTACCAGCATCAGAGAGGCCTATGCCGATGGATGTTCAGGCCTTAGCTAGCCAGTTTGTGAGATTGGATCTTTCGGAGCTCAGTCAGGTTCTAGCATGCGTGGTTTCTCGGTCTACCTTATTTGATCGTATCAGGGAGCGGCAGTATGATGACTCTCATTTGCTTGTTCTCAAGGACAAGGTTCAGCATGGTGATGCCAGAGATGTGACTATTGGTGATGATGGGGTACTGAGGATGTAGGGTCGGATTGTGTACCCAATATAGATGGACTTTGGGAGTTGATTCTGGAGGAGGCCCACAGTTCGCGGTTTTCCATTCATCCGGGTGCTGCGAAGATGTATCAGGATTTGAGACAGTACCATTGGTGGAGGCGGATGAAGGAAGATATAGTTGGGTTTGTAGCTCGGTGCCTCAACTGTCAGCAGGTGAAGTATGAGCACCAGAGACCGGGTGGGTTGCTTCAGCAGATAGAGATTTCGAAGTGGAAGTGGGAGCGAATCACCATGGACTTTGTAGTTGGGCTCCCACAAACTTTGAGGAAGTTCGATATTATTTGTGTGATTGTGGATCGGCTGACCAAGTCCGCTTATTTCATTCCTGTGTGTACTACTTATTCTTCAGAGCGGTTAGCGGAGATTTATATTCGGGAGATAGTTCGTCTGCATGGTATTCCAGTGTCCATCATTTTAGATAGGGATACTCAGTTCACATCACAGTTCTGGAGAGCCGTTCAACATGAGTTGGGTACTCGGGTAGAGTTGAGTACAACATTTCACCCTCAGACGGACGGACAGTCCGAGCACACTATTTAGATTCTTAAGGATATGCTCCGTGCATGTGTGATCGAGTTTGGAGGGTCTTGGGATCAGTTCTTGCCATTGGCGGAGTTTGCTTACAACAACAGCTATCAGTTCAGCATTCAGATGACACCATATGAGGCTTTATATGGTAGGCGGTGTAGATCCCTGATGGGTTGGTTTGATTCGGGCGCGGCTAGATTATTAGGCACAAACTTAGTTCAGGATGCTTTGGAGAAGGTCAAGGTGATTCAGGATAGACTTCGTACAGCCCAGTCCAGACAGAAGAGTTACGCGGACCAGAAGGTTCATGATGTTTCCTATATGGTTGGAGAGCGGGTTCTGCTTCGGGTTTCGCATATGAAGGGTGTTATAAGATTCGGGAAGAAAGGAAAGTTGAGTCCGAGATTTATTGGCCCTTTTGAGATATTGAGGCGTGTTGGGGAGGTTGCTTATGAGCTTGCCTTACCTCCCTGCTTGGCAGGAGTTCATCCGGTATTTCATATTTCGATGCTCCGGAGGTATCACGGTGATCCATCGCACGCGTTGGATTTTGGTTCAGTCCAGTTGGACAAGGATCTATCCTATGCTGAGGAGCCAGTGGCAATATTGGATAGGCAGGTTAGAAAGCTGAGGTCAAAGAACACTGCATCAGTAAAGGTTTAGTAGTAGGGTCAGCCGTTCGAGGAGGCGACCTGGGAGACCGAGCAAGATATGTGCAACCGTTGCCCTCATCTTTTCACTACTTCAGGTATGCCTTTATGCTCGTTTGAGGACGAACGAATGTTTATATGTAGGAGGATGTGATGACCCGGCCAGTCGTCTTAAGAATTTACGCCCCGATCCCCCATTAACTGCTTTCCCCGAGTTTATTTATGCTATTTTGATTTGTCGGGATGTTCGGTTTTGAGTTTCGGAGAGTTTTGGGACACTTAGTCCCTAAATGAGAGCTTAAGTGTTGAAAAGTTGACCGTAGTCGGAACACTATGAAGACGTCCTCGGAATAGAAATTCGATGGTTCCGTTAGCTCCGTTGGGTGATTTCGGGCTTAAGGGCGTGTTCGGATTGTGTTTTGGAGGTCCGTAGCTAATTTAGGCTTGAAATGCCGAAAGGTCAAATTTTGAAGTTTCCGATTTGATAGTGAGATTTTAATCCGAGGGTCGGAATGGAATTCCGGAAGTTGGAGTAGCTCTGTATTGTTGAATGTGACGTGTGTGCAAAGTTTCAGGTCATTCGAACAAGGTTTGATGGACCTTTTGATCGAAAGCGTATTTTTATAGTTTTTGGAATTCTTAGGCTTGAATCCGATGAAAAATAGGTGTTTTGATGTTGTTTTGAGCGTTCCGAAGGTTGGAACAAGTTTTAATGAAGTTATGGGATATGTTGGTAGGTTTGGTTGAGATCCCGGGGGCCTCGAGATGAATTCAGATGGTTGACGGAAAGACTTTTGGAATTTTGGAGTTGCAGCTTCAGCTATTCTTCTGTCATAACAGCACCTGCGAGTGTGGGACTGCAGGTGCGAAACCGCAGAAGCGGCGGATCTATCACAGAAGCGGAAATGGGGAAGTTCAGTAGGGACCGCAGAAGCGGTAGGATTTCCGCAGGAGCGGTACCGCATCTGCGCATGGGGAGTCGTAGATGCGGAAGATTGGTTTTAAGTAAGAAGTCGTAGATGCAACCCGTATTCCGCAAAAGTGGGTCTAGAGAAGCGGTCCCAAGACCGCAGATACGGTAACAGCTGGGCAGAAATAGGAAATTTCGAGGGTTTAGTTTCAAAAGTTGGAAATCCGATTTGGAGCACGGGAGAGGGTGGTTTTTAGAGAAAATTGAAGAGGAGATCATTAGGTAACAATTCTTTAACCCTTTATAGTTATATTCCATCAATATATAGTTAGTTTCATCATTTAATTTCGGATTGGAGACGAAAATTGGGGAAAAGTTGGAAGAAAGTTCTTAAACCTAAAATTCAACTTTTGAGTGGGAATTTGACCTTAGATTTGGATAATTTTGGTATGCATGAACTTGTGAGATTATGAGGATTCTGAAAATATAAATTTTACCCGATTCTAAGACGTGGGACCGAGGGGCATTTTGGTCATTTTACCTAATTTCGCTTATGAGCTTAGAACTTAATTGTAGAATCAGTTACTTGAAGTATTATTTACACTATGCAATAAAATTGAATAGATTTGGGCCATTTGGAGTCGAATACTTGTGGCAAGAACGTGATTTCGAGTTGATTTTGAGCTAGTTCGAGGTAAGTGGCTTGTCTAACCTTGTGTGGGGGACCTTCCCTTTAGGATTTGGTATATTTGGTAATTGAAATGCCTTGTACGTTATGTGACGAGTGCGTACTTATGCTAATTGTTGGAAATCCGGTTTTCATTAAGCAATTACTGATATGTTTCTTTTCCTGTTTTTATTACTTGCACAATTAAGCCTATGTTAGCTTTGGAAAACATGTCTAGGTGACTTAATTACTTTACTTGCTCAAACTGCCTTACCTGAATTCTATGCAGCATGCTAGGCTAGAATTACTTGTTCGCCTTAATACGAAATTTGCCATTTTTGAATATTTCCCTGTTCCTGCTGTGTATTTACATTGGGACTACGGATGTGGGATTCCGTAGCTCCCCCTTGTCTGTTTATTTTAGGACTACGGATGTGAGATTTCGGTAGATCCCCCTGCATAGTTATATGGAACTACGGGAATGCACCCGGTAGATTCCCCCAGTACTAGATATTTACATTTGGGACTACAGAACGAGATTCCGGTAGATCCCCGTGCACCATGAGTTGGACTACAGGATGGGATCCCGGGAGATCCATTGGATATGTATATTTGGGACTACAGGACAGTATCCTCGGAGATCCCCGATTGTTATTTTTATGCTGAACCGTATTTCTTTCTGTGCTTACCTTATTTCTGTAATAGTTGTTGTTTCCCTTTATATCTTGTGATATTATTGTTGCACTTATTTATATTGTTCTATTCTACACTATTAAACCTTATATTTTATTTAACTTCAGTAGGGCCCTGACCTTCCTTGTCGCTGCCCGATCGAGGTTAGGCTTGGCACTTCCTAAGTAACACTGTGGTGTACTCATGCCCTTTCTGCACATGTTTTTCATGTGCAAATCTAGGTATCTTGACTCAGACTTACCACCCTTGAGGCGAGGCGACCCTTCGGAAACTTCGAGGTATATCTGCCGCGTCCGCAGACCGAGGAGTCTCTCTCTATTCTCTCTTGTAGTTACAACTCTTCTGTATTTACTTGTTTTAGACTATTCTGGAGTTAGAGCACTATGTAATATCCTTAGCTTGTGATTCATGGGTTTCCGGGTCTTGGAAGTACGTACTGCCTTGAGAGTTAAATATTGTGTATGCCGAGCGGCACTTTTAAACACTGTTTTATTACTCTAATTCTGTTTTAAATCGTTTAATTTCCGCAATTTGGTTTTTCTTCCGCAATTTAGGCTTACCTAGTCGTAACTAGGTGCCGTCACGATGGTTCACGGAGGGTGAACCGGGGTCGTGACACATATATATAAATGTTCAATGTAACTGTATATAAAGCGCAACAATGTAATTAACTAGCATCAATATCTACTTATTATTTATATTTCATAATTAAATTGCTAATTATATCCCAAAATATAACGATTGGTATCAATTGACTAGTGGAACAATAGTAAACATAATTTATGGTCGCTATCAATATCTACTTATTATATATATATATATATATAGAGAGAGAGAGAGAGAGAGAGAGAGAGATGTTCAATGTAACTATATATAAACCGCAACAATGTAATTAATTATTATCAATATCTACTTATTATTTATATTTCATAATTAAATTGCTAATTATATCCAAAATATAACGATTGGTGTCAATTTACTAGTGGAACCATAGAACATAATTTTATGGTCGCTATCAATATGTATTTATTATATATATAGACGTTCAGTGTAACTATATATAAAGCGCACCAATATAATTAACTAGTGTCAATATCTACTTATTATTTATATTTTATAATTAAATTGCTAATTATATCCCAAAATATAACGATTGGCGTCAATTGACTAGTGGAACCATAGTAAACGTAATTTATGGTCACTATCAATATCTACTTATTATATAGACGTTCATTGTAGCTATATATAAAGTGCAACAATGTAATTAACTAGTATCAATATCTACTTATTATTTATATTTCATAATTAAATTGCTAATTATATCCCAAAATATAATGATTGGTGTCAATTGACTAGTGAAACCATAGTAAACGTAATTTATGGTCACTATCAATATCTACTTAATATATATATATAGACGCTCAATGTAACTATATATAAAGCGCAACAATGTAATTAACTAGCATCAATATCTACTTATTATTTATATTTCATAATTAAAATGCTAATTATATCCCAAAATATAACGATTGGTGTCAATTGACTAGTAGAACCATATTAAATGTAATTATATGGTCGCTATCAATATACGCATGATCTTAATGAATGGAATTATATGTTGGCTACTATACACATACATATAGACGTTCAATGTAACTGTAATGACCCGACTAGTCATTTTGCTTTTTAGAACTCTGTTCCTATAAATAAAACTTCCCGCGCTTGCTTTAACTAATTTATGACCTATGGGGAGGGTTGGTTCGGGATTTGGAAGGAATTAGGTTGAAATATGCTCATTTGATTCCTTAAGATTTTCTTAAAAGGCTAAGTTTGACTTTGGTCAACATTTTTAGCAAACAGACTCGGATTCGTGTTTTGATGGTCTCGGAGGGTCCGTAAGAAAATATGGGACCTGGGCGTACGCCCGGAATCGAATTCCGAGGTTCCTAGCCCGAGTAATGAATTTTTATTAGAAATTGTTAAATTGAAATTCTAAGGATTTAATGAAAAGGAATAATGCTTGATCATGTTGGTATCGGACCCGTATGTTGGTTCTAGAGCCCGGTACAAGTTCAATATAATATTTTATTGTCTGTGAATTTTTGGTGAGAAACGAGACTGATTTGACGTGATTCAGATGTCCGGTTGTAAAGATAGGAATTTGAATGTTCTTAAGGATTTCATGCATTTTGGTGTTGAATACGTGGTTTTAGGTGTTATTTCGGCGGTTTGATCGTTCGGGCAAGTTTTTACAATGTTGTTGGACTTGTGTGGGTGTTTGGGGTGGAGCCCCGAGGGCTCGAGTGAGTTTCTGCATGGGCTGGGGGTGAAAAACACCCCAGTTTTCTGGTGTTTTTGTGAGAAATTGCAGGTCTCGCAAATGCGAGGAATTTGTTCGTAATTGCGACCTCACATTTGCGAGGAAACCACCGCAATTGCGATGAATGCAGCAGGTGGACAACATCGCATTTGCGAACCCTGCAGGGTCCGCATTTGTGACCCCAGGATCGCATTTGCAATGAAAGCATGAAGGGAGCCAGTTCGCAATTGCGAAGATTTTGTGGCAATTGCGAGTTCGCACTTGCGAACCTGATGTCGCAAATGTGACATCAGAGACCTAGGCACAACTTTTAAAAACGGGACTTAGGCCATTTATTTCATTTTATCTCTACACTTGGGCGATTTGGGAGCTTTCAAAGAGGGGATTCCAACATAGCATTGACAGGTAAGTTAATTCTTTTTAATGTGAGTTTAATACTTGGGTTTTAGGTAGATTAACACACAAAAATTAGTGAAAGCTATGAGATTAGAGCAAGACCTAGGGTTTTGATAAAAGTTATATTTAACCACGAAATTTGTTATGAAATGAATTAGAAATCATATATTATTGATCATTAGGTTATAGTGAACAACTTCCTTCGACAAATTTCAGAATCCTGGCAAGTGGGCCCGGGGTCGGATATTTGGAAACTTGTATTTAATGTTGGGAAATTGCTTAAATAGCTAGAATACGATCTTGTGAGCTTATATTGACTAGTTCCTACCTCATTTAACTAGTTTTGGATCGTTTGGCTCCAAATTGAGGGTTTGGGCTCGTTCTTGGTATTGGAAGTACACTTTGGAGCGAGGTAAGTCTCCTTTCTAACCTTGTAAGAGGGAATTGTCGCCATAGGTGTAATAATTGAATAATTTGCTACTAAATGTGAGGGATACGTATGCACTAGGTGATGAGAGTTCGTGAGTAGCTACTATTATGTTAATTGTCCGGGTAGTCTAGGACCCATATCATGCTATATTTGTGAATGTCTCTATATTTTCTTGCTAATGTGATCACTTAGGATATACTAGAGACTTGTAAAGGAATATAAGCGAATGTATACACTTGTTGGACACTTGTATGAATAAGTTTGAAAATAAATGCACCTTTATGTGTTTTTCTTGATATTAATTGATATTTGTGAATCGGGCCGATCGCCTCGGTAGAAATAGATGCATCTATGGTTCACGCCATTCGACTCTCTGGCAGTGCATAGTTTACTTTTTGTTGGATCGGGCCGTCGACCTTGGCATAATGTGCACATGATATCTATCTGAAATATATAATTGGTTAACTGTAAAATTGTTATGAACCTGACTTATTACCTCTTGCTACAAACTGTTGATTAGTTGCGACTCCCATGCTTAGTATAACACCTTATTGTATTATTTGACCTTAGTAAGTATCAAGTCGACCTATCGTCTCTACTTCTTTGAGATTAGACGGGATACTTACGGGGTATATATTGTTTATGTACTCATACTACACTTCTGTACTTAATAGTACAGGATCTGAGGCAGGTACACTTGGCTATCAGTCTAGTGCGCGACCCTGATTCATAGTTCGAGTCTTCCAAGATGAGCTGTCCCCTTCCTGTGTCGTTCATCCGCTTGATGGAGTCTTCCTTTACTTTTGCTGTCTTTTCTACCTCGGACAGTAGGATAGTTTTATTCTTTTGTACATTCTACTAGTTGCCCACTACTTGTGACACCAGGTCTTGGCACACACATTAGTAGACTATTATTTTGGGTTTGTATAATTATTTTTGGCACATTATTGATAGTTTATGGTTTTAACTTTAACTTAAGGAATTTCTGCACTTACATATGGTGAAAGTAAAATAAGAACTTAACTTTATTTCAGCGTTGGCTTGCCTGGAAATGGTGTTGGGCACCATCACGATCTATTATGGAAATGGGTCGTGACAATATGGTATCAGAGCACTAGGTTCACGTAGGTCTCACAAATCATGGTCAAACCTAATAGAGTCTTGCGGATCGGTACAGAGACATGTATTTATCTTCGAGAGGCTATAGGGTATTAGGAAAAACTACTCTTTATTCATTTCCTGTCGTGCAGTGGTTGATATACTAAATTTTCCTCTTCTACTCTTTCACAGATGGTGAGGACACACACGGCTGATGTCCAGTTGTGGATGGTGAACCGCAAAAGTTATTGGATAGATGGACTAGACTTCACCCTCCTGTTTTCGGGAATGAGCGTCATGAGGATGCTCAAGACTTCATTGATAGATGCAGGGACAAACTGCACAACAGGAGGACATTGGAGTCGCATGGGGTCGACTTCACTACTTTTCAGCTAGAGGGAAGGGCCCGCAGATAGTGGCAGTCTTATGTTCTGGGTAGACCCGCATGTTCTCCTTCTATCACTTGGAGTCAGTTCACGCAGTTGTTTCTGGATAGGTATATTCCACCATGTGAGAGGGAAGAGCTATGGTATCAGTTTGAGCAACTTGAGCAGGGTCAGATCTCCGTGACCGATTATGAGGCGAGGTTTTGTGAGCTATCCCGCCATGCATTAATGATACTTCCTACTGACGCAGAGAGGGTGTGGAGGTTTGTTGTGGGGTTAAATTCTGGCATCAGGGCCAACATGGCTCGAGAGGTGGAGATAAGGACTCCTTATCAGCTAGTAGTGGAGATTGCTCGGAGGATTGAGGGCTACCGTCTGAGGGGTAGGGAGCAGATGCAGTAGGATAAGAGGGCTAGATTCTCTGGAGAGTTCAGAGGTGTCCCCGATAGGGGCAGAGGTCAGCTTGGGAGGGAACAACCCAGCAGAGCCCCATATTCAGCACCACCACCTGCTTGGGGTGCTCCAGCGCGCCCCTATTTCAGTGCCATTCTAGAGAGTTCTTATCGCCACCCAGCTATTTAGGGTTCCTCCGGGGGGTATTCGGGTCCTTAGGATTATTCTTATTCTTATTTCAGTGCTATGCCGGAGGTTCATACCGTCCACCGGCTATTCAGGCTTCTTCTAGTGGGTCTAAAAGCCATCAAGGTCAGCCATCAGGGCAGCAGGCCGCCGCACCGCAGGGTTGTTTTGAGTGCGGGAACCTTGGTCATATGAGGAGATACTACCCCAGGCTTCAGGGCAAGGCAGTGCAGCAGGGTTAACAGCCTATGATTTCAGCACCGGCTGCCCCGCTACCTAGATGTAGAGGGCAGACTGGTAGGGGTCATCCTAGAGGTAAAGGCCAGGTAGGGAGAGGCCAGCCAGCTACTGCTCGGTCAGGTGGAGGCCAACCAGTCGGCGCTCCACCCAGATTCTACGCCCTTCCGGCCAGGCCAGATGCATTAGCCTCAGATGCTGTCATCACAAGTATTATTTCCGTCGGCGGTAGAGATTCTTCGATATTATTTGATCCAGGGTCTACTTATTCATATGTGTCATCTCTGTTTGCTCATTTCCTGGTTATTTCTCTTGAGGCTTTGGGCACTCTGTTCATGTGTCCACTCCGGTGGGCGATCTGTGGTTTTGGATCAGATCTACCAGTCCTGTGTGGTCACCTTCTGTGGTTTCGAGACTAGAGCGGATCTCCTATTGCTTGACATGATCGACTTTGAGGTCATCCTGGGCTTGGATTGGTTATCTCCATATCACGCCGTCCTAGATTGCCATGCCAAGATTGTTACATTAGCAATGCTTCCGAGGTTGGAGTGGAAGGGTTCCACAGTTGATATATCTAGTCAAGTTATCTCTTTCCTAAAGGCTCGGCAAATGGTAGAAAAGGGGTGTTTGGCGTATTTGGCTTATGTTCGGGACACCACCGCAGAGTATCCGACGATTGATTCAGTTCCAGTTGTTCGAGAGTTCGCCGACGTGTTTCCTTCTGATTTTCTTGGCATGCCACTGGACCGTGATATTGATTTGGCTCCAGGCACCCAACCTATATCTATTCCACCGTACCGTATGGCTTCTAAGGAGTTGAAGGAGTTGAAGGAGCAACTTGAGGAGTTGTTAGCGAAGGGGTTTGTTAGGCCTAGTGTATCACCTTGGGGTGTGCCAGTGTTATTTGTGAAGAAGAAGGATGGGACTATGCTGATGTGCATTGATTACCGCCAGTTGAACAAAGTCACCATCAAGAACAAGTATCCGTTGCCACGTATCGATGATTTGTTTGACCAGTTACAGGGTGAAAGTGTGTTCTCTATGATCGCCTTAAATTCAGGTTACCATCAGTTGAAGATTCGAGACTTGGATATTCTGAAGACTGCATTCCGGACTAGATATGACCATTATGAGTTTCTGGTGATGTCCTTTGGCTTGACTAATGCCCCAACGACATTTAAGGACTTGATGAACAGGGTGTTTAGACCTTATATTAATTCCTTTGTCATCGTCTTCATTGACGACATCTTGATATACTCACGTAGCCTGGGGGAGCACGAGCAACATCTGAGAGTATTGCTTTAGACATTGCGAGAGCAGAAGCTATATGCTAAGTTCTCCAAGTTGTTTTGGCTAGAGTCAGTGGCATTCTTGGGGCATGTTGTGTCAGGAGAGGATATTAAGGTGGATCCCAAGAAGATTGAGGCAGTTCAGAGTTGGCCACGTCCTACTTCCGTGATCGAGATTAGGAGTTTCATGGGGTTAGCAGGCTATTACAGACGATTCGTGCAGGGCTTTTCATCTATTGTATCACCTCCGCTAGATTGACCCAGAAGGGTGCTCCTTTCCGTTAGTCCGATGATTGTGAGGAGAGCTTTCAGAAGCTCAAGACAGCTTTGACCACAACACTAGCTCTTGTGTTGCCTTCCGATTCGGGGATGTATACGGTATATTGCGACGCTTCACGCGTTGGATTGGGATGTGTATTGATGTAGGAGGGGCGAGTTATTGCATACGCTTCACGTCAGTTGAAGGTTTATGAGAAGAATTATCTTGTGCAAGACCTAGAGTTGGCTGTGATTGTTCATACTCTTAAGATATGGAGGCATTATCTGTATGGGGTGTCATGTGAGGTTTATACTGATCATCGCAGCCTACAACATTTATTCAAGTGGAGGGATCTTAATTTGAGGCAACGCAGGTGGCTTGAGTTACTAAATGATTATGACATCACCATTCTTTATCATCCGGGCAAGGCAAATGTGGTCGCGGATGCCTTAAGCAGGAAGGCAGAGAGTACGAGTAGTTTGGCGTTCATTCCAGTAGAGAGAGGCCACTAGCTTTAGACATTCAGTCCTTGGCTAGCAGACTTGTGAGGTTGGATATTTCAGAGCCCAGCCGAGTTCTTGCATGTGTGCTTGCTCAGTTTTCATTATTGGGGTAGATAAAGGCCCGGCAGTTCGATGATCCACATCTGGCGGTTCTAAGAGAGATGGTGCTTCAGGGAGGTGCCAAGGAGGTTTCTATTGGTGAGGATGGTGTTTTGCGACTCCAGAGTCATCTATGTATTCCTAATGTTGATGGTCTGAGGGAGAGGATTCTAGAGGGGGCACATAGTTCGCAGTATTCCATTCATCCGGGAGCTATGAATATGTATCGTGACTTGAGGCAGCATTATTGGTGGCGGAGGATGAAGAAAGACATAGTGGAGTATGTGTCTAGGTGTTTGAATTGCCAGCAGGTCAAGTATGAACACCAGAGGCCGGGTGGCCTACTTCAGCATATGCCTATACCAGAGTGGAAGTGGGAGCACATTACCATGGATTTTGTAGTTGGGTTGCCGCGGACTTTGCGGAAGTTTGATTCAGTATGGGTCATTGTTGAAAGGTTGACCAAGTCGGCCCACTTTGTTCCAGTGGCGACTACTTATATAGCAGAGAGGTATGCTCAGATCTACATTCGGGAGATAGTCCGATTGCACGGTGTGCCTGTTTCCATCATATTAGACAGAGGCCCTTAGTTCACTTCCCATTTTTGGAGAGCCGTTCAGAGTGAATTGGGGACCCGTATAGATCTTAGCACGACATTCCATCCTCAACCCGATGGGCAGTCCAAGCGGACAGTTCAAATTTTGGAGGATATGCTTAGAGCATGTGTGATTGACTTTGGAGGACAGTGGGATCAGTTCTTGCCCTTGGCAGAGCTTGCTTACAACAACAACTATCAGTCCAGCATTGAGATGGCCCCATTTGTAGCTTTATACGGTCGACGGTGTCGTTCTCCTATCGGGTGGTTTGATCCGGGTGAGGCTAAGTAATACAGTACAGATTTGGCGCAAGATGCCTTGGACAAAGTAAAGTTGATTCAGGAGAGGCTTCGCACAACTCAGTCCAGACAAAAGAGTTGCGCAGATCAGAAGGCGCGTGATGTATCATTCATGGTTGGCGAGAAGGTTATCTTGAAAGTCTCGCCAATAAAGGGCATTATGAGATTTGGGAAGAAGGGCAAGTTGAGCCCAAGGTTTATTGGCCCCTTTGAGGTGTTGAGACGAGCTGGGGAGGTTGCTTATGAGCTTGCTTTACCCCCCAGCTTATCGGGAGTTCATCTGATTTTTCATGTATCGATGCTTCGGAAGTATCATGCCGACTTGACCCATGTGTTAGACTTCAGTACTATTCAGCTAGATGAGAGTTTGGGTTATGAGGAGGAGCCATTTACCATTATTGATAGACAGGATCGCCAGTTGAGGTCCAAGAGGGTTTCTGCGGTGAGGGTCCAGTGGAAGGGCCAACCAGTCGAGGAGGCAACCTAGGAGTCTGAGGAGGACATGCGGGGCAGATATCCACATTTATTCAGTAGCTCAGGTACTTTTCTATGTCCGTTCGAGGACGAACGTTTGTTTAAGAGGTGGAGAATGTAACGACCCGACTGGTCGTTTTGCTTTTTAGAACCCCGTTCCCATAATAAAACTTCCCGCACTTGCTTTAACTAATTTACAATCTTGCGGGGAGGGTTGGTTCAAGATTTGGAAGGAATTGAGTTGAAATATGCTAATTTGATTCCTTAAGATTTTCTAAAAAGCTAAGTTTGACTTTGGTCAATATTTTTAGCAAATGGACCCGGATTCATGTTTTGACGATCCTGGAGGATCCGTAGTAAAATATGGGACCTCGTTGTATGCCCGGAATTGAATTCCGAGGTCCCTAGCTTGAGTAACGAATTTTTATTAGAAATTGTTAAATTGAAATTCTAAGGATTTAATGAAAAGGAATAATGCTTGATCATGTTGGTATCGGGACCGTATGTTGGTTCCGAAGCTCGGTACAGGTTCAATATAATATTTTAGTCTTGTCTGTGAAATTTGGTGAGAAACGGGACTGATTTGACATGATTAGGACGTCCGGTTGTAAAGATAGGAATTTGAATGTTCTTAAGGATTTCATGCATTTTGGTGTTGAATCCGTGGTTTTAGGTATTATTTCGGCGATTTGATTGCTCGAGCAAGTTTGTACAATGTTGTTGGTCTTGTGTGGGTGTTCGGAGTGGAGCCCCGAGGGCTCGGGGTGAGTTTCGGGCATGGGTTGGGGGTGAAAAACACCCAGTTTTCTGGTGTTTATGTGAGAAATTGCAGGTCTCGCAAATGCGAGGAATTTGTTCGTAATTGCGACCTCGCATTTGCGAGGAAACCATCACAATTGCGATGAAGGCAGCAGGTGGGATCCAGTTCGCAATTGTGAAGATTTTGCGGCAATTGCGAGTTTGCATTTGCAAACCTGATGTCGCAAATGCGACATCAGAGACCTGGGCACAACTTTTAAAAACGGTACTTAGGCCATTTATTTCATTTTATCTCTACACTTGGGCAATTTGGGAGCTTTCAAAGAGGGGATTCCAACATAGCATTGTGAGGTAAGTTAATTCTTCTTAATGTGAGTTTAATACTTGGGTTTTGGGTAGATTAACACACAAAAAATTAGTGAAAACTATGGGATTAGAGCAAGACCTAGGGTTTTGATAAAAGTTATATTTAACCACGAAATTTGTTATGAAATGAATTAGAAATCATATATTATTGATCCTTAGGATATAGAGAACAACTTCCTTCGAAAATGTTTGGAATCCGGGCACGTGGGCCTAGGGTCAGATATTTGGAAACTTGTGTTTAAGGTTGGAAAATTGTTTAAATAGCTAGAATACGATCTTGTGAGCTTATATTGACTAGTTTCTACCTCATTTAATTAGTTTTGGATTGTTCGGCTCCAAATTGAGGGTTTGGGCTCGTTCTTGGTATTGGGAGTACACTTTGGAGAGAGGTAAGTCTCCTTTCTAACCTTGTAAGAGGTAATTATCCCCATAGGTGTAATAATTGAATAATTTTCTACTAAATGTGGGGGCTACGTACGCACTAGGTGATGATAGTCCATGCGTAGCTACTATTATGTTAATTGTTCGAGTAGTCTAGGACCCGTATCATGCTATATTTGTGACTGTCTCTATATTTTCTTACTAATGTGATCACATAGGATATGCTAGAGACTTGGAAAGGAATATAAGCGAATGTATACACTTGTTGGACACTTGTATGAATTTGTTTGAAAATAAATGCGCCTTCATGTGTTTTTCTTGATATTAATTGATATTTGTGTATCGGGCCGATCATCTCGGTAGAAATAGATGCATCTATGGTTCGCACCATTCGACCCTCTGGCAGTGCACAGTTTACTTTCTATTGGATCGGGCCGTCGACCTCGGCATAATGTGCGCATGATATCTATGTGAAATCTTATCCATGACTTGTTCTGCTAAATACTTGATATATAAATGGTTAATTGTAAAATTGTTAAGAACCTGACTTATTACCTCTTGCTACAAACTGTTGATTATTTGTGACTCCCATGCTTAGTATAATACCTTATTGTATTATTTGACCCTAGTAAGTATCAAGTCGACCTCTCGTCTCTACTTCTTCGATATTAGACGAGATACTTACTGGGTACATATTATTTATGTACTCATACTACACTTCTGTACTTAATTGTACAGGATCTAAAGCAGGTACATGTGATTACCCAAAAGGTCATCACCTATTTTTTAAAATTAATTCTGCATTCCAAGGCCTTAAAAACCTCTTTCGGCATCACCTCGATTTGCATGCGCAGTCTGGGCGCGTAGCCGGAAAGCTATTATGTGAAAATCTGTGAAAAATGTTGAAATTTTGAATTAAAATGCATTTAAGTTGACTTCAGTCAACATTTTAGGTAAACGGATCCGGACCCGTGAATTAACGGTCCCAGAGAGTCCGTGAAAAAATATGGGACTTGGGCGTATGCCCGGAATCGGATTCCGAGTTCCCAAGCCCGAGAAATGAATTTTTTAAAGAAATTTTTTTTCTGAAAATTTCTTTGAGTTTTGAAATGAAATGCATTTAGAATTTGATGGTATCGGTACCGTATTTTGGTTTCGGATCCCGGTATAGGGCTTATATGTGAAATAAGATGAGTTTGTGAAATTTGGTAAGAAACGGAAGTCGTTTGAGGTGATTCGTACCCGTAGTTGTGAAAATTTCTACTTTGAAAGTTTTGAGAATTTTCTTAGATTTCTATGCTAAATTCGTTGTTTAAGAGGTTATTTTGGCGATTTGATCGCACGGATGAGTTCATATGATGCTTTTGAGTTAGTACGTATGTTTGGTTTGGAGCCCCAAGGGCTCGGGTGAGTTTCGGAAAGTTTTGAACTCATAAAAAAGTTGCATGTTTTTGGCTGTTCAGTGCCCAGGGATTTTGTTTTTCGCGTTCGCGTGGTCTCACTCACGAACGCGTAAGGCAAATCTCCCAGGTGCTAAATTTCTTCTTCACGAACACGAGGATGAGGGGGGAATACCCTTCGCGAATGCGTCCAAGCAATCGCAAACGCGTAAGGTTAAAGGCCTGGGGCAGGGTTCATATTTTGTTTTACGCGAACGCGGCCACTGGCCCGCGAACGCGAAGGCTCAAGGGGTCAAAGCTCCGCGAACGCGTAAAGTTAAAGCCTGGGGGAGGGTTCATATTTTGTTTTACGCGAACGCGAAGGCTCGATGGGTCAAAGCTCCGCGAACGCGGGCCTAATGTCGCGAACGCAAAGGTCACTGAGGCCTAACTCATCGCGAACACGACAGGCCTATCGCGAACGCGATGAAGGCCCGTCGAGTGATTTTAAAACAGAAGCCAAATCGGGATTTAATCAAAATTTCATAACTTTTTCTTCCAAACTCCAAATTGGGCGACTTTTTAAAGGGGATTTCACTATCAATCCATAGGTATGTAATCTTAGACTCATTTTCTTCAATTTCCATTAACAACCATTAGATTTCCAGGCTTACATCATGATCTTAAGGGTAGAAAATTAGGGATTTGGGTAGAGTTGGGGCTTTTTATATAATTGTAATTTAGACCTCGTTTTGGGGTCAAATTTTGGAACTAATTATATATTTGGGCTCATGGGTGAATGAGTGATCGGGTTTTGGTCCGAACCTCGTGTTTTGACCAAGCAGGCCCGGGGTCAATTTATGACTTTTTGGGAAGAATGATGGGAACACTATAATTAAGTATTGGAATTGGATTGTTTAGCGTTTATTGATGTTATTAAGTCGATTATGTCTAGATACAATTGATTTGGACCAAATTCAAAAGGAAAAGCGGTGTTTGAGGCTTGAGTTGGCCGTGGAAGTTTGAGGTAAGTGTTTGGTATAACCTTAGCTTGAGGGATTAGGAGTTGTGTCCTATTTGCTACTTGGTTCTTGTTGAGTACGATGTATAGGCATGGTGACGAGTATCTATATGTTGGTGTCAAGCATGACCATGAGTCTTAAATTGAGATTTGTTATGTTCTTAAATAATACTACGGATGCTTAAGTTTGATGATTCTCTGTATTGAGCAAGGATTATGATTATTCTCGTGGAAATTACTTATGGCTGAGTATTGGTGTTAGCTGAGGTAGTTAGAAGTTGGAACAAGTTTGGTTATAGCTGGATATCCCTTGCCGGGACGTAGTTACTGATACTGTCAATTCCCTTGCTGGGATAGAGTAGTTCTTTATTGATCACTTGCCGGGACTCTTGTTATGATTGTTGTTGATTGTATATATGGATCGGGTTGCGCGCCACAACAATGATATATTTGGATTGTGTTGCACGCCGCAACAATATTATATGTGGAGTGGGTTGCACGCCGCAACAATGATATATTTGGATCGGGTTGCACGCCGCAACAATGATATAATTGGATCGGGTTGCACGCCGCAACAACATTATATGTGGATCGGGTGGCACGCTGTAACAATGATATAATTGGATCGGGTTGCACACCGCAACAATATTATATATGGATCAGGTTGCATGCCGCAATAATGATATAATTAGATCGGGTTGCACGCCACAACAGTGTTGTTATGTGTTGGGATTGGGTTGTGCACCGCAACAGTTGATGATATAAAGTGTTTATAGATTTTTACAAGTTCCTTATTGTTTTGTTGTAAATTCTAAGTTGTCCTTATGCCTTTTTCTTGATTTACTATCGATATTGATATACCCCTGCATCATGTACCCCCCTCCCATCTGTACTTGTTTATTCCTGTTTTATTTTCCGTTGTATATTATATAACTACATAGGTTTATTTGGTAGTCTGGCCCTAGCCTCGTCACTACTTCGCCGAGGTTAGGCTAGGCACTTACCAGCACATGGGGTCAGTTGTACTGATGCTACACTCTGCACTATGTGTAGATCCCGGAGCAGCTCTTGGACCATAGCATTTCGGTGGCTGTCTTCAATCCAGCTAGATATCCCGAGGTAGTCTTGCAGGTGTCTGCAACCCGATGTTCTCTTCTATCTTTTTATGTGTTCTGTTTCACTTGTTTTCGAGACAAATTGTATTTTCATTTTAGACACTTGTATGTAGTACTCATAGACAGTCCATGATATTGTGACACCGGATTCCGGGTAGAGGCGTATGTTGGCATTGTAGTACTGGATTTGGTTATTTTATCAAACTAAGTCTTCCACTTGATTTTATTTATCGTTAATATTTCAATGTTGATTACCTGTTAATTCAAATTGTTAAAAAGGATTAAAATGAAAGAGTTAGTGATTCTTTATTTCGCGGCTTGCCTAACTTCTACGAGTAGACGCCATCATGACTCCCGAGGGTGATAAATCCGGGTCGTGACAAGTTGGTATCAAATCTCTAGGTTACATAGGTCTAACAATTCACAGACAAGCTTAGTAGAGTCTGAGGGATCGGTACGGAGGCGTCTGTATTTATCCCCCAGAGGCTAAAGAGTTAGGAAAAACTTCACATCTATTCTTTTTTGTTGTGTGATTTTGTTCTCTCAATGCTAAATTGAAACCTCTACTCTTGTCCTTTTGCAAACGGCGAGGTC
Organism: Nicotiana sylvestris; assembly: GCF_000393655.2. Classification (NCBI taxonomy): domain Eukaryota; kingdom Viridiplantae; phylum Streptophyta; class Magnoliopsida; order Solanales; family Solanaceae; genus Nicotiana; species Nicotiana sylvestris. The sequence goes on along the minus strand of NC_091059.1, from coordinate 105,877,986 downwards.
ACGTACCGCTTCTTTAGCCGAACAGCAGCACAGACCGGTGATAGATCAGCTACATCTTCGAAGGCTTTGCGGAGGTTGGATAGGTTTCACCAAGCTCTTCACTACTACTTTCAGCGGTGCATCCTCTAAGAATCCCCAGAATTATCTAGACAGTTGTCATGAGGTTCTCAGGAACATGAGGATAGTGGAGACCAATGGGGTTGATTTTGCTACCTTTCGCTTATCTGGATCCACCAAGACTTGGTGGAGAGATTATTGCTTGACTAGACTAGCCGGATCACTAGCTTTGACTTGGGAGCAGTTTACTCAGCTATTTCTAGAGAAGTTTCTCCCCATCACTCAGAGAGAGGCCTATCATAGGTAGTTTGAGCATCTCCAGCAGGGTTCTATGACCGTTACTCAGTAAGAGTCCAAATTCATCGACTTGGCCCGTCATGCTCTTATCATAATTCCCACCGAGAGAGAGAGAGAGAGGGTGAGGAGGTTCATTGATGGACTTATTCAGCTGATCCGTCTTCAGATGGATAGGGAGACAGGGAGTGAGATTTCTTTCTAGGAGGTGGCTAATGTGGCCAGGAGAGTGGAGATGGTTCTGTCGTAGGGAGGTGGTCATGGGTCGGACAAGAGGCCTCGTCATTCAGGCAGATTCAGTGGTGCCTCGTCTGGAGGCAGGGATTCGTATGGTAGAGGCCATCCTCCTAGGCCCTTTTAGTCACCACTTCAGGTTTCTCACGGCACTTCAGGTGGTCGTGGTTCTTACATGCATTATTTTGATCAGCAGTCCTACAGTGCACCACCAGCTCCTATTAATGCACCGCCGCTCCAGAGTTTTCGGGGCGGTCATTCAGGTCTCCAAAGTCAGTCTCAGTTTCTTCAGCCACAACATTCAGGTATATGCTTTGAGTGTGGTGAGTATGGTCATATCCGGAGGGTTTTTCCGAGGTTAGTGGGTACTCAGTCGCAGCAGCAGGGTTCCCATGCCATAGTTTTGGCACCAGGTGTTCCACAGCCTGCCCAGCCAGCTAGAGGTGGAGGTAGAGGTGCTAGAGGTGGAGCTTAGATTACTAGAGGTAGAGTCCAGCCAGCTGCAGGACGTCCCAGAGATGTAGTCCAGGGTGGTGGGGCCCAATCCCGATGTTATGCTCTTCCAGCCAGGCCTGAGGCTGAGGCTTCCAATGTAGTTATCACAAGTACTGTTCTGGTTTGTGACTGAGATGCTTCAGTTTTATTTGCTCCAGGATCTACATACTCCTATATGTCATCTTATTTTGCACCGTATCTGGTCATGCCTAGTGATTCTTGGAGTGCCCCTGTATATGTGTGTACACTGGTGGGCGATTCTATTGTGGTAGATCGAGTCCATCGCTCTTGTATAGTTGTGATTGGGGGTCTTGAGACTCGTGTCGATTTGTTGCTTCTAGACATGGTTGATTTTGATGTCATATTGGGGATGGACTGGTTATCACCTTACAATACTATCTTGGACTGTCATGCCAAGACTGTGACCTTATCCTTGCCGGGTTTACCACGTTTAGAGTGGAGAGGGACTCCTGGTCATTCTACCCGTAGTGTTATCTCTGATGTGAAGGCTGTGGTCGAGAAGGGGTGTTTGGCCTATTTGGCATATGTTCGTGATTCTAGTGCCGAGGTTCCTTCCATTGATTCTGTGCCTGTTGTTCGTGAGTTCCCTGAGGTATTTCCTTCAGACCTGCCGGGTATGCCACCCAACAGGGATATTGATTTCTGCATTGATTTGGCTCCGGGCACTCAGCCCATTTCTATTCCGCCGTATCGTATGGCCCCGCCTGAGTTGAAAGAGTTAAAGGAGCAGTTGCAAGACTTGATTGAAAAGGGTTTCATTAGACCCAGTATTTCACCTTGGGGTGCGCTAGTGGTGTTCGTTAAGAAGAAGGATGGATCGATGAGAATGTGCATTGATTACCGGTAGTTGAACAAGGTTACAATCAATAATAAGTATCCATTGCCAAGGATTGATGATTTGTTTGATCATCTCCAGGGTGCCAAGGTATTGTTGAAGATTTACTTGAGATCTAGCTACCATCAGTTGAGGATTAGGGCATCCGATGTCCCTAAGATAGCTTTCCTCACTCGGTACGGGCATTTTGAGTTCTTGGTGATGTCATTCGGGTTGACAAATGCCCCATCAACTTTTATGGATTTGATGAACCGAGTGTTCAGGCCATACTTGAATTCGTTTGTGATAGTCTTCATTGATGATATTTTGATATATTCCCACAGCCGGGAAGAGCACGAGCAACATCTTAGAGTGGTTCTTCAGACTTTGAGGGATATTTAGTTGTATGCTAAGATTTCGAAGTGTGAGTTCTGGTTAAGTTCAGTTGCATTCCTAGGTCATGTTGTATCGGCAAAGGGTATTCAGGTTGATCCGAAGAAGATTGAGGTAGTCAAGAATTGGCCTAGACCAGCATTAGCTACAGAGATCCAGAGTTTCTTGGGATTGTCATGCTACTATCATCGGTTGGTGGAGGGGTTTTCTTCTATCCCAGCCCCGATGACTAGGTTGACCCAAAAGGGTTCTCAGTTCAGGTGGTCGGACGAGTGTGAGGCGAGCTTTCAGAAGCTCAATACAACTTTGACTACGACACCAGTGTTGGTTTTGCCCATAGGTTCAGGGCCATATACCATTTATTATGATGCGTCTCGTATTGGGCTTGGTGCGGTGTTGATGCAGTATGGCAAGGTTATTGCTTATGCTTCGCGACAGTTGAAGATTCATGAGAAGAATTATCCAGTTTATGATTTGGAGTTAGCAGCCATTGTTTACGCGTTGAAGATTTGGAGGCATTATCTGTATGGCATGGCATATGAGGGGTTCACGGATCAGAAGAGTCTGCAGTACTTGTTCAAGCAGAAGGAGTTGAATTTGAGGCAGAGAATGTGGTTGGAGCTGTTAAAGGACTATGATATCACCATCTTATATCATTCGGGAAAGGCTAATGTGGTGGCCGATGCTTTGAGTAGGAAGTCAACCAGTATGGGTAGTCTTGCTTATATTCCGGCCGGTGAGAGGCCGCTTGATTTGGATGTTTAGGCTTTGGCCAATCAGTTTGTGAGGTTGGATGTTTCTGAGCCCAGTCGGGTGTTAGCCTACACGGTCGCTCGTTCTTCTTTATTGGAGCGTATCCGTGATCGGCAGTATGATGATCCCCATTTGTGTGTCCTTAGAGACATGGTGCATCACGGAGGTGCCAAGCAGGTTACCTTAGGTGATGATGGAGTTTAGAGATTGCAGGGTTGGATTTGTGTGCCTAATATGGATGGACTCCGAGAGTTGATTTTAGAGAAGGCCCATAGATCCCGGTACTCTATTCATCCTGGCGCTGCAAATATGTATCAGGATTTGCGGCAGCATTATTGGTGGCGGAGAACGAAGAAGGATATCGTTGCATATGTGGCTTGGTGTTTGAATTGTCAGTAGGTTAAGTATGAGCATCAGAGGCCTGGTAGTTTGTTCCAAAATATTGAGATTCCAGAGTAGAAGTGGGAGCGGATCACTATGGACTTCGTTGTTGGAATCCCACAGACTCAGAGGAAGTTCAACGCAGTGTGGGTTATTATTGATAGGCTAACCAAGTCAGTACATTTCATTCTTGTGGCAGTCTCCTATTCTTCCGAGAGGTTAGCTGAGATCTATATTCAGGAGATTGTTCATCTTCATGGTATGCCCATGTCTATCATTTCAGATCGAGGTACGTAGTTTACCTCACATTTCTGGAGAGCAGCTCAGTGAGAGTTGGGCATACGGGTTGAGTTGAACACAACATTTCATCCTCAGACGGACGGGCAGTCCGAGTGGACTATTCAGATTTTGGAGGATATGCTGTGAGCTTGTGTCATTGACTTTGGAGGCTCGTGGGATCAGTTTTTTCCTTTAGCAGAGTTTGCCTACAACAACAATGACCAGTCGAGTATCCAGATGGCTCCTTATGAGGCTTTATATGGTAGGCGGTGTCGGTCTCCGGTTGGATGGTTTAAGCCTGAAGAGGCTCGGTTGTTGGGTACGGATCTGGTGCAAGATGTCTTGGACAAGGTCAGGATTATTCAGGATAGGCTTCGTACAGCTCAGTCCAGGCAAAAGAGCTTTGCCGACCGCAAGGTTCGAGATTTGGCTTTCATAGTCGGTGAGCGGGTATTGCTTCGAGTGTCGCCTGTCGCGCCCCCTTTTTCTCGCAAAATCGGGTTTATTACATTTGGAGGGAAACTCGTTCCTTTTGGGAATTGGGTTTAGCATTTTGAAGAATCGCCGCCTAATGATTTGAGGTGCATTAGGACACCAATGGAGTTCAATTCTAAGTTTGTTTGGATAACCAGAGATTGGGTAAGGGCTTGAAATTATCCCAAGGGGAAGGTGTTAGGCACCCCTCAGGATCCACTAGTGTGGTTCCCGACCAGACAGTTTATTGTGAATTTAGAAAATATACAAGTACGGGCTCAAATATTAAGGGATCTAAACACATAAAAAGAAAGAACAATTAAAAGAAGAGTTTAAAAAGAGTTTGCTAATAAAAGGAAAAGGGGGGGGGGGTCCTAGGTTTATATTTAATATGGATCACGTCGATGCAATAACCGGTGATCACTCCTCAAAAGAGGGGTTACACGTGACATTAGCGCACCTGTCATCATATCCATATATACCCTTTCCACCCCGTTAATGTATTAAAGCGCGGATTGGTCTCGATTACTATTGCATGCTATTACCCGTCCTATTCCTATCAGTCCCGGAGGCACTTAGGACTACTAGTCCTAAAGGGTGGGATATTAGGCTAATTGGTTTCAAAGGATAAAAGTCTAAGGCGACATATAAAACACGTACTGCATGTTGGGGAAGCATATAAATAGATAAAGGCTCAAATACACCTCCTTGAACAAAAGCACATAACTAGCATGACTTGCACATACTTTTTAGGTCTGATTAAAATACTAAAGACGAGGGGAGTTTGATTATTGAAACAAATTTGTTTATTACATAACTCAGATAAGAAGTCTGAATCAGGCTGGTTGTAGCAATTAACAAAAAAGCAGATTCAATTTTACAGTTATTACTCTAAGGCTTGCCTAAGTGTTTAGATGGGGTCCTACAAGCATGATATCTACTTAATTCAGAAGATGGTAAAATAGTGATAACTCAAAACGAATTGCTTGAAATCCTATAGGCATGCTTGCTAAACCTTGTTAAAATAAGGGAATTAGATTATTTAAAAGGGTCCAGAATGGACGAATTTTAAATTAGACTAGTTTTAGTTTCTGCAGATAACAGTATCCACTATCGTTGATTTTTACTCCTATTAACACGAGATCTAGGATTACCAATTTTAGACATAATTGCTGATTTTAAGCCTTTGTATACAAAGTATTTAAATAAATAACGTTAAAGCCTATAGGCATAATATCTAGTAAACAATGGAAATATACAGGTTCTTACTGGGGAATTCCTATAAGCATGATTTCTATAAATTATATCGATTTTAACATGCTACTGGGTTATAACCAATTGGGCCCTAAAAACATGATATCTAAATAGTGACTAACGCGCAAAATTTTAAATAATTCCTATAGGCAGGTTATCTAGATGTGAACAAGCAGGATTTAAAGTAAGTCCTATAGACATGGTTTCTAAATGCGATGTGAGTATGCAGAATTTAAAAGCAGTCCTATAGGTATATTTTCTAAATGCGAATTGAACATGTAGAAAAAGTAGTCCTATAGGCATGTTTTCTATATTTGAGCATGCGTAACTACCCAACCCTTTTTCACTAGCCAGCTCCAAATGTTCAATACAAATTATTACAAACCAGGAATACTGAATTACATCAGAAGAGTACAAAGAAAAGTTACAACCAGAGGAATCCTGATTCTTGACTTCCTCTCTGAGTTATGGAATAATCCACCTCAAAATGCCATTGATCCAAAGCCTCTCTCAGACTTGAGTGTGTCAGAGTTCCTTAAGGGCCTCAATAGGACCCCGAGCAGTGCTCACACCCAAGTTACATAACCAAAATAGAGATGAGTGCAGTGTGAAAATGCCAGCCCTCATATGTCTAAGTTTAGAGGGAGCTCATTAGTCCCAAGGCAAGGCTCACATGAGGGGGGCATAACTTACGTCTAAGAAGAGAGTGAAAGTGCAGAAACTAAGTTTTAGGAGCTAAGGGAATAAAGGCGAGGGGGAGTGATGAGAGATAGCCTTTAACATTTCAGGGAGTCAATAACTTCACACAAAGGGGCAGGGGATTCAGAATCCATTGCAAGAAGCCTATACACTTAGGCATGGATTAAATTTGGGCATGCACGACAATAGGAAGTGCTAACATGCCTGTAAATCAACAAGAACACACAACATAGGAGAAATATGGAGGTTATGATCCTAGGAGGATCAAGTTTGGTTCATGCACAACAATTTCCAATGCTGTTATGCCCACAAGTATTAAACACATTGGGCTAGGGATTTAGGATTCACAAGTCATAATACATTGATTCAGAACAGGAGAAAGGAAATTACAACATGCTAAACAATGGACTTGGCTAAATACAAATAGTAGGAAGACAAAAATGCAAGAAACAGTAAATAAGCATGTTGTTGTTGGTGCAGAAAACTTAATTAGAACATACCAGTAAGAAATGCAACTGTAAAAAATAAGAAAATTTCCTCACAGCCTAGCCTTGGGTTTCAGCTGGCTAGGTAAGGCAGCAATGTAGTAGTAGCAGAGAAGAGAGAGAAGTTTAGTGTAGTGTGTGTTTGAACTCAAGTGTTTATGCATTGTGTTCGTGTGTGTTTGAAAGAGAAGAAGTACAGAGTATTTATAGTTTTTGAAAATGAGTAAGAGAGAGGTAATAAGCTACAAACATGGAAACAATCATGATTTGGATTCAATTATACAAGTGATTCCCTTTAATTAAGGGATCACTTGCTTAACGGGCATTGACAGGTTCAAAACAAGGAAAGAAATCAATTTGTCAGCAGGCTGACAATCGCCATAAGAGAAGTAGTAAAACATTAAGCAAACAATAGAGTGTAGGTACAAAAATACTCTAATTTTGGAAAGGATTCAGTAAGGCCAAATAGGAAAAGAAATCAGTTAACCTTAACAGCCGGGTGAAATCAGAATTTCACAAAGGAAAAGTTTGAAATTAGTCACAAGTTTGAAAATCAGTCAAAGAAGGAGACTCAGCATATAAATAGGGTGCATAAACATTATACATGCAAGACCAAACTTGTTGGCAAAAGGAAAATAGCATACAGTAGTAGCACAAAAAGAAAATTCAATGGATAGAAACACTTGAAGCAAGATAGTCAATTGAATCAGCAGTGAAGAAACATAGAATATCAAAAGCATGCGAAGGTCTCGCAGTAGCCGGTGAGGAAAACCGCTTTTGAAAAATTAGGGTTTCAAGCATACTTGAGTTCTAGAGGAAATAGGAACCCAGAATCAAAAGGATCACACAAAGGAATAGAGGTTTCGAAATAAAGAACTTCAAATCGAGCCTTGTACTTAAACTAACAGTCTCAGATCCAAAGCAATAGGGTTTTCAACAATAGAATAATTTTAAAAGATGGATAAACAAACAAATCAGACAAAACTCAAGCAAACTAGCATTAGTCTAATAAACAGTTCAAAAGGAATTAAGATTTTTAACATGCAAACTCAGGCAGAAGAATAATACGAGCAAACACAACAAAACATGTCAAAAATCAAAGAAAAGTTTTTGAAATAACTTAACAGAACCCTAATTGAAAAGATAAGAAGTTTTGAAAGAAGAGTTTTAAAAGAAACTTCGAAAAAAATGCTTAAAAGTTCAAAGCAAACATAGATCTAAAACGGATCTAAGAGAAATCGAAAGAACCTTAGAGGTTAGGGTTTCAGAAGAACCCCAAGTGATGAGAAAGGCTTTGAAAACCCTCGATCTAAGTAGGAGAGTCAAAAGTCTGACTCGAATAGCCATGGCTGGCCTGGAGAAAGGTCAGAGACGACCGAAAAACAGTCATCGAGCAAAGACTGGACAAAGCCCCTTCACGATCTGGTCATGAGACCACATAATCGAACACGTAGAAGCCATGATATGTGGATACAGGTCTCCGATGGCCTCAGAAGCCATAGATTTGGGAGGTATTAGGGTTGTAGTTTGATGGCGGCGGCTCGGGTTTTAGAAGATTTGAGAGAGGATTGAGAGAGAAGGGGGATTCAGAGGCGGCGGAGTTTGGAAATTAGTCTAGGGTTAGGGTTCGTTGGAATTAAAAAAGGAAAGGAATGTGAGGGCCGTTGATCTTTTAGATCAACGACCAGGATTTAGCGGGTCTTGAGTCGGGTAAGCGGATTTAGGGCTTGGGTCGGTTCAGATGGCAATTGGGCTGGGTAATTGGGTTTACATTGGGGGTCCGATTCAGGCTGTAATTGAAATGCAATTGGGGCTAGGTTTTAAATAGCCACTTTTTCATTATTTATTTTATAAAAAATAACAAATTAATTTCCGAAAATAAATTGAAGGTACTAAAATGATTTGTAATACATAATTATCAATTTTAAAATAATGGACTTAATTTTTATAAATATAAACATAATTAAATCTGAAAGAGGCTAATATTGCAATTATATGCAATTTAGCTTTAAAAATACTAAATGACTTTGTAAAATATGCAAAAATTATATTAGCTATATTTTAGTATGAATATAGGAATCCAATAAATAAATCATTAAAATAATAATGTTGGAAATTATTATTGGATTTTAGGGATGAAAATAAGGAAATAAATTGGTTTAAAACCTTTTAAAAATAAAGGAAAAATAATAAAACAATTGGACATACTTATATATGCATACATATGCTATTTTGAAAGTATTTTTCGTATTATAAAATATATAAAAATTGGGTATCAACAACTACCCCTCTTTACCCGAGAAGGATGAAAGAGTTGTCGGGTAAAGATATGATGACCAATTTTGACCGAGCGAGACGGTTCGAAGAAGTTTAGGCTTTGCCCTAGTTTCTGAGCTGCCTACATATCCCTGGTTTTACAAGAATTAAGCCATATGTAGTTCAGAATCCGTCGACAGAGTATGCCAATGGAGACTTTCAAGAACGGACGTAATATCTAGGATGGGGTGAATGGTTAAGGTCTGATAGGGCTGAGGGAACCGGAGTAGAATCGCTCCTGCTGAGATGGCCGTTTGCTCGCCGGTTTACCTGCAAAAAGCAATACAAGCATATATTGTGCATAAATTTAAACATGATGCAATTTCCCGTCAGACCATGAGGATTGTCTTCGGACGGTTAGAATGACGTCCTTAGACCATGATGTCCTGGGCCATGAAGCGTATAATAAAGGATTCACAGGCCATAAAATGATGCTCTCGGGCTATGAGGATGATGCCTCCGAACCTTGATGCCTTTGAATAATGATATGCAAAAGATTAAAAGGGGGTCCTCAAGCCATGCCATGGTGTTCTCGGGTTATGAAAATGGTGCCTCCGAACAATGACGCCTTTGGATGGGTTGGCGATCTTTTAGCCCATGCAATGTAGTAGGTGGTGACCTTTCAGCCATGCAAATGGAGATAAGGAGGCGATCTTTCAGCCATGCAAATGGAGATAAGGTGACGATCTTTCAGCCATGCAAATGTGGATAAGGTGGCGATCTTTCAGTCGCGCAAATGTAGATGAGGTGGCGATCTTTCAGCCGTGCAAACGTAGATGAGGTGGTGATCTTTCAGCCGTGCAATTGTAGATGAGGTGGCATTCTTTCAGCTGTGCAAACATAGATGAAGTGATGATCTTTCAGTGCAAATGTAGATGAGGTGGTGATCTTTCAGCCGTGCAGATATAGATGAGGTGGCGATCTTTCAGCCATGCAAATGTAGATAAGGCGGCGATCTTTTAGCCATGCAAATGTAGATAAGGTGGCGATATTTTAGCCATGCAGATGCAGATAGGGTGGCGATATTTCAACCATGCAGATGCAGATGGAGGTAGAGCTTAACCTCGGAAGGCAGAATAGTAGCCTTATGCAATGCAGAAATGCAGATGGAGACAACGTTTAGTCTCGGAAGGCAGAATAGTAGCCTTATGTGATGCAGAAATGCAGATGGAGACAACGTTTAGTCTCGGAAGGTAGAATGGTAGCCTTATGCAATGCAGAAAATGCAGATGGAGACAACGTTTAGTCTCGAAAGGCGGAATGGTAGCCTTATGCAATGTAGAAAACGTAGGTGGAGACAACGTTTAGTCTTGGAAGGCAGAAGAGTAGCCTTATGCGATGCAGAAATGCAGATGGAGATAACGTTTAGTCTCGGAAGGCAGAATGGTAGCCTTATGCAATGCAGAAAATGCAGATGGAGACAACATTTAGTCTCAGAAGGTAGAATGGTAGCCTTATGCAAGAAATAAAATGGCAAGTGGTAATAGAGCTTTCTTAGCTGATATCAGGTTGCGATATTGTGATTGCTGGGGACATTGTGACACATGGAATGTCATTGGTGTGTATGGATAGCAAATATGGGTAAATGCAACGGTTCTGAGAGTTGTATTCCTGAACAATGTTCATCTCGTGAGTGTATAATATGTTTGATGATTGCGCAATCCAAGTGCCAGCATCCAAAGAAAAATCGTGGGTTTTGTAAAAGGGGAAGGTTAGTTTGTATCCCCTCTGGCTCTGCTTGACCTACTCGGCTTTGATCTGGTGATACTGTATGTATCATTAGGGTAGCGTTGCTAAACAAGACAATTTTAGTAATAAACATGCATGATTTTGTAAAAAATATAATATAAGTATACAATTAAGAAGTGCTTTTAGACGAACCGACGACTGTGATGTGGTTCAGGACATTGCAACCTCTTTTGCTATGGAATTTTGAAGGTCCTACTCAAAATTCTACCCCAGTTAATGGGTTGATGCTTCTGACCGTTGCTTGCGACGATTGGCTGAAATCACTTCAGAATTTTGAGGGTCCGCCTCAAAATTCAGCCCTAGTTTCCGATTGCGGGGAGGGGGAGGGGGAGGGGGGAGGGAATGGAAATTTTATTGAATTGTGACCAAACCTATAGGGCTGCCTATGTATCCCCTCTTAAACGGGAATCAGGTCAGTGGTGGTTCAATTTACATCATATAGGAAAGTATAAAAATTACACATCGTAACGCTTGACTGCATCTGAGTTGATGGGCTTTGGCCAGACTTCTCCATCTATTTCTGCAAGTATGAGGGCTCCTCCTATCAAAACCCAGTGAACCGTGTATGGACCCCGCCAGTTGGGAGAGAATTTCCCTTTGGCTTCATCTTGATGCGGAAAAATTTCTTTAACACCAGCTGTCCCGGTGTGAATTGTCTTGGCTTGACTCTTTTGTTGAAGGCTCTGAACATTCTGTTCTGATAGAGTTGACCATGGCAAACTGTATTCATTCTCTTCTCGTCTATAAGGGCTAGTTGCTCATAACGACCTTTCACCTACTCTGCGTTGTCGAGCTCATATTCCTGTATGATCCTTAGGGAAGGAATTTCTACCTCAGTGGGAATGACTGCCTATGTACCGTAAACTAGCATATAGGGGGTTTCTCCGGTTGATGTACGGACTGTGGTGCGATATCCCAATAAAGCAAATGATAACTTCTCGTGCCACTGCTTATGCTTCTCTATCATTTTCCTTAATATCTTCTTGATATTCTTATTGGCGGCTTCTACGGCTCCATTCATCTGAGGCATGTAGGCTGTAGAATTCTTGTTTCTGATCATGAAAGTTTCACACATAGCTTTCATCAAGTCACTATTGAGATTGGAGCCATTATCAGTAATAATTGACTCTGGAATACCGAATCGACAAACAACGCGGTCGCGGACAAAGTCCTCCACAACTTTCTTGGTTACTGCTCTGTAAGATGCTGCTTCGACCCATTTGGTGAAATAGTCGATTGCTACCAGGATAAATATGTGCCCGTTGGAAGCGGCAGGCTCAATTGGTCCAATGACATCCATTCCCCAGGCGGCGAACGGCCATGGTGAGCTTGTTGTATTGAGCTCATTTGGAGGTACCTTTATCATGTCTGCATGTATCTGACAGCGGTGGCATTTTCGAACATACTGGATGCAGTCCATTTCCATAGTCATCCAAAAGTAACCAGCTCGGAGTATCTTCTTTGCTAAGACAAAACCGTTCATATGTGGACCGTAGGTCCCAGCGTGAATTTCCTCTAGTAGCCTGGATGCTTCTTTTGCGTCGACACACCTTAGTAACCCCAAATCAGGAGTCCTCCTATACAGGATTCCTTTGTTGTGAAAGAAGTTGTTAGACAACCTTCGAAGTGTGCGTTTCTGAGTAGGATTTGCAAGTTCTAGGTATTCGCCTTTTGCCAAATATTCCTTGATATCATGAAACCAGGGCTTTCCGTTTGCTTCTTCTTCGATATGGGCACAGTAAGCTGGCTGATCATGGATCTTTATTGGAATAGGATCAATGAAGTTTTTGTCCAGATGCTGTATCATAGATGACAGGGTAGCCAATGCATCGGCGAACTCATTCTAGATTCTGGGAACATGCTGGAATTCTGTCTTTGTGAACCTCTTTCTCAATTCTTTTACATGATGCAGATACAGAAGTATCTTGGAGTTCTTGGCTTCCCATTCTTCTCGGACCTGATGTATAAGTAGGTTTGAATCTCCAATCACTAGCAACTCTTGAACGTTCATGTCAATAGCCATTTTGAGCCCTAGGATGCAGGCTTCATACTCGGCCATGTTGTTGGTGCACGGGAACCTGAGTTTGGCAGACACCGGATAATGCTGACCGGTTTCTGATACTAGGACTTCTCCTATGCCAACTTCTTTGAAATTTGCTGCTCCATCAAAAAACATTCTCCAACCATCATAGGATTCTGTGATGTCTTCTCCTATAAATGATATCTCTTCGTCAGGAAAATACATTTTCAGGGGTTTGTATTCTCCATCCACGGGATTTTCAGCAAGGTGATCTGCTAGTGCCTGTCCCTTGATTGCCTTCTGAGTCACATAGACAATGTCAAATTCACTCAACAGGATTTGCCACTTGGCTAGCTTGCCAGTGGGCATGGGCTTCTGAAAGATGTACTTCAAAGGATCCATCCTTGATATGAGATATGTGGTATAGGCACAGAAATAATGCCTCAGTTTCTGAGCTACCCAAGTCAAAGCACAACAGGTGTGCTCTAATAGAGAATACCAGGCCTCGTACAGGGTGAACTTCTTACTGAGATAATAGATGGCCTGCTCCTTCCTACCTGTTTCATCATGCTGCCCCAGAACGCAGCCGAAAGCTCAATCCAATACTACGAGGTAGAGTACTAGGGATCTACCTGGATCGGGTGGGACTAAGACTGGTGGTGTTGACAGGTATTCATTGATTCTATTGAAAGCCTTTTGGCAGTCATCAGTCCATTTGGTAGCGGCGTCCTTCTTCAACATCTTAAAGATTGGCTCACAAATAACTGTAGACTGTGCTATGAATCGGCTGATATAGTTAAGTCTCCCCAAGAAACTCATCACATCCTTCTTGTTATTTGGCGATGGTAGTTTTTGAATGGATTTTACCTTTGATGGATCCAATTCTATTCCTCGGTGACTCACAATAAACTCCAGTAATTTTCCAGCCGGAACCCCAAATGTGCACTTTGCGGGATTCAGTTTTAGGTTGTACCTCTGCAATCTACTGAAGAATTTCTTCAAATCTTCCCTGTGATCAGTGGCCTTCTTGGACTTGATGATGATATCATCCACATATACCTCTATCTCCTTGTGTATCATATCATGGAAAATGGTAGTCATGGCCCTAATGTTGGTGGCCCCAGCATTCTTTAGCCCAAACGGCATCATCTTGTAACAGTACATCCCCTACGGCGTAATGAAAGCCGTTTTCTCAGCATCTTCTTCATCCATCCAGATCTGATGATAACCAGCGAAACAATCTACAAATGATTACAACTCGAGCTTGGCGCAATTGTCAATCAGGATGTGTATATTCGGCAAAGGGAAGTCGTCTTTCGAACTGGCCCGGTTGAGATCCTGGTAGTCGACACAGACTCTGACCTTTCCGTCCTTCTTCGGTATTGGTACGATGTTGGCTAACCATGTCGGGATATCTACTACCCTGAGAACCTTAGCTTTGACATGCTTAGTGACTTCTTCCTTGATTTTTAGACTCATACCAGGCTTGAACTTTCTGAGCTTTTGCTTTACCGGTGGACATGTTGGATCGGTTGGCAGTTTGTGAGCCACAATAGATGTACTCATACCAATCATGTCATCATACGACTAGGCGAATATGTCCTCATATTCTCTTAGAAATTCTATGTATTCCTTCTTTTTTGACGGTGATAAGTGAACACTGATTCGTGTTTCTTTGATGTTTTCTGCATCTCCCAGATTAACAACTTCTGTCTCGTTCAGGTTGGACTTAGGTCTATTCTCAAAATTCTCAACTTCCTTAACAATCTCTTATGGTATGTCATCTTCCTCTGAATCTATGTCTGTTTGTTGCGTTGTCTCATTGCATGTCACAGTCATTGGCTCATCAAGGTAAGTAATAGTAATGCTGTATAAGTAAAGTAATGAGAGAAAAATAATAATAAGCGTCGAATTATAAGAAAAGTTAAAATGCTTGGATAAATTGCAAATTGTTTGGGAACATTGGAGCTCTTATTGCGGGAATTAAAATGCAAAAGAAAATCATTTAGTAAATAAAACAGTGCATGATGTTTGTTTTAGCCTTGCTACCCCGAGGCTCGTCGGGCTCTGGTTGTCCTGATGGTCCAGTTATTGAGGCGTGCTCCTCTGCCTACAGCCTGTATGGAAGGGCCTTCCTCCCCCTCCTCCTCGAGAACAACACAACAATCCATGTCATTGTCTTCTAAGTACAAGTTCTTCATTGCTGCTAGTGCTTCTTCTTCATCTGACCCATAAATAATATCGGACAGTTGGAAAGTCTACTCTAGATGTGGTATTGGCTGCCCCAGTAGATAGTAGGGACCGCGCCATGGTGGCGACTAGTTGTTGAATTCTTCCCAGGTGTACTCGTATTCCAGACCGAAAGTGGTGCCATATTTATTGAGTTTTATGGGCTTAGTGATTCCTTGGAGGTTCTTGCCGAGCCCCTTGCCAGGTTCGTACCCACTCCAATTCAGTATACTCTTGATCTTGTTATCCCACCATTTATTTTTGTCAACAGCATTTACTCGTTCAATGTGATGGTAAGTTTCTCCGCCTAGCTTCCTTCTCCCTTCGATTGCCGGAATGGTCTGGCAACTGTATATAGGGTTGCTCCCGTCGCCGTGAATGATCACCTCTTGATGATTCCATTCGAATTTTATTGCCTGATGTAGTGTTGATGCTATGGCCCCAACAACATGGATCCATGGCCGTCCCAACAGCAGATTGTAAGATGCTGGCACATCTATTACCTAGAAATCAACATCGAACCAGGTTGGCCCCATCTGCAGACACAGACCAATCTCCCCAATGGTGGACCTTTAGGAACCGTCAAAGGCTTTCACGTTGATGGCTCCATCCTTTATCTAATGCAATCCTTTTCCCAACTTCTTGAGTGTTACTGGTGGACAAATGTTGAGACTAGAGCCTCTATCGATCAGGATTCTGGTGATAAAACAATCCTCGCATTGCACGGTGATGCGTAGTGCCTTGTTGTGACCCAACCCTTCAGGTGGCAGCTCATCCTCATGAAATGTAATTTTATGACTTTCCAATACCTGTCTTACCATGTTAGCCATTTCCCCGCCAGTGATGTTGCTTTGCACGTATGCTTCACTCAGCACCCTTAGCAAGGCATTCTTGTGTGCCTCAGAATTTTGTAGCAAAACAAATATGGAGATTTGCGCTGGTGTTTTGTTCAATTAGTCAATGACCGAGTATTCCTTGGCCTGTATCTTTCTCCAAAGATTGTCTGGACCTGTCTCAATAATGGGTGGCCGGTTGGAGGCCTGCTTGATTGACTCAGCCAGATGTTTAGGGGTATAAACTCTACCAGTTCTCATCCATCCAGATCTGATGATAACCAACGAAACAATCTACAAATGATTGCAACTCGTGCTTGGCGCAGTTGTTAATCAGGATGTGTATATTCGACAAAGGGAAGTCATCTTTCGGACTGGCCTGGTTGAGATCCCGGTAGTCGACACAGACTCTAACCTTCCCATCCTTCTTTGGAACCGGTACAATGTTGGCTAACCATGTCGGGTATTCTACTACCCTGAGAACCTTAGCTTTGACCTGCTTAGTGACTTCTTCCTTGATTTTCAGGCTCATATCAGGCTTGAACTTTCTGAGCTTTTGCTTTACCGGCGGACATATTGGATCAGTTGGTAGTTTGTGAGCCATAATAGACGTACTTAAACCAGTCATGTCATTATACGACTAGGCGAATATGTCCTCTTATTCTCTTAGAAAATCTGTGTATTCCTTCTTTTCTGATGGCAATAAGTGGACGCTGATTCGTGTTTCTTTGTCATTTTCTGCATCTCCTAGGTTAACAACCTCGGTATCGTCCGGGTTGGACTTGGGTCTGTTTTCAAAATTCTCAACTTCTTTAACAATCTCTTCTGGTATGTCATCTTCCTCTGAATCTATGTCCATTTGTTGCGTTGTTTCATTGCATGTCACAGTCATTGGTTCATAAAGATAAGTAATAGTAATGCTCGAGGCTCGTCGGGCTCTGGTTGTCCTGATAGTCCAGTTATTGAGGCGTGCCCCTTTGTTTACAGCTTGTATGGAAGGGCCTTCCTCCCCCTCCTCCTCGAGAACAACACAATAATCCATGTCATTATCTTCTAAGAACAAGTTTTTCACCGCTGCCAATGCTTCTTCTTCCTCTGACCCATAAATAATATCGGCCGGTTGGAAAGTATGCTCTAGATATGGTATTGGCTGCTCCAGCAGATAGTAAGGACCGCGTCATGGTGGCGACCAGTCGTTGAATTCTTCCCAGGTGTACTTATATCCCAGACCGAAAGTGGTGCCATGTTTCATGAGTTTTATGGGCTTAGTGATTCCTTGAAGGTTCTTGCCAAGCCCCTTGCCAGGTTCGTACCCACTCCAATTCAGTATACTCTTGATATTGTTATCCCACCATTTGTCTTTGTCAATAACATTTACCCGTTCGATGTGATGGTAAGTCTCTCCACCCAGCTTCCTTCTTCCTTCGATTGACGGAATGGTCTGGCGACTGTATATAGGGTTGCTACTATCGCCGTGAATGATCACCTCCTAGTGATTCCATTCAAACTTTACCGCCTGATGTAGTGTTGATGCTACAACCCCAGCAGCATGAATCCATGGCCGTCCCAACAACAGATTGTAAGATGCCGGTACGTCTATCACTTGGAAATCAACATCCAACCAAGTTGGCCCCATTTGCAAACACAGACTAATCTCCCCAATGGTGGACCTTTGGGAGCCGTCGAAAGCTTTCACATTGATAGCTCCGTCCTTTATTTCAAGTAGCCCCTTACCCAACTTCTTGATTGTTACCAGCGGACAAATATTGAGACTGGACCCTCCATCGATCAGGATTCTGGTGATAATATAGTCTTCATATTGTACGGTGATGTGCAGTGCCTTGTTGTGACCCAACCCTTCAAGTGGCAGCTCATCCTCATGAAAAGTAATTTTATGACTTTCCAATACCTGTCCTACCATATTAGCCATTTCCCCACCAGTGGTGTTGCTTGGCACGTATGTTTCACTCAGTACCCTCAACAGGGCATTCTTGTGTGCCTCAGAATTTTGTAGCAAAGCAAGAATGGAGATTTGTGCCGGCGTTTTGTTCCACTGGTCGATGACCGAGTACTCTTTGGCCTGTATCTTTCTCCAAAGATCGTTTGGACCTGTCTCAATAATGGGTGGCCGGTTGGAGGCCTGCTTACTTGACTCAGCTAGATGTTCTGGGGTATAAACCCTACCAGTTCTCGTCATACCCTGTGCCGCAATAGTTTCCTCGAACCTAAGCTTGCCTTTCCTCCTTGCCTCGGTTGTATAGTCCCATGGTATAGCCTTCATATGGAATGGCGTCATGGTCGACATCGCCACTGGGATTGGCGTGGCTATCTTTACTCTGAATGGAGCATGTGCCTTGGGTGGTAAGACTGCCACTTCAAACAGTGTAGATACATTTGCTGGAGACACGAATTCGACCTCAATTGGCACTGGTGTTTTTGCAGATGACGTTGCTTCAAACTCAAATGGCACAGATATGTTTACCTCAGCGTCCCCAGAGGGCTAAATATGGACCACGATCGGATTGAGAGTAACTATTGGCTTCTTTGGGTCATCACTTTCTGCGATCAACCCGATTGATCCCTCAAGATCCCAATCATCCTCTATTTTAATCATGTGAACGCCTCCACCCTTATGATCCGACAGGGAGTTATTGCGGACATTCGGAGCGGGTTCCTTTGCCACAATAATTTTGTTGTCAACTAAAGTCTGGATCTTGTCCTTCATAGAACAACATTCGTCGATGGTGTGTCCCTTCATGCCAGAATGATATGCACAAGATTTGTTCGGGTTAGTCCACTAAGAGGGGTTCTCAGGGGTTGAAGCAGGGATGGGGGTGACATTACCAACAGCTTTGAGTCTTTCGTACAATTGGTCAATAGGTTCAGCAATGGCTGTACGTTATTTCGGAGGCCTTCGGTCAAAGTTTGGTCGAGGTCTAGGGAAGTTTTAGCGTGTAGGAGGGGATTGATAGTGGGATGGTTGAGCATTATAGGCTTGTAAACATGTGCGGGTTGGGAATATCTGGGTGAAGTAGGCTGATATGTGGGAGGTAGAGGTGATTGATAAGTGGGTGGTGGAGTTTAGTAGGAGGGTGAGGGTGCTTGGTAGTTCGGAGTTGGTTGATATGTGAGTGGAGGTGTTGGGTAAATCTGGTATTTGATGGGAGATTTGGTTCTTTGTGCAACCATTACGGCCCCTATGTCCCTTTTTGTGGACATACCACCAGAATGTAAGGCCTTATTGCCTCGAAGTTTGTAACGATACCGCTTTTGATGCCCTCTTCAATCCTTTCACCCAGCTTGATAATGTCAAAAAATTTGTGGCTCTCAATCATCATTAGCCTTTCATAATACTACGGGTCCTGAGCCCGGACGAAGAATTTATTCATTTGTTCCTCCTCTACGGCAGGTCTGACCTTAGCAGCTTCGGACCTCCAGCGAGTAGCATACTCGCGAAATGTTTCTGTAGGTTTCTTCTTTAGATTTTGAATATAAAACACATCTGGCGCATTCTCTGTGTTGAACCTAAAACTATCCATAAAGTCGGACGCCGTGCCTACCCAGTTCGACCACTTCTTCGGATCTTGGCTAATGTACTAGGGCAAAGTATCTCCTTTCAAGCTTCTCATGAAAAGCTTCATACGAATTCTTTCGTCTTTTCCTACCCCAACCAGCTTGTCATAGTATGTTCTCAAATGTACTCTTGGATCCCTTGTACCATCAAACATTTCAAACTTCAGAGGTTTGTACCCCTCAGACAGTTCGACATCGGGCTGAATGTAAAGATCTTCGTAGTTCAGCCCTTCAATTCCCTTACTCCCTTCAACGCCTTGAATCCGACTAGTCAATTTCTTAAGTTCTTCTGCCAAATTCCTGATGAGCAAATCCTTGTCATCAAACTCGGGTATGATTGAGATGGGTTAGGTAGACTGTGGCATAGTTTCCATGTAGATAGGGGTGTTATGGTGGGTGTGAAAGTGGTCATTTGTGGGGTTTTGGAGTTCTGGGATGAGTAATGAGGTGTTGTTTGAGGTATGAAAGGTGTTGGAGTTGTAGTGAGGAGAGGGATGGTTTTGTTACTTTGGGATATTTTGTGGAGCTGTGGGGTTCTGAGCGTTTGGAAAATTGATATCTGGAGTGGTGAGGGAAAATGACAGATTTGCCAAGTTCCGAACCTGATCAACCTCTTCTTGGAATTTCAGCAGCTTTTGTTTGAGTTGGGATGCATTTTCCTTAGGAACCTGAGTACCGTGACCATGAGTGACCTCTACCCGTTCAGTTGAGTTCTCTTTTCTGACGTTATTCAAATCTTCCATCTTCCCTTTGTTCTTGTTTTTGATAGGACTAAGAGGAGGAGTGGGTGGAGGGCCCCTGGATCTCGTGGAATAGGATGATGTTTTCAGAGTGCACGAACTAACCTTTGGGGAAGGGGAATAATAAAACAAAAAGTAAAAACAAAAAGGTAACAAATTAGTGAGGTTTATAAAAAGCATTGCACATAGTGAGAGAATATAAATCGTTTCCTAATTTGGGGACCTCTTTGTGCCCGAGGTAAGCCTAGCGACAGATTGATTTGGAGAACTTAGGATGCTAAATGCTTCATTTTATTGATAAAAACAGACGAATCCCAAATCGACACTAAATAAGCAAGAAATAAAAGTCACTAATGGCCATTGGCCTTATTACATTTATAAAGCAAAAAAGATGAACTTCTATCTACTTGGTCCCAGAAGGACATTCCTCAGGTTGAATGCTCTCGTTGATCAGATCCTCTAGTTCGTGTAGGTTCACCAGTAAAAATGCCGTTGCCAGGTGTTCTCCTTCGTTTCCCTCAGCGTTCTGGCAGTCGGTGACTCTTTCCCTCACTTTTCCTTCCAATTCTAGCAGACTGTATTCCAGATATTCCAACTTTTCGCTAGCTTTGGCGGCCCTCTATTTCCACTCATTGATTTGGTCATTTGATGGAAGACTCCTCCACTAGTCTAGCAAGAGTGAGGGTATGCCAACCATACCAAAGTTGGGGACCTCGTTCTTCATTTTCTGTAAAACAAAAGGGTTAAGACCCTACCCCCACAAGACTCGACTATTTAACATCAACAATTAGCATGAATAGTTCTCCAAATAAATGTATAGAACGTGGTGGTGTCTGTTTGGGTTCAGGGAAACCCAGTGGACTTTGGACAAGGCTATCTTAAAGAGTCATTATGCGGACAACATGACTGACTCGGCTAGGTTTGACCATGATGCATGCACAATTTAAACAGAGTGAGGTTTCTATGGGGTTTTAGACTGGTACCCTTGAGCAGACAACTCAAGGGGAAAAGGCACGAAACCGTAGACTACATCGTAGATCGACTGGTTTTACCGCAAATATGCCTTTTTCGAATTTAGGGGGTAATAATATAGGAAGAGCGCAACCACTCATTATAAGCGTTGCTATGGTATTTGTTTGGGCACGAGTGTAGTATGATGTTGAGCATGATTATGCAATAATTAAAAGCATGTTGGCACGTATTTGCATGTTAAAAAAGTGATAAATACAGCAGTTTCATAATTTAAAGCAGTAATAAAGAAAAGAAACAATGAAGATAAGTCAGTTTTGCAGTTAAAAAGGAAATTGAATGCTTAAAGGAATTAAAAAAGTAATTGAACATAAGGGAGGGTACAAATTCACAATAACAATCTGAAGTGGTAAAAACCTAAAATCCCCAGCAGAGTCGCCATGTTGTCGCGCCCCCTTATTCTCGCGAAATCGAGTTTATGACATTTGGAGGGCAACTCGTTCCTTTTGGGAACTGGGTTTAGCATTTTGAAGAGTCGCCACCTAATGATTTGAGGTGCATTAGGACACCAATGGGGTTCAATTCTAAGTTTGTTTGAATAACCAGAGATTGGGTAAGTGCTTGAAATTATCTCGAGGGGAAGGTGTTAGGCACCCCTCAGGATCCACTAGTGTGGTTCCCGGCCAGACAATTTATTGTGAATTTAGCATATATACAAGTACGGGCTCAAATATTAGGGGATTTAAACACATAAAAAGAAAGAACAATTAAAAGAAGAGTTTAAAAAGAGTTTGCTAATATAAGGAAAGGGGGGGTCCTAGGTTTATATTTAATATGGATCACGTCAATGCAATACCCGGTAATCACTCCTCAAAAGAGGGGTTACACGTGGCATTAGCGCACCGGTCATCATATCCATATCTACCATTCCCACCCCGTTAAGGCATTAAAGCACGGATTGGTCTCGATTACTATTGCATGCTATTACCCGTCCCATTCCTATTAGTCCCGGAAGCACTTAAGACTACTAGTCCTAAAGGGTGGGATATTAGGCTGATTGGTTTCAAAGGATAAAAGTCTAAGGCGACATACAAAACACATACTGCATGTTGGGGAAGCATATAAACAGATAAAGGCTCAAATACACCTCCTTGAACAAAAACACATAACTAGCATGACTTGCACATACTTTTTAGATCTGATTAAAATACTAAAGATGAGGGGAGTTTGATTATTGAAGCAGATTTGTTTATTACATAACTCAGATAAGAAGTCCGAATCAGGTCTGCTTGCTAGTTGTAGCAATTGACAAAAAAACAGATTCAATTTTACAGTTATTACTCTAAGGCTTGCCTAAGTGTTTAGACGAGGTCCTATAGATAGGATATCTACTTAATTCAGAAGATGGTGAAACAGTGATAACTCAAAATGAATTGCTTGAAATCCTATAGGCATGCTTGCTAAACCTTGTTAAAATAAGGGAATTAGATTATTAAAAAGGGTCCAGAATGGACGAATTTTAAATTAGACTAGTTTCAGTTTCTGCAGATGATAGTATCCACTATCGCTGATTTTTACTCCTATGAACACGAGATCTAGGATTACTGATTTTAGACATAATTGTTGATTTTAAACCTTTGTATACAAAGTGTTTAAATGAATAACGTTAAACACTATAGGCATAATATCTAGTACACAATGGAAACATACAGGTTCTCACTGGGGAATTCCTATAAGCATGATTTCTATACATTATACCGATTTTAACATGCTACTGGGTTATAAACAATTGGGCCCTAAAAACATGATATCTAAACAGTGACTAACGCGCAAAATTTTAGATAATTCTTGTAGGCAGGTTATCTAGATGTGAACAAGCAGGATTTAAAGTAAGTCCTATAAACATGGTTTCTAAATACGATGTGAGTATGCAGAATTAAAAAGCAGTCCTATAGGCATATTTTCTAAATGCGAATTGAATATGTAAAAAAAGCAGTCCTATAGGCATGTTTTCTACCCTTGAGCATGCGTAACTACCTAACCCATTTTCACTAGCCAGCCCCAAATGTTCATTACAAATTATTACAAACCAGGAATACTGAATTACATCAGAAGAGTACAAAGAAAAGTTACAACTAGAGGAAGCCTGATTCTTGACTTCCTCTCTTAGTTATGGAATAAACCACCTCAAAATACCATTGATCCAAAGCCTTTCTCAGACTTGAGTGTGTCAGAGTTCCCTAAGGGCCTCAATAGGACCCCAGGCAGTGCTCACACCTAAGTTACATAACCAGAATAAAGATGAGTGCAGTGTGGAAATGCCAGTCCTCATTTGTCCAAGTTCAAAGAGAGCTCATGGGTCCCAAGGCAAGGCTCACATGAGGGGGCATAACTTAAGTCTAAGAAGAGAGAGAAAGCGCAGAAATTGAGTTTTAGGAACCGAGGGAATAAAGGAGAGGGTAAGGGTGATGGAAGACAACCATTAACATTTCAGGGAGTCAATAACTTCACACAAAGGGGCAGAGGATTGGGAATCCATTGCAAAGAGCCTATACACTTAGGCATGGATTAACTTTGGGTATGCACATCAATAGGAAGTGCTAACATGCCTGTAAATCAACCAGAACACACAACATAGGAGAAACATGGAGGTTATGATCCTATGAGGATCGAGTTTGGTTCATGCACATCAATTTCCAATGTTGTCATGCCCCACAAGTATTAAACACATTGGGGTAGGGATTTAGGATTCACAAGTCATAATACATTGATTCAAAACATGAGAAAGGAAATTACAACATGCTAAACAATGGTACTGGGCTAAATACAAACAGTAGAAAGACAAAAATGCCAGTAAATAAGCATGTTATTGTTGGTGCATAAATCTTAATTAGAACATACTAGTAAGAAATGCAAATGCAAAAAATAAGCAAATTTATCCACAGCCTAGCCTTGGCTTTCAGCCGGCTAGGTAAGGTAGCAATATAGTAGTAGCAGAGAAGAGAGAGAGAGGTTTAGTGTAGTGTGTGTTTGAACTCAAGTGTTTATGCCTTGTGTTCGTGTGTGTTTGAAAGAGAAGAAGTACATGGTATTTATAGATTTTGAAAACGAATAAGAGAGAGGTAATAAGCTACAAAATTGGAAACAATCATGATTCAGAATCAATTATAGAAGTGATTCCCTTTAATTAAGGGATCACTTGCTTAACGGGCATTGACAGGTTCAAAACAAGGAAGGAAATCAATTTGTTAGGAGGCTGACAATCGCCATAAAAGAAGTAGTAAAACATTAAGCAAACAATAGAGTCTAGGTACAGAAATACTCTAATTTTTGAAAGGATTCAGTAAGGCAAAACAGGAAAAGAAATCAGTTAACCTTAACAGGCAGGTGAAATCAGAATTTCACAAAGGAAAAGTTTGAAATCAGTCACAAGTCTGAAAATCAGTCAAAGAAGGAAACTCAACATATAAATAGGGTGCATAAACATTATACATGCGAGACCAAACCTGTTAGCAAAACGAAAATAGCATACAATAGTAGCACAAAAAGAAAATTCAAGGGATAGCAACACTCGAAGCATGATAGTCAATTGAATCAGCGGTGAAGAAACATAGAATATCAAAGCATGTAAAGGTCTCGCAGTAGCCGGTGAGGAAAACCCCTTTTGAAAAATTAGGGTTTCGAGCATACTTGAGTTCTAGAGGAAATAGGAACCCAGAATCAAAAGGATCACACAAAGGAATAGAGGTTTCGAAATAAAGAACTTCAAATTAAGCCTTGTACTTAAACTAACAGTCTCAGATCCAAAGCAATAGGGTTTTCAACAATGGAAGAGTTTTAAAAGATGGATAAACAAACAAATTGGACAAAACTCAAGCAAACCAGCATTAGTCTAATAAACAGTTCAAAAGGAATTAAGACTTTTAACATGCAAACTCAGGCAGAAGAATAATACGAGCAAACACAGCAAAACATGTCAAAAATCGAAGAAAAGTTTTTGAAATAACTTAACAGAACCCTAATTGAAAAGATAAGGAGTTTTGAAAGCAGAGTTTTAAAAGAAACTTCGAAAAAAATGCTTAAAAGTTTAGAGCAAACATAGATCTGAAACGGATCTAAGAGAAATCGAAAGAAACTTAGAGGTTAAGGTTTCAGAAGAACCCCAAGTAATGAGAAAGGCTTTGAAAACCCTCGATCTAAGCAGGAGAGTCAAAAGTCTGACTCGAATAGCCATGGCTGGCCTGGAGAAAGGTCAGAGACGACCGAAAAATAGTCATCGAGCAAAGACTGGACAAAGCCCCTTCACGATTTGGTCATGAGACAACAAAATCGAACACGTAGAAGCCATGAGAGGTGGATACAGGACTCCGATGACCTCGTAAGCCATAGATTTGGGAGGTATTAGAGTTGTAGTTTGATGGCGACGACTAGGGTTTGAGAAGATTTGAGAGAGGATTGAGAGATAAGGGGGATTCAGAGGCGACAGAGTTTGGAAATGAGTCTAGGGTTGGGGGTCGTTGGAATTAAAAAAAGGAAAGGAATCGTGAGGGTCGTTGATCTTTTAGATCAACGGCCAGGACTTAGCGGGTCTTGAGTCGGGTAGGCGGATTTTGGGCTTGGGTCTGTTCAGATGGAAATTGGGCTGGGTAATTGGGTTTACATTGGTGGTCCGATTCAGGCTGTAATTGAAATGCAATTGGGGCTAGATTTTAAATAACCACTTTTCCCTTATTTATTTTATAAAAAATAGCAAATTAATTTCTGAAAACAAATTGAAGGTACTAAAATGATTTTTAATACATAATTATCAATTTAAAAATACTGGACTTAATTTGATAAATATAAACACAATTAAATCTAAAAGAGGCTAATATTGTAATTATATGCAATTTAGCTTTAAAAATACTAAATAACTTTGTAAAAATATGAAAAAAATTATATTAGCTATATTTTAGTATGAATATGAGAATACAATAAATGAATCATAAAAAAATAATAATTTGTAAATTATTATTGGATTTTAGGGATGAAAATAAGGAAATAAATTTGTTTAAAACCTTTTAAAAATTAAGGAAACATAATAAAACAATTGGACATACTTATATATGCATACATATGCTATTTTGAAAGTTTTTGGCATATTAGAAAATATATATAAGGAAAAATTGGGTATCAACGTCGCCTATGAAGGGCATGATGAGATTTGGGAAGAAGGGCAAGTTTAGCCCTAGATTTATTGGCCCATTTGAAATTCTTGATCGAGTGGGAGAGGTGGCTTATAGACTTGCATTGCCGCCGAGATTATTAGCCGTGCATCCAATGTTTCATGTGTCCATGCTTCGAAAATATCACGACGATCCATCCCACGTATTAGATTTCAGCACTGTCCAGTTGGACAAGGACTTGTCTTATGAGGAGGAGCTGGTAGCTATTCTAGACCGGCATGTTCGTCAGTTGAGATCGAATAGTTTTCTTTCTGTTCGTGTTCAGTGGAGAGGTCAGCCTACTGAGGCATCGACATGGGAGTCCGAGTCCGATATGCGAAGTCATTATCCCCATCTTTTCCCCGACTCAGGTACTTACTTCTTGTGTCCATTCGAGGACGAACGGTTGTTTTAGAGGTGGAGAATGTGATGACCAAAAAGGTCATCACCTGTTTTTAAAATGAATTCTGCGTTCCGAGGACTTAAAACCCTCTTTCGGCATCACCTCGATTTGCGTGCGCAGTCCGAGCGCGTAGCCAAAAAGCTATTATGTGAAAATCTATGAAAAATATTGAAATTTTGACTTAAAATGCATTTAAGTTGACTTTGGTCAACATTTTGGGATGCGGTCCCAGGGCCGCAAATGCGGAAATCGCTGGGCAGAACATATAAATAGTTGCCTTTGCAAAATTTGGCTATTCTTCCACCATTTTCATCCGGGTTTGGAGCTTTTGAGAGGAATTTTTGAGGAAAACAAAGGGAAATCGATTAGAGGTAATGTCCTTGACTTCACAACTCGTTTTTATGTGATTAAAGACCTAATTAATGGTGAGAAATTTGGAAAAAATGGGTAATTAGGGCTTGAGTTTAAGAGACCTTTGATTGAGGATTTGAGGGATCATTTGGACTCCGATTTTAGTGTTCTTGTTATGTATAGACTCGTGAGAGTACTAGGTTTCTAAAAATATAAATTTCACCCGATTCAGAGACGTTGGCCTAAGGAGTGTTTTGGTCATTTTACATGTTTTCGTGTATTAGCTTAGAATTTAATTGTAAGATCAGTTACTTGAAGTGTTATTTACAATATGCGATTGAATTGAATAGATTTGGGTCATTTGGAGTCAGATACTCGTGGCAAAAGTGTGGTTTCAAGTTGATTTTAAGCCAGTTCGAGGTAAGTGGCTTGTCTAACTTTGTGTGGGGGACCTTTCCCCTTAGGATATGATATTTGGTAATTGAATGCCTTGTACGTGAGGTGACGAGTGCGTACTTGAGCTAATTGTTTAAAATACGGTTTTACTTTAAGTATTTAAACTAAGTTCCTTTTTTACCTGTTTTATTCTACTTGCAAACATAGCCTGTGTTAGTTTAGAAAAGCATGCTTAGTCGACTTAGTTGCCTATTTGCTTAAACTGTCTTAAATTGTATTTCATAAAGCATGTTAGTCTAGAATTAACTGTTTACTTGTTACGAATTTAGTGTTTACTTTAATATTCTTAAGCGGCTGCTATGTGTTTAAATTTGGGGCTACGGGACGGCATCCCGGGAGATCCCCTGCACGTATTTATGATCTGGATTGAGGTGCGGGATACCAAGAGATCCCTGGTATATATATTGAGGATACCAAGATATCCCAAGTGTTCATATTGAGGATACCAAGAGATCCCTTGTGTTCATATTGAGTATACCAAGAGATCCTCGAGATACCAAAAGATCCCCGGTTGTTATCCTTGCTGTGAGCGGTGTTTTCCTTGTGTTATGCCTTTATTTCTTTTTCCGTTATTGTACTCTTATCATACTGTATAGGTTCTCACTGTGGATTCTCATTTATACTGTTTATCTTATCCTATCATGCTTATTATTATTTACCTCAGTAGGGCCCTGACCTTCCTCGTCGCTACCCAACCGAGGGTAGGCTTGACACTTACTGAGTACCGATGTGGTGTACTCATGCCCCTTTCTGCGTATGTTTTTCATGTGCAGATCCAGGTACCTCTATCCAGGCTTATCACCCTTGAGGCAGGGAGATCTTTCGGAGACTTCGAGGTACATCTGCCAGGTCCGCGGATCAAGAAGTCTCTATCTTTATTCTATCCTGTAGTGTTAGCCTTTTCTATCTTACTGTTGATGTAGACATTCTGGGGATTAGAGCACTTTACTGTATTTATTCTAGCTTGTGTTCCCGTGAGTTTCCGGGTTTTGGGATAGTGATGTAGAAGTTGAGAGGTTATGCTGTATATGACGAGTGGCATACTATATACTGTTTTCACTTGGTTATTCTTAGCTTTTAAATTTACCTTTCCGCAAGTTTATAGTTACTTTTCCGCATTGTTAGACTTACTTAGTCGTAGAGACTAGGTGCCATCACGACAGTTCACGGAGGGATAACTATGGTCATGACAAGTTGGTATCAGAGCTCTAGGTTCATAGGAGTCAGAGATCAAAAGCCGGTTATTTTGAGTCTCGCTGATCGGTACGAAGACGTCTGTACTTATCTAGGAGAGGCTATGTAACTGTTAGGAAAATTCCACTTCATTTGATTTCCTTATCATGCGATATTTTGACATCACAATTCTAAATTTTGTCTTCTATTCTCTCACAGATGGTGAGGACCCATGCTACTCGAGATGATCAGGCACCCGCACCCCTTACTGCAGCCGTCAGAGGCTGGGACCGGGGTAGAGGCCGAGGGCACGCCGTGGTGCAACGAGAGCAACTGTGCGAGCTTCCACCAGCAGATCCAGCCAGAGTCCAAGAACCTTATACACCTACGGCTACTACTACTCAAGCCCTTCAGGAGACTCTGGCACAGTTCATGAGTATGTACACCACTTTGGCTCAGGAAGGGTTGTTTCCCCTTGCTGCAACCACATCCCAGGTAGGGGGAAGAGCACAGACTCCCGCCGCCCACACTCCTGAGCAGCGAGTGCATGTCGAGCAAGTCCCTGAGATTATTCCTGCACCGCCTGCAGTGCCGGTTTAGCCCGAGGACAGGGCAGCTGCTTCCGAGGACGAGTAGCTGAGGCTTGAGAGGTTCAAGAAGTACAAGCCTCATGTATTCAGTGGTCTAGAATCGGAGGATGCTCTGGGATATCTTGATGAGTGTTACCGTATGCTCCGTACTATGTGTATTTCTGGATTGAGCGGGGTTTTTCACTACCTTCTAGCTTCGAGGAGCCGCCTATGAGTGGTGGCGCACCTATGAGTTAGACAGTCTAGATGAGGCTGCTTTACTAACTTGGGCTTAGTTTTCAGATCTGTTCCTGAGGGAGTATGTTCCTCAGAGTCTCAGGGATGCATGGCGCGTAGAGTTTGAGTATTTGCCCCAGGGTGCTATGACTGTTTCAGAGTATGCTGTCCGTTACACCAGTTTGCCTAGGCATGCACCAGCCTTGGTTGCTACTGTCCGCGAGAGGGTTCGCCGGTTTATTGAGGTCCTTATTCCTAGCATCAAATCTAGCATGGCTCGTGAGTTGGAGATGGATATTTCTTATCATCAGGTGGTGAGAATTGCTAGGAGGATTGAGGGTATGCATGCTAGGGAGAGAGAGAGGAAAGGGAGGCCAAGAGGTCTCGAGAGTTGGGCCATTTCTCAGGTGCCCGTGCCCCAGCTTTCGGTCGTCATGGTAGGGGTTATATGAGCCTCCCCGTTCATTCAGCTCTTCTAGCAGCCAGCAGTGTTCCAGCTCCTCCTACGCCTCAGGAGCCGTATTATATACCTCCAATTTTTAGCGCGCCTCCTGCGCGGGGTGTTTTCAGAGGTCAGTCTAGCATACCTAGCCCTAGCCACTCACCACCACCACGTCCTCTCAGAGCTTGTTTTGAGTGTGGTTACACACGCCATGTGGTGAGGGATTTCCCTACACTTGGGAGGAGGGCACCTCCACAGACTTCCCAACCACAGTATGCCCCGCAGAGTTCTCAGGCTATGGTTACAGCTCCAGTTGCTACCCACCTGCTCAGCCAGCTAGAGGTGGAGGTCGGGGAGGTAGAGGTTTCCTTAGAGGGGGAGGCCAAGCCAGATACTATGCCCTTCCTGCCCGTACCGAGGCTGTTGCCTCTGACTCTGTCATCACAGGTATTATATTGGTTTGTCACAGAGATGCATCGATTCTATTCGATCCAGGCTCTATTTATTCTTATGTCTCTTCTTATTTTGCTCCACATTTGGGGGTATCTCAGGATTCTTTGAGTTCCCCTATTTATGTTTCTACTCCTGTGAGAGATTCTCTCGTTGTGGACCGCGTTTATCAGTAGTGTTTGGTTGCTTAGTGGTTTTGAGACCAAAGCCGATTTATTGTTACAACATGATTGATTTTGATATTATCTTGGGCATGGACTGGTTGTCACCCCATTATGCTATTCTTGATTGTCACGCCAAAATTGTGATGCTGGCTATGCCAGGTGTACTGCGTGTTGAGTGGAGGGGTACCTTAGATTACACCCCCAGTAGAGTAATTTCTTTTCTTAAAGATCAGCATATGGCTGAGAAGGGGTGTGATGCATATTTAGCTTATGTGAGAGATATCATTATTGATACCCCTTCAGTTGATTCAGTTCCAGTAGTACGAGACTTTCCCGATGTGTTTCCAGCTGACCTTCCAGGCATGCCGCCTGATAGAGATATTGATTTTGGCATTGATCTGTTGTCGGGCACTCAACCCATTTCTATTCCTCCGTATTTTATGGCTCCTCCTGAGTTGAAGGAGTTGAATGATCAGTTACAGGAATTGCTTGATAAGGGTTTTATTAGGCCCAATGTATCACCTTGGGGTGCTCCTGTCTTGTTTGTGAAGAAAAAAGATGGTTCTATGCGGATGTGTATTGATTATCGCCAGTTGAACAAGGTTACCGTGAAGAACCGTTATCCTTGCCTCTATTGATAATCTGTTTGACCATCTTCAGGGTGCACGGGTGTTTTCTAAGATTGATTTGTGCTCAGGTGACCATCAGTTGAATATTCGGGAGCCAGATATCCCGAAGACTGCTTTCAGGACTCGGTATGGTCATTACGAGTTCCTTGTTATGTCATTTGGGTTGTCCAATGCCCCAACAGCCTTTATGCATTTAATGCACAATGTGTTTCGACCGTATCTTGACTTGTTTGTCATTGTCTTTATTGATGATATTCTGGTGTATTCCTGGAGTCGGGAAGATTATGAGCAGCACCTGAGAACTGTGCTTCAGACTCTGAGAGAGAACTTATATGATAAATTCTCGAAATGTGAGTTTTGGTTGGATTCAGTGACATTCTTAGGCCACGTGGTATTGAGTGAGGGCATTCAAGTGGATCCGAAAAATATAGAGGCCATATAGAGTTGGCCCAGACCATCCTCAGCTACAGAGATTCGCAGTTTCCTTGGTTTGGCGGGTTACTATCATCGTTTTGTGGAGGGGTTTTCATCGATTGCAGCCCCTATGACTAGGTTGACCCAGAAGGGTGCTCTATTTCAGTGGACGAAGGAGTGTGAGGCGAGCTTTCAGAAGCTCAAGAAAGCTTTAACCACAGCCCCAATTTTGATGCTGCCTACAGGTTCGAGGTCTTATACAGTCTATTGTAATGCCTCGAGGGTTGGCCTCAGAGCAGTGTTGATGCAGGACGGTAGGGTGATTGCCTACGCGTCCAGACAGTTGAAGATACATGAGAAGAACTACCATGTCCATGACTTTGAGTTTGATGCCATTGTTCACACCCTGAAGATTTGGCGCCATTATCTATATGGGGTTCCCTGTGAGATTTATATTGACCATCGGAGCTTGCAGCATTTGTTCAAGCAAAAGGATCTAAATTTGCGCCAGAAGAGGTGGTTAGAGTTGCTAAAGGATTATGACATTACTATTCTGTATCACCCAGGCAAGGCCAATGTAGTGGTCGATGCTTTGAGTCGCCGGGCAGAGAGTTTGGGGAGTTTGTCTTATTTACCAGCATTAGAGAGGCCTATGGCGATGGATATTCAAGCCTTAGCCAACCAGTTTGTGAGATTGGATCTTTTGGAGCCCAGTCGGGTTCTAGCTTGTGTGGTTTCTCGGTCTTCCTTCTTTGATCGCATCAGGGAGCGGCTGTATGATGACCCTCATTTTCTTGTCCTCAAGGACAAGGTTCAACACGGTGATGCTAGGGATATGACTGTTAGTGATGATGGGGTATTGAAGATGCAGGGTCGGATTTGTGTACCCAATGTTGATGGACTTCGAGAGTTGATTCTAGAGGAGGCCCATAGCTTGTGGTATTCCATACATCCGGGTGCCGTGAAGATGTATCAGGATTTAAGGCAACACTATTGGTGGAGGCGGATGAAGAAAGATATATTTGGATTCGTAGCTCGGTGTCTCAACTGTAAGCAGGTGAAGTTTGAGCACCGGAGACCAGGTGGGTTGTTTCAGCAGATAAAGATTCCGGAGAGGAAGTGGGAGCGGATCACAATGGACTTTGTAGTTGGGCTCCCATGGACTTTGAAGAAGTTTGATGCCATTTGGGTGATTGTGGATCGGTTGTCCAAATCCGCTCATTTTATTCCTGTGTGTACTACTTATTCTTCAGAGCGGTTGGTGGAGATTTATTTTCGGGAGATTGTTCGTCTGCATGGTATTCCAGTTTCCATCATTTCAGATAGAGGCACCCAGTTCACGTCACGGTTCTGGAGGGCTGTTCAGCATGAGTTAGGTACTCGGGTAGAGTTGAGTACATCATTTCACCCTCAGACGGACGGACAGTCCGAGCGCACTATTCAGATTCTTGAGGATATGCTCCGTGCGTGTGTGATTGAGTTTGGGGGGTCTTGGGATCTATTTTTGCCATTGGCGGAGTTTGCTTACAATAACATCTATCAGTCCAGCATTTAGATGGCACCGTATGAGGCTTTATATGGTAGGTGGTGTAGATCCCTGGTGGGTTGGTTTGAGTCGGGTGAAGCTAGACTATTGGGCACAGACCTGGTTCAGGACGCTTTGGAGAAGGTTAAGGTGATTCAGAATAGATCCGTACAGCCCAGTCCATACAAAAGAGTTATGCGGACCGGAATGTTCGTGATGTTTCCTATATGGTTGGTGAGCGGGTTCTGTTTCGGGTTTCGCCTATGAAGGGCGTCATGAGATTTGGGAAGAAAGGGAAGTTGAGTCCGAGGTTTATTGGCCCTTTCGAGATATTGAGGCGTGTTGGGGAGGTTTCTTATGATCTTGCCTTACCTCCCAGCTTAGTAGGAGTTCACCCAGTATTTCATGTTTCGATGCTCCGGAGGTATCACGGTGATCTGTCGCACGCGTTGGATTTCAGTTCAGTCCAATTGGACAAGGATCTATCTTATGTTGAGGAGCCAGTGGCGATATTGGATAGGCAGGTCAGAAAGCTGAGGTCAAAGAATATTGCATCAGTAAAGGTTCAGTGGTAGGGCCAGTCGGTCGAGGAGGCGACTTGGGAGACCGAGCATGATATGCGCAGTCGTTACCCTCATCTCTTCACTACTTCAGGTATGTCTCTATGCTCGCTCGAGGACGAACGAATGTTTAAGTGTAGGAGGATGAGACGACCTGACCGGTCATCTTAAGAATTAACGCCCTGATCCCCTATTAACTGCTTTCCCCAAGTTTAATTCTGCTAATTTGATTCGCTGGGATATTCGGTTGTGAGTTTCAGAGAGTTTTGGGACACTTAGTCCCTAAATGAGAGCTTAAGTGTTGGAAAATTGACTGTAGTCGGAACAGTGTGAAGACGGCCCCGGGATGGAAATCTGATGGTTATGTTAGCTCCGTTGGGTGATTTTGGGGTTGGGAGCGTGATTAGAATGTGTTTTAGAGGTCCGTAGCTAATTTAGGCTTGAAATGCTGAAGTTTGAATTTTTGAAGTTTCCGGTTCGATAGTGAGATTTTGATCCGAGGGTCGGAATGGAATTCCGGAAGTTGCAGTAGTTCCGTCATGTCATTTGGGATATGTGTGCAAAATTTTAGGTCATTCGGATGTGTTTTGGTTAGGTTTTTGATTGAAAGCGTATTTGGAGAAAATTGGAGTTCTTAGGCTTAAATCCTTGATTAATTCGAGTTTCCGATGTTGTTTTAGGTGTTTTAAGGATTTGTACAAGTTTGAATAAGGTATTAGGTGATATTGGTGCTTTTGGTGGAGGTCCCGGTGGCCTCGGGATGATTTCGGATGGTTGACGGGAAGGTTGAAGAAGTGTTGCAGCAGCTGTAGCATTGCTGCTTTTGGTATTTTCGCATCTGCGGCTTGGGGACCGCAGATGCGGCACCGCAGACGTGGCTAAGGAGACCGCAGAAGCGGATTTTGGTTTGTTCAGCAGGTTCCGCAGATGTAGTGGATTTTCCGCAGAAGCGAAACCGCATCTGCGAGTGGAAGACTGCATGTGCGGAAAATTGGCCATTGACACTTGTTCCGCAGAAGCGGGACCGCAGATGCGGTCCCAGGGCTACAAATGCGGAAATCGCTGGGCAGAACATATAAATAGTTGCCTTTGCGAAATTTGGCTATTCTTCCACCATTTTCATGCGGGTTTGGAGCTTTAGAGAGGCATTTTTGAGGAAAACAAAGGGAAATCGATTGGAGGTAATGTCCTTGACTTCATAACTCATTTTTATGTGATTAAAGACCTAATTAATGGTGAGAAATTTGGGAAAAAGGGGTAATTAGGGTTTGAGTTTAAGAGACCTTTGATTGAGGATTTGAGGGGTCATTTGGACTCCGATTTCAGTATTCTTGTTATGTATAGACTCGTGAAAGTACAAGGTTTCTGAAAATATAAATTTCACCCGATTACGAGATGTTGGCCTGAGGGGCATTTTGGTCATTTTACATGTTTTCGCATATTAGCTTAGAATTTAATTGTAAGATCAGTTACTTGAAGTGTTATTTACAATATGCGATTGAATTGAATAGATTTGGGCCATTTGGAGTTGGATACTCGTGGCAAAAGTGTGGTTTCAAGTTGATTTTGAGCCGGTTCGAGGTAAGTGGCTTGTCTAACCTTGTGTGGGGGATATTTCCCCTTAGGATATGATATTTGGTAATTAAATGCCTTGTACGTGAGGTGACGAGCGCGTACTTGAGCTAATTGTTTAAAATCCAATTTTACTTGTATTTAAACTGAGTTCCTTTCTTACCTGTTTTATTCTACTTGCAAACATAGCTTGTATTAGTTTAGAAAAGCATGCTTAGTCGACATAGTTTCCTATTTGCTTAAACTGTCTTAAATTGTATTTCGTGAAGCATGTTAGGCTAGAATTAACTGTTTACTTGTTACGAATTTAGTATTTACTTTAATATTCTTGAGCGGCTGTTGTGTGTTTAAATTTGGGACAACGAGACGGCATCCCGGGAGATCACCTGCATGTATTTATGATCTGGACTGAGGTTCAGGATACCAAGAGATCCCTGGCATATATATTGATGATACCAAGAGATCTTCGTGATACCAAGAGATTCCTAGTGTTCATATTGAGGATACCAAGAGATCCCTAGTGTATTTTTTGAGGATACCAAGAGATCCTCGGGATACCAAGAGATCCCTGGCATATATATTGAGGATACCAAGAGATCCTCGGAATACTAAAAGATCCCTAGTGTTCATATTGAGGATACCAAGAGATCCTCCAGATACTAAGAAATCTGTCGTTGTTATCCTTGTTGTGAGCGGTGTTTTCCTTGTGTTATGCCTTTATTTCTGTTTCTATTATTGTATTTTTATCATACTGTATAGGTTCTTACTATGGATTCTCGTTTATACTGTTTATCTTATCCTGTCATGCTTATTATTATTTACCTCAGTAGGGCCCTGACCTTCCTCGTCACTACCCAACCGAGGTTAGGCCTGTCACTTACTGAATACTGTTGTGGTGTACTCATGCCCCTTTCTGCACATGTTTTTCATGTGCAGATCCAGGTACCTCTATCCAGGCTTATCACCCTTGAGGCAGGGAGATCTTTCGGAGACTTCGAGGTACATCTGCCACGTCCACGAACCAAGAAGTCTCTATCTTTATTCTATCCTGTAGTGTTAGCCTTTTCTATCTTACTGTTGATATAGACATTCTGGGGATTTGAGCACTTTACTGTATTTCTTCTAGCTTGTGTTCCCGTGAGTTTCCGAGTTTTGGGATAGTGATGTAGAAGTTGAGATGTTGTGTTGTATATGCCGAGCGGCATCCTATATACTGCTTTCACTTGGTTATTCTTAGCTTTTAAATTTACCTTTCCGCAAGTTTATATTTACTTTTCCGCATTGTTAGGCTTACTTAGTCGTAGAGACTAGGTACCGTCACGACAGTTCACGGAGGGCGAACTGGGGTCGTGACAGAGACAATTTCAATAGTATTCAAAGTTCTAAATATTAGGTAAAGCTAATTATTAAATTTTATCCAATATGAAGTATCTCTTTGAAGAAATAATTTAGCTTTTTAGGGGCATAAAAGTCAGTTAATATTTTAGGGATATTTTTGTCACTCAACATTTAGTGTTTAATATTCGTGCTTTTATAATAATACTAATTTCTATGAACGTGTGTTGCACGTTAATATTAGCACATAATGGTTCAACCAATTATTTATGTGAAGCAATACCAAGTTTTATTAATGAGATAATTATATGTGTTCAGGAAGAAAAGATGGGTCATTTGCATCTATACCTGCTTTTTGTGTAACGTTTTAACTTGTGCTCGCTTTGCAAAAAAATTTGCAAGTGTACTCGCATTTTCGTATAACTTCAGCATACGGGGCTGAAGTAGCAAAGACAATCACGCAAAACTTCAGCATTCTAGTAGTCGGGCCTGAAGTTCAACTCTAGAGCTGAAGTTTTTGTTTTGTAACTGGCAAACTTCAGCTCTAGAGCTGAAGTTTTTGTTTGTAAGTTTTTGTTTTTGTAACTGGCGAAGTTTTTGTTTTGTAACTGGCGAACTTCAGCTCTAAAGCTGAAGTTTCTTTGTAAGTTTTTGTTTTTGTAACTGGCGAACTTCAGCTCTAGAGCTGATGTTTTTGTTTTATAACTGGTGAACTTCAGCTCTAGAGTTGAAGTTTTTATCGAAAGAAGTTTTTATTTTGTATCTTGGGACAATCCTGAACATCCCAATCCTTTGATTTGATAAAAAAAAAGCTACTTAATTTGACTCACCAGTAGCAGCGACAAGGAGAAGACAGAAGAGAAGGGCAATGAAGACTGTGTATTTAGCCATATCTAGCTTGTTTTCCTTTTGGATTTTTTGGTGAGGAAACTAACAACAGCAATGGTGATATTTATAGCATGATATATGCTCAACATTGTCAATTTAATTTATTTTTTGACTAATTCAAGCATTCACATCATTATTATGTACATGAGAAAGTAAAAAGAATAAGTCTAGGTGATTCCTTCGATTCCCTATAAGATTATGAATTGGACGATGAGAACAAAGAAAGAAAGAAGAAGGAGGAGGAGGAGGAGGAGGAGAAAGGGGGCTGAAGTTATTTAAAAAGTTGGTACAAGTTCAAAAATTTTAAAAAAAATGGGTATAGGTTAAATGGGGACGACCAAATAGGGTACCCCGTGCAATTTTTACGAAAAGATCGTGGTAAAGAAATTGACATAAAAAATACAATAATCAGTTAAATGCTGATAATCAATGTTACTATATTATGTTCGCATAATACTTGAACTCAAAATAATTGAACATCTTCTAAACGAGCAAAATTAATTAATTTAACTAAGGTAAATATATTATTATGTACTTATAATTTAGAAATATACAATATGATCTTTCACAACCATTTATGATGTAGTAGCTTTTGTTTTGTTCTAATATATCTTTCCACTTCATGTTCATCGAGAAGTACCGTCTAGACAAGTTACCAAAAAGTAAATACCGAAAAGTTAAAAATATAATACAAATGTACAAAAAAATATTATTTCTTCGCCCACAAAAGCTTAATTGCATATGCAAACCTTCACCTCTTGCGTTTTTATATCCTATTAATGATCAACTTCCAATGTCATTCTCAAAACACCTTTAATAACTAAGAAAAAGCTACAAAATAATATCTAATCAACTTTCTATTATCTATTGAAATCCATTTAATTTAAAGGAAAAATCAAATAATTTTTAATCAAAAGTGGCAACTTGTGCTGGCAATATCAATAACAAGGAGTTAGAAGATCTAAACGGATAATAACATAGATTAGAAGATCTAACGATTCTATGATATAAACAAAGCTACCAAGATAACCTTTGCAATATTAGGAGATTCAAAATATTTTTTGAAATCCGCTAATCAAATTGAATTGTATAAAAGCCAACAAACCTACTCGTCTTGATAAGTTGACCATAATTTCCGGATTAAATATCTAAACAATCAAGAATAGGCTACCCATAATTTATGAACGTTATTTTTCTCAGTAACATAAAAGAAATATTTACCACGCAATCAGGCTCTATAAAAAAACAAAAAGTTAAACACCTCTCGAGAAGTTTGCGGAACTTTCTTTTCTTCTTCTACCAAAGCTAAAAACTAATACTTCTTAAAAAGTTTATGATCTAGCATTTGGAATACGGGTTGCTTTTATAGAAGTGTTTACTCCTCATTTTTCAGAATCAGATTAAATTGTAAATTTGTTTCAAATAGAAAAAGGAAAGGAGATCAAAGCTATCTAAACCAATATGGTTATTCTCAATTTTATTCATATCTAAAAAGTTGAAATATACCAACTACTAGAAACTTGGTAACCCTAACCACTTGGGATTTGCAGCGTGCAATTGTATAGAGTTTGATATAACATAGATTGTAGGCTTCACATAAAATATCAGTATTTTTTTAAATAAGAGAACACCTGAATTTTAAGACTTTCGGTAGGTGGCATCAATTTCCTTTCACCCTGTCGGTTTGGTACATGATGAAAATATTAATCTCACATTACAAGAAAAAGCAGAATTTGCCGTTTAGTTCTGGTTTTGTATTTCCCGTGAATGTGTATTCTCATAAAAGTACCATGTTAAGTTATCAATATTACAGAATGTGATTCTGTAAAGACTAATTTTATTTTATGCCAAGACTAATTTGATCTTATAAGATATTAATATTACAGAATGTGATTCTAACTTGGACTGTCCAAAAAAAAGGATTCGAATAGACTAATGTGTTATGTAGATGAGTTAATCATAGATTTAATTGTATGATTTGTGTACTACTCATTGAAAGCGAGTTCTAATTACTCATTATTTGAGGAAGTTTTTTTTTATTATTCGCTACTTAAATATAGGAATTAAGTCCCAACAGGAAAAAGTTTACTTGGAGTACTTTCTATCCAATATTACATTTATATCCTTCATTCAATTGCTTTAAGTAAGAAATATTTGAGGGATATTTTTTCCACCAACATCACTATTCGTGCTTTTATAATAATAATATATATATATATATATATATATAGCTGCGGGAGATAATGATATTTTTATCTTGTTTTCAAGGGCGTGCAGAGGATTTCACTCTTTGACATATACACGGTAACAATTAAAGAAAAACTTACCATACATTTTAAAGTAGAAACACTTCTTTTTACTTAAAAGTTATAAAGCTTATATTATAGGAGTAAACAGTATAATCTGCAAAGGCCCTTAACATTATTATTCACTACAACATTATACATATACAGCTACAAACTACGTCGCAGCTAAACATGAAAATTTCTATGGCTAAATACTTTAGCCACAATAATTTTTTTCGTAGCATCCGTAGCTAGAAGAAGCGTAGCTAAAAGTTAGCTACAAACTTAAGAAAGTCACCTTTCCTGCCAACCTCCTGGCTTTACCGCTATTTTACTTTGCACGTTCTGGATAGCCGCGCATCCTCATAGAGCGAGGGGTAGAAAAGATCAATGAAAGACTAGAGCGCGAGCTAGCAGAAGATACTGCTGAGGTTATACACCAAGCTTTTGAAGTCTCTTTCTTTACTTCATTTCTTAGCGACTTCCTGGATTTTTGGCTTTCTTTAATGGATAGAATTCCTCTTTCCGTCAATATTTCGTGGCTAAGGATTAATACTTATTGCTACAATAATTTTATGATGTAGCTATATTAATAAAATATTTTGCCACAAAAAATATTTACTTATAGCAAATAATTTTATTCTTTTGCCACAATTAATCAATTTTGTAGCTATCTTCTATATTTTAGCCACAAAGGGATATTCTGTGGCAAAAGATGTTATTTATTTAGCCACAAAATTCAAATATGTAGTTGTGCTCACATATTAGATTTGTATTATAGTATTTATATTTAGCGACAAACCCATAATTTCATAGCTATAAATCGTTAAAATATCCATAATTAATTTTTTATTATATTTTATCTGGTGACTAGATTTTTATATATTTTATTTTTATTTATAAAAAAATTATTTATTAGAGATAATAAATGTTTATGTCCTATGTGTTGCTATATTCATTT
This sequence comes from Nicotiana sylvestris, assembly GCF_000393655.2. Classification (NCBI taxonomy): domain Eukaryota; kingdom Viridiplantae; phylum Streptophyta; class Magnoliopsida; order Solanales; family Solanaceae; genus Nicotiana; species Nicotiana sylvestris. The sequence continues at coordinate 105,837,306 of NC_091059.1, read as the reverse complement.
TAAACCTCACTAAATATTTTTACATTTTTCAAATATTCCATATCCATACATCTTTGATCAAACCATATAACAAACAATAATAAACTTTGAATATCATTTTATTATACAAATTTACATCAAAAAGTTTCAAAAATTAATTCTGAAATATACAATTATATATCTAAAGTTCACTCGGTTATTGAACTCTAATCTACGAATTTTGAAGGGTTCCACATCAAAATAAAACTAAGCTCTAAGTATTTGATCTGGAGATTGAAGATGTTGCTACCAGATTATCTTCTGCAATCAACGATAAAGTAATTTCACTTTTTGCATCAAGACTGATCTTTGATCTGCTTGCATTCAACAGATTAAAATGCACCTTGCAAATTAAGAAAAACAAAAATTAGCACCAAAGAATGAGCGAACCATTAAAACAAATATGTAAGTTTGATTTGTAACAATACAAAATGAAAGTTCAAAGAGAGAAAAATTATGTCTAGATAATCTATTACAAGAATTTTTATCATATAACAAGAGGGAAAAATTCAAAGCAAGAAGATAAGAAAACAAACCTGAATACTTTTCTATAAACTTTTGAAAGGATTTTCATCTAATTTTTATTTGTAATGTCACTGTGGCTCCTCCCAACATTACATTATAATCTTGAAGGTTCCACTCAATACATATCACAATACTGCACAATATCTATCAAATTATTATAATATAAATCTAAAATTTCAAATCAAATAGGTGTATGGGATTGAAAATTTGTCATGACCCAGATTTTCACCCTCGGGAGTCGTGATGACACCTACTAATGGGAGCTAAGCAAGCCAAATCTGTCACGACCCAAATTTTCCACCCTCGGGAGTTGTGATAGCGCCTACTAATGGGAGTTAGGCAAGCCAAACCTTAACTACTTGCTACACTTTTATTTTTGCCTCTTTTAACAAACACAAGCCGATATTATGATAAAAGCAGAATTTTAAATAAATAAGCGGAAGACAACAATTATATATCTTAAGGCTACGTCTATTACAACTTTTAAAACCTCAAATACACCAAAACCTCGTATCACAGTGTCACAGATTATCTAAGAGTTACTACATACAAGGTCTGAAGAAATACAATACACTATTTCTGAACGAAAGAAAATGAAACAGAGAAAAAGGGATAAAGTGGGACGCCAGGGCCTGCGGTCTCCTGCAGGGCTACCTTGGGTCTCTGGATGGACTAAAGAAAGCCCTCCAACTACTGTCCGAAATTTGCTCCTGGAATTGCACATAGTGCAGAGTGTAGTATCAGCACAACCGACCCCATGTGCTGGTAAGTGTCTAGCCTAACCTCGGCGAAGTAGTGACGAGGCTAGGACCAGACTCCAAACAAACCTGTGCAGTTCATATATATATATATATATATATACAGCGGAAAAGAGATACAGAAATAACCAGTCAATGTGGGAGGGGAAAATAGGTTATGGGGGAGATAATAGTTCAAAATAGAAAGGCATCAAGTAAGGAAAGAAACAACATAACTAGAATATTAACAAGGAAGCAGAAATCAACAATTTGTACGGCATCACCCTTCGTGCTTTTACTCTCGTTCTCACCAAAATAATACACGGCATCACCCTTTATGCTTTACGCTCTTCCTCACCCAAACAAAAATCACAAGGCAAATAGGGTAAGAGAATCTATAACCTCGAAGTAAATCAAATAACAAGTAATGAAAGAAACAACATAACTCAGATATCAACAAAGAATCAGAAATCAACAAATGCACGACATCACCCTTCGTGCTTTTACTCTCATCCTCACCAAAGAAATCATATAATAAAAATGTGCACGGCATCACCCTTCGTGTTTTTACTCTCTTTCCTCACCATATAATCGATAAAATCGGCAAGGAATGGTACATTGTGCGGCACGACATCACCCTTCGTGCTTTACACTCTTTCCTCACAATAACAAACAATGCACGGCATCACCCTTCGTGCTTTAACTCTCCTCCTCACCCAAATAATAATCACAAACAAAAAGGTAAGGAATTAAAAGAAATTTTGCAATAAGAATCCCGGCAAGGGAACACCAAATAAATCAACAATAGCCCGGCAAGGTGACAACATAATGATCTCTTTTCATTCTCAATTTTACTTCACAATTAAGTTCACAACTCGAGTCAATGCTCTAGAGGTTCGATTATCACTTATACTTTCACAACTCATTTCACAACTCAAGCCAAAGCTCTAAAAGTTCAATTGTCACTTATACTTTCACAATTTCGCTATACAACCTGAGCCAACACTACTCAATGTTCATAGGTCATAATTCCTTCCACGAACTTTATACAACAATTAGAAATCTTCACCAAGGCATGAATAGTACAACGTAATCATGAAAATCACAATATAAGACCCACGGTCATGTTTGACACCAACGTATAGATACTCGTCACCATACCTATACGTCGTACTCGACAAGAAGCAAATAGCAAATAGGACACAACTCCTAAACACTCAAGCTAAGGTTAGACCAAACACTTACCTCGATGCAACGAACACAATTCAAGCCTCAATTACCGCTTTACCTCTTATTTCCACCACCAACTCGCTTGTATCTAGCCACAATTTGCTTAACGATATCAATAAATGCTCAATGAATCAATTCTAATGCATGAAATAGGTTTTATAAAGATTTCCCCAAAAAGTCAAAAATCGACCTCGGGCCCGCTTGGTCCAAACCCGAAATTCGGACCTAAACCCGATTACCCATTATCCCACGAGCTCAAATATGTAATTTGTTTTGAAATCTACCTCAAATCGAGGTCCAAATCCCCATTTTTGTGAAAACCTAGGTCCTACACAAAACACCCAATTTCCCCCACGTAAATAATTGATTTAAAGTTGAAATCATGTTAAAAGATGTTAAAGATTGAAGAAAATTAGTTAAAAATGACTTACAATTGATTTGGGGAAGAAAGGTTATTTGAAAAATTGCCTCTTATGTTTTTGGGATTTTAAAAAGTGAAAAATAACTGAAAGGTCCGTTTAAATATACTCCTCTCAGACCCTCTCCGCGGGCAACATAAAAAGGACTGCGGCCGCGACGCTCCACCGCGGACCGCAAGAAATCGAGCGCGGACGCGAAGGCTTGGCCTTGCTCACCGCGGAATGCACAAATCTCACCGCGGTCGCGGAGTCCCCACCCCGACCGCAAAGTTTCCACCGCGGACCGCGAGACCTGGCTTCAGAGACCTGCAACTTCTCTGAATTTGCAACTTTTTCCTAAGTTCAAAACTTGTCGAAACACATCTGAAACACACTCGAGCCCTCGGGGCTCCTAACCAAACACACGTACTAACTCAACAACATCCTACGAACTTATCCGTGCAATCAAATCACCAAAATAACCTCAATAACAATGAATCAAACCTCAAAATCAAGAACTTTTTTCTCAAACTTCATCAAGTATCAAATTTAGCAATTTAGGTCCAAATCACGTCAAACGACGTCCGTTTTCAACCAAACTTTACAGAAATGACTTAAACCATATATAAGACCTGTACCGGGCGCCGGAACTAAAATACGGGCCCGATACCATCTCTTTCTAATCAAACTTCATTTCAAATTTCCTTAAAAATTTTCAGAAAACAATTTTCTTTAAAAAAATTCATTTCTCGGGCTCGGGACCTCGGATTTCGATTTCAGGCATATGCCCAAGTCCCATATTTTTCTATGGACCCTCCGAGACCGTCAAATCACAGATCTGGGTCCGTTTACCCAAAATATTGACCGAAGTAAAATTTATTCATTTTACAGTCAAAACTTATCATTTTTCACAAAATTTCATATTTAAGCTTTCCAGCTACGTGCCTGGGCTGCGCACGCAAATTGAGGTGACTCTAAATGAGGTTTTCAAGGCCTCAAAACACGGAAGTTTCGTTTTAAAACAAGTGATGACCCGAGGTTATCACATTCTCCACCTCTAAAACAACCGTTCATCCTCGAACGGACAGAAGAAGGAAGTACCTAAGTCGGGGAAAAGATGGGGATAACGGCTCCACATATCGGACTCGGACTCCCAGGTCGATGCCTTAGCAGGTTGACCTCTCCACTGAACACGAATAAAAGGAAAACTCTTCAACCTCAACTGACGAACCTGCCGGTCTAGAATAGCTACCGGCTCCTCCTCGTAAGACAAGTCCTTGTCCAATGGGGCAGTGCAGAAATCAAACACGTGGGATGGATCGCCATGATATTTCCGAAGCATGGACACATGAAATACTGGATGCACGACTGATAAGCTCGGCGACAATGCAAGTCTATAAGACACCTCTCCCACTCGATCAAGAATCTCAAATGGACCAATGAACCTAGGGCTAAGCTTGCCCTTCTTCCCGAATCTCATCAGGCCCTTCATAGGCGACACGCGAAGAAATACCCGCTCACCTACCATGAATGCCAAATCTCGAACCTTGCGATCGACATAACTCTTTTGCCTGGACTGAGCGGTACAAATCCTATCCTGAATAATCCTGACCTTGTCCAAAGCCTCCTAAACCAAATCCGTACCAAATAATCGAGCCTTTCCCGGCTCAAACTATCCAACCGGAGACCGACATCGCCTACCATATAAAGCCTCATAAGGAGCCATCTGGATACTCGACTGGTAAATGTTGTTGTAGGCAAACTCTGCTAAAGGCAAAAATTGATCCCACGAGCCTCCAAAGTCAATGACACAAGCTCAGAGCATATCCTCCAAAATCTGAATAGTCCGCTCGGACTGCCCGTCCGTCTGAGGATGGAATGCTGTACTCAACTTAACCTGGGTGCCCAACTCTCGCTGAACCGCTCTCCAGAAACGCGAGGTAAACTGCGTACCTCGGTCCAAAATGATAGATACAGGTGTAAGCACGTGATTTTTGCTTCACGGACAATCGCTCCAAAAGAAAATAAAAATAGTGGCAAAAGGCTTCGCTATACAATTTTTCGGTCTTTCCGTGACATGTTTTGTTAGTCGTTTGTGAGTCTGTCCATTTTGCATCTAGTCATTATCAAACAAAAATACAAAAATATATGTGGCGTTAAAAGAAAATTCAAAAATATAAATATATGTGCATCGTCCGTTTTAGGTTGTGATTTAACTTACTTGGTATGATAATTATGTTGAAATGCCATATTGTTATTTGTTTTAATTTCATTTGGTTTTATTAGTTATTTTTATTTTTTATTTTTCTTTAAATTGGAAAACAAAAGAAAGTTGAAATCAATTTGGGCCAAAAAATAAGACAAAAACAAGCCCAAACCAACGATCTGACCCGGTCCAGACCAGGCCTGCCCAGGCACTTCCTGAAACGACGTCGTTTCAGGCAAATCAATCTGAGCCGTCCGTCCCAGCCGATCCAACGGTTCAGGACCTCTTTCAGCGACCCATGTTCAAACCCGACCCAAATAACCAGCCTGACCCAACCCCTCACTTAAACCAAACGACCCCGTTTAACTGCCAAACGACCCCGTCTCATTTCTCAGCATCAGATCCAAGCCGTTGAGATCATCTGATCTAACGGCTCAGATCCAATCCCATAGACCATATATAAACCTTCCCTTATACCCACGCCCCCTATACCAACACCCCACCCCTTCGTCCCCAAGTCGAACCCGGACCTCCCATTAGAAACCCTAGCCGCCCTCATCTCCCTCGCCATTAAAGCCGGCGGCACGAACGCCGGTGACCACCTCCTGAACACCCTAAGACCCCCTCACTCTCCTGAACATGGATCTGTTACCCTCTTGCCTCGAATCACCTTCCCTCGTCTCGAATCTTCGTTTGAAGATTTGAGTCGAACCCGGACCTATGCCAAACCACCCCATCTTCATACCAGACATTCCCCTGACCTTCCTCGTGACCAAACCAAGCTTGGTTTGGTCCGAATCTACCCACAACTCCCTAAAAATCAGATCTGGAAATCCAGACTTTAGAACACATGCACCTGGGGAATCCGGCCGGTTTGGACATGGGTTTGAGGTCTAATAGACCTTAATCAAGGTGTTCTCATGTGAGAACACCCTGATTAAAGTTTGTTCGGCCTCAAAAATTCGAAGTTGAATCAGATTTGGGTCTGTTTGATTTAAACATTTTGGTAAGTTTTCCTTTCTTTTGTTTTATTTCTAAATAAGTTGTCAGCATGTTTCGTTGTGTTTGTTTGTTATCTTTTTGTTATTTTTTCATTCGGATTTCTTCATCTCTGTAAAGACCTTTTATTTGGTCGATTGGTTTCTGTGTATGATTTAAATGTATCCTATGATAAGCATGTCCGATTAGTATAGTCGTCACATGAATAAACTTATATAGGTTCCTAGTGACTGACCGAGTTGTCCGAAGCCCTTTAGGTCCCTGAACATATTGTTTGTGTGAGCGACTGATTATTACCTGCTATAATTAGTATAGTCGACTCGATAAATGTCGTCGATTAGTTTCTATAACTAATGAATCAAACGAGCTAATAATGTCGCATGACTAATTGATACTTTGCCACTGATTGAAGGCCCCAACATTGTTTGAAATAGTTTGTTTGCATTGAAAAATGACTGAAAGGTTCAGTCTAGGCAGTCCTGAATTTGAAACTTTCATCAGTTCAAAAATGCCCTGATGCGGCAAAGGGTCAAGACAGTGGTAACCAGGGTTTAACAGGGGTAGTCTGGGGTTTGCAAAGAACAAAAATGATTAGTTTAAATGAGCTGACAAGTAGGGTACTAATTTGGGATTAAATTAATGCCAATGGGGAACAAGACATAAGAGTATGGGACTTAATTTGAATAAAAAATGAGGCCCATAACTCCTGATTAAACAAAACCAGGCGTGGGAATAAAGGGGGCTGACACCAAAAGATGCTTAGGCATGGGCTTTAAAAAAGGTATGGGCAGGCTGCAAGTTGCAGCAAAGAAGGCAGCTTAACTGCACTGGTTTTTGGCTTATAAATAAGCCATTTTGAGAACTTAAACGGGGCTGGAGTTTTTGGAGTCTGGGGCTGGATTTTTAGTCTTCAGAAAAGGAGAAAACAAAAGGGGAAATTTTCAGAACACTTTAACCAATCACTGCCCAAAACTGCAGGAGAAGCTAAATTGGTTGGGCTATTCTAGCCAAGCCAGTTATTCTAATAAGGATCATTACTGTTCCATTAAGAGAAAGGCTGTGTATTTCTGCTGCGATTGTTACTATACTGAGTTTTCTGTGTGCTGTGGTTCAAGTCTTAGTCTTCCTGATTGCTGAAACTGTATCGGGTATTAGCTGAGCTTTGGGGTTATTGGGTTTTCTGTTGCTGTCACATTTGGTATCTTGGATTTTCTACTGGTTCATTACTTTTTTTCTGGGATTGTTTGTTTGGGCCTCGACCATCTGTAGTTTCTGTTGTTCTGGAAACTGTTGCTATTTGTCTGTTGGACTGTGGAGGGCATTTGTGGCTGTTGGTTTGTTGTTGAGTTGTTACTGTTCGGTTGTTGTTGCTGTGTTTGTTGCATACCACTCAGCTGATCATTTTCTCCCTCTTGTTGTCCTCTATACCAGGTATACAAATATATTACCAATGTAACTTGAAAAGTTTGAGCATGAATGGAGAAAATCTGCAGATGTCTATATATACATAGAATATTATGTTAGACCTCATATAATGTATAATAGTTTACCTTCTTGTTTTGGATACTGAAGTTAGCTTACAGTCCAGGTAAACTGTCAATGAATGGTAGTTGAATGTTAGATTGTGTATATAGGATGGTGACAAGAGTATGCCCAAGGCAGTGGGTTGTATCTCAGATTTGATGCAATAGCGTAATATAAACAAGTAATGTATGCAAGGCATGAAAATCGTACACTATAAATTAATTTCTTTCCTTTCCAATACATGTTCCATATATAACTGCTAAAACCTTTTTTTTTTTAGATAAAGAACATGGTTTACAATCTCAACCCCACGAGAGGTCGAGCCCGGGTTAAAACAGACCCGACAGGCTCGCATCGAACAAGCAGTGGCCCGGGTCTGGCCAATCACGCTTGGGCTGGATTTGGGCCCGTGGTTCTGGATCGGCTGACTGTGTGTGCAGCCCCGTTTCGGATTTTTAAGCCTTTCTGAATGTTGTTACAACATCTTCAAACATGTAATTAATTAGGACTTTCTACTGTTTTCAATTGATAGAGACAAACACGACAAGAAACGTAGTTGCTATAGGATATCCTTTTAAAATAAGAACGAGATGAGCCTCGATGAAAATAAACAAAACGTGCAAATGCGGGGCCCTTGTTAAATGTATATTATTGAAGCATTTAGTTTCCAGGATGGGTTGCTTAGCAAATCTCACAACCCTCCTAAAATAACAACACGTTAGTCTCTTTAGGATACGCTTTAATAAACCTTACCTTCTTAAACTCGGGTGCACATTTATGTGACCCAAATCCAAATCTCGACGGATTCGAAATGTATTTCTAATCACGGGTACATTGACTGTGACGTGGTTCGAGATGCGTGTCCATGACGTTGCAAATTCATTTAAAAAAAAAATAAGAATGAGATGAGCCTCGCCAAATAAAATACAAATTGCGGGGCCCTCAGTAAATATTTGCTTTAAAAATTATTTGGACTTCGGGATGGACCGTTTAGTAAAATTCCACGGTCTTACCCAAAATAAATACGCTAGTCGCTTTAGGCGCGCCTTTAATAATTTAATTTCCTTAAACTCGGGTGCACATTGATGTGACCCAAATCCAAATCTCAACGGAGTCAAAGTGTGTCGACGACCACGGGTACATTGATTGTAACGTGGTTCGAGATATATTTTATAACGTTGCAATTCTTGATAAAAATAACAGTAAATGATAAAAGCGGTTGAAAGATAAAATTTGCACATAAGTTCATATTGTATTTAAAATCAGATAAATAAGCCAAATATAACAGTTGAGCGACCGTGCTAGAACCACGGAACTCGGGAATGCCTAACACCTTCTCCCGGGTTAACAGAATTCCTTATCCGGATTTCTGGTACGCAGACTGTAATATAGAGTCATTCTTTTCCTCGATTCGGGATTAAAATTGGTGACTTGGGACACCCTAAATCTCCCAAGTGGCGACTCTGAAATAAACAAACCAATCCCGTTTCGATTGTCCTTTAATTGGAAAAAACTCCCTTGCGCCCTCGCGGGCGCGGAAAAAGGAGGTGTGACAGCTCTGGCGACTCCGCTGGGGATTAGCACCCAGAACCACTGGTTCAGGGTTAAGAATTCGAGCTTAGAATAATTGTTACTATTTGGTTTTATTTATTATCTGATTTTATTACATGTTTTGAGCCTAATGTGCTAAGTGTTGCTTTTACCGCCTTGATATTATTTGGACTGTATATATAAACTGTGCCGAAACCCTTCTCTTCTCTCTTGAGGAGCGCACGCTGGTCGTGGCTTCTTTCTGTTAGTGTCATATGCCAAAATAGAACGAGGATTCGGAGGAGTTGCAAAGTCGGATGGCCTTTTGGTTACCGGTACACAGCTCCCATCCTCGGCTCGAGTTGTCCGCTCGGGTAAGCCAGGTCTAGAACAAGCACCTAGGTTTTACAGCTTAGCATAACATAACTTCATGCCGGATCCCTAGTAGGAACGCTTATTTGCATCATGTGCATTTGACTTAGGGGACTCAGCACAGGGGCTGGGTCCGTCTAGGACAGGCAACCTGAGAATAAAGACCATCCTGCTACATCCTGTTTGCTTTATGCATTTACTTGTTTCAAGGCTTGCATGCTGACCGGTTTCTGAATATCGGGAATGTTTGGAAAAGGAAGAGGAATAACGGTTAAGGGGTTACTTATTTATTCTTGAAAAGTCACAAAAATGGTCAAAGCTCCGCCAGAATTTTGAAAAAATGTGTCTTATTAATTTGTTTTAAAAGAAAAAAGAAAAAAGGGAGTCTTTGATTCATTTTTAAGAAAAATAGGGTGTCCCCAAAATTCGATTTATGCCCGAACTACGTCAGTTTGATTCTCGCATGGAGCGGGATACGTAGGCAACCCCCATCGGGCTCAACTTGTTTTTCAAAATATAGGTACAATCCAAAGAACGAAAGTTCTTAAGGTAACATCATGCTTTTTCAAAAAACAACCCAATTTCATTTTTTGTGTCAATTTGGTATTTGAGTCTAATGAGTCTGGATCTTTGCTTAATCACCCCAATGCTCATGCAGAATGAGTATGAGTCCAAGTTTGCCGGTAACAGTTAGAAGCAAAATCCCCCTGGAAGTGCGATTATGGTGGGAGGATTTGGAAAGGTCAGAGCAAGACAAGATCAAACTGCACCTGGGAGGTTTGGTTGATTTGTTGAAAGTTAGGCCTCGGTGCGACATCATAAAGGCTTTGGTTACATTTTGGGATCCGGCCCACAACGTGTTCCGTTTCTCAGATTTTGAACTCACCCCAACCTTAGAAGAAATGGCGGGTTACATGGACGTCACTGAAGGTTTGAGACACAAATACCTGATCGCTCCAAGGGCTGTGAATTCACACAAATTCATGGATCTGTTGAAGATAAGCAAAGGAGTCCCATACGCTGAACTGGATAGAGGTTTTTCTACCCTACAATTCATATACCAGAGGTACGGGAGCAAAGGAGGATTTAATGATCCAGAAAGTGGTATTTGTAGCAGGGGAAATCTGGTAAAATGGAATGAGCATAGGCGGTTCGCTTTTATGGTGGCATTTTTGGGCCTTGTGGTGTTTCCCCGAAAAGATAGAAATATCGATCTAAAGGTGGCTGGAATCGTCAAAATCTTGATTACCAACGATAAAAGCATCCTTGCTCCCATGATAATGTCAGAAATATACCGAGCCCTCACAGCTTGTAAAGCTGGAGCAGACTTCTTCGAAGGGTGCAACTTGTTGTTACAGATGTGGATGATCGAACACTTGTGTCACCATCCTCAGTATATGCACTACATGTCTACAAATGGGGGCTGCATCGAGGGTTATAGCCTAAGGGTTTCAGGTTTTCGATCACCGGGAGGGTTTGAAGAATGGATATCCTATCTCCGGATCATCACCGCAGACCAAGTAAACTGGACTTTGGGTTGGCTTTCTGTGGAAGAAATCATATACATGCCCGCCACTGGTCCTCACTTCCTCTTGATGGGACTCAGGGGTATTCAACCTTATGCCCCTTACAGGGTAATGAGACAGTTGGGAAGATGTCAAGTACTACACCCGGACGAAGATCTCAGCACTTATGCAGTCGAGGTCAGCAGTGACGGCCAATTTCCTGAAAAGACAGTTCGTTGCATATGGAGTGAATGCCAGTACTTAACGGCAAATACCCGGGTAAATGATGTGTCTAGAGGTGAAGTCTCGCCGGCCTATCTCACTTGGCAGAACAAGAAGAGCATCGTGAAACGACCAACCAAACGGCCTCACCTCCGAAGTTTTGTTGAGTCATCGCAAGAACAATGGGATTGGCTCGCAAAAGAGGAAGGTTACCTGGTTGAAATTAGGAAGTTGAAGCGACAAATTGAAAGGATGGTATTCGAAAACAACGTGCAAGTCGCCCAAGAGCAGGCTGAAAAAGACAAGTTAGCCCAAGAGAACCAAACCCTGAGGGCCCGCCTTCGCCAAGCCAGTAAGAATAACATCGACCAACAGAAGCGCTGCTCCGACGAAAGATTGGTAGCCAGTTTGAGAAATCAGGTCATCCAGAGCCAAGATGAATTAGACCAATCAGAGGCTTGCATAGCAAGGATGAGGGTCAAATGGGCAGAAGGTACAATGGCCCGGAGGAAACGCCTACAGCAGGTCATGAGGAATTGTGAACTGAGCGTCAAAACAGCAAAGGAAACGAATTCCGCCCTGCAAGAGCGGATCTTCAAGCAAACACAAGATGCCCAAGCCGACCGAACACGCTATTACAATGCAATGACAAGGATGGAAAGGCAAATGGATATGTTCCAGGATCAGCTCGCCACCAATGCACAAACGCTAGGATTAAAGAGCCGACAGATAAGGCAGTTGTTCGCAGAAAGGGACAACATTCGAGCAAGAATTGACGAAATCGGGCATTACATCTACCTAAAATGTTTGGCATGCGAGCAAACACCTCGGGAAACCCTCATTGCTTCCATCATGGGCTGCGTCCACCGGATTATGAACGAGTTGAAGAGCCTGCAAAGAGACCTTACACCTAGGGCCGCGAAAGGGCCGAAAGATGCCTCGTGGGTCCCTAAGTTGGAAAATTAGTTGTTGATCGAGTCCTGGTTGTTTTGTTTGTTGTTTCCCCAATGTTGTTTTCTTTTCCTCAAACCAAGTTTAAAACCCTGGAGTCTGTACTGTTGCTATTTTGTTTGAAGTAATGTGTAATAGCAAATTTTGATAATGAAATTAAGTGACTCCGGAAGAATTTCTATGTGTCTTTACTTTAAGGCAGAACTACGCCTGGTCTGATTCACGCGGGGACGTGATACGTAGGCAATCCCCATAAGATTCGACCGCTTTTAATAAATAAAGAAAAAATGTAAATAAAATAAAACGCGGGGTTTCGCAAAATACTTTAAAAAGAAACGAATGAACAAACCGGGATGACGCATGTGGTTTGAAGCAAAGCATGTAGAAACGGTTAACTGCCTAGGTGCATTGCATCCTGTATGTGTTATGATCAAATCTGTTAAGCTCTAACACTAACAAAGTTTGTTGTTGTCTGATACCAGACAGTTAGTTGTTAAAGAATTCTGGCAACACATTCATACCAAACCAGATCCAAAGGACCGGTAGCAACAAGCATGACTACTTCTGAGAATAGTAATGAGGAAGAAAGGCCGATGAGCCAGTTGCTAAAAGAGGCAATGGAAAAGATTGAAAGGATGGGACTAGAGATGCATGCAATGCAGCTAGCCCTGGCCAAAACGCAAAAGAGCCCTGAGACACTGGGACACGTGCCGGAGTACCCTCACTCTGGCCCTTCCACAAGCCGCCCAAATCCCCTCTATCATCAAGAAAGAAGCCCTCATGATTCCCAAGCTCCACCACCCCATCAACCTCTCCCAACACCCAATATTCCCATTTTTGTGGGACCTGCATCAGCCCCTTTGCAGCGAACGACCAGTGAGCCATTGTTTCAGGCTCATGATACACAATACTATCCCCCTGAGCCTACATTCCATGCACCCGAACCACAGGCTTACAATCCCCATTTGGAAGTTCCGGCAGAGGTTGAGAAGCCGGTTAAGGCCCCTGAACAGGATGAAGTGTTGAGAAAGTTCAAAAGCCTGGAGCAATCCTTCAGGAACTTACACGGGCTGGGCAACCAAGTCAGCGTGGCATACAAAGATCTGTGCCCTTTCCCAGATGTCCAACTCCCGGCAGGGTTCAAGATGCCCAAGTTTGATTTATATGAAGGGCACGGTGATCCCATGGCACATTTGCGGGGATTCTGTAGCAAAATGAGAGGGGCAGGAGGCAAGGATGAGCTTTTGATAGCTTATTTCGGCCAAAGTCTGAGCGGATCTGCACTAGAATGGTATACCAGGCAGGATTTCAGCAGGTGGTACACGTGGGATGATCTGGCACAGGCTTTTGCAGGTCATTTCCAGTACAATCTAGAGATAGTCCCCGACCGTCTCACATTATTGAGAACTGGGAAGAAACCCGGGGAAAGTTTTCGCGAGTTCGGATTCCGCTGGAGAGAACAAGCAGCTAGAGTCGATCCTCCCATGAGAGAGGGAGAAATGGTAGACTACTTTTTGCAGACATTGGATCCAACCTACTTTGGTCACTTGGTGACAACGGTTGGAAAATCTTTCAACGAGGTGGTCAAAATAGGGGTCATGATAGAAGAAGGTTTGAGGTCGGACAAGATCTTAAACTATTCGGCACTTAAGGCCACAACCCAGGCTATTCAAAGCGGCACGGGAGGTGCGCTAAGAAGAAAGAAAGAAGAGGTTGCCACGATCGAGGCAGGCAGTTGGTCCAGGGCTGGCAGGCCGCACTACAACCAACCCAGGCCTCACAGGTCAAACTACCCATACAACCCACCACAAAATTTCTATCCACCTCGAGAACCACATTGTTCCGTACACCAAGCCCAGGTATACACTCAGCCTCCGGTTCGCCCACAATGGCGCGCACCGGCTCCCCAGAACATATATGCACCACCACAAAACACTTACCCTCCACCAAGGGCATATAGAAATCCTTCAGGGGCAGGTTTCCGGGGAAATCCAGATGCTAGGAATGACAGGTTGCGGAAGCAAAGAACCTTCACCGAATTGGGAGAAACCTACACCGCTGTGTTCCACAAGCTGCGGCAATTGGGTTTGGTTAGTCCTGTCCATACTCGGGAACCAAATCCCCCGCCTCAGAATTTGGATCGTTCAATCAGTTGTGAATACTGTTCAGGGATGCTCGGGCACGATACCGAGAAGTGCTGGAAGTTAAGGCATGCCATACAGGATCTTATTGACACCAATAAGATCGAGGTCCAGACACCAGAGGCTCCTAACATCAACCAAAACCCACTGCCAGCGCACCACGAAACTCACATGATTGAGTTGGTGTGTGAGGGAGGAGAATTAAGAAAACCCTCACAAACAGTGATGATGATCCAAGCTGCCCCAAAAGAAGTCTTAACCAGTGGAGGAACAAATGTACAGTCGCAGGGAGAAGGCGTCAAGCCGGTAGTAATATGGGGGAAGAACCCGTCCGTCATAACAAGCAAACCCGAGCCAAGCAAATTAGTAATACCAGGGATCCTGCCTACACCTGCAGTCATGTTGAAAGGGGTATGTAGAGAACGGGTGACCATAAAGCCGGTGGTCCAACTGCCTATGCTTGACAGCAGGGCTGTGCCCTGGAAATATGAAAAAGCAGTGGTGACGTACCAAGGAAAACAGGTGGAAGAAGTCAGTTGTGAAGCGCAAGGGCTGACTCGATCAGGTCGATGTTTTGCTCCGGTGGAGTTAAGAAAAACCAACCCAGTGGCAACCAAGAAGCCAGTGTCAGAAGAAGAGGCTGAAGACTTCCTGAGGAAGATGAAAGTGCAAGACTATTCTGTGGTTGAGCAGCTGAGAAAAACACCTGCCCAGATCTCACTATTGTCCTTACTCCTCCATTCCGAGGAACATCGTCGGGCCCTGTTAAAGATATTGAACGAGGCCCATGTACCCAGTGAGATTTCTGTAAACCACCTGGAAACCATTGCTAGCAAGATTTTCGAGGTGAACAGAGTGACATTCTCAGATGATGACCTGCCGGTGGAAGGTACGGAGCATAACAAAGCTCTATACCTAGCTGTCAAATGTGAAGACTCGGTGGTAACCCGAGTATTGGTGGATAACGGCTCAAGCGCCAATATTTGTCCATTATCCACCCTGGACCAGTTAAAGATTGACCGTGGAAGAATCCGGGAGAATAGCATCTGTGTCCGGGGGTTTGACGGAAACGGAACAGCCACTGTGGGGGATGTTGTACTTGAACTAACCATTGGCCCGGTCCTACTTACCATGGAATTCCAGGTGTTGGACGCCACGGTATCTTACAACTTGCTGTTAGGACGACCTTGGATTCATGCAGCTAAAGCGGTGCCTTCTACCCTACATCAGACAGTGAAGTTCGAGTGGGAAAGACAAGAGGTCGTGTTGCACGGCGAGGATACAACAGGCGCCATGGGCGGAACCATTGTGCCTTTCATAGAGACCACTGATGACAAGGGTCCCTGGGTCTACCAGATTCTCGATACAGGGTCGGCCAACAAAATTTCTGAAGGAGAAATCATCCCGCACCCTAGGGTAGCTGCCGCAACAGTCATGATGATATCAGAAATGCTGGGTAATGGGTTTGTGCCGGGAAAAGGCCTGGGAGTTGAACTTCAAGGGATAGTCCAACCTGTCTCCCTTCCTAAGAATCTGGAAACTTTCGGGTTGGGGTTCAAACCAACCGCAGCAGACAGGAAGCAAGCACGAAAAATGAAGAAGAGAGTCTGGTCTCTGCCTAAACCAGTACCACGCCTCTCAAGGTCTTTTGTTAAAGCTAGTGCCAAGGGGTCAGCGATCCCAAAGATTCGAGGACCTTTGATCGGCATAAGTGAAGACCTGAATCAGAGTTTTGAGAGACTATTCGCGGATGTCAGTATGGTGGAAGCTGGAGAGGGTTCCAGCAGAGCAGAGATACAATTTGTGGGGCCTGAGGCCAAGACCAACAATTGGACGGTTACTCCTCTTCCTGTCCGAGGGGAGTCTTGGTAGTAGGCTTTGATTAATGTTTTGTTTGTTTGTTTGTTTGATCGGATTATTCAAGGGTGTAATCCCAATTTTACTTTCGTTTTGTAAAAGTGTGAACCCTTTTTATCCTGCAAATTTAATAAAGTTCTTTTCTTTTGTCCCATTTTAATTTCTTGTTTTGTTCTTTTTCTTTCTGAACAGTTCTCTTTTTACTGGTCCTAATGACATGGCATGCACAGCGGATCTTCGACCTAGTCTAATAAATCAATCTGAATCTGACTCAATGATGCAAGAGGTCGTTTGTGATAATGAATCCGAATGTGACGAAGGGGAAGCCTTCGAAGAAATAAATCGAGAACTGTGCCAATTTGAAGAGAAACCCAAGCCTAACCTAAATGACACTGAGGCTGTGAACCTAGGAGACGCTGATAACATCCAAGAGACCAAAATTAGCATCCACATTGAGCCGAATGTCAAAGCAGAATTGATCGAAACTCTCAGGGAATTCAAAGATGTTTTTGCATGGTCATATGATGATATGCCTGGATTGAGCACCAATTTAGTGGTTCACAAACTACCCACTGACCCGGCATACCCTCCGGTCAAGCAAAAACTAAGGAAATTTAAAACAGAAATGAGTGTGAAAATCAAAGAAGAAGTGATCAAGCAGTTGCAATCGAAGGTCATTCGGGTCACTCGGTATCCCGAATGGTTGGCCAATGTGGTACCAGTCCCAAAAAAGGATGGAAAAATCAGGGTGTGCGTGGATTACCGCAACCTCAACAAAGCAAGTCCCAAGGACAATTTTCCGCTACCCAACATTCATATCTTAATCGACAATTGCGCAGGGCGCGAGATTGGATCCTTTGTGGATTGCTATGCAGGTTATCATCAGATCCTAATGGACGAAGAGGATGCTGAGAAGACAGCGTTTATTACGCCATGGGGAACCTACTGCTATCGGGTAATGCCGTTCGGGTTAAAGAACGCTGGGGCAACGTACATGCGAGCAATGACTGCTGTGTTTCATGACATGATACACAAAGAAATAGAGGTGTACGTCGATGATGTGATCATCAAATCTTGGCGTCAGGAGGACCATGTGGCAGACCTAAGGAGATTTTTCCAAAGACTCCGGAGGTATGATATCAAGCTTAACCCGGCCAAATGCGCATTCGGGGTTCCATCAGGAAAGTTGCTAGGATTCATCGTCAGTCGACGGGGGATTGAGTTAGACCCATCCAAAATTGAATCCATCCGAGACTTGCCACCGCCAAGGAACAAAACAGAGGTAATGAGTTTGCTGGGTAGACTCAATTACATCAGCAGGTTCATCGCTCAACTCACAGCAACTTGTGAGCCCATATTTCGGCTACTGAGAAAGGATGCTGCAGTAGGTTGGACGGCAGAGTGTCAGGAGGCTTTCGACCAAATCAAAGGGTATCTGTCTAATCCACCCGTATTGGTCCCACCTAAGCCCGGGAAACCCCTAATCCTTTACCTGACGGTCTTGGAAAATTCATTTGGTTGTGTATTGGGGCAACATGATGACACAGGGAGGAAGGAGCAGGCCATCTACTATCTTAGCAAGAAATTCACAGTGCATGAGGTCAAGTACACTCAACTCGAGAAAACATGCTGCGCCCTAACTTGGGTAGCTCAGAAGTTGAAGCACTACCTGTCTTCATACACTACTTATCTCATATCCCGTTTGGACCCGTTGAAGTATATCTTTCAGAAACCTATGCCCACGGGAAGGTTGGCAAAATGGCAAATTCTGCTCACAGAATTTGATATCATCTACGTGACAAGGACGGCCATGAAAGCCCAGGCACTGGCAGACCATTTGGCAGAGAATCCCGTTGATGAAAAATACGAGCCCTTAAGAACGTATTTTCCTGACGAAGAGGTGATGCATACGAATGAGTTGGAATTACCTGAGGAACCGGGTTGGAAGCTTTTCTTCGATGGAGCTGCAAACGCAAAAGGGGTTGGAATAGGAGCAGTACTCATTTCTGAAACAGGACGGCATTATCCTGTTACGGCTCAACTACGCTTCTATTGCACCAACAATATGGCCGAATATGAGGCTTGCATTCTGGGTCTGCGCCTGGCTGCCGACATGGATGTCCAAGACGTCTTGGTCTTGGGAGACTCGGACCTCTTGGTACATCAAATTCAGGGTGAATGGGAAACACGAGATCTAAAGCTCATACCATACCGACAATGCTTGCATGATCTGAGCAAGCAATTTCGATCGGTGAAGTTCAAACACATCCCGAGAGTTCACAATGAGGTTGCGGATGCCTTGGCCACCTTGGCATCAATGCTGCACCACCCTGACAAAATGTATGTTGATCCTCTACACATCCAGGTCCGTGATCAGCACGCCTACTGCAACGCCATAGAAGAAGAAGCAGATGGCGAACCCTGGTTTTATGATATCAAGGAATACCTCAGGATGGGGATATATCCAGAACATACCTCTGGAGACCAAAAAAGAGCCCTCCGGCGTTTGTCGAATGGTTTCTTCCTCAGTGGGGGATTATTGTACAAAAGAACCCCGGATCTGGGATTGTTGAGATGCATAGACGCCAGGCAGGCAGCAACGGTTATGGCAGAAGTACATGCTGGAGTTTGTGGGCCGCACATGAGCGGATATGTATTGGCAAGAAAGATCCTTCGAACAGGGTGTTATTGTCTAACCATGGAACACGACTGTATCACTTTCGTGAGGAAATGCCATCAGTGCCAAATACATGGAGACTTGATTCACTCTCCGCCAACAGAGTTGCATACGATGTCAGCACCCTGGCCGTTTGTAGCATGGGGCATGGATGTCATTGGGCCCATCGAGCCAGCAGCGTCCAACGGTCATAGGTTCATTCTAGTGACCATTGATTACTTCACCAAATGGGTTGAGGCTAAAACCTTCAAATCGGTAACCAAGAAGGCAGTGGTGGACTTTGTTCACTCCCATATCATCTGCAGATTTGGGATCCCAAAAGTGATCATCACGGATAACGGTGCGAATCTCAATAGCAGCCTGATGAAAGAGGTATGCCAACAATTCAAGATTACACACCGCAATTCCACCCCATATCGTCCTAAGGCAAATGGAGCAGTCGAAGCAGCCAATAAGAATATCAAGAAGATACTGCGAAAAATGGTGGAAGGGTCCAGACAATGGCACGAGAAATTACCCTTTGCTTTGTTGGGTTACCGCACTACCGTCCGGACTTCCATAGGCACAACTCCTTATTTGTTGGTGTATGGAACTGAGGCCGTGATACCAGCGGAGGTCGAAATTCCGTCCCTCCGAATTGTCGCTGAAGCCGGAATTGATGATGATGAATGGATCAAAGCTCGCTTGGAACAGTTGAGCCTGATAGATGAGAAAAGATTGGCAGCAGTGTGCCATGGTCAGCTGTACCAGAAGAGAATGGCAAGAGCGTATAATAAAAAGGTGCGCCCCAGGAAGTTTGAAGTAGGGCAGCAGGTATTGAAGAAGATCCTCCCACATCAGGTCGAGGCGAAAGGCAAATTCGCCCCAAATTGGCAAGGGCCTTATATCGTGACCAGAGTCTTGGCCAATGGTGCTTTGTGTTTGACAGATGTCGAAGGTAGATGTGTCGACATGGCTATCAATTCAGATGCAGTCAAGAGATATTATGCGTAATTTCTTTAAATTATGGCAATTTTGGTTTATTTGTTTGTATTTGGCATTTGTTGAATAATGAGATGACGGAGGCAATTCTTTCTTCTATCCAAACACTTTTAACCCTCGCTTCCCCCTTTGAGCCTTGAGCAAATTCTTTCAATACCCCTCTTTTGGAATCGCTAATATGAAAAAAGGGAAAAGAAAAGAAAGGAAAAGAAAAGGAAAAGAAAAAGAAAAGGAAAAGAAAATGAAAAGAAAGAAAAGAAAAATCAAGGAATATAAAACCGTGGGAACTACGTTTGACCTGATTCCTCAAGGAGGATACGTAGGCGCCTCACGGCTCGGTCATAGTGTGCATCATAGCAAATATAGGATGCATAATGTACATAGTGTGCACAATGTAGCACAATGTGCGTAACGCACGTAACTCAACATAAGCGTAAAAAATAAATCCCCCAAGCAAGAAAACTGGGGCAGAGGTTATGTTTTAAGTTCCGACAAAGGTTTGATTCCAAAAGTTGTAGCACATCACCCTTCAAGTTGTTTTCATTTTATAGCCTTCCTTCAATCCCACACCAAAACCAACATCGACATCCAAAAGACCTCCCGATCAATGTTCGAGAGATGCCAAATCCGGCAAATAAGGCCGAGAATAATGCACTGATCCCCAGCAAAGAAAAGGATCGTAAGAATGGGAATGAGTTGATAGTCAAAAGAATCCCCGGAAGAGAGGGTCGTATCTACAACACACCGGATTCTCGAAAGAAATAAAATGAGAGAGTCTTATCGGTGAAAACCTTCACAGGCACCGAAAGGCGATGTAAGATGAGGGAAATAAAATGAGAGAGTCTCATCGGTGAAAACCTTCGCAGGCACCGAGAGGCGATGTAAGATGAGGGATATGAAATGAGAGAGTCTTATTGGTGAAAACCCTCACAGGCACCATAAGGCGCCGGGAGATGAGAGAAAAGAGAGAGTCTCATCAGTGAAAACCCCTCGAAGGGCACTATGAGGCGACGAGACAGATCAGCAAAACTACCACATTCGCAATAGGATGAACATCCATTTATCATCCCCAGCAAGTCAGACCATCGGGCAAATCGATTGATACAAATAGACTGGGTCGGGAATCTATGGTGCACGTCATGATCACGGGGACCAGTTGTGTCCTCCAGATAAGTTCTTTTGATTGTCTCCTCCCACAAAATATTGGTTCAGAAAGATTTTCTCTTTTCCATATCTTTATTTCTTTTCCTAAAATGTGTCTTTAAAGGATTTGTCAAAGCTTACTACCAGAAACCGAAGGGGAATTCATCCAATGCAGGATAATACAAACAGTCTTAAAGGCCGGCCCCAGGCAATGCAGGGATTGTGCTCGGAAATGTTGGAAGAAGTAAGCTCCAAAAGGGAGTGGTTTCGGGAGTTAGAAGCAGACTCCCACATCATGTGTTTTAAAAGAAAGCAGAAAAGGGGATAAATTGAAAACCAATCCCCAGCAGGCTAGAGACCCCCAACAGGCAACTTTGCCCGCCAACCAATTATGGGGACAAAGAGCAAGAAAAGGGGAAGAGAGAAAAAATTGCTCGCCAGAAAGGCACCCTCTACCACCACGATTAAAACTGATTAAATCCTTTTGTCTGCTGCAGGAAAACAAAGGATTGATGATGGCTGCAAGATGCACCGCCATGGAAGTCACCAAAAACCGGGGCAGAAAATTTTCTGCCGATTGTCGAAAATTTTCTCGGAAGAACGGGGAAACAATTTCAATACATTTAAGTTCTAGGTCGCCCACCAGTATAATGCGGGAATACATTTTAAGTTCTAGGTCGCCCACCAGTATAATGCGGGAATACATTTAAGTTCTAGGTCGCCCACCAGTATAATGCGGGAATACATTTAAGTTCTAGGTCGCCCACCAGTATAATGCGGGAATACTTTTAAGTTCTAGGTCGCCCACCAGTATAATGCGGGAATACATTTAAGTTCTAGGTCGCCCACCAGTATAATGCGGGAATACATTTAAGTTCTAGGTCGCCCACCAGTATAATGCGGGAATACATTTAAGTTCTAGGTCGCCCACCAGTATAATGCGGGAATACTTTTAAGTTCTAGGTCGCCCACCAGTATAATGCGGGAATACATTTAAGTTCTAGGTCGCCCACCAGTATAATGCGGGAATACTTTTAAGTTCTAGGTCGCCCACCAGTATAATGCGGGAATACATTTAAGTTCTAGGTCGCCCACCAGTATAATGCGGGAATACTTTTAAGTTCTAGGTCGCCCACCAGTATAATGTGGGAATACATTTAAGTTCTAGGTCGCCCACCAGTATAATGCGGGAATACATTTAAGTTCTAGGTCGCCCACCAGTATAATGCGGGAATACATTTTAAGTTCTAGGTTGCCCACCAGTATAATGCGGAAATACTTTTAAGTTCTAGGTCGCCCACCAGTATAATGCGGGAATACATTTAAGTTCTAGGTCGCCCACCAGTATAATGCGGGAATACATTTAAGTTCTAGGTCGCCCACCAGTATAATGCGGGAATACATTTAAGTTCTAGGTCGCCCACCAGTATAATGCGGGAATACATTTAAGTTCTAGGTCGCCCACCAGTATAATGCGGGAATACTTTTAAGTTCTAGGTCGCCCACCAGTATAATGCGGGAATACATTTAAGTTCTAGGTCGCCCACCAGTATAATGCGGGAATACATTTTAAGTTCTAGGTCGCCCACCAGTATAATGCGGGAATACATTTTAAGTTCTAGGTCGCCCACCAGTATAATGCGGGAATACATTTAAGTTCTAGGTCGCCCACCAGTATAATGCGGGAATACATTTTAAGTTCTAGGTCGCCCACCAGTATAATGCGGGAATACATTTAAGTTCTAGGTCGCCCACCAGTATAATGCGGGAATACATTTTAAGTTCTAGGTCGCCCACCAGTATAATGCGGGAATACATTTAAGTTCTAGGTCGCCCACCAGTATAATGCGGGAATACATATACCACTGAAGAAACCATTGGAAGATTTAAAGAAGAAAGTCGTATCCCCAGCAAATCAAGCAAAGTGATGAGAACTGACATTCAAAAGGGTGAAGGACCAGCATCATCTCCAAGTTCACAAAATAAAGGCGTCAGAGGAAAGCGTTAGCCGACAAGAAAGCAAGGCAGCGAGAACAAGTTGAAGATGGATGAGATTTCAGGATCCTCAGTTTAGCTTAGCTTCTTGTTTTCCTTTTAGAGCAATGTAATAGGGAGATCGGTTGAGCAGTAGCATCCTACAGCAGCATACAACAGCGCACAACAACAGCAAACACTACAGTCACACGGTAGTCCCAGCTACCAAAATTTCCCGAACTACATTGACCTGATTCCTGTTTCAGCCCAGGATATGTAGGAAACCTCTGAAGCAAAGGTTCGGTCAAATCTTTTTCAAAAATGCTTCACACGGAGTATTCGGACGGGAAAAAATCGCTCGCTTATCTTTGCGCGAAAACCCTTCGTGTTTTCGTGCAAAGAGGGGCAGCTGTAAGCACGTGATTTTTGCTTCACGGACAATCGCTCCAAAAGAAAATAAAAATAGTGGCAAAAGGCTTCGCTGTACAATTTTTCGGTCTTTCCGTGACATGTTTTGTTAGTCGTTTGTGAGTCTGTCCATTTTGCATCTAGTCATTATCAAACAAAAATACAAAAAATATATGTGGCGTTAAAAGAAAATTCAAAAATATAAATATATGTGCATCGTCCGTTTTAGGTTGTGATTTAACTTACTTGGTATGATAATTATGTTGAAATGCCATATTGTTATTTGTTTTAATTTCATTTGGTTTTATTAGTTATTTTTATTTTTTATTTTTCTTTAAATTGGAAAACAAAAGAAAGTTGAAATCAATTTGGGCCAAAAAATAAGACAAAAACAAGCCCAAACCAACGATCTGACCCGGTCCAGACCAGGCCTGCCCAGGCACTTCCTGAAACGACGTCGTTTCAGGCAAATCAATCTGAGCCGTCCGTCCCAGCCGATCCAACGGTTCAGGACCTCTTTCAGCGACCCATGTTCAAACCCGACCCAAATAACCAGCCTGACCCAACCCCTCACTTAAACCAAACGACCCCGTTTAACTGCCAAACGACCCCGTCTCATTTCTCAGCATCAGATCCAAGCCGTTGAGATCATCTGATCTAACGGCTCAGATCCAATCCCATAGACCATATATAAACCTTCCCTTATACCCACGCCCCCTATACCAACACCCCACCCCTTCGTCCCCAAGTCGAACCCGGACCTCCCATTAGAAACCCTAGCCGCCCTCATCTCCCTCGCCATTAAAGCCGGCGGCACGAACGCCGGTGACCACCTCCTGAACACCCTAAGACCCCCTCACTCTCCTGAACATGGATCTGTTACCCTCTTGCCTCGAATCACCTTCCCTCGTCTCGAATCTTCGTTTGAAGATTTGAGTCGAACCCGGACCTATGCCAAACCACCCCATCTTCATACCAGACACTCCCCTGACTTTCCTCGTGACCAAACCAAGCTTGGTTTGGTCCGAATCTACCCACAACTCCCTAAAAATCAGATCTGGAAATCCAGACTTTAGAACACATGCACCTGGGGAATCCGGCCGGTTTGGACATGGGTTTGAGGTCTAATAGACCTTAATCAAGGTGTTCTCATGTGAGAACACCCTGATTAAAGTTTGTTCGGCCTCAAAAATTCGAAGTTGAATCAGATTTGGGTCTGTTTGATTTAAACATTTTGGTAAGTTTTCCTTTCTTTTGTTTTATTTCTAAATAAGTTGTCAGCATGTTTCGTTGTGTTTGTTTGTTATCTTTTTGTTATTTTTTCATTCGGATTTCTTCATCTCTGTAAAGACCTTTTATTTGGTCGATTGGTTTCTGTGTATGATTTAAATGTATCCTATGATAAGCATGTCCGATTAGTATAGTCGTCACATGAATAAACTTATATAGGTTCCTAGTGACTGACCGAGTTGTCCGAAGCCCTTTAGGTCCCTGAACATATTGTTTGTGTGAGCGACTGATTATTACCTGCTATAATTAGTATAGTCGACTCGATAAATGTCGTCGATTAGTTTCTATAACTAATGAATCAAACGAGCTAATAATGTCGCATGACTAATTGATACTTTGCCACTGATTGAAGGCCCCAACATTGTTTGAAATAGTTTGTTTGCATTGAAAAATGACTGAAAGGTTCAGTCTAGGCAGTCCTGAATTTGAAACTTTCATCAGTTCAAAAATGCCCTGATGCGGCAAAGGGTCAAGACAGTGGTAACCAGGGTTTAACAGGGGTAGTCTGGGGTTTGCAAAGAACAAAAATGATTAGTTTAAATGAGCTGACAAGTAGGGTACTAATTTGGGATTAAATTAATGCCAATGGGGAACAAGACATAAGAGTATGGGACTTAATTTGAATAAAAAATGAGGCCCATAACTCCTGATTAAACAAAACCAGGCGTGGGAATAAAGGGGGGCTGACACCAAAAGATGCTTAGGCATGGGCTTTAAAAAAGGTATGGGCAGGCTGCAAGTTGCAGCAAAGAAGGCAACTTAACTGCACTGGTTTTTGGCTTATAAATAAGCCATTTTGAGAACTTAAACGGGGCTGGAGTTTTTGGAGTCTGAGGCTGGATTTTTAGTCTTCAGAAAAAAGAGAAAACAAAAGGGGAAATTTTCAGAACACTTTAACCAATCACTGCCCAAAACTGCAGGAGAAGCTAAATTGGTTGGGCTATTCTAGCCAAGCCAGTTATTCTAATTAGGATCATTACTGTTCCATTAAGAGAAAGGCTGTGTATTTCTGCTGCGATTGTTACTATACTGAGTTTTCTGTGTGCTGTGGTTCGAGTCTTAGTCTTCCTGATTGCTGAAACTGTATCGGGTATTAGCTGAGCTTTGGGGTTATTGGGTTTTCTGTTGCTGTCACATTTGGTATCTTGGATTTTCTACTGGTTCATTACTTTTTTTCTGGGATTGTTTGTTTGGGCCTCGACCATCTGTAGTTTCTGTTGTTCTGGAAACTGTTGCTATTTGTCTGTTGGACTGTGGAGGGCATTTGTGGCTGTTGGTTTGTTGTTGAGTTGTTACTGTTCGGTTGTTGTTGCTGTGTTTGTTGCATACCACTCAACTGATCATTTTCTCCCTCCTGTTGTCCTCTATACCAGGTACACAAATATATTACCAATGTAACTTGAAAAGTTTGAGCATGAATGGAGAAAATCTGCAGATGTCTATATATACATAGAATATTATGTTAGACCTCATATAATGTATAATAGTTTACCTTCTTGTTTTGGATACTGAAGTTAGCTTACAGTCCAGGTAAACTGTCAATGAATGGTAGTTGAATGTTAGATTGTGTATATAGGATGGTGATAAGAGTATGCTTAAGGCAACAGGTTGTATCTCAGATTTAGTGCAATAGTGTAGTATAAGCATGTAATGCATGCCAAGCCTAAAATTCGTACACTAAATGAGTTCTTTCCTTTCCAGTAAATTGCTATATATAACTCTTAAAACCATGTCTTAAGATCAGGAACACAAATTCAGGGCCTCAACCTCACAAGGGTCGAGTTCAGGCCAAAACAGGCCAAGCCAGCCTGCTTCGAACAAGCAGTGGTCCAGGTCTGGCCAATCACACTGGGCTGGATTTGGGCCTGTGATTACTTGTTCGGACAGCCTCATTTCTGATTTTAGGCATTTCTGAATGTTGTTACAAACAACTTGCAAGCATGTAATTAATTAGGACTATCTACTGTTTTCAATTGATAAGGACAAACGCGATAAGAAACGTAGTTGCTATAGGATATCCTTTTAAAATAAGAACGAGATGAGCCTCGATGAAAATAAACAAAACGTGCAAATGCGGGGCCCTTGTTAAATGTATATTATTGAAGCATTTAGTTTCCAGGACGGGTTGCTTAGCAAATCTCACAACCCTCCTAAAATAACAACACGTTAGTCTCTTTAGGATACGCTTTAATAAACCTTACCTTCTTAAACTCGGGTGCACATTTATGTGACCCAAATCCAAATCTCGACGGATTCGAAATGTATTTCTAATCACGGGTACATTGACTGTGACGTGGTTCGAGATGCGTGTCCATGACGTTGCAAATTCATTTAAAAAAAAATAAGAATGAGATGAGCCTCGCCAAATAAAATACAAATTGCGGGGCCCTCAGTAAATATTTGCTTTAAAAATTATTTGGACTTCGGGATGGACCGTTTAGTAAAATTCCACGGTCTTACCCAAAATAAATACGCTAGTCGCTTTAGGCGCGCCTTTAATAATTTAATTTCCTTAAACTCGGGTGCACATTGATGTGACCCAAATCCAAATCTCAACGGAGTCAAAGTGTGTCGACGACCACGGGTACATTGATTGTAACGTGGTTCGAGATATATTTTATAACGTTGCAATTCTTGATAAAAATAACAGTAAATGATAAAAGCGGTTGAAAGATAAAATTTGCACATAAGTTCATATTGTATTTAAAATCAGATAAATAAGCCAAATATAACAGTTGAGCGACCGTGCTAGAACCACGGAACTCGGGAATGCCTAACACCTTCTCCCGGGTTAACAGAATTCCTTATCCGGATTTCTGGTACGCAGACTGTAATATGGAGTCATTCTTTTCCTCGATTCGGGATTAAAATTGGTGACTTGGGACACCCTAAATCTCCCAAGTGGCGACTCTGAAATAAACAAACCAATCCCGTTTCGATTGTCCTTTAATTGGAAAAAACTCCCTTGCGCCCTCGCGGGCGCGGAAAAAGGAGGTGTGACAACAGGCACACCATGAAGACGAACAATCTCCCGGATATAGATCTTAGCTAACCTCTCGAATGAATAGGAGACCGCCACATGAATGAAATGCACTGACTTGGTCATCCTATCAATAATGACCCATACTACGTCGAACTTCCTTCGAGTCTGCGGAAGTCCAACAATGAAATCCATAGTGATCCGCTCCCACTTCCACTCGGGAAGCTCAATCCTCTAAAATAAACCACCAGGCCTCTGATGCTCGTACTTGACCTGCTGACAATTCAAACAACGAGCCACATATGCTACGATATCCTTCTTCATTCTCCGCCACCAGTAGTGCTGCCACAAATCTTGATACATCTTCGTGACGCCCGGATGGATAGAGTACCGAGAGCTATGGGCCTCCTTTAAAATCAACTCTCAGAGCCCATCCACATTTGGTACACATATCGACCTTGCAATCTCAAAACTCCATCATCATCTAAGGTAACCCGCTTGCACCTCCGCGCTGCATCGTGTCTCTAAGGACAAACAAATGGGGATCATCATACTGCCGATCACGGATATGCTCCAATAAAGAAGAACGAGCGACCGTGCAGGCCAATACACGACTAGGCTCAGAAATATCCAACCTCACAAACTGATTGGCCAAAGCCTGAACGTCCAAAGCAAGTGGTCTCTCACTGACCGGAATATAAGCAAGACTGCCCAAACTGGCTGACTTCCTACTCAACGCATCGGCCACCACATTGGCCTTTCCTAGATGATACAAGATAGTGATATCATAATCCTTCAACAACTCCAACCACCTCCTTTGTCTCAAATTCAACTCCTTTTGCTCACTCTTGTGATACGTGAACACCTCACATGCCACGCCATACAGATAATGCCTCCAAATCTTCAATGCGTGAACAATGGCTGCCAACTCCAAGTCATGAATCGGATAGTTCTTCTCATGAATCTTCAACTGCCTCGAAGCATAGGCAATGACCTTGTCATCCTGCATCAACACTGCACCAAGCCCAATATGAGATACATTACAATAAACGGTATAAGACCCTGAACCTGTGGGCAAAACCAACACCGGTGCTGTAGTCAGAGCTGTCTTGAGCTTCTAAAAGCTTGCCTCATACTCGTCTGACCATCTGAACTGGGCACCCTTCTGGGTCAACCTGGTCATCGGGGCTACGATAGATGAGAACCCTTCCTCGAACCGACGGTAGTAGCCTGCAAATCCTAAGAAACTCCGAATTTCTGTAGCTGATGCTAGTCTAGGCCAGTTCTTCACTGCCTCAATCTTCTTCGGATCAACCTGAATACCCTCTGCTGATACGACATGACCCAAAAATGCAACTGAACTCAACCAAAACTCACACTTCGAGAACTTAGCATATAACTAACTATCCCTCAAGGTCTGAAGAACCACTTTAAGATGTTGCTCATGCTCCTCCCGGCTGCGGGAATATATCAAAATATCATCAATGAAGACTATCACAAATGAGTCCAAATAAGGCATGAACACTCGATTCATCAAATCCATAAAAGTTGCTGGGGCATTGGTCAACCCAAATGACATGACCAGGAACTCATAATGCCTGTACCGAGTGCGAAAAGCTGTCTTAGGGACATCAGATGCCCTAATCTTCAACTGATAGTAGCCAGATGTCAAATCAATCTTTGAAAACACCTTGGCACCCTGAAGCTGATCAAACAAATCATCGATCCTCGGCAATGGATACTTATTCTTGATTGTAACCTTGTTCAACTGCCGGTAATCAATACACATTCTCATCGATCCGTCCTTTATCTTAACAAATAACACCGACGCACCCCAAGGTGAAACACTCAGCCGAATGAAACCCTTCTCAAGCAAGTCTTGCAACTACTCCTTCAACTCTTTTAACTTAGGCGGGGCCATACGATACGGCGGGATAGAAATGGGCTGAGTTCCCGGAGCCAAATCAATGCAAAAGTCAATATCCCTATCGGGTGGCATACCCGGCAGGTCTGAAGGGAAAACAACAGGAAACTCTCGAACAACGGGAACAGAATCAATAGAAGGGACCTTAGCACTAGAATCACGAACATATGCCAAATAGGCCAGACACCCCTTCCCGACTATATCCCGAGCCTTCACATATGAGATAACACTGCGGGTAGAATGACTAGGAGTTCCTCTCCACTGTAAACAAGGCAAATCCAGTAAGGCTAAGGTCACAGTCTTGGCATGATAGTCCAAGATAGCGTGGTAAGGTGATAACCTGTCCATCCCCAATATAACATCGAAATCGACCATGTCTAGAAGCAATAAATCCACACAAGTATCAAGACCCCCAATCACCACAATACAGGAATGATGGACTCGATCTACCACAATAGAATCACCCACCGGTATAGACACATAAACATGAATACTCAATGAATCACTAGGCATGACCAGATACGGTGCAAAATAAGATGACACATACGAGTAGGTAGACCCTGGATCAAACAACACTGAAGCATCTCTATCACAAACCAGAATAGTACCTGTAATGACTGCATCTGAAGCCTCAGCCTTGGGCCTGGCTGGAAGGGAGTAACATCGGGGCTGGGCCCCGCCATCCTGAACTGCATCTCTGGGACGGCCTGCAGCTGGCTGGCCTCCACCTTTGGTGGCCTGAGCTCTACCTCTAGTACCTCTACCTCCACCTCTAGCACTTCTACCCCCACCTCTAGCTAGCTGGGCGGGCTATGGAACACCTGGTACCTGTACCATAGCACGAGAACTCTGATGCTGAGAGCTACTCGGTGCTCGAGGGCAAAACCTGGCAATGTGACCTATATCACCACAAGTGTAACAAGCCCTCGGCTGCTGAGACTACTGCCCATGACAGCCTGAATGACTACCCCGAAAACTCTGAAGCGGCAGTGCAATGATAGGAGCAGGTGGTGCACTGTAGGACTGCTGATCGGGATATTGCATATGGGGACCACGATCACCTGAAGTACCGTGAGAAACCTGGAGCACTGACTGAAAGGTTCTAGGAGGATAGCCTCTACCATACGAATCTCGACCTCCGGATGAGGTACCACTGAATCGGGCTGAATGACGGGGCCTCTTGTCTGACCCATGTCCACCTCCCTATGACAGAACTATCTCAACTCTTCGGGCCACATTGGCCGCCTCCTGATAAGTAACCTCACTCCCAACCTCTCTATCCATTTGAAGATGAATCGACTGGATAAGACCATCAATAAACCTCCTCACCCTCTCTCTCTCGGTGGGGAGTATAATAAGACATGGCAAGCTAAGTCGATGAACCTGGTCTCATACTGGGTAACAGTCATGGAACCTTGCTGGAGGCGCTCGAACTGCCTCCGATAAGCCTCTCGCTGAGTAACGGGGAGAAACTTCTCGAGGAATAGCTGCGTGAACTGCTCCCAAGTCAAGGCTGGTTATTCAGCTGGTCTCGCTAAGCAGTAATCCCTCCACCAAGTCTTGGCGGATCCAGACAAACGAAATGTAGTAAAATCGACCCCATTGGTTTCAACAATGCCCATGTTCCTGAGAACCTCGTGGCAACTATCTAGATAATCCGGGGTGTCCTTAGTAGATGTACCGCTGAAAGTAGAAGTGAAGAGCTTGGTGAACCTATCCAGTCTCCACAAAGCATCGGCGGACATAGTCACTCCATCACCAGTCTGAGCTACCACACCCGGCTGTACTGCTCGAACTGGCTGAACCGCTAGAGTCTGAATCTGAGGAGCTACCTGCTCCGGAGTGTGAGTAGTAGGAGTTTGGGCCCCTCCTCCAGCCTGAGAGATGGCTGGTGCTATAGGAAGCAAGCCTGCTCGGGTGACACTCTCCATGAGGCCCACTAATCGGCCAAAGCATCTTGAAGAACTGGGGTAGCAATAAACCCCTTTGGGACCTGAGCTGGGCCCACCGGAACTGCTAGAGATGAAACCTCCTCATCAAAATCAACCTGAGGCTCCGTCACTAGGGATGCTGCTCGGGACTGAGATCTGCCCCTACCTCGGCCTCTAACACGGCCTCGGCCTCGCCCTCTGCCCCTCGTGAGAGCGGTTACTGGGGGCTCGGGCTGCTGAGCAGAGGATGAGGAAGCGCGTATTCTCGCCATCTGTGAAAGAATAGAGTAGAAGTTCAATTAGCATTGAGAAACAAAATCGCACGATAGGAAAGAATACATGTGAAGTTTTTCCTAACTCTGTAGCCTCTGGGGATAAATACAGATGTCTCTGTACCGATCCCTCAGACTCTACTAAGCTTGTCTGTGAACTGTGATACCTATGTAACTTAGAGCTCTGATACCAACTTGTCATGACTCCGATTTCCCACCCTCGGGAGTCGTGATGGCTCCTACTAATGGGAGCTAGGCAAGCCAAACCTTAACTACTTGCTACACTTTCATTTTTGCCTCTTTTAACAAACACAAGCCGATAATATGATAAAAGCGGAATTTTAAATAAATAAGAGCAAGTCAACAATTATATATATTAAGGCTACGTCTATTACAACTTTTAAAACCTCAAATACCCCAAAACTTGGTGTCACAGTGTCACAGAGTATCTAAGAGTTACTACATACAAGGTCTGAAGAAATACAATACACTGTTTCTGAACGAAAGAAAATGAAACAGAGAAAAAGGGATAGAGGGGGACGCCAGGGCCTGTAGTCTCCTGCAGATCTACTTTGGGTCTCCGGGTGGACTGAAGGAAGCCCTCCAACTACTGTTCGAAATCTGCTCCTGGATCTGCACACAATGCAGAGTGTAGTACAGCACAACCGACCCCATGTGCTGGTAAGTGTCTAGCCTAACCTCGACGAAGTAGTGATGAGGTTAGGACCAGACTCCAAATAAACCTGTGCAGTTCATACATACATACATACATATATATATATATATATATATATATATACAGCGGAAAAGAGATACAGAAATAACCAGTCAATGTGAGAGGGGGGAGCATGCTGTGGGGGAGATAATAGTTCCGAATAGAAAGGCATCAAGTAAGGAAAGAAACAACATAACTAGAATATCAACAAGGAAGCAGAAATCAACAATTTGCACGGCATCACCCATCGTTCTTTTACTCTCGTTCTCACCAAAACAATGCACGGCATCACCTTTCGTGCTTTACGCTCTTCCTCACCCAAACAACAATCACAAGGAAAATAGGGTAAGGGAATCTATAACCTCGAAGTAAATCAAATAATAACAAGTAATGAAAGAAACAACATAACTCGGATATCAACAAAGAATCAGAAATCAACATATGCACGGCATCACACTTCGTGCTTTTACTCTCGTTCTCCCCAAAGCAATTATATAATAAACATGTGCATGGCATTACCCTTCCTGCTTTTACTCTCTTTCCTCACCATATAATCGATAAAATCGGCACGGAATGGTACATCGTGCGACACGGCATCACCCTTCGTGCTTTACAATCTTTCCTCACAATAACAAACAATGCACGGCATCACCCTTCGTGCTTTAACTCTCCTCCTCACCCAAACAACAATTACAAACAATAGGGTAAGGAATTAAAGGAAATTTTGCAATAAGAATCCCGGCAAGAGAACAACAATTAAACAATTAAATCCCGGCAAGGGAACAACAAATAAATTAACAATATCCTGGCAAGGGTGACAACATAATGATCTTTTCTCTTTCTCAATTTTACTTCACAACTTGAGCCAATGCTCTAGAGGTTCGATTATCACTTATACTTTCACAACTCATTTCACAACTCGAGCCAAAGCTCTAAAAGTGCGATTGTCACTTATATTTTCATAATTTCGCTATACAACCTGAGCCAATGCTCCTCAATGTTCATAGGTCACAATTCCTTCCACGAACTTTATACAACAATTAGAAATCTTCAACAAGGCATGAATAATACAACGTAATCATGAAAATCATAATATAAGACCCACGGTCATGCTTGACACCAACGTATAGATACACGTCACTATGCCTATACGTCGTACTCGACAAGAAGCAAATAGCAAATAGGACACAACTCCTAATCCCTCAAGCTAAGGTTAGACCAAACACTTACCTCGATGCAACAAACACAATTCAAGCCTCAATTATCGCTTTACCTCTTGTTTCCACCACCAACTCGCATGTATCTAGCCACAATTTTCTTAATGATATCAATAAATGCTAAATGAATCAATTCAAATGCATGAAAATAGGTTTTATAAAGATTTCCCCAAAAAGTCAAAAATCGACCCCGGGCCCGCTTGGTCCAAACTCGAAATTCGGACCAAAACCTGATTACCCATTCCCCCACGAGCTCAAATATGTAATTTGTTTTGAAATCGGACCTCAAATCGAGGTCCAAATCCCCATTTTTGTGAAAACCTAGGTCCTACCCAAAACACCCAATTTCCCTCATGAAAATAATTGATTTGAAGTTGAAATCATGTTGAAAGATGTTAAAGATTGAAGAAAACTAGTTAAAAATGACTTACAATTGATTTGGGGAAGAAAGGTTATTTGAAAAATCGCCTCTTATGTTTTTGGGGTTTTGAAAAGTGAAAAATAATTGAAAGGTCCATTTAACTATACTCCTCTCAGACCCTCTCCGCGGGTCGCATACAAAGGACAGCGACTGCGGAACTCCACCGCGGACCACATAAAATGGATTGCGGCCGTGGAGCTCCACCGCAGACCGCAAGAAATTGAGCTCGGCCGCGAGGCTTGGCCTTGCTCACCGCGAACCGCACAAATCCCACCGTGGTCACGGAGTCCCCACCGTGGTCGCGAAGTTTCCACTGCGGACCATGAGACCTGGCTTCAGAGACCTGCAACTTCTCTGAATCTGCAACTTTTTCCTAAGTTCAAAACTTGCCGAAACACATCCGAAACATACTCGAGCCCTCGGGGCTCCTAACCAAACACACGTACTAACTCAACAACATCCTACGAACTTATCCGTGCGATCAAATCGCCAAAATAACCTCAATAACAATGAATCAAACCTCAAAATCAAGAACTTTTTTCTCAAACTTCATCAAGTATCAAATTTAGCAATTTAGGTCCGAATCACGTCAAACGATGTCCGTTTTTAACCAAACTTTACATAAATGAATTAAACCATATATAAGACTTATACCGGGAGTCGGAACCAAAATATGGGCCTGATACCATCTCTTTCTAATCAAACTTCATTTCAAATTTCCTTAAAAAATTTTAGAAAACAATTTTCTTTAAAAAAATTCATTTCTCGGGCTCGGGACCTCGGAATTCGATTCCGGGCATACGCCCAAGTCCCATATTTTCCTACGGACCCTCCAGGACCGTCAAATCACGGATCCGGCTCCGTTTACCCAAAATATTGACCGAAGTCAAATTTATTCATTTTACTGTCAAAACTTATCATTTTTCACAAAATTTCATATTTAAGCTTTCTGGCTACGCGGCCGGACTGCGCACGCAAATTGAGGTGACTCTAAATGAGGTTTTCAAAGCCTCAGAATATGAAAGTTTCGTTTTAAGACAAGTGATGACTTAACTACTTGCTACACTTTCATCGTTGCTTCTTTTTAACAACACAAGTCGATAATATGATAAAAGCGAAATTTTAAATAAATAAGCGGAAGTCAACATCTATATATCTTAAGGCTACGTTTATTACAACTTTTAAAACCTTGAATACCCCAAAACCTGGTGTCACAGTGTTACAGACTATCTAAGAGTTACTACATACAAGGTCTGAAGAAATACAATACACTGTTTCTGAACGAAAGAAAATGAAACAGAGAAAAAGGGATAGAGGGGGACGTCAGGGCATGCGGTCTCCTGCAGGTCTACCTTGGGTCTCCGGGTGAACTGAAGGAAGCCCTCCAACTATTGTCCGAAAGCTGCTCCTGGATCTGCACACAGTGCAGAGTGTAGTATCAGCACAACCGACCCCATGTGCTGGTAAATGTCTAGCCTAACATCGTCGAAGTAGTGATGAGGCTAGGACCTGACTCCAAATAAATCTGTGCAGTTCATATATATATATATATAGCAGAAAAGAAATACAGAAATAACCAGTCAATGTGGGAGGGGGAAACATGCTGTGGGGGGAGACAATAGTTTTGAATAGATAGGTATCAAGTAAGGAAAGAACGACATAACTAGAATATCAACAAAGAAGCAGAAATCAATAATTGCACGGCATCACCCTTCGTGCTTTTACTCTCAGCCTCACCAAAGCAGTTATATTAAAAACGTGCATGACATCACCCTTCATGCTTTTACTCTCGTTCTCACCAAAACAATCATATAATCAAAATGTGCACGGCATCACCCTTCGTGCTTTTACTCTCTTTTCTCAACATATAATCAATAGAATCGGCATGAAATTGTACGTCGTGCTGCACGACATCACCCTTCGTGCTTTAACACTCTTTCCTCACAATAACAAACAATGCACGGCATCACTCTTCGTGCTTTAACACTCTTCCTCACCCAAACAACATTCACAAACAAAGGGGCAAGGGAATAAAAAAAATAATAATAGAAATCCCGGCAAGGGAACACAATTAAATAATTAAATCCTGGAAAGAGAGATAATTAACAAAGCAACAATATCCCGGTAAGGGAACAATTTAATAACTCTTTCTCAATTTTTACTTCACAATTCACTTCACAACTCGAGCTAATGCTCTAGAGGTTCGATTATCACTTATTCTTCCACAACTCATTTCACAACTCGAACCAATGCTCTAGAAGTTCAATTGTCACTTATACTTTCAAAATTTCACTATACAACTTGAGCCAATGCTCCTCAATATTCAGAGGTCACAATTGTTTCCACAAGCTTTATACAACAATTAGGAATCTTCACCAAGGCATGAATAATGCAACGAAATCATGAAAACCACAATATAAGACCCACGGTCATGCTTGACACCAACGTATAGATACTCGTCACCATGCCTATGCGTTGTACTCGACAAGAATTAAATAGCAAATAGAAAATAACTCCTAATCCCTCAAGCTAAGGTTAGACCAAACACTTACCTTGATGCAATGAACACAATTCAAGCCTCAACTACTGCTTTACCTCTTGTTTCCACCACCAACTCGCTTGTATCTAGCCACAATTTGCTTAACGATATCAATAAATACTAAATGAATCAATTCTAATGCATGAAAATAGGTGTTATAAAGATTTCCCCAAAAAGTAAAAAATTGACCCCGGGCCCGCTTGGTCCAAACCCGAAATTCGGACCTAAACCCGATTACCCATTACCCCACGAGCTCAAATATGTAATTTATTTTGAAATTAGACATCAAATCGAGGTCCAAATCCCCATTTTTTTTTAAAAACCTAGGTTCTACCCAAAACACCCAATTTCCCCCATGAAAATAATTGATTTGAAGTTGAAATCATGTTAAAAGATGTTAATGATTGAAGAAAACTAGTTAAAAATGACTTACAATTGATTTGGAGAAGAAAGGTTATTTGAAAAATCGCCTCTTATGTTTTTGGGGTTTTGAAAAGTGAAAAATAACTGAATAGTCCGTTTAAATATACTCCTCTCAGATCCACTCCGCGGACCGCATAAAAAGGACTGCGGCCGCGGAGCTCCACCGCGGACCGCATAAAATGGACTGCGGCCGCGGGGCTCCACTGCGGACCGCAAGAAATCGAGCGCGGCCGCGGAGGCTTAGCCTTGCTCACTGTGGACCGCACAAATCCCACCACAGTCGCAGAGTCCCCACCGCGGCCGCGAAGTTTTCACCGCAGACCGCGAGACCTGGCTTCAGAGACCTACAACTTCTCTGAATCTGCAACTTTTTCTTAAGTTTAAAACTTGTCGAAACACACTCGAGCCCTCGGGGATCCTAACCAAACACACGTACTAACCTAACAACATCATACGAACTTATCCATGCGATCAAATCGCCAAAATAACCTCAATAACAATGAATCAAACCTCAAAATCAAGAACTTTTTCTCAAACTTCATCAAGTATCAAATTTAGAAATTTAGGTTCGAATCACATCAAACGACGTACGTTTTCAACCAAACTTTACAGAAATGACTTAACCATATATAAGACCTGTACCGGGCACCGGAACTAAAATACGGGCCCGATACCATCTCTTTCTAATCAAACTTCATTTCAAATTTCCTTAAAAATTTTCAAAAAATAATTTCCTTTAAAAATTCATTTTCTTGGGCTCGGGACCTCGGAATTTGATTCCGGGCATACGCCCAAGTCCCATATTTTCCTACGGACCCTTCGGGAGCGGCAAATCACGGATTCGGGTCCGTTTACCCAAAATGTTAACCGAAGTCAAATATATTCATTTTACAGTCAAAACTTATCTTTTTTCACAAAATTTCATATTTAAGCTTTCCGGCTACGCGCCTGGACTGCGCACGCAAATCGAGGTAACTCTAAATGAGGTTTTCAAGGCCTCAGAACATGGAAGTTTTGATTTAATACAAGTGATGATCTTTTGGGTCATCACATTCTCCACCTCTAAAACAACTGTTCGTCCTCGAACAGACAGAAGAAGGAAGTACCTGAGTCGGGGAAAAGATGGGGATAACGGCCCCGCATATCGGACTCGGACTCCCAGGTCGATGCCTCAGGAGGCTGACCTCTTCACTGAACACGAACAGAAGGAAAACTCTTCAACCTCAACTGACGAACCTGTCGGTCTAGAATAGCTACCGGCTCCTCCTCATAAGACAAGTCCTTGTCCAATTGGACAGTGCTGAAATCTAACACGTGGGATGGATCGTCGTGATATTTCCGGAGCATGGACACATTACACACTGGGTGCACGGCTGATAAGCTCGGCGGCAATGCAAGTCTATAAGCCACATATCCCACTCGATCAAGAATCTCAAACGGGCCAATGAACCTAGGGCTAAGCTTTCCCTTCTTCCCAAATCTCATCACACCCTTCATAGGCGACACTCAAAGCAATACGCGCCCACCTTCCATGAATGCCAAATCTCGAACCTTGCGGTCTGCATAACTCTTGCCTGGACTGAGCTGTACGAAGCCTATCCTGAATAATACTAACCTTGTCCAAAGCCTCCTGAACCAGATCTGTACCCAACAATCGAGCCTCTCCAGGCTCAAACCATCCAACCGGAGATCGACACCGCCTACCATATAAAGCCTCATAAGGAGCCATCTGGATACTCGACTGGTAACTGTTGTAAGAGGAAAACTCTGCTAGAGACAAAAACTGATCCCACGAGCCTCCAAAGTCAATGACACAAACTCAGAGCATATCCTCCAAAGTCTGAATAGTCCGCTCGGACTGCCCATCTATTTGAGTATGGAATGTTGTACTCAACTCAACCTGGGTGCCCAACTCTCGCTGAACTGCTCTCCAGAAACGCGAGGTAAACTGCGTACCTCGGTCCGAAATGATAGATACAGGAACATCATGAAGACGAACAATCTTCCAGATATACATATCAGCTAACCTCTCGGATGAATATGAGACCACCATAGGAATGAAATGCACTGACTTGGTCAGCCTATCAACAATGACCCATACTGCGTCGAACTTCCTCCGAGTCTGCGGGAGCAAACAACGAAATCCATAGTGATCCGCGCCCACTCTCACTCGGGAAGCTCAATCATTTGAAATAAACCACCAGGCCTCTGATACTCTTACTTGACCTGCTGACAATTCAAACAACGAGCCATATATGCTACGATATCCTTCTTCATTCTCCGCCACCAATAATGCTGGCGCAAATCCTGATATATCTTTGCGGCGCCCAGATGAATAGAGTACCGGGTGCTATGGGCCTCCTCTAAAATCAAATCTCGGAGCCTATCCACATTTGGCACACACACTCGACCCTGCAATCTCAAAACTCTATCATCATCTAAGGTAACCTGCTTGGAACCTCCGCACTGCATCGGGTATCTAAGGACACACAAATGGGGATCATCATACTGCCGATCACGGATACACTTCAATAAAGTTGAACGAGCGACCGTGCAGGCCAATACACGACTAGGCTCAGAAATATCCAACCTCACAAACTGATTGGCCAAAGCTTGAACGTCCATGGCAAGCGGTCTCTCACTGACTGAAATATAAGCAAGACTGCCCATACTGGCTGACTTCCTACTCAACGCATCGGCCACCATATTGGCCTTTCCTGGATGATACAAGATAGTGATATCATAATCTTTCAACAACTCCAACCACCTCATCTGTCTCAAATTCAACTCCTTTTGCTTGAACAAATACTGAAGACTCTTATGATCCGTGAACACCTCATATGTCACGCCATACAGATAATGCCTCCAAATCTTCAATGCGTGAACAATGGCTGCCAACTCCAAGTCATGAATTGGATAGTTCTTCTCATGAATCTTCAACTACCGCGAAGCATAGGCAATGACCTTGCCATCCTACATCAACACTGCACCAAGCCCAATATGAGATGCATCACAATAAACTGTATAAGGCCCTGAACCTGTGGGCAAAACCAACACCGGTGCCGTAGTCATAGCTGTCTTTAGCTTCTGAAAGCTCGCTTCACACTCGCTCGACCATCTAAACTGGACACACTTATGGGTCAACCTTGTCATTGGGGTTGCGATAGATGATAACCCCTCCACGAACCGACGGTAGTAGCCTACCAATCCCAAGAAACTCCGAATCTCTGTAGTTGATGCTGGTCTAGGCTAGTTCTTGACTACCTCAATCTTCTTCGGATCAACCTAAATACACTCTGCTGATACAACATGACCCAGAAATGCAACTGAACTCAACCAGAACTCACACTTTGAGAACTAAGAATATAACTGACTATCCCTCAAGGTCTGAAGAACCATTCTAAGATGCTGCTCGTGCTCCTCCCGGCTGCTGGAATATATCAAAATATCATTAATGAAGACTATTACGAATGAGTCAAAATAAGGCTTGAACACTTGGTTCATCAAATCCATAAAAGCTGTTGGGGCATTGGTCAACCCAAATGACATGACCAGGAACTCATAATGCTCGTACCGAGTGCAGAAAGCTGTCTTAGGGACATCAGATGCCCTAATCTTCAACTGATGGTAGCCAAATCTCAAATCAATCTTTGAAAACACCTTGGCACCCTGAAGCTGATCAAACAAATCATCGATCCTCGGCAATGGATACTTATTCTTGATTGTAACCTTCTTCAACTGTCGGTAATCAATACACATTCTCATCGATCTGTCCTTCTTCTTAACAAACAAAACTGGCGCACCCCAAGGCAAAACACTAGGTCTAATGAAACCCTTTTCAAGCAAGTTTTGCAACTGTTCCTTTAACTCTTTCAACTCCGGCGGGGCCATACGATACGTGGGATAGAAATGGGCTGAGTGTCCGGAGCCAAATCAATGCAAAAGTTAATATCCCTGTCGGGTGGCATACCCGGCAGGTCTGAAGGGAAAACATCAAGAAACTCTCGAACAACGGGCACAGAATCAATAGAAGGGACCTCAACACTAGAATCACGAACATATGCCAAATAGGCCAAACACCCCTTCCTGACCATACGCCGAGCCTTCACATAGGAGATAACACTGCGGGTAGAATGACCAGGAGTTCCTCTCCACTCTAAACGGGGCAAATCCGGTAAGGTTAAGGTCACAGTCTTGGCATGACAGTCCAAGATAGCGTGGTAAGGTGATAACCAGTCCATCCCCAATATAATATCGAAATCGACCATGTCTAGAAGAAACAAAATCCACACGAGTCTCAAGACCCCCAATCACCATAATACAAGAACGATGGACTCGATCTACCATAATAGAATCACCCACCGGTGTAGACACATAAACAGGAATACTCAAATGAATCACTAGGCATGACCAGATACAGTGCAAAATAAGATGACACATACGAGTAGGTAGACCCTGGATCAAATAACACTGAAGCATCTCTATCACAAACCAGAATAGTACCTGTAATGACTGCATCTGAAGCCTTAGCCTCGGGCCTGGCTGGAAGGGCGTAACATCGGGGCTGGGACCCACCACCCTGAACTACATCTCTGGGACGGCCTGCAGCTGGCTGGCCTCCACCTCTGGCGGCCTAAGATCTACCTCTAGTACCTCTACCTCCACCTCTAGCAGCTCTACCCCCACCTCTAGCTAGCTGGGCGAGCTGTGGAACACCTGGTGCCTGTACCATAGCACGAGAACCCTGATGCTGAGAGCTACTCGGTGCTCGAGGGCAAAACCTAGCAATGTGACCCATATCACCACAAGTGTAACAAGCCCTCGGCTGCTGAGACTACTGGCCATGACAGCCTGAATGACTACCCCGAAAACTCTGAAGCGGCAGTGCACTAATAGGAGCATGTGGTGCACTGTAGGACTGCTGATCGGGATATTGCATATGGGGACCACGATCACCTGAAGTACCGTGAGAAACCTGGAGCACTGACTGAAAGGGTCTAGGAGGATGGCCTCTACCATACGAATCTCGACCTCCGGATGAGGTACCACTGAATCGGCCTGAATGATAGGGCCTCTTGTCTGACCCATGTCTGCCTCCCTATGACAGAACCATCTCAATTTTATGGTCCACGTTGGCCGCCTCCTGAAAAGTAATCTCACTTCCAGCCTCTCTAGCCATCTGAAGACGAATCGGCTGGATAAGATCGTCAATAAACCTCCTCTCCCTCTCTCTCTCGGTGGGGAGTATAATGAGAGCATGGCAAGCTAAGTCGATGAACCTGGTCTCATACTAGGTAACAGTCATGGAACCCTGCTGGAGGCGCTCGAACTGCCTCCGATAAGCCTCTCACTGAGTAACGGGGAGAAACTTCTCCATGAATAGCTGTTTGAAATGCTCCCAAGTCAAGGCTGGCAATCTGGCTGGTCTCGCTAAGCAATAATCCCTCCACCAAGTCTTGGCGGATCCAGACAAGCAAAATGTAGCAAAATCGACCCCATTGGTTTCAACAATGCCCATGTTCCTGCGAACCTCGTGGCAACTGTCTAGATAATCCTGGGGGACCTTAGTAGATGCACTGCTAAAAGTAGAAGTGAAGAGCTTGGTGAACCTATCTAGTCTTCACAAAGCATCGGCGGACATAGTCGCTCCATCACCAGTCTGAGCTACCACACCCGGTTGTACTGCTCTAACTGGATGAACTGCTGGAGTCTAAATTTGAGGAGCTACCTGCTCCGGAGTGCGAGTAGCAGGAGTCTGGGCCCCTCCTCCAGCCTGAGAGACGGTTGGTTCTATAGGAAGCAAGCCCGCTCGGGTGACCCTCTCCATGAGGCCCACTAATCGGACCAGAGCATCTTGAAGAACTAGGGTAACAATAAACCCCTCTAGGACCTGAGTTGGGCCCACTGGAACTGCTGGAGCCGGAACTTCCTCATCAAAATCAACCTAAGGCTCCGTCACTGGAGTTGCTGCTCGGGGCGGAGATCTGCCCCTATCTCGGCCTCTAGCACGGCCTCGCCCTTTGCCCCTCATGGGAGCGGCTGCTGGGGGCTCGGGCTACTGAGCAGAGAATGAGGAAGCACGTATTCTCGCCATCTGTGAAAGAATAGAGTAGAAGTTCAATTAGCATTGAGAAACAAAACCACACGATACGAATGAATAAACGTGAAGTTTTTCCTAACTCTGTAGCCTCTAGGGGACAAATACAGATGTCTCTGTACCGATCCCTCAGACTCTAGTAAGCTTGTCTGTGAACTCTGAGACCTATGCAACCTAGAGCTCTGATACCAACTTGTCACGACCTGAATTTCCACCCTCGGGAGTCGTGATGGAACCTACAAATGGGAGCTAGGCAAGCCAAATCTTAACTACTTGCTACACTTTCATCGTTGCTTCTTTTTAACAACACAAGTCGATAATATGATAAAAGCAAAATTTTAAATAAATAAGCGGAAGTCAACAATTATATATCTTAAGGCTACGTCTATTATAACTTTTAAAACCTCAAATACCCCAAAACCTGGTGTCACAGACTATCTAAGATTACCACATACAAGGTCTGAAGAAATACAATACACTGTTTCTGAACGAAAAAAAATGAAATAGAGAAAAAGGGATAGAGGGGGATGCCAGGGCCTGCGGTCTCCTGCAGGTCTACCTTGGGTCTCCGGGTGGACTGAAGGAAGCCCTCCAACTACTGTCCGAAAGCTGCTCCTGGATCTGCACACAGTGCAGAGTGTAGTATCAGCACAACCAACCCCATGTGCTGGTAAGTGTCTAGTCTAACCTCGGCGAAGTAGTGATGAGGCTAGGACCAGACTCCAAATAAACCTGTGCAGTTCATATATATATATATATATATATATATATATATATACAGCGGAAAAGAAATGCAGAAATAACTAGTCAATGTGGGATGGGGAAACATGTTGTGGGGGAGACAATAGTTCCGAATAGATAGGCATCAAGTAAGGAAAGAACGACATAATTAGAATATCAACAAAGAAGCAGAAATCAACAATTGCACGGCATCACCTTTCGTGCTTTTACTCTCAGCCTCACCAAAGCAGTTATATAATAAAAACGTGCACGACATCACCCTTCATGCTTTTATCTCTCATCCTCATCAAATCAATCATATAATTAAAATGTGCACGACATCACCCTTTATGCTTTTACTCTCTTTTCTCAACATATAATCAATAGAATCGGCACAGAATGGTACAACGTACGGCATGACATCCCCCTTCATGCTTTTACACTCTTTCCTTACAATAACAAACAATGCACGACATCACCCTTCGTGCTTTAACACTCTTTCCTCACAATAACAAACAATGCACGACATCACCCTTCGTGTTTTAACACTCTTCCTCACCCAAACAACAATCACAAACAAAGGATCAAGAGAATAAACAAAATAATAATAGAAATCCCAGCAAGGGAACACAATTAAGCAATTAAATCCCGGCAAGGGAACAACATCAAAAATCTCAACATTCTGGCAAGGGAGATAATTAACAAAGCAACAATATCCCGGTAAGGAAACAATTTAATAACCTTTTCTCAATTTTTACTTCACAATTCACTTCACAACTCGAGCCAATGC
Source organism: Nicotiana sylvestris (assembly GCF_000393655.2). NCBI lineage: Eukaryota > Viridiplantae > Streptophyta > Magnoliopsida > Solanales > Solanaceae > Nicotiana > Nicotiana sylvestris. The sequence goes on along the minus strand of NC_091059.1, from coordinate 105,792,589 downwards.
TCTAGAGGTTCGATTATCACTTATTCTTTCACAACTCATTTCACAACTTGAACCAATGCTCTAGAAGTTCAATTTCACTTATACTTTCAAAATTTCACTATACAACTTGAGCCAACGCTCCTCAATATTCATAGGTCACAATTCTTTCCACAAGCTTTATACAACAATTAGGAATCTTCACCAAGGCATGAATAATGCAATAAAATCATGAAAACCACAATATAAGACCCACGGTCATGCTTGACACCAACGTACAGATACTCATCACCATGCCTATATGTCGTACTCGACAAGAAGCAAATAGCAAATAGGACACAACTCCTAATCCCTCAAGCTAAGGTTAGACCAAACACTTACCTCGATGCAACGAACATAATTCAAGCCTCAACTACCGCTTTACCTCTTGTTTCCACCACCAACTCGCTTGTATCTAGCCACAATTTGCTTAACGATATCAATAAATGCTAAATGAATCAATTCTAATGCATGAAAATTGGTTTTATAAAGATTTCCCCAAAACGTCAAAAATCGACCTCGGGCCCACTTGGTCCAAACCTGAAATTCTGACCTAAACCCAATTACCCATTGTCCCACGATCTCAAATATGTAATTTGTTTTGAAATCGGACCTCAAATCGAGGTCCAAATCCCCATTTTTTTTTTTGAAAAACCTAAGTTCTACCTAAAACACCCAATTTCCCCCATGAAAATAATTGAGTTGAAGTTGAAATCATATTAAAAGATGTTAATGATTGAAGAAAACTTGTTAAAAATGACTTACAATTGATTTGGAGAAGAAAGGTTATTTGAAAAATCGCCTCTTATATTTTTGGAGTTTTGAAAAGTGAAAAATAACTGAAAAGTCCGTTAAAATATACTTCTCTCAGACCCTCTCCGCAGACCGCATAAAAAGGACTGCAGCCGCGGAGCTCCACCGCGGACCGCATAAAATGGACTGCGGCCGCGGAGCTCCACAACGGACTGCATAAAAAGGACCGCGGCCGCGGAGCTCCACCGCGGAACACAAGAAATCGAGCGCGGCCGCGGAGGCTTGGCCTTGGTCATCGTGGACCGCACAAATCCCACCGCGGTCACGGAGTCCCCACCGCGGTCGTGGAGTCCCCACCGCGGACCGCGAGACCTGGATTCAGAGACCTGCAACTTCTCTGAATCTGCAATTTTTTCCTAAGTTCAAAACTTGTCGAAACACATCCGAAACACCCTCGAGCCCTCGGGGCTCCTAACCAAACACACGTACTAACTCAACAACATCATACAAACCTATCCGTGCGATCATATCGCCACAATAACCTCAATAACAATGATTCAAACCTCAAAATCAAGAACTTTTTCTCAAACTTCTTCAAGTATCAAATTTAGCAATTTAGGTCTGAATCACGTCAAACGACGTCCATTTTCAACCAAACTTTACAGAAATGACTTAAACCATATATACGACCTGTACCAGGCGCCAGAACTAAAATATAGGCCCGATACTATCTCTTTCTAATCTAACTTCATTTCAAATTTTCTTAAAAATTTTCAGAATACAATTTCCTTTAAAAATTCATTTTCTCGGGCTCGGGACCTCGAAATTCGATTCCGAGCATACGCTCAAGTCCCATATTTTCCTACAGATCCTCCGGGACCGTCAAATCACGGATCCAGATATGTTTACCCAAAATGTTTACCGAACTCAAATTTATTAATTTTACAGTCAAAACTTATCATTTTTCACAAAATTTCATATTTAAGCTTTCCGGCTACGCGCCCAGACTGTGAACACAAATCGAGGTGACTCTAAATGAGGTTTTCAAGGCCTCAGAACACGGAAGTTTTGATTTAAAATAAGTGATGACCTTTTAGGTCATCACAAAAATTCTAAGATGTAAATGCATAAACATACCTGGAAAGAGAGAAGGCGCCGGACTATCTAGCCAGTGATTCCGTTGGTTTGCTCTATACATGTGAAGAGAGAAATTGTTGTTGAAGAAGAAAATGGGAAAATGAAAGAAATGGGGAGGCAGCTGGGAAGGGGACGTAGGGGAGGCGGCTGGGAAGGGGGTGACGCATAAAAGTGAGGTTGAAGGGTTTTTATTAGGAATTTTTACCTCCTATAGCAAAGGTTAACACCTTATTTATTTTAAATAAATACCATTTTAAAAAATTATATTCTATACATACCTTTTTATGTTTATAGCAAAATATCTAATTTTGATTATCTCCTACTCCTAAGCCACTAAATACGCTATTCAGCTATACTATTTTCTTTCTCTCTCTACTTTGATACATAAAAATTTCTCTTTCTTAATTTCTATATTTGCCGCGACCCAAGAAGGGTTTTTGAGGGTTTCCAATTACATCGTCACTTTCACTTTTCATTGCAAAGCCAGATTCATCCTAGGTTTTGAGCATTACGCAGTGAAATCAAGATGATGTGAATAACCGAAATTGCAAAATCCAAACCCTTGACCTCATCAATCGAAACCGTAGGTCACAATTTCATACAAAAATGCTTCGTCAGTCGAACAACAAAAGGAAAAGGCAAACTCAAAGCAGGGTGTTCATTGTCTTTTTTTTTATTGTAATTCAATGTATCTCGCTGTATTTTCATGTATTTCATTGTATTCACTGTCTTTTTTTCATTGTATTTCAATGTATCCCGTTGTATTCTATGTATTCCATTGTATTCACTGTCTCGCTATATGCCATGAATGTATTCATATATTTTTTTAATAAATATAATTTATGTATTCAGATGTATTATATAATTTCTCTGAAAATTGCTATATTTTTGGGGTATTTTTCGGTTGAGAATCTTTTTTATAACTGGAAATACAAAATTTGTGTGTTATAATTGAGTTTGTTGAGTTATATTAGGAGTCTATTATGTTAATTGATTCACTTTCCTTTTAAAAACAGTGTAATCCCCTGTTTTACGCCGTGAATACAGTCGAATACAGTCAAATATAATAATATATCCCGCTGTAATCCCATATTTCACGCCATGAATACAGTCGAATACAACAACTGATTAGCTGGACTTCCCTGATTCACGCCTGTTTTTGCTACTATATTCATGAATACAGTAGCTTAAATACATCTAATACATCTTATAACAACAGAAAACGTATCTACAATCCGTAATATAGCAAATGATATCTATAGATAGCTAATTAGAACTTTAAAATCAACTAAATTTTGGTAACTAAATCTTCCCTTGTTCGAACTACATATATAGAAACTCCTAAATTTTAGGAATTTAAAACCAAATAAAAATTTACTTATAAATCATTTCCGTAAACAAATTGTGTAAAATAATTATGACTTTTTCTTATGTGTATTAGACAAAATATATACAAATGTGTTAGATATCTACTAATAAAATTTAGATCTAATTTTAAGTCTTCAAAAATTAAAGATTACTAATAATATATAGACCAACTTACAACATACTAGGTCGAGTATGAAAACATATATAAGTTTAATACGGCATGCTTACGTTTAGAAAATAATGGTAGTATTTCAATTTAAAGTAATAAATTACTATAATGTACTTTGAGTTAATTATTATTTGACTAAGTTGAATACATATTGAAAATTTATACACATATTAAATTACAAATCCAATTACAATACTCGAAAAGTAAAACATAGATAAGATAAATTTATATATTGAAATTAATGAAAATAAATTAGTTACATCTATTCATAAGTAATTTAAGGTAGTAGTTAAAAGAGCTAAAAAAAACATAGAGAGCGAAAGGTATAAATTGATATTCCGTATTGAATTAACTATACATAATCAATATTCTTTGTTGAAATAAATTTACATTTATTTTAATTCAAAAATAATACTTATATAATTTTTTAAAAGTTTTATACTCATTTAGATAGGTTAGTTGCGCGTATCGTAAGACTAGTATATTAAAAACAGGAACATCACAATTTAAAAGTCAAATTACCCCTTTATTATCTATTAAAGTATCCTTTTAATTAACTTAAATACCCAAATATCCTTTTATTATTATTAACCAAAAAACACTGTATTGAAACCTAAAATACGCCTACGAACAGAAGCCACTCTACGGAAAAGACTCCAAGCTCAAGGCGGCCTCTTTTTTGAAGAAGAGTTGCCACCATTTATCCTCTTTAAAATTAAAATTTCTTATGACACTTTTAACTCACTCTTCTTAGTTTTACCCTGTAGGCTAAAACTTTCACCACGTTTGACTCCTTTTTAAAAATTATGCTTTTTGTTTAATTCTCAACTTATTTTCAAATACAGATTTCTATATCTACTTTTACAATTTGTTATTGAATTGGGAAATGTTCTGTGAAATGGTTCTATTGATTCCGTTTTGAGTTTATATATTTGTTTCTCAACTTATTTTCAGTTACGGGTAAGTTTATGGATTTGTAGGTCTACTTTTATAATTTGTTACAGCCCGAATTTAGTTGTCTCCGGGTTTACAACGACAGAAATTAAATTGAAAATTCTGGATTTAATTTAGCTCCTTACACTTGGTCGTTTTTGAAAAGCACAGTTATAAAAAGTCCTATTTCATTATTATGGTATTTCTCTTTTCCAGCATTTTTGACGTTGAGTCTTGAAAAGTGCCCGTATACCAAAAAAATTGCCTTTTTTTAAGACCTGGTATAGAGCAGAATTTGTTTGAGGAATGAGGCTTTATATTCAAAGTGAGAATCTATTACGTTGTTACTTGTAATTTCAATTTATTCTCTAATATATTTGGTTGTTGCTTCCAAATGTTGGTAGAGAAAATAAGCAGTGTTTAGAGTTGGCATTTTGTTTTGAAGTTTATAAGGATTTGGAGTTTTTTCCTGGTTAATAGCAAGTCCAACTAAAATAATTGGATCATTCTCGGTTCAACATTTATTTTCTACATTATTTTTTTTTATTTTGAAATAATTGTATATCAAAATTAAATATCATAAATATTATGTATTAAAGAGCCTATGTGAAAATATTAATAAAAAATAAAAGGAGCTCACATAACCGTGGATTTAGATTACTTCTTGCATTAGTTTATGTGGGACTTTCTTCATTGCAATAGAATAGTTAGGATGGAATTTTTACTTATAATATTGATCTTATTTTTATTTCAAGCATGGATATGGTGATATCGCTATTTTGGTTATTTTGGTACAGGAATTGGAGGCACGCATGGAATAAATAATAACGAGCAAATTCTTGATTTATTCAATCATTCCTCCATCAACTTGCAAGTAATAATCTCAATTGCTAGCATTTTATCTAATTTATATTTTATTGATGTTTCCAAATAAACGTTCATCTTGCAATGACATATGAAGAGTTTAACCTCCTTGTAAAAGCAAAAGATTCCACCTCTAAGTTCAATAGTTGCTTCTCTTGTCATTAGCATTTGCCTTTCTCTTTTTTAGTTCTTTTTATTTATCCCAAACTTCTTCATCTAATTAAGATTACAAAACAACTCTTACCAAATATCGAAAAGCTTTGTAGTACAATCTTCTGTAATATAAATAGATCTAGAATATAATATCTTGTAATATAAATAAATCTAGAATATGATATCTGATGAAAGATGTTGCCACTTGACTTATAATACTGCTATTATATGCTTCTTACTCTTGCAAACAAGATCCTATATTTGAACAAGATGAATGCGCACAAATTTACCAACGACTCTGCAAGTTTCCCCATTCTAATGCTTTTAGTTTGTTGCATTCATAAAATTATTTTACAGGAAACACACTTCAACTTATATTGTCTTTATCTAAACTCACTTAATTAATTGAGGAGAGCTACTTGCAGTGATAAGGTTAAGTGAAGAAGGACCATAGCCACCCGAATAAGATATCAAGCTCAAATATTTTATTGAAAAATATGAACTTGAAGTAATTTTGAGTAGCACATTAAATATTATGACCTATTGATTATCTAATTTTCAGCAGTAGATAAAAGAGGACTCATTATGCAACTCAAATTGTTTTTTCAATGATGATATATTAAGCTCAAATATTTTACTGAAAAATATAAAATTTTACTTTGAATAGTATATGGCATATGTGAATCTTTTTCTTTAATTTTTCTTACTTAATTACCTAATTTAGTCGATGGATAAAAAAGGACTCATCTGGCAATCCAATTCTTAGTATTCAACGATGTAATTTGAATTCTAGCACTTATTGGTGTATTAAATACATATTACTTGTAGGTGTACACGAAGAAACTGAAGATTTTGTGTATGACATGTATGTTGAAATAGAAAAAGTGAGGCTTCAATATTTTAAAAGAGCAATCAACTTTTGTAAATGCCTAACTTTTGTTCTTTCTTTTTTTTTCTCTTAGATTATATCTTTTAGTATTGTTGGGTGTGTATTTTTATCTTTTATTTTTATTTTTAAAATTAGTTTATTTTAAATAGTTGATAAAGGGGATAAGGGATTGGGCTAGCCATTTTAAAGACAAAATCGGTCCAATTTGGACCAAAATTGGGGCCCAGGATCCGATCCAGGTTTGTGGTATGAGAGACGCCTCAAAACTACATCGTTTTGATAAGTGAGGTGAGATTAAATCTCATCCATTCATATCACTTTGATCTAAGGGTTCTAATTCACTCTCCACTCTATGTATATAAGGCCTCAAGATCAGAAATTTGACCCCCCCATTTTTCCCTATTTTCTTTTCTTCTTCCTCTCTCCTCAATCTCTCATCACTCTCTCGTCTCTCTATCTCGCTGGCCGGAAATCGTCACCACCGGCGGATGTCGTCCAAAGACCATAAAATTTACACCATTCTTCTCCCCTCACTCTCCTCTTTTTGATTCCAAACCTCAAAACTTTCAACCCCCCCCCCCCAAATCCGTAGATCTAATTGGCCGAAACCTTAGCCGCCGACGGACCACTTTCAATCCACCCCAAATTCACACCATGACCTCCCCTCACTTCCCCCTTTCCAAATCCATGAACCAAATCCCTTGAATCCCTCCCAAACTCCACGAATAGACCAAAATCCGAAACCCTAGCCCACTTTATTTTGTAAATTCGTCGAGTTTTAGACCTCTCATTCATAAAATACTTACATAGGCATGTAGAGCTCCACATGATCTATCATCCTATGTTGGTTTCACCTAAAAACTCCGACAGAAGTTCGGCCGGATTCTGGCAACCACCGCCACTGCTGGCAACCACCACACCCCACTGCCCCTATTGTTTTAGCCTATTCCGACCCAAATACGTTCGCTTCTCTCTAGCACGATGTTGGAACTCATTGGATTCAAAGTGTGGTAGAAAGAAACGCTCGTTTCAAGGTTGATTTCCTCGTGTGGTAAAACCTTTATCCATTTCCCTCTTTTCTGATTTTTTGTTCTGTTTATTAAAACTAGGATCATATTTTAGTTTCTGTCTCGTTTAATCTCACGTAATTGGGTAGTATTCAATTTCAATTAGTTTCAGTTTTGCTTCAATATCGTTTATATCATTTATAGGTAATTTTAAGTGTTGATTTCGACTCATGTATATTAGTTTGAATTATGCATTTTGTTTCAAAGATTAAGTCTTTTGGTTAATGTGCACTCATTTAGTCTTGTTTGTATTAGTCGTGTTATACGTTTTGATTGGCATATCATGGGAAACATGATCAGTTCTGTTAGTTTACCTTGTTTTTATCTTTTCATTTTTAACTAGATGATATTTGCTAGATTCAAATCATGTTTTGGTTTGGTTTGGGACTGGCAGTTGGTAGTTTGGTTGTTTCATGTTGGTTCAGGACCACAATTTGATAGTTCGATTGATTAGCTTCTAGTTTTGTTTGTAATTTCTTTTGTTAACTGATTGATATAGGTTATATGAAGTTCAACTAGATTGTTTATTTGTGTTAATTGATCATCGACATCCGTGATCTTGATTCATTCTGAAGTATGGTAAATTAGTTTAGTTGAGTTATTCAAGTCATGAGTTCATTTGTTCTAATGCATTGATAATCTATAGGTTGAATGCTTGATGATAGTCTGTGTTGAAATGCTTAGCATATTATCACTTCAATAGTTATGAGTGTATTTTAGTAAGATTTGAGTAATATGAGTCATGTGTTTGGTTTGAACATAGAATCTAGTTTGAGAGATTGAGAGGAAAGAAAAGAAAGGGAGAGTACTTGAATATAGGGTCCGTGTTTGGTTTCTTTCACTATTGTGGACTGTTTTGGAGTATAATACTCCAAATTTTTGTCCACAGTTGGTAAGACAAACTGTTCATTGGACAGATTTCTGGTTTTGGACAGATTTTGGGTCAAAAATCTATCATTTTGGATAATTTTTGGCTAAAACAAAATCTGTCCCAAGAGTCCTTCTCTCCTCTCCTATAAAGGTAAGATCTTTCCATATCCTCTAGGACATAGTCTGAATATCCTTTACACTCTATCACACATTTTGACAAGTTTTTACACACATCTTTAGAGCTGTTTTAAAGACAAAAAAACTTAAGAGAAAAAATAGCAGCTGAACATAAAGAAAGTAAACTGAAATTGTGAGTGAATTTTTGAGTGCAAACTTTTAGAAAAATATAAGTCTTCTTTAGAGTTGGTTCTAGGTCTCTTCTCTAAGGTTTTCAGGTTGTTTTAACACTTATTTGTTGCTGGATTGTTGATGTTTTTGGCTGCTTTTGTTGTTGAATTTCAGCCCCTCTCCGTGCTGACATTTTCTTTCTGGTATCCAGGTAATTCTCTTAAAATGATACTGCAATTTTGAGTCAGGACTGAATGGAGACGAAGCAATTTGAAGTTTTCTTGTTTTCAGTTTATTCTAAGCTTTAAAAGAATTTTGTTCTCTTGTAAGGTTTTGTGTGTGAGTACATATGATAAATTTTGGATTTCTCTGAATATTCCAGCTGACAACATGCTTTAAACCTCTTTAGTTCATAGTTGCTTTGTTATTATGACTCATTGTCACCTTGGTTTCATGAGAAATTGCTAGTAAAGATAGAAATGTTAGTGATACATGTTCAGGTGCTTAAGTTGGTAGTTTTGAACTTTTTTTTGAGATAAAGTCCTCAGATACTCTGTCTTGACAAATGCATGACAATACGGCTTTATGATCGTATTTTGCTAAGTATGATTAGTTGTGGGAATTCATAAGCTAAAGTAACGTTCTCTCTTTTCTTTTGCTCATTTTCATGTATTTAATTTTCCTTTATCTTTTGTTTGCTTATGGTTACTTTATTCTTTCAGTTTCTTTTAATGTAGTAGTTAATAGCGTTTAATATTAATAGAGTGGGTCATAATACGAGATTCAAGAATCAGTTTTTAGTAATAATATTAATATATATATATATTATTAAATAATTTATTTTGCTGGTCATGCCTCAAAAACAATAAGCAGCTAGCCCATTTCTTAAATAGTTGGGGCCTTTTTATATTTTTCTTAAACATGCCCAGTACCCCATTTCCATGAAACTCAAGTTGGCTCATTTTCTCAAATAAACAAAACTGGCCCATGTTTAAATAAAAGTTGGTCAGTCTTTTTGCATTTTAACTTAGCCATCAATTTTTAATAATCTGTTTTTCTTTTAAATAACTTAATCATACTTAATTATTTTTAAACGCTAGGAAACTAGTAGGTGTGCTTTGACAATTTAATATTATTCAAATAAATTTATTTATTTATTTTTGTAATAAATCAAAGTGGACATAAGAGAAGCATAAAAATCAAATAAATCACAGTTCATCCAAGATTAATTTAAGCTAAGTTTAAGTCAATAAAGAGACCGTGCTAGAACCATGAAATTCGGGGAATGCCTCACACCTTCTCCCCAGTCAACAGAATTTCTTACCGGACTTTGTTTTTTTCGCAGACCAACATGAAAAGAGTCAAATCTTCCTTTGAATGGGGATTCAAATAAAAAAGGTGACTTGGAACGCTCAAAAATCAATTTCAAGTGGCGACTCTGTAAATAAAATAGTCCCTATTCAAGTCTGTCACTTTAATTGGTAAAACTCTTTAACTCACAATCCATATAATAATAAATATCTTCTTTTGGGGGTAAAAAGGGATGTGACAGCTCTGGCGATTCTACTGTGGAATCAAGAATTCGAGCTTGTACATTGACTTTATTTGTCTTCATTATTTTTTTGTATATAACTGTGATCTATTTGGGCCTAATGTGCTACTTGCCTACTCTTTACCGCTTTGATATTGTTGAACTGTATTATAAATTGTCTTCTTGCGCACCCCCTCTGAGTCTACTGAATACAACCTCAGGAATCGCGGATAAGCGCCCCATTCTTTGTTGAGATAAAGCCGGTGGGCCTGGGTTCCTAGTGAAGGATTATTAGTCACCCATATTTAAGAAGGGGGAGAAGTCCAGTAGTTAAGCCGGAAAAGTATTGCTCTCGGTATGCTACCCCTTCCCAACTCGAGTTGTTCGCTCGTTTTATGGCTAGTCTAGATACACTTCATCCCCTAGGATTTTAAAAAACCTAGAAGAACAAGCCACATGCCTGGTAATCCCTAGTAGGATCGTTTTGTTATTTCATATCACGACTCAAAATCCACTAAGGGTCGTGATGGTGCCGGACACTGCTGTCAGGCAAGCCAACCATACATACTTAATTAAATTCTCGTTTTAATAAGTTTGGAAACTATAATTTTTCCTTCAATTTTACTAGTAAAAGATAATCCTTTCAAATCAAAGAAAAAAATATTTAGAAGTTAATACAAAATACCCCATAATCATCCCAGGACCTAGTGTCACACGTACATGAGCATTTTGTCACGACCCAAACCCCGCTTCGATCGTGATGGCGCCTCTCGTGAAGACAAGGCCAGCCAACAAACTCATATCGCCTTTTCAAAAATAGTTAAACATTAATAAATAGTTTAAATATGATTTAATGATATAATTAACGGAAGCACAACCCAACACAGCCCTAACCGGGGTGTCACAAGTCACGAGCATCTACTAGGGTATAAATACAACTAAAAGCCTGGAGTGTACAAATACAGACTAATGAAATGAGGAGAGAGAAAAGCAATGCTGCAAACGCCGACAACTACCTTGCTAAACCCTGATGACTCTGCCTTCGATCAGCCAAAACATACCTGAATCTCCACACAAGGTGTAAGGAGTAATGTGAGTACTCCGACTCAGTGAGTAATAATAATAAATAAAGACTGAAGGCAAGAAATCACGCAAAAACACAAGGTATTCCATACTGAAGCAGTAAAATCACTTTAAACAGTAAAGCAGTGAGAAATCAAGTGAAAATCCCTTTTTTCCAACAAGTAAAGCAAGTAGTTTACAAGTGAGTAACAAAAATGATAGAAATGTAAACGGCCCCTCGGGAAAAACATGTACAACAAACCGCCCCTCGGGCATAATATCAACAGAACCAGCCCCTCAGGCTCAATATCAGAACAGTGCCAGCCCCTCGGGCTCAATCAGAACAGTAACAGCCCTTCGGGCTCAATATTAGAATAGTAACAGCCCCTCGAGCTCAATATCAGATCAGTAACAGCCCCTCGGGCTACCTCACAATCACTTATATCAGCCCCTCGGGCATAGTATCAATCACTCAGAACAATGGGTACTTGCGCTCACTGTGGGTGTGCAGACTCCGGAGGGGCCCCTTACTGCCCAAGCGCTATATCAAACCACATCGTGGCATCATCACTCAGCATATCCTCACATCACTCAAGCGACAACGTGGCATATAAAGTATCTTAGGCCCTTGGCCTCATATCACTCGGCCTCACATCACTCAAGCCACTGCGTGGCATATAAAGTATCTCAGGCCCTCGGCCTCATATCACTCGGCCTCACATCACTCAAGCCACCGCGTGGCATATAAAGTATCTCAAGCCCTCGGCCTCATATCACTCGGCATATCCTCACATATGTCCCTCGGCCTCACTTAGTCCGGAAATCATCATAAGCCCCTCGGGCATTTGTAAAACAGTAGTTCTCAGCCCAAAATACCATTTAGAAATATCATTTGAGTTTTCAAATCTGCATAAAAGTGGTTGAGTTTGTAAAACAATAATTATAAACAGGACTGAATTTAAATATAAGTCAAAACAATGAGGAAATAGTGATAAAAATTCCCGAACAATTCAAATAATTGACACGAAGCCCAAGTATGACAATCAGCCCAAATCATGATGATAACAAATAAGTTTCAATCAAATATGCGTAAAAGCATCAATCGGGATGGACCAAGTCACAATCCCCAGTAGTAAAAGACCCCGCGCTCATCATCCAGCGCGTGTCTCACCTCAATATAGCATTATGATGTGCAAATACGGGGTTTCAAACCCTGAGGACATCATTTACAATCATTACTCACCTCGAACCGGCTAATCCTCTAGGTCGTGATGCCTTTGTGTCTCAAATAGACCTCTAAATGCGTCGAATCTAGCCACAATAATTCGATTCAGTTAATAAAAATTATAGGAATTAATTCCATATGAAATTCTACATTTAACATTAAAAATCCGAAATTGCACTCAAAATTCGCCCGTGGGGCCCACATCTTGGAATATGACAAAAGTCACGGAATATGAACCCCCATCCAACCACGAGTCCAACCAAATTTTTTTTACCAAAATCCGACATCGAATTGGCTTTCAAATCTTTAAAATTCATCTTTATGGAATTTTAGAAAATTCTTCCATTTCTCTTCAAATATTAATAATCTAACGCCAAAAATGAAGATTTATTAATGAAATATAATCAAAAGGGATTCAAGAACACTTACCCCAAGAATTCCCGTGATTTCTCGCTCAAAATTGCCCAAAACCCGAGCTTGGCAGTCAAAAAAATGACCAAAAACCGGACTGCTGGACTTAAAATTGTCCAGGATTTCGGGGGTACTCTTCATATGTTTTTACTGTTCACGCATACTGTTCACATGTATTGTACATGGGTACTGTTCACGCAGGTGCGGTCACTATTCACACATGCGAAAAATGCAGAAACTGCCCAGAAAATTGCAGCAGCTTTTCTTTTCACTAAAAAGGCTCTAACTCCATCATACGAACTCGGAATTCGATGATTCTTGTTCCTATGAGTCACAAATAATAATACAAACATAGCCCTTCAGTCGAAACTCAATTCGGAGCTCATTTGCTCAGTTCGATACCCATTTCGCTCGTTAAACAATTAACTCATGTTTCGTGTCCAAAACCCAATCACGACTTGATGAAATTAGACCAAACTTTCCAGATCAGTCCTATAATTCATTATCAAAATTCCGGAAGTCTCGAAATCAAATTTCGATCTCTAAAACTAAAAATAGACCTTTGGATCATTACATGTTTATGCTCAAAACGACAAAATCTTCCAAAAACTCTTCCAAAACATATCCGAGCCTCATGGGACCCCGACCAAACATACCAACACACCCCATAACATAATTCAAACTTGTTCCAACCTTCGGAACGCTCAAAACAACATCAAAACATCAAATCACCCTCGGATTCAATCCTAAGAATTCCAAAACTTCCGAAATCCGAATTCGATCAAAAAGTCGACCAAACGACATCCAAATGACCTGAAATTTTGCACACACATCACAAATGACATAACGAAGCTACAACAACTCTCAGACAATTCTGACCCTCGGATCAAAATCTCACCTATCAACCGGAATTCGCCAAAATATTAACTTTGCCAATTCAAGCCAAATCCTTCCACGGACTTCTAAAATGCATTCCGATCGCGCTCCTAAGTCATAAATCACCCAACGAAGCTATCCAAATCATAAAATTTCCGATCCGAGCTCATATACAAATAAGCCAACTCTTAGTCAAACCTTTCAAATTCAAAGCTTTCGACTGAGACTGTTCCTTCTAATTCATTCTGATTTTTTCCTGAAAACCAAAACCAAAGATCTACATCAGTCATAATACGTTACACGAGGCAAGTCATGCCCGGGAACTGGCGATCAAAGTGCAAAAGTTCAAGATGACCGGTCGGGTTGTTGCATCCTCCCCCACTTAAACACACGGTCATCCTCAAACGTACCCAGAGCTGTTCTAAAAGCCCACCAATCGCTGAATAACCTTACCTGCATATAGCCGGGGGTGATCCCACGTCACCCTATCTCATATAGGTCCAATAACACCGTTTAACTAAAATTACACAATCCAATCTAGCCCATAAACCATAGAACCACATTTTCACTTCTGAAACCATCAATACGATCAAAACCTCACACTTATACTTTGAATAGACCCGAACTAGCTGTAGTAACCCATGCTTGCTACCTCGGGAGCAATCCCATGATATACCATATAACTCTAACGCTCACAGCATTAACTTCTATTCACAGCAGCTGCCCATAACAACCAAATACCGATAGAAAACCTCTTATCAGCTAAAGTCTCATTCCAACACTTTCATATACTACCAACGATAAATGAAACACGCAATAAACCATAACCATTTCTCAGATCAACCATTCATGAAGCCATTTCTCCTTTGGCAATTACCATAGCAATTTTTTTTTGAACCGAACCTCGATGTTTACCCATCAAACATGCTGAAATCGAATCTGTTTATTTTCATTAATGATCCCAACGATCTCCTCTGACCCAACACACTACCCTGGTGACATGTCACACCAATAGAGGCCTAAGCCACATCTAGCATAATGCTCAAAATAACATCAATTCACCCTCGGATTCAAGCCTAAGAATTCCAAAATTTCCGAAATCTGAATTCGATCAAAAAGTCGACCAAACGACGTCCAAATGACCTAAAATTTTGCACACACATCACAAATGACATAACGAAGCTACATCAACTCTCGGAATTCCATTCTGACCCTCGGATCAAAATCTCACCTATCAATCGAAATTCGCCAAAATATTAACTTTGATTTCAAGCCAAATTCTTCCACAGACTTCCAAAATGCATTCCAATCGTGCTCCTAAGTCATAAATCACCCAACGAAGCTATCCAAATCGTAAATTTTTTTATCCGAGCTCATATACAAATAAGTCAACTCTTAGTCAAACCTTTCAAATTCAAAGCTTTCAACTAAGACTGTTCCTTCAAATTCATTTTGATTTTTTCCTGAAAACCAAAACCAACGATCTACATCAGTCATAATACGTTACACAGGGCAAGTCATGCCCGGGAACTGGCGATCAAAGTGCAAAAGTTCAAAACGACCGGTCAGGTCATTACATCCTCTCCCACTTAAACACACGTTCGTCTTCGAACGTACCCAGAGCTGTTCTAAAATCCCACCAATCGCTGAATAACCTTACCATGCATATAGCCGGGGGTGATCCCACGTCACCCTATCTCATATAGGTCCGATAACACCGTTTAACTAAAATTACACAATCCAATCTAGCCCATAAACCATATAACCACATTTTCACTTCTGAAACCATCAATACGATCAAAACCCCACACCTATACTTTAAATAGACCCGAACTAGCTGTAGTAACCCAGGCCTGCAACCTCGGGAGCAATCCCATGATATACCATATAACTCTAACGCTCACAGCAATAACTTCTATTCACAGCAGCTGTCCATAACAACCAAATACCGATAGAAAACCTCTTATCAGCTAAAGTCTCATTCCAACACTTTCATATACTGCCAACGATAAATGAAACACGCAATAAACCATAACCATTTCTCATATCAACCATTCATGAAGCCATTTCTCCTCTAGCAATTACCATAGCAAATTTTTTTTGAACTGAACCTCAATATTTACCCATCAAACATGCTGAAATCGAATCCGTTTATTTTCATTAATGATCCCAACGATCTCCTCTGACCCAACACACTACCCTGGTGACATGTCACACCAATAGAGTCCTAAGCCACATCTAGCATAATACGTGCACCAATAAGCAACGGTCCGAACATACTCAAATCATGAAAATGACTCAAATGAAAGAGTTGTACCTCAAGCTCACCAGTACCACCACAACACAGGGCTGAGAACCCGTCTCACATCATAGAATAGGACACACGAATCTAACCCGCAAGGTCATATCTCCACATAGCTTCGCTACAATGCGGGATCCTATCCAAACACTGCTCCACATGGGACACCTCAAGTCACTATGCTCGAAATTAACAACCATGCACAATTTGACGTCTGGAACCAAAGCAAATCATTACACCAATGGGTGAAACAAGTAACATATACCACGCAAACCCGATAGGACGTAATTGATACACCATTCACCGAGCAACACCCGATTACTGTTCCCGCTCGACTTACACTATCAACCCCATTAGAACTACACCATATGTGCCCATAACCAATAAATCATAATGTCTCGCAACACAGAAAGGCAACTCATAGATCTCCCCAGATCACTAATAAGCTCAATAATGGTCGAATCAACCTATCCCTCAACAATACAATTCGGGGCCAACCAAGCCGACTCGAGCTAGAACATGCATCCACATTGGCCTGCCAACGAACTCCTTACCAAGGAAGCCTAAAGTTTCTCCTTCAACTACCATAACTCCTGTCGGAGCCATACGATACGGTGCCCGACATCACATAAATACCGAAATCCACAACCTCGCCCGACGACATGCCCGACCACAAGAAACGCTTCCGGAAAGTCCCTCAACACCGGAACTAAATCAATGGTAGAAACCTCTACACTGACATCCATCATGAAGGCCCAATTAAGAAAAGCAATTCTTCCCAGCCGTCTGCTGGGTCTATGAAATATAAACCACTCCACTAGAACATAACCCGACGCACATCGCCACTCAACCTTTGGCATTTCCAACCTAGCCCATGAAGCAATAGTCCAGAATAACCCAACACTGAGACGAATAGTCTAAATCCCCAACATCACATCCAAAATATATACCAAACAAAGAAAGATCCACTCAAGCCTCCAAATCTTGGTAGTCACTAAACAGTGCTAATACACACGATCTACAATTACAACATAGCCTGAATATGAGAACTTCCATCTCCATGTCCATACGGTACATGAATCACTATATCCTATCCTAGTTTCGCCGTCCGAATATATGCCACACCTCTAATACCCAATCATTCCACTATAGATACTCTAAAATTTCCCTGTGCCACCAAGCAAACCCGAATATCACCAGTCGATCTAAAAAGAAGGTGCCGCAATACTACCGAAGTGCTATCAACTTAATAACATTGCCCTTTTACTAAAACATAGACTCTCGTCAAATCATTTCCAATTAGCAGTACCATTTCCTTAATCATCTGAGGCTACCCGCTGCTTAAGAGTTTTATAAACTTCCTTTTAGAACTGAACTGTAACTCATCTAGCCAAGAACTTCCATTGATCCTATCTAGAAGAAAAATCATTACATATCCCATGCTTCTCACACTCGGAGAAATTGCAAATCTCCAACCACGGTAGAAATCAATAAGAACTATCCCAATTCCATTTGTACAAATTCAACTGTCAGGACTGAATCCTTTTAACTAGACCAAGCTAAGCAAACCATCAAAACCCAAGAGTATTGTTGCAAAATAGTTGTAGGAACTCATTACCTCGAACACACATAAGGAATTAATCATATCCTTACCATACTGATTTGGTCTACTATCAAGATACCTCATCTACCTAAATTCCTTCTTATTCATCTTCAACTTGATATTCCTTCTTGCTGTAGCACCACAATTTCCTCAACCTAGGCTTATCACATGAAACCCAAGCATAAAGCTACACCGTTTAAGGCTCCTAAGCCGCTGAATACTCTTTAAGTGTTCCCCAAAGCCATTACCTTCACCTTCCCGATACTGATATATAGAATCCCATAATTAATATAGAAAATACCACAAGTCTTGCCATCTTCCACTGAAAACTCAGTTTCTATCCATAAGTACAACTTAGAAGCCTCCAATTATTGCATGTAGAGTTTTGAACACAATAGGACCATTCTCTAGAGTCATCCACACTACTCAAACCGTAGTTAGATTGATTAAACGAACCGAACAACCTGTGCTTCATTAGCACTCCGACACTGCAGAATGTGACCTCATTCCAATATAACCAAGCAACTTCCCGCTCTATGCACCGAGCATTTGTTACCAACCACAACTCAAGTCATTCCCCGATTCTCGTACACCCATAAAGCATAACATAGCCTTTATTGAAATTTCCTTTACTCGAGCCCCAACTGATTTACAAATACGCCTCGAACTGGAACCATTAGAGCACATAACCGTGCAATCAACTATTCAATAGCAGACTCCCCCACTTGGCTCGAAGCCATAGATCAACACACGCTCAATAACTCATAACGATTACACTCTATTGATGCCATGATACCATAATGAGATTAAACTCAAATCTTTTATAAGCTTGTGAAAACACAGATCATCTAGAATTTTAACTCTTCTACAAATCTTGCATTCCACTCTCGCAATGGTTACACCCACTCACTAAGCGACCCAATTTAAGTTGCAACACATATCCTTCACTCGCAAATCTAATAGACACATAAGGATCGTACAACCTTAGAACACTTCGCGTGAGATAACCCACCTTCTTCGCCTTAAACTAACACTTATCTATACCTTCCACTGTCATAACCATTACGCAGTCACTTAGTCTTCCTGAGTCTGAAATCATACCGCAACATGAAATTTACTTCACTCCCAACTAGAACACATAAAAAGACTCTTTGTACACCCATAACTCGGGGCTATACCCTAAATCAAGATGGATACATCTCGCAGTACTAACATACGCATCACATAGTTATCCAGCTGTCACTCCGACTAATAGGGACACTACCGAGCATATAAGTTCAAAAATACTTGCTCACACAATCAGCACCTCGGTGCTCAAGCCATAGGCAAATATTCAGCCTCAAGTCCTCCAGACTGGCCCAACATCAAACTCACAAAGATAACATCTCGCCCCTCGATCGGGGAATCACAAGCCATCAAGGAACATCTGATACTGAGCACTCATGTGCGCATACAACGCGTGGAAGGAATTCAAAGAGTTACATTTCAAGCTGAATCAAAGGACGCACGATAAGAATTCAAGAATGTGAAGTTTTCCTAAAGGTTCTGCAGCCTCTCAAGGATAAATACAGACATCTCCGTACCGATCCGCGAGACTCTACTAAACCTGCTCATGACTCGTGAGACCTATGTAACCTAGGCTTTAATACCAACTTGTCACGACCTAAACCTCACTCTGGTCGTGATGACGCCTCTCGTGAAGACAAGGATAGCCAACAAACCCATATCGCCTTTTCAAAAATAGTTAAACATTAATAAATAGTTTAAATGTGATTTAATGATATAATTAATGGAAGCACAACCCAACACAGCCCTAACCAGGGTATCACAAGTCACGAGCATCTACTAGGGTATAAATACAACTGAAATCCTGGAGTGTACAAGTACAGACTAATGAATGAGGAGAGAAAAAAACAGTGCTACGAACGCCGACAGCTACCTTGCTAAACCCTGATGACTCTGCCTCCGATCAGCCAAAACATACTTGAATCTGCACACAAGGTGCATGGAGTAATGTGAGTACTCTGACTCAGTGAGTAATAATAATAAATAAAGACTGAAGGCAAGAAATCACGCAAAAACACAAGGTATTCCATACTGAAGCAGTAAAATCACTTTAAACAGTAAAGCAGTGAGAAATCAAGTGAAAATCCCTTTTTCCAACAAGTAAAGCAAGTAGTTTACAAGTGAGTAACAAAAATGATAGAAATGTAAACGGTCCCTCGGGCAAAACATGTACAACAAACCGCCCCTCAGGCATAATATCAACAGAACCAGCCCTTCAGGCTCAATATCCGAATAGTGCCAGCCCCTCGGGCTCAATATCAGAAGAGTAACAGCCCCTTGGGCTCAATATCAGAATAGTAACAGCCCCTCGGGCTCAATATCAGATCAGTAACAGCCCCTCGGGCTACCTCACAATCACTCATATCAGCCCCTCGGGCATAGTATCAATCACTCAGAACAATGGGTACTCGCGCTCACTGTGGGTGTGCAGACTCCGGAGGGGCCCCTTATTGCCCAAGCGCTATATCAAGCCACCTCGTGGCATCATCACTCAGCATATCCTCACATCACTCAAGCCACTACATGGCATATAAAGTATCTCAGGCCCTCGGCCTCATATCACTCGGCCTCACATCACTCAAGCCACCGCATGGCATATAAAGTATCTCAGGCCCTTGGCATCATATCACTCGGCCTCACATCACTCAAGCCACTGCGTGGCATATAAAGTATCTCAGGCCCTCAGCCTCATATCACTCGGCATATCCTCACATATGGCCCTCGGCCTCACTAAGTTTGGAAATCATCATAAGCCCCTCGGGCATTTGTAAAACAGTAGTTCTCAGCCCAAAATACCATTTAGAAATATCATTTGAGTTTTCAAATCTGCATAAAAGCGGATGAGTTTGTAAAACAATAATTATAAATAGGACTGAGTTTAAATATAAGTCAAAACAGTGAGAAAATAGTGATAAAAATTCCTGAAGGATTCAAATAATTGGCACGAAGCCCAAGTATGGCAATCAGCCCAAATCATGATGATAACAAATAAGTTTCAATCAAATATGTGTAAAATCATCAATCAGGATGGACCAAGTCACAATCCCCGGTAGTAAAAGACCTCGCGCTCATCATCCAGCACGTGTCTCACCTCAATATAGCTCTACGATATGCAAATTCGGGGTTTCAAACCCTCAAGACATCATTTACAATCATTACTCACCTTGAACCGGCTAATCCTCTAGCTCGCGATGCCTTTGTCTCTCAAATCGACCTCTGAATGCCTCGAACCTGGACACAATAATTCGATTCTGTTAATAAAAATTATAGGAATTAATTCCATATGAAATTCTACATTTTCCATTAAAAATCCGAAATTGCACTCAAAATTCGCCCGTGGGGCCCACATCTCGGAATATGACAAAGTCACGGAATATGAACCCCCATCCAACCACGAGTCCAACCAAAAAATTTTTACCAAAATCCGACATCGGATTTGGCTTTCAAATCTTAGAAATTCATCTTTATGGAATTTTAGAAAATTCCTTCATTTATCTTAAAATATCAATAATCTAACGCCAAAAATGAAGATTTATTCAAGAAATATAATAACAAGGGATTCAAGAACACTTACCCCAAGAATTCTCGTGATTTCTCGCTCAAAATTGCCCAAAACCCAAGCTTGGTAGTCAAAAAAATGATCAAAAACCGGACTGCTGGACTTAAAACTGTCCAGAATTTCGGGGGTACTGTTCATACATTTTTACTGTTCACGTGTAATGTTCATGTACTGTTCACGTGTACTGTACATGGGTATTGTTCACGCAGGTGCGGTCACTGTTCACACGTGCGAAAAATGCAGAAACTGCCCAGAAAATTGCAGCAGCTTTTCTTTTCACTAAAAAAGCTCTAACTCCATCATACGAACTCGAAATTCAATGATTCTTGTTCCTATGAGTCACAAATAATAATACGAACATAGCCCTTCAGTTGAAACTCAATTAGGAGCTCATTTGCTCAGTTTAATACCCATTTCACTCGTTAAACAATTAACTCATGTTTCGTGTCAAAAACCCATTCGCGACTTGATAAAATTAGACCAAACTTTCTAGATCAGTCCTATAATTTATTATCAAAATTATGGAAGTCTCAAAATCAAATTTCGATCTCTAGAACTAAAAATGGACTTTTGGATCATTACATGCTTATGCTCAAAATGACAAAATCTTCCAAAAACTCTTCCAAAACATATCTGAGCCTCATGGGACCCCGACCAAACATGCCAACACACCCCATAACATAATTCAAACTTGTTCCAACCTTCAGAATGCTCAAAATAACATCAATTCACCCTCGGATTCAAGCCTAAGAATTCCAAAATTTCCGAAATCTGAATTCGATCAAAAAGTCGACCAAACGACGTACAAATGACCTAAAATTTTGCACACACATCACAAATGACATAACGAAGCTACAGCAACTCTCGGAATTCCATTCTGACCCTCGGATCAAAATCTCACCTATCAATCGAAATTCGCCAAAATATTAACTTTGATTTCAAGCCAAATTCTTCCACAGACTTCCAAAATGCATTCCAATCGTGCTCCTAAGTCATAAATCACCCAACGAAGCTATCCAAATCGTAATTTTTTTTATCCGAGCTCATATACAAATAAGTCAACTCTTAGTCAAACCTTTCAAATTCAAAGCTTTCAACTAAGACTGTTCCTTCAAATTCATTTTGATTTTTTCCTGAAAACCAAAACCAACGATCTACATCAGTCATAATACGTTACACAGGGCAAGTCATGCCCGGGAACTGGCGATCAAAGTGCAAAAGTTCAAAACGACCGGTCAGGTCATTACATCCTCTCCCACTTAAACACACGTTCGTCTTCGAACGTACCCAGAGCTGTTCTAAAATCCCACCAATCGTTGAATAACCTTACCATGCATATAGCCGGGGGTGATCCCACGTCACCCTATCTCATATAGGTCCGATAACACCGTTTAACTAAAATTACACAATCCAATCTAGCCCATAAACCATATAACCATATTTTCACTTCTGAAACCATCAATACGATCAAAACCCCACACCTATACTTTAAATAGACCCGAACTAGCTGTAGTAACCCAGGCCTGCAACCTCGGGAGCAATCCCATGATATACCATATAACTCTAACGCTCACAGCAATAACTTCTATTCACAGCAGCTGTCCATAACAACCAAATACCGATAGAAAACCTCTTATCAGCTAAAGTCTCATTCCAACACTTTCATATACTGCCAACGATAAATGAAACACGCAATAAACCATAACCATTTCTCATATCAACCATTCATGAAGCCATTTCTCCTCTGGCAATTACCATAGCAAATTTTTTTTGAACTGAACCTCAATATTTACCCATCAAACATGCTGAAATCGAATCCGTTTATTTTCATTAATGATCCCAACGATCTCCTCTGACCCAACACACTACCCTGGTGACATGTCACACCAATAGAGTCCTAAGCCACATCTAGCATAATACGTGCACCAATAAGCAACGGTCCGAACATACTCAAATCATGAAAATGACTCAAATGAAAGAGTTGTACCTCAAGCTCACCAGTACCACCACAACACAGGGCTGAGAACCCGTCTCACATCATAGAATAGGACACACGAATCTAACCCGCAAGGTCATATCTCCACATAGCTTCGCTACAATGCGGGATCCTATCCAAACACTGCTCCACATGGGACACCTCAAGTCACTATGCTCGAAATTAACAACCATGCACAATTTGACGTCTGGAACCAAAGAAAATCATTACACCAATGGGTGAAACAAGTAACATATACCACGCAAACCCGATAGGACGTAATTGATACACCATTCACCGAGCAACACCCGATTACTGTTCCCGCTCGACTTACACTATCAACCCCATTAGAACTACACCATATGTGCCCATAACCAATAAATCATAATATCTCGCAACACAGAAAGGCAACTCATAGATCTCCCCAGATCACTAATAAGCTCAATAATGGTCGAATCAACCTATCCCTCAACAATACAATTCGGGGCCAACCAAGCCGACTCGAGCTAGAACATGCATCCACATTGGCCTGCCAACGAACTCCTTACCAAGGAAGCCTAAAGTTTCTCCTTCAACTACCATAACTCCTGTCGGAGCCATACGATACGGTGCCCGACATCACATAAATACCGAAATCCACAACCTCGCCCGACGACATGCCCGACCATAAGAAACGCTTCCGGAAAGTCCCTCAACACCGGAACTAAATCAATGGTAGAAACCTCTACACTGACATCCATCATGAAGGCCCAATTAAGAAAAGCAATTCTTCCCAGCCGTCTGCTGGGTCTATGAAATATAAACCACTCCACTAGAACATAACCCGACGCACATCGCCACTCAACCTTTGGCATTTCCAACCTAGCCCATGAAGCAATAGTCCAGAATAACCCAACACTGAGACGAATAGTCTAAATCCCCAACATCACATCCAAAATATATACCAAACAAAGAAAGATCCACTCAAGCCTCCAAATTTTGGTAGTCACTAAACAGTGCTAATACACACGATCTACAATTACAACATAGCCTGAATATGAGAACTTCCATCTCCATGTCCATACGGTACATGAATCACTATATCCTATCCTAGTTTCGCCGTCCGAATATATGCCACACCTCTAATACCCAATCATTCCACTATAGATACTCTAAAATTTCCCTGTGCCACCAAGCAAACCCGAATATCACCAGTCGATCTAAAAAGAAGGTGCCGCAATACTACCGAAGTGCTATCAACTTAATAACATTGCCCTTTTACTAAAACATAGACTCTCGTCAAATCATTTCCAATTAGCAGTACCATTTCCTTAATCATCTGAGGCTACCCGCTGCTTAAGAGTTTTATAAACTTCCTTTTAGAACTGAACTGTAACTCATCTAGCCAAGAACTTCCATTGATCCTATCTAGAAGAAAAATCATTACATATCCCATGCTTCTCACACTCGGAGAAATTGCAAATCTCCAACCACGGTAGAAATCAATAAGAACTATCCCAATTCCATTTGTACAAATTCAACTGTCAGGACTGAATCCTTTTAACTAGACCAAGCTAAGCAAACCATCAAAACCCAAGAGTATTGTTGCAAAATAGTTGTAGGAACTCATTACCTCGAACACACATAAGGAATTAATCATATCCTTACCATACTGATTTGGTCTACTATCAAGATACCTCATCTACCTAAATTCCTTCTTATTCATCTTCAACTTGATATTCCTTCTTGCTGTAGCACCACAATTTCCTCAACCTAGGCTTATCACATGAAACCCAAGCATAAAGCTACACCGTTTAAGGCTCCTAAGCCGCTGAATACTCTTTAAGTGTTCCCCAAAGCCATTACCTTCACCTTCCCGATACTGATATATAGAATCCCATAATTAATATAGAAAATACCACAAGTCTTGCCATCTTCCACTGAAAACTCAGTTTCTATCCATAAGTACAACTTAGAAGCCTCCAATTATTGCATGTAGAGTTTTGAACACAATAGGACCATTCTCTAGAGTCATCCACACTACTCAAACCGTAGTTAGATTGATTAAACGAACCGAACAACCTGTGCTTCATTAGCACTCCGACACTGCAGAATGTGACCTCATTCCAATATAACCAAGCAACTTCCCGCTCTATGCACCGAGCATTTGTTACCAACCACAACTCAAGTCATTCCCCGATTCTCGTACACCCATAAAGCATAACATAGCCTTTATTGAAATTTCCTTTACTCGAGCCCCAACTGATTTACAAATACGCCTCGAACTGGAACCATTAGAGCACATAACCGTGCAATCAACTATTCAATAGCAGACTCCCCCACTTGGCTCGAAGCCATAGATCAACACACGCTCAATAACTCATAACGATTACACTCTATTGATGCCATGATACCATAATGAGATTAAACTCAAATCTTTTATAAGCTTGTGAAAACACAGATCATCTAGAATTTTAACTCTTCTACAAATCTTGCATTCCACTCTCGCAATGGTTACACCCACTCACTAAGCGACCCAATTTAAGTTGCAACACATATCCTTCACTCGCAAATCTAATAGACACATAAGGATCGTACAACCTTAGAACACTTCGCGTGAGATAACCCACCTTCTTCGCCTTAAACTAACACTTATCTATACCTTCCACTGTCATAACCATTACGCAGTCACTTAGTCTTCCTGAGTCTGAAATCATACCGCAACATGAAATTTACTTCACTCCCAACTAGAACACATAAAAAGACTCTTTGTACACCCATAACTCGGGGCTATACCCTAAATCAAGATGGATACATCTCGCAGTACTAACATACGCATCACATAGTTATCCAGCTGTCACTCCGACTAATAGGGACACTACCGAGCATATAAGTTCAAAAATACTTGCTCACACAATCAGCACCTCGGTGCTCAAGCCATAGGCAAATATTCAGCCTCAAGTCCTCCAGACTGGCCCAACATCAAACTCACAAAGATAACATCTCGCCCCTCGATCGGGGAATCACAAGCCATCAAGGAACATCTGATACTGAGCACTCATGTGCGCATACAACGCGTGGAAGGAATTCAAAGAGTTACATTTCAAGCTGAATCAAAGGACGCACGATAAGAATTCAAGAATGTGAAGTTTTCCTAAAGGTTCTGCAGCCTCTCAAGGATAAATACAGACATCTCCGTACCGATCCGCGAGACTCTACTAAACCTGCTCATGACTCGTGAGACCTATGTAACCTAGGCTTTAATACCAACTTGTCACGACCTAAACCTCACTCTGGTCGTGATGACGCCTCTCGTGAAGACAAGGATAGCCAACAAACCCATATCGCCTTTTCAAAAATAGTTAAACATTAATAAATAGTTTAAATGTGATTTAATGATATAATTAATGGAAGCACAACCCAACACAGCCCTAACCAGGGTATCACAAGTCACGAGCATCTACTAGGGTATAAATACAACTGAAATCCTGGAGTGTACAAGTACAGACTAATGAATGAGGAGAGAAAAAAACAGTGCTACGAACGCCGACAGCTACCTTGCTAAACCCTGATGACTCTGCCTCCGATCAGCCAAAACATACTTGAATCTGCACACAAGGTGCATGGAGTAATGTGAGTACTCTGACTCAGTGAGTAATAATAATAAATAAAGACTGAAGGCAAGAAATCACGCAAAAACACAAGGTATTCCATACTGAAGCAGTAAAATCACTTTAAACAGTAAAGCAGTGAGAAATCAAGTGAAAATCCCTTTTTCCAACAAGTAAAGCAAGTAGTTTACAAGTGAGTAACAAAAATGATAGAAATGTAAACGGTCCCTCGGGCAAAACATGTACAACAAACCGCCCCTCAGGCATAATATCAACAGAACCAGCCCTTCAGGCTCAATATCCGAATAGTGCCAGCCCCTCGGGCTCAATATCAGAAGAGTAACAGCCCCTTGGGCTCAATATCAGAATAGTAACAGCCCCTCGGGCTCAATATCAGATCAGTAACAGCCCTTCGGGCTACCTCACAATCACTCATATCAGCCCATCGGGCATAGTATCAATCACTCAGAACAATGGGTACTCGCGCTCACTGTGGGTGTGCAGACTCCGGAGGGGCCCCTTATTGCCCAAGCGCTATATCAAGCCACCTCGTGGCATCATCACTCAGCATATCCTCACATCACTCAAGCCACTACATGGCATATAAAGTATCTCAGGCCCTCGGCCTCATATCACTCGGCCTCACATCACTCAAGCCACCGCATGGCATATAAAGTATCTCAGGCCCTTGGCATCATATCACTCGGCCTCACATCACTCAAGCCACTGCGTGGCATATAAAGTATCTCAGGCCCTCAGCCTCATATCACTCGGCATATCCTCACATATGGCCCTCGGCCTCACTAAGTTTGGAAATCATCATAAGCCCCTCGGGCATTTGTAAAACAGTAGTTCTCAGCCCAAAATACCATTTAGAAATATCATTTGAGTTTTCAAATCTGCATAAAAGCGGATGAGTTTGTAAAACAATAATTATAAATAGGACTGAGTTTAAATATAAGTCAAAACAGTGAGAAAATAGTGATAAAAATTCCTGAAGGATTCAAATAATTGGCACGAAGCCCAAGTATGGCAATCAGCCCAAATCATGATGATAACAAATAAGTTTCAATCAAATATGTGTAAAATCATCAATCAGGATGGACCAAGTCACAATCCCCGGTAGTAAAAGACCTCGCGCTCATCATCCAGCACGTGTCTCACCTCAATATAGCTCTACGATATGCAAATTCGGGGTTTCAAACCCTCAAGACATCATTTACAATCATTACTCACCTTGAACCGGCTAATCCTCTAGCTCGCGATGCCTTTGTCTCTCAAATCGACCTCTGAATGCCTCGAACCTGGACACAATAATTCGATTCTGTTAATAAAAATTATAGGAATTAATTCCATATGAAATTCTACATTTTCCATTAAAAATCCGAAATTGCACTCAAAATTCGCCCGTGGGGCCCACATCTCGGAATATGACAAAAGTCACGGAATATGAACCCCCATCCAACCACGAGTCCAACCAAAAAATTTTTACCAAAATCCGACATCGGATTTGGCTTTCAAATCTTAGAAATTCATCTTTATGGAATTTTAGAAAATTCCTTCATTTATCTTAAAATATCAATAATCTAACGCCAAAAATGAAGATTTATTCAAGAAATATAATAACAAGGGATTCAAGAACACTTACCCCAAGAATTCTCGTGATTTCTCGCTCAAAATTGCCCAAAACCCAAGCTTGGTAGTCAAAAAAATGATCAAAAACCGGACTGCTGGACTTAAAACTGTCCAGAATTTCGGGGGTACTGTTCATACATTTTTACTGTTCACGTGTAATGTTCATGTACTGTTCACGTGTACTGTACATGGGTATTGTTCACGCAGGTGCGGTCACTGTTCACACGTGCGAAAAATGCAGAAACTGCCCAGAAAATTGCAGCAGCTTTTCTTTTCACTAAAAAAGCTCTAACTCCATCATACGAACTCGAAATTCAATGATTCTTGTTCCTATGAGTCACAAATAATAATACGAACATAGCCCTTCAGTTGAAACTCAATTAGGAGCTCATTTGCTCAGTTTAATACCCATTTCACTCGTTAAACAATTAACTCATGTTTCGTGTCAAAAACCCATTCGCGACTTGATAAAATTAGACCAAACTTTCTAGATCAGTCCTATAATTTATTATCAAAATTATGGAAGTCTCAAAATCAAATTTCGATCTCTAGAACTAAAAATGGACTTTTGGATCATTACATGCTTATGCTCAAAATGACAAAATCTTCCAAAAACTCTTCCAAAACATATCTGAGCCTCATGGGACCCCGACCAAACATGCCAACACACCCCATAACATAATTCAAACTTGTTCCAACCTTCAGAATGCTCAAAATAACATCAATTCACCCTCGGATTCAAGCCTAAGAATTCCAAAATTTCCGAAATCTGAATTCGATCAAAAAGTCGACCAAACGACGTACAAATGACCTAAAATTTTGCACACACATCACAAATGACATAACGAAGCTACAGCAACTCTCGGAATTCCATTCTGACCCTCGGATCAAAATCTCACCTATCAATCGAAATTCGCCAAAATATTAACTTTGATTTCAAGCCAAATTCTTCCACAGACTTCCAAAATGCATTCCAATCGTGCTCCTAAGTCATAAATCACCCAACGAAGCTATCCAAATCGTAATTTTTTTTATCCGAGCTCATATACAAATAAGTCAACTCTTAGTCAAACCTTTCAAATTCAAAGCTTTCAACTAAGACTGTTCCTTCAAATTCATTTTGATTTTTTCCTGAAAACCAAAACCAATGATCTACATAAGTCATAATACGTTACACAGGGCAAGTCATGCCCGGGAACTGGCGATCAAAGTGCAAAAGTTCAAAACGACCGGTCAGGTCATTACATCCTCTCCCACTTAAACACACGTTCGTCTTCGAACGTACCCAGAGCTGTTCTAAAATCCCACCAATCGTTGAATAACCTTACCATGCATATAGCCGGGGGTGATCCCACGTCACCCTATCTCATATAGGTCCGATAACACCGTTTAACTAAAATTACACAATCCAATCTAGCCCATAAACCATATAACCATATTTTCACTTCTGAAACCATCAATACGATCAAAACCCCACACCTATACTTTAAATAGACCCGAACTAGCTGTAGTAACCCAGGCCTGCAACCTCGGGAGCAATCCCATGATATACCATATAACTCTAACGCTCACAGCAATAACTTCTATTCACAGCAGCTGTCCATAACAACCAAATACCGATAGAAAACCTCTTATCAGCTAAAGTCTCATTCCAACACTTTCATATACTGCCAACGATAAATGAAACACGCAATAAACCATAACCATTTCTCATATCAACCATTCATGAAGCCATTTCTCCTCTGGCAATTACCATAGCAAATTTTTTTTGAACTGAACCTCAATATTTACCCATCAAACATGCTGAAATCGAATCCGTTTATTTTCATTAATGATCCCAACGATCTCCTCTGACCCAACACACTACCCTGGTGACATGTCACACCAATAGAGTCCTAAGCCACATCTAGCATAATACGTGCACCAATAAGCAACGGTCCGAACATACTCAAATCATGAAAATGACTCAAATGAAAGAGTTGTACCTCAAGCTCACCAGTACCACCACAACACAGGGCTGAGAACCCGTCTCACATCATAGAATAGGACACACGAATCTAACCCGCAAGGTCATATCTCCACATAGCTTCGCTACAATGCGGGATCCTATCCAAACACTGCTCCACATGGGACACCTCAAGTCACTATGCTCGAAATTAACAACCATGCACAATTTGACGTCTGGAACCAAAGAAAATCATTACACCAATGGGTGAAACAAGTAACATATACCACGCAAACCCGATAGGACGTAATTGATACACCATTCACCGAGCAACACCCGATTACTGTTCCCGCTCGACTTACACTATCAACCCCATTAGAACTACACCATATGTGCCCATAACCAATAAATCATAATATCTCGCAACACAGAAAGGCAACTCATAGATCTCCCCAGATCACTAATAAGCTCAATAATGGTCGAATCAACCTATCCCTCAACAATACAATTCGGGGCCAACCAAGCCGACTCGAGCTAGAACATGCATCCACATTGGCCTGCCAACGAACTCCTTACCAAGGAAGCCTAAAGTTTCTCCTTCAACTACCATAACTCCTGTCGGAGCCATACGATACGGTGCCCGACATCACATAAATACCGAAATCCACAACCTCGCCCGACGACATGCCCGACCATAAGAAACGCTTCCGGAAAGTCCCTCAACACCGGAACTAAATCAATGGTAGAAACCTCTACACTGACATCCATCATGAAGGCCCAATTAAGAAAAGCAATTCTTCCCAGCCGTCTGCTGGGTCTATGAAATATAAACCACTCCACTAGAACATAACCCGACGCACATCGCCACTCAACCTTTGGCATTTCCAACCTAGCCCATGAAGCAATAGTCCAGAATAACCCAACACTGAGACGAATAGTCTAAATCCCCAACATCACATCCAAAATATATACCAAACAAAGAAAGATCCACTCAAGCCTCCAAATCTTGGTAGTCACTAAACAGTGCTAATACACACGATCTACAATTACAACATAGCCTGAATATGAGAACTTCCATCTCCATGTCCATACGGTACATGAATCACTATATCCTATCCTAGTTTCGCCGTCCGAATATATGCCACACCTCTAATACCCAATCATTCCACTATAGATACTCTAAAATTTCCCTGTGCCACCAAGCAAACCCGAATATCACCAGTCGATCTAAAAAGAAGGTGCCGCAATACTACCGAAGTGCTATCAACTTAATAACATTGCCCTTTTACTAAAACATAGACTCTCGTCAAATCATTTCCAATTAGCAGTACCATTTCCTTAATCATCTGAGGCTACCCGCTGCTTAAGAGTTTTATAAACTTCCTTTTAGAACTGAACTGTAACTCATCTAGCCAAGAACTTCCATTGATCCTATCTAGAAGAAAAATCATTACATATCCCATGCTTCTCACACTCGGAGAAATTGCAAATCTCCAACCACGGTAGAAATCAATAAGAACTATCCCAATTCCATTTGTACAAATTCAACTGTCAGGACTGAATCCTTTTAACTAGACCAAGCTAAGCAAACCATCAAAACCCAAGAGTATTGTTGCAAAATAGTTGTAGGAACTCATTACCTCGAACACACATAAGGAATTAATCATATCCTTACCATACTGATTTGGTCTACTATCAAGATACCTCATCTACCTAAATTCCTTCTTATTCATCTTCAACTTGATATTCCTTCTTGCTGTAGCACCACAATTTCCTCAACCTAGGCTTATCACATGAAACCCAAGCATAAAGCTACACCGTTTAAGGCTCCTAAGCCGCTGAATACTCTTTAAGTGTTCCCCAAAGCCATTACCTTCACCTTCCCGATACTGATATATAGAATCCCATAATTAATATAGAAAATACCACAAGTCTTGCCATCTTCCACTGAAAACTCAGTTTCTATCCATAAGTACAACTTAGAAGCCTCCAATTATTGCATGTAGAGTTTTGAACACAATAGGACCATTCTCTAGAGTCATCCACACTACTCAAACCGTAGTTAGATTGATTAAACGAACCGAACAACCTGTGCTTCATTAGCACTCCGACACTGCAGAATGTGACCTCATTCCAATATAACCAAGCAACTTCCCGCTCTATGCACCGAGCATTTGTTACCAACCACAACTCAAGTCATTCCCCGATTCTCGTACACCCATAAAGCATAACATAGCCTTTATTGAAATTTCCTTTACTCGAGCCCCAACTGATTTACAAATACGCCTCGAACTGGAACCATTAGAGCACATAACCGTGCAATCAACTATTCAATAGCAGACTCCCCCACTTGGCTCGAAGCCATAGATCAACACACGCTCAATAACTCATAACGATTACACTCTATTGATGCCATGATACCATAATGAGATTAAACTCAAATCTTTTATAAGCTTGTGAAAACACAGATCATCTAGAATTTTAACTCTTCTACAAATCTTGCATTCCACTCTCGCAATGGTTACACCCACTCACTAAGCGACCCAATTTAAGTTGCAACACATATCCTTCACTCGCAAATCTAATAGACACATAAGGATCGTACAACCTTAGAACACTTCGCGTGAGATAACCCACCTTCTTCGCCTTAAACTAACACTTATCTATACCTTCCACTGTCATAACCATTACGCAGTCACTTAGTCTTCCTGAGTCTGAAATCATACCGCAACATGAAATTTACTTCACTCCCAACTAGAACACATAAAAAGACTCTTTGTACACCCATAACTCGGGGCTATACCCTAAATCAAGATGGATACATCTCGCAGTACTAACATACGCATCACATAGTTATCCAGCTGTCACTCCGACTAATAGGGACACTACCGAGCATATAAGTTCAAAAATACTTGCTCACACAATCAGCACCTCGGTGCTCAAGCCATAGGCAAATATTCAGCCTCAAGTCCTCCAGACTGGCCCAACATCAAACTTACAAAGATAACATCTCGCCCCTCGATCGGGGAATCACAAGCCATCAAGGAACATCTGATACTGAGCACTCATGTGCGCATACAACGCGTGGAAGGAATTCAAAGAGTTACATTTCAAGCTGAATCAAAGGACGCACGATAAGAATTCAAGAATGTGAAGTTTTCCTAAAGGTTCTGCAGCCTCTCAAGGATAAATACAGACATCTCCGTACCGATCCGCGAGACTCTACTAAACCTGCTCATGACTCGTGAGACCTATGTAACCTAGGCTTTAATACCAACTTGTCACGACCTAAACCTCACTCTGGTCGTGATGACGCCTCTCGTGAAGACAAGGACAGCCAACAAACCCATATCGCCTTTTCAAAAATAGTTAAACATTAATAAATAGTTTAAATGTGATTTAATGATATAATTAATGGAAGCACAACCCAACACAGCCCTAACCAGGGTATCACAAGTCACGAGCATCTACTAGGGTATAAATACAACTGAAATCCTGGAGTGTACAAGTACAGACTAATGAATGAGGAGAGAAAAAAATAGTGCTACGAACGCCGACAGCTACCTTGCTAAACCCTGATGACTCTGCCTCCGATCAGCCAAAACATACTTGAATCTGCACACAAGGTGCATGGAGTAATGTGAGTACTCCGACTCAGTGAGTAATAATAATAAATAAAGACTGAAGGCAAGAAATCACGCAAAAACACAAGGTATTCCATACTGAAGCAGTAAAATCACTTTAAACAGTAAAGCAGTGAGAAATCAAGTGAAAATCCCTTTTTCCAACAAGTAAAGCAAGTAGTTTACAAGTGAGTAACAAAAATGATAGAAATGTAAACGGTCCCTCGGGCAAAACATGTACAACAAACCGCCCCTCAGGCATAATATCAACAGAACCAGCCCTTCAGGCTCAATATCCGAATAGTGCCAGCCCCTCGGGCTCAATATCAGAAGAGTAACAGCCCCTTGGGCTCAATATCAGAATAGTAACAGCCCCTCGGGCTCAATATCAGATCAGTAACAGCCCCTCGGGCTACCTCACAATCACTCATATCAGCCCCTCGGGCATAGTATCAATCACTCAGAACAATGGGTACTCGCGCTCACTGTGGGTGTGCAGACTCCGGAGGGGCCCCTTATTGCCCAAGCGCTATATCAAGCCACCTCGTGGCATCATCACTCAGCATATCCTCACATCACTCAAGCCACTACATGGCATATAAAGTATCTCAGGCCCTCGGCCTCATATCACTCGGCCTCACATCACTCAAGCCACCGCATGGCATATAAAGTATCTCAGGCCCTTGGCATCATATCACTCGGCCTCACATCACTCAAGCCACTGCGTGGCATATAAAGTATCTCAGGCCCTCAGCCTCATATCACTCGGCATATCCTCACATATGGCCCTCGGCCTCACTAAGTTTGGAAATCATCATAAGCCCCTCGGGCATTTGTAAAACAGTAGTTCTCAGCCCAAAATACCATTTAGAAATATCATTTGAGTTTTCAAATCTGCATAAAAGCGGATGAGTTTGTAAAACAATAATTATAAATAGGACTGAGTTTAAATATAAGTCAAAACAGTGAGAAAATAGTGATAAAAATTCCTGAAGGATTCAAATAATTGGCACGAAGCCCAAGTATGGCAATCAGCCCAAATCATGATGATAACAAATAAGTTTCAATCAAATATGTGTAAAATCATCAATCAGGATGGACCAAGTCACAATCCCCGGTAGTAAAAGACCTCGCGCTCATCATCCAGCACGTGTCTCACCTCAATATAGCTCTACGATATGCAAATTCGGGGTTTCAAACCCTCAAGACATCATTTACAATCATTACTCACCTTGAACCGGCTAATCCTCTAGCTCGCGATGCCTTTGTCTCTCAAATCGACCTCTGAATGCCTCGAACCTGGACACAATAATTCGATTCTGTTAATAAAAATTATAGGAATTAATTCCATATGAAATTCTACATTTTCCATTAAAAATCCGAAATTGCACTCAAAATTCGCCCGTGGGGCCCACATCTCGGAATATGACAAAAGTCACGGAATATGAACCCCCATCCAACCACGAGTCCAACCAAAAAATTTTTACCAAAATCCGACATCGGATTTGGCTTTCAAATCTTAGAAATTCATCTTTATGGAATTTTAGAAAATTCCTTCATTTATCTTAAAATATCAATAATCTAACGCCAAAAATGAAGATTTATTCAAGAAATATAATAACAAGGGATTCAAGAACACTTACCCCAAGAATTCTCGTGATTTCTCGCTCAAAATTGCCCAAAACCCAAGCTTGGTAGTCAAAAAAATGATCAAAAACCGGACTGCTGGACTTAAAACTGTCCAGAATTTCGGGGGTACTGTTCATACATTTTTACTGTTCACGTGTAATGTTCATGTACTGTTCACGTGTACTGTACATGGGTATTGTTCACGCAGGTGCGGTCACTGTTCACACGTGCGAAAAATGCAGAAACTGCCCAGAAAATTGCAGCAGCTTTTCTTTTCACTAAAAAAGCTCTAACTCCATCATACGAACTCGAAATTCAATGATTCTTGTTCCTATGAGTCACAAAAAATAATACGAACATAGCCCTTCAGTTGAAACTCAATTCGGAGCTCATTTGCTCAGTTTAATACCCATTTCACTCGTTAAACAATTAACTCATGTTTCGTGTCAAAAACCCATTCGCGACTTGATAAAATTAGACCAAACTTTCCAGATCAGTCCTATAATTTATTATCAAAATTATGGAAGTCTCAAAATCAAATTTCGATCTCTAGAACTAAAAATGGACTTTTGGATCATTACATGCTTATGCTCAAAATGACAAAATCTTCCAAAAACTCTTCCAAAACATATCTGAGCCTCATGGGACCCCGACCAAACATGCCAACATACCCCATAACATAATTCAAACTTGTTCCAACCTTCGGAACGCTCAAAACAACATCAAAACGTCAAATCACCCACGGATTCAAGCCTAAGAATTCCAAAACTTTAGAAATCCGAATTCGATCAAAAAGTCGACCAAACGACGTCCAAATGACCTGAAATTTTGCACACACATCACAAATGACATAACGAAACTACAGAAACTCTCGGAATTCCATTCCGACCCTCGGATCAAAATCTCACCTATCAACCGGAATTCGCCAAAATATTAACTTTGTCAATTCAAGCCAAATCCTTCCACGGACTTCCAAAATGCATTCCGATCGCGCTCCTAAGTCATAAATCACCCAACGAAGCTATCCAAATCATAAAATTTCCGATACAAGCTCATATACAAATAAGTCAACTCTTAGTCAAACCTTTCAAATTCAAAGCTTTCAACTGAGACTGTTCCTTCAAATTCATTCTGATTTTTTTTTTTGAAAACCAAAACCAACGATGTACATCAGTCATAATACGTTACACGGGGCAAGTCATGCCCGGGAACTGGCGATCAAAGTGCAAAAGTTCAAAACGACCGGTCGGGTCATTACACATTTACTAGGGAATGGAATAAAATACGATAACTGTCCAGAATACAATTGGACAGGAATGAAAAATACAGTACAATACTATGAAGAAGACTCTGCTGGCTGCGAATTGTCTCGCAAAATGCAGCTCAACTAAGTCCCCGCATCAACCACGTCTCTACTCCAGTAAGCCACTAGCCACACATGAACCTATGCAACAAAATGCACAGCAAGTGTAGTATGAGTACAAAAACAACGTGTGATGATCCAAAAGGTCATCACTTGTTTTTAAAATAAATTCTACATTCCGAGGCCTTAAAAATCTCTTTTAGCATCACCTCGATTTGTGTGCATAGTCCGGGCGCGTAGCCGGAAAGCCTATATGTGAAAATCTGTGAAAAATGATAAACTTTGACTATAAAACGAATTAATTTGACTTCAGTCAATGTTTTGGGTAAACGAACCCGGACCCCTAATTTGACGATCCCGGAGGGTCTGTAGAAAAAAATGGGACTTGGGCGTTTGCCCGGAATCAAATTCCGAGGTCCTAAGCTCGAGAAATGAATTTTTGAAAGAAATTATTTTCTAAAAAAATTATAAAGGTTTTTGAAAGTGAAATGTTATGTGAAACCTGTGGTATCGGGCCCGTATTATGGTTCCGGAGCCCGGTACAGATTCAATATAATTTTTGACGGTAAAGTTTGGTAAGAAACGGAATCCATTTGACGTGATTCGGACCTTAAATGCAAAATTTGGTGTTTAAAGAAGTTTTGAGAAATTTCATTGATCTTGAGGTTTAATTCGATGTTCATGATGTTATTTTGGTGATTTGATTACACGAATAAGTCCGTAAGATGTTTTTGAGGTAGTGTGCATGTTTGGTTTGGAGCTCCAAGGGCTCGGGTGAGTTTTGGATAGGCCACGGGATGCATTTTGGAATTAGAAATATTGTAGATTTTCAGTTGTGCATAGCAGGCCTGCAGGCTTTGCATTGCGAAGGAAGCCATGCCAGCTCCAGTCTCGCAAATGCAAGGCTCCTATCGCAAATGCGAAACTCCTCTGTTCAGCCTTGAGTCGCAAATGTGACCTTGTCTTCACTATTCCCATCTCGCAATTGCGAGACCCCCTTCGCATTTCCCAACCTAGCAGAATTGCGAACCCCTGTTCGCAATTCCCACATCTGAGACCTGCAACTTTTATACTTAGACGAATTTTAACCCATTTTCACATCTTTTCAAAATACAACCCATTGTAAGTTAATTTTAACTCATTTTCTTCAATCATTAATATTTTTTAACATGATTTCAACTCAAAATCAATGATTTTCATGGGGGAAATTGAGTGTTTTGGGTTAGAACCTAGGTTTTTCAAAAATTGGAGATTTGGACCTCGAATTGAGGTCCGATTTCAAAATAAATTATATATTTGGGTTTGTGGGGTAATGAGTAATCGAGTTTTGGTTCAAACCTCGAGTTTTGACCATGTGGGCTTGGGGGAATTTTTTTACTTTTTGGGTAAAACTTTGGAAAACTCATTTTCATGCATTGGGGTTGATTCATTTAGCGTTTATTGATGTAATTAAGTAACTATGACTAGATACGAGTGAATTGATGGTGGAATCAAGGGGTAAAGCTATAATTAAATCTTGAGTTGTGTTCGTGGCATCGAGGTAAGTGTTTGGTCTAACCTTAGATTGAGGGATTAGGAGTCGAGTCCTATTTGCTATGTGATAATTGTTGAGTACGATGTACAGGCACGGTGACGAGTATCTATACGTTGGTGTCTAGCATGACCGTGAATCTTTATACTGTGATTATCATGACTTCATTGTATCTTTCATGCCTTGGTGATGGTTTCTATTTGTTGTATAAAGTTTGTGGAAGGAATTGTGACCTATGAGCATTGAGGAGCGTTGGCTCAAGTTATATAACGAATTGTGAAGGTATAAGTGATAATTGAACCTCTAGAGCATTGGCTCGAGCTGTGAAGTGAATTGTGAAGTAAAAGTGAGAAAGAGAATAGATCATTATGTTACCACCCTTGCCGGGTTATTGTTGTTTTATTTGTTATCTCCCTTGCCGGGATGTTGATATTATTGATGTTGTCCCCTTGTCGGGACTAAATTGTTGAATTGTTGTTCCCTTGCCGGGATTCTTATTATAATTTCATTTATTTCCCTTGCCCTATTGTTTGTGATTGTTGTTTGGGTGAGGAAGAGAGTTAAAGCACGAAGGGTGATGTCGTGTATGATTGTAAGGAAAGAGTGTAAAGCACGAAGGGTGATGTCGTGCCACACGATGTGCCATTCCGTGCCGATTATATTAATTATATGGTGAGGAAAGAGAGTAAAAGCACGAAGGGTGATACTGTGCACATTTTTATTATATGATTGCTTTGGTGAGGATGAGAGTAAAAGCACGAAGGGTGATGTCGTGCATTTATTGATTTCTGATTCTTTGTTGATACCCGAGTTATATTGTTTCTTTCGTTTACTTGATGTCTTTCTATTTAGAATTGATATCTCCCCCGCAACATGCTCCCCTCCCATACTTGACTATTTATTTCTGTATTTCTTTTCCACTATATATATTGAATTGCACAGGTTATTTGGTAGTCTGGTCCTAGCCTCGTCATTACTTCGCCGAGGTTAGGCTAGGCACTTACCTGCACATGGGGTCGGTTGTGCTGATACTACACTCTGCACTATGTGCAGATCACGGAGCAGCTCTTGGACCGTAGTTTGGAGGCTACCTTCAATCCACGCGGAGATCCAAGGTAGACCTGTAGGCATCCGCAGGCCCTGGCATCTCCCTCTATCCCTTATTCCCTGTTTCATTTTCCTTACTTCAGAAACAATGTACTGTTATTTCTTCAGACTTTGTATGTAGCAATCTTAAACCGTCTGTGACATTGTGACACCAGGTTTTGGGTGATTAAGGCTTAATTAGTTGTAATAAATGCAGATTTCAGATATTTCATTATTTTCTTTCGCTTAAATTTAAACTTCTGTTATTTATGCATTATCGCTTTATGTTTGTTAAAGAGAAATAAAATTGGTAAAAAGGTAATTGTTTGATAATTGGCTTGCCTAGCTCCCATTAGTAGGTGCCATCATGACTCCCGAGGGTGGGCAATCCGAGCTCTAGGTTACATGGGTCTCACAGTTCACAGACAAGCTTAGTAGAGTCTGAGCGATTGGTAAGGAGACGTTTGTATTTATCCCCCAAAGGCTACAGAGTTAGGAAAAACTTCACATTTATTCTTTCCTATCATGCGGTTTGGTTTCTCAATGCTAATTGAATTTCTACTCTGTTCTTTCACAGATGGCGAGAGCACGCGCTTCCTCATCCACTGACCAGCAGCCTGAGCCCCTAGCAGCAGCTCCCACGGGGGGTAGAGGGCGAGGCCGAGGTCATGCTAGAGGCCGAGGTAGGGGCAGAGCTCAGCCCCGAGCACCAGCACCAGCAGTGGAGCCTCAAGTTGATTTTGATGATGAGGTTCCAGCCCCAGCAGTTCCGGTGGGCCTAGCTCAGGTCCTAGAGGGGTTTATTGCTACCCTAGTACTTTAGGATGCTCTAGCCAATCTAGTGTGCCTTATGGAGAGTGTCACTCGGGTAGGCTTACTTCCTGTAGCACTAGCCGTATCTCAAGCTGGAGGAGGAGCCCAGACTCCTGCTACTCACACTCTAGAGCAGGTAGCTCCCCAGTTTCAGACTCCAGTAGTTCAGTCAGTTGGAGCAGTTTAACCGGGTGTGGTAGCTCAAACTAGTGATGGAGAAGCTATGTTTGCTGATACCTTGTGGAGGTTGGATAGGTTCACCAAGCTCTTCACTACTACTTTCAGCGGTGCATCTTCTGAAGATCCCCATGATTATCTAGACAACTGTCACGAGGTTCTCAGGAACATGGGGATAGTTGAGACCAATGGGGTCGATTTTGCTACTTTTCACTTGTCTGGATTCGCCAAGACTTGGTGTAGGAATTACTATTTGGTTAGACCATCCGGATCGCCAGCTTTGACTTGGGAGCAGTTTACTCAGCTATTTCTGGAGAAGTTTCTCCCCATCACTCAGAGAGAGGCCTATAGGAGGCAGTTTGAGTGTCTCCAGCAGGGTTCTATGACTGTTATCCAGTATGAGACCAGATTCATCGACTTGTCTCGTCATGCTCTTATCATACTTCCCACCGAGAGAGAGGGTGAAGAGGTTCATTGATGGACTTATTCAACTGATTCGTCTTCAGATGGCTAGGGAGACTAGGAGTGAGATATATTTCCAGGAGGCAACCAATGTGGCCAGGAGAGTGGAGATGGTTTTGTCACAGGGAAGTGGTCATGGGTCGGACAAGAGGCCCCGTCATTCAAGCAGATTCAATGGGACCTTGTCTTGAGGTAGGGATTCATATGGTAGAGGCCATCCTCCTAGGCCTTTTCAGTCAGCACTTTAGGTTTCTCATGGTGCTTCAGGTGGCCGTGTTCCTCAGATGCAGTATTCTGATCAACAGTCCTACAGTGCATCACCAACTCCTATCAGTGCACCGCCGCTTTAGAGTTTTCGAGGTGATCACTCAGTTCATCAAGGCCAGCTGTCTCAACAACCGAGGGCTTGTTACACTTGTGGTGATATGGGTTACATTACTAGGTTTTGCCCTCGAGCATCGAGTAGCTCTCAGCATCAGGATTCCCGTGCCATGGTTCAAGCACCAGGTGTTCCACATCCCGCCCAGCCAGCTAGAGGTGGGGGTAGAGGTGCTAGAGGTGGAGGTAGAGGTATTAGAGGTAGAGCTCAGGCCGCTAGAGGTGGAGGCCAGCCAGTAGCAGGCCGTCCTAGATATGTAGTTTAGGGTGGTGGGGCCCAGCCCCAATGTTATGCTCTTCCAGCCAGGCCCGAGGTTGAGGCTTCTGATACAGTTATCACAGGTACGGTTCTGGTTTGTGATAGAGATGCTTTAGTGTTATTTGATTCATGGTCTACATACTTGTATGTGTCATCTTATTTTGCACCATATCTGGTCATGCCTTGTGATTCTTTGAGTTCTTTTGTTTATGTGTCTACATCGGTGGGTGATTCTATTATGGTAGATCGAGTCCATCATTCATGTATAGTTGTGATTGGAGGTCTTGAGACTCGTGTAGATTTGCTTCTTTTAGACATGATGGATTTTGATGTCATATTGGGGATGGACTGGTTATCACCTTACCACCCTATCTTGGACTGTCATTCCAAGACTGTGACCTTAGCCTTACCGGGTTTACCTCATTTAGAGTGGAGAGGGACTCCTAGTCATTCTACCCGCAGTGTTATCTCGTATGTGAAGGCTCGGCGTATGGTCGAGAAAGGGTGTTTGGCCTATTTGGCCTATGTTCGTGATTTTAGTGCCAAGGTTCCTTCTATTGATTCTATGCCCGTTGTTCATGAGTTTCCTAAGGTTTTCCCTTGAGACCTGCCGGGTTTGCCACCCGACAGGGATATTGACTTTTGCATTGATTTGGCTCCGGGCACTCAGCCCATTTCTATCCCATCGTATTGTATGGACCCACCTGAGTTGAAAGAGTTGAAGGAGCAGTTGCAAGACATGCTTGAGAAGGGTTTCATTAGACCCAGTGTTTCGCCTTGGGGTGCGCCGGTGTTGTTTGTTAAGAAGAAGGATGGATCGATGAGGATGTGTATTGATTACCGGTAGTTGAACAAGGTTACAATAAAGAATAAGTATCCATTGCCGAGGATTGATGATTTGATTGATTAGCTTCAGGGTGCTAAGGTATTTTCAAAGATTGACTTGAGATCTAGCTACCATCAGTTAAGGATTAGGGCATCTAATGTCCCTAAAACAGCTTTTCGCACTCGGTACGGGCATTATGAGT
This sequence comes from Nicotiana sylvestris, assembly GCF_000393655.2. Taxonomy (NCBI): domain Eukaryota; kingdom Viridiplantae; phylum Streptophyta; class Magnoliopsida; order Solanales; family Solanaceae; genus Nicotiana; species Nicotiana sylvestris. The sequence continues at coordinate 105,749,957 of NC_091059.1, read as the reverse complement.
TCTTGGTGATGTCATTCGGGTTGACAAATACCCCAGCTGTTTTTATGGATTTGATGAGCCGAGTGTTCAGGCCTGATTTGGATTCATTCGTGATAGTCTTCATTGATGATATTTTGATCTATTCCCGCAGCCAGGAGGAGTACGAGCAACATCTTAGGATGGTTCTTCAGACCTTGAGGGATAGTTAGTTATATGCTAAGTTCTCGAAGTGTGAGTTCTGGTTCAGCTCAGTTGCATTTCTGGGTCATGTTGTATCAGCAGAGGGTATTGAGGTTGATCCGAAGAAGATTGAGGCGGTCAAGAACTGGCCTAGACCAGCATCAGCTTCAGAGATTTGGAGTTTCTTGGGATTGGCAGGCTACTATCGTTGGTTCATGGAGGAGTTTTCATCTATCGCAACCCCGATGACCAGATTGACCCAGAAGGGTGCCCAGTTCAGATGGTCGGATGAGTGTGAGGAGAGCTTTCAGAAGCTCAAGACAGCTTTAACTACGGCACCGGTGTTGGTTTTGCCCACATGTTTAGGGCCTTATACATTTTATTGTGATGCATCTCGTGTTGGACTTGGTGCGGTGTTGATGCAGGATAGCAAGATCATTGCCTATGCTTTGCGGCAGTTGAAGATTCATGAGAAGAACTATTCGGTTCATGATTTGTAGTTGGAAGCCATTGTTCACGCGTTGAATATTTGGAGGCATTATCTGTATGGCGTGGCATGTGAGGTGTTCACGGATCATAAGAGACTTCAGTATTTGTTCAAGCAAAAGGAGTTGAATTTGAGGCAGAGGAGGTGGTTGGAGTTGTTGAAGGATTATGATATCACCATCTTATATCATCTAGGAAAGGCCAATGTGGTGGTCGATACTTTGAGTAAGAAGTCAACCAGTATGGGCAGTCTTGCTTATATTCCGGTCGGTGAGAGACCGCTTGCTTTGGATGTTCAGGCTTTGGCCAATCAGTTCGTGAGGTTGGATGTTTCTGAGCCCAGTCATGTGTTAGCTTGCACGGTCGCTCGTTTCTTCTTTAATGGAGCGCATCCATGATCGACAGTATGATGATCCCCATTTGTATGTCCTCAGAGACATGATGCAGCACAAAGGTGCCAAGAAGGTTACCTTAGGTGATGATGGAGTTTTGAGATTGCAGGGTCGAGTTTGTGTGCCTAATGTGGATGGACTCCGAGAATTGATTTTAGAGGAGGCCCATAGTTCTCGGTACTCTAATCACCCGGGTGCCACGAAGATGTATCAGGATTTGCAGCAGCATTATTGGTGGAGGAGGATGAAGAAGGATATCATTGCATATGTGGCTCGGTGTTTGAATTGTCAGCAGGTTAAGTACGAGCATCAGAGGCCCGGTGGTTTATTTCAGTAGATTGAGATTCCCGAGAGGAAGTGGGAGCATATCACTATGGACTTTGTTGTTGGACTCCCACGAACTCAGAGAAAGTTCGATGTAGTGTGGGTTATTGTTGATAGACTGACCAAGTCAGCGCATTTCACTCCTATGGCAGTCTCTTATTCTTCCGAGAGGTTAGCTGAGATCTATATCCGGGAGATTGTTCGCCTTCATGGTGTGCCCATGTCTATCATTTCAGACTGAGGTACACAGTTTACCTTACGTTTCTGGAGAGCAGTTCAACGAGAGTTGGGCACACGGGTTGAGTTGAGCACAACGTTTCATCCTTAGACGGACGGGCAGTCCGAGCAGACCATTCAGATTTTAGAGGATATGCTCCGAGCTTGTGTCATTGACTTTAGAGGCTCGTGGGATCAGTTTTTGCCTTTAGCAGAGTTTGCCTACAACAACAGCTACCAGTCGAGTATTCAGATGGCTCCTTATGAGGCTTTATATGGTAGGCGGTGTCGGTCTCCGGTTGGATGGTTTGAGCCGGTAGAGGCTCGATTGTTGGGTACGGATCTGGTTCAGGAGGCCTTGGACAAGGTCATGATTATTCAGGATAGGCTTCGTATAGCTCAGTCCAGGCAAAAGAGCTATGCTGACCTCAAGGTTCGTGATTTGGCATTCATGGTCGGTGAGCGGGTATTTCTTCGAGTGTCGCCTATGAAGGGTGTGATGAGGTTTGGGAAGAAGGGCAAGCTTAGCCCTAGGTTCATTGGCTCGTTTGAGATTCTTGATCGATTGAGGGAGGTGGCTTATAGACTTGCATTGCTACCGAGCTTATCAGTCGTGCATCTAGTGTTTTATGTGTCTATGCTTCGGAAGTATCACGACGATCCATCCCACGTGTTAGATTTCAGCACTGTCCAGTTGGACAAGGACTTGTCTTACGAGGAGGAGCCGGTAGCTATTCTAGATCGGCAGGTTCGTCAGTTGAGATCGAAGAGTTTTCCTTCTGTTCGTGTTCAGTGGAGAGGTCAGCCTGCTAAGGCATCGACCAGGGAGTCCGAGTCCGATATGCGGAGCCGTTATCCCCATCTTTTCCCCGACTCAGGTACTTTATTCTTCTGTCCGTTCGAGGACGAACGGTTGTTTTAGAGGTGGAGAATATGATTACTTATTTTTAAAATAAATTCTACGTTCCGAGGCCTTAAAGACCTATTTTAGCATCACCACGATTTGTGCGCGCAGTCCGGGCGCGTAGCCGGAAAGCCTATATGTTAAAATCTATGGAAAATGATAAATTTTGACTATAAAATGAATTAATTTGACTTCGATCAATATTTTGGGTAAACGAACCCGGACCCATGATTTGACGGTCCTGGAGGGTCCTTAGGAAAATATGGGACTTGGGCGTATGCCCGGAATCGAATTCTGAGGACCCAAGCCCGAGAAATAAATTTTTGAAAGAAATTGTTTTTTGAAAAAAATATAAAGGTTTTTGAAAGTGAAATGTTATGTGAAACCTGTGGTATCGGGCCCGTATTATGGTTTTGGAGCCCGGTACAGGTTCAATATGATTTATATGTGTTAATGATAAAGTTTGGTAAGAAACGGAATCCATTTGACGTGATTCGGACCTTAAATGCAAAATTTGGTGTTTAAAGAAGTTTTGAGAAATTTCATTGATCTTGAGGTTTAACTCGATGCTCATGATGTTATTTTGGTGATTTGATTACACGAATAAGTCCGTAGGATGTTTTTGAGGTAGTGTGCATGTTTGGTTTGGAGCCCCGAGGGCTCGGGTGAGTTTTGGATAGGCCACGGGATGCATTTTAGACTTAGAAAAATTGCAGATTTTTAGTTGTGCATAGCAGGCCTGCAAGCTTCGCATTTGCGAAGCCTGGCTCGCAAATGCGAGTGGCTGATCGCAATTGCGAAGGAAGCCAGGCCAGCTCCAGTCTCGCAAATGCGAGGCTCCTTTCGCAAATGCGAAACTCCCCTGTTCAGCCTTGAGTCGCAAATGCGACCCTGTCTTTACTATTCCCATCTCGCAATTGCGAGACCCCCTTCACATTTCCCAACCTAGCAGAGGTCGGAGTTCGCAATTCCCACATCTGAGACCTGCAACTTTTATACTTAGACGAGTTTTAACCCATTTTCACATCTTTTCAAAACACAAACTCCATAGGGCGATTTTTCAAGAACAGCTCTTCTTCCAAATTGATTGTAAGTTAATTTTAACTCATTTTTTTCAATCATTAACATCTTTTAACATGATTTCAACTTAAAATCAATGATTTTCATAGGGGAAATTGGATGTTTTGGTGTAGAACCTAGGTTTTTCAAAAATTGGGGATTTGGACCTCGAATTGAGGTTCGATTTCAAAACAAATTATTTATTTGGATTCGTGGGGGAAGGTAATCGGATTTTGGTTCAAACCTCGGGTTTTGACCATGTGGGCCCGGAGCGATTTTTGACTTTTTGGGTAAAACTTTGGAAAACTCATTTTCATGTATTGGGGTTGATTCATTTAGCGTTTATTGATGTAATTAAGTAACTGTGACTAGATACGAGCGAATTGATGGTGGAATCAAGGGCTAAAGCTATAATTGAATCTGAGTTGTGTTTGTGGCATCGAGGTAAGTTTTGGTCTAACCTTAGCTTGAGGGATTAGGAGTCGAGTCCTATTTGCTATGTGATAATTGTTGAGTACGATATACATGCACGGTGACGAGTATCTATACATTGGTGTCTAGCATGCCCGTGAGTCTTTATATTGTGATTATCAGGACTTCGTTATATCTTTCATGCCTTGGTGATGGTTTCTATTTGTTGTATAAAGTTTGTGGAAGGAATTGTGACCTATGAACATTGAGGAGCATTGGCTCAAGTTGTATAGAATTGTGAAGGTATAAGTGATAATTGAACCTCTAGAGCATTGGCTCGAGCTGTGAAGTGAATTGTGAAGTAAAAGTGAGAAAGAGAAGAGATCATTATGTTACCACCCTTGCCGGGGTATTGTTGCTTTATTTGTTATCTCCCTTGTCGGGATGTTGATATTATTTATGTTGTTACCTTGCCGGGATTCTTATTATAATTTCATTTATTTCCCTTGCCTTATTGTATGTGATTGTTGTTTGGGTGAGGAAGAGAGTTAAAGCACGAAGGGTGATGTCGTGCATTGTTTTTGTGAGGAAAGAGTGTAAAGCATGAAGGGTGATGTCGTGTATGATTGTAAGGAAAGAGTGTAAAGCACGAAGGGTGTTGCCGTGCCGCACAAAGTACCATTCCGTGCCGATTATATTAATTATATGGTGAGGAAAGAGAGTAAAAGCACGAAGGGTGATACCGTTCACATTTTTATTATATGATTGCTTTGGTGAGGACGAGAGTAAAAGCACAAAGGGTGATGTCGTGCATTTATTGATTTCTGATTCTTTGTTGATACCCGAGTTATATTGTTTCTTTCCTTTACTTGATGTCTTTCTATTTAGAATTGATATCTCCCCCGCAACACGCTCCCCTCCCATACTTGACTGTTTATTTCTGTATTTCTTTTCCGCTATATATATTGAATTGCACATGTTATTTGGTAGTCTGGTCCTAGCCTCGTCATTACTTCGCCGAGGTTAGGCTAGGCATTTACCTGCACATGGGGTCGGTTGTGCTGATACTACACTCTGCACTATGTGCAGATCACGGAGCAGCTCTTGGACCGTAGTTTGGAGGCTACCTTCAATCCACGCGGAGATCCAAGGTAGACCTGCAGGCATCCGCAGGCCCTGGCATCTCCCTCTATCCCTTATTCCCTGTTTCATTTTCCTTACTTCAGAAACAGTGTATTGTTATTTCTTCAAACTTTGTATGTAGCAATCTTAGACCGTCTGTGACACTGTGACATTAGGTTTTAGGTGATTAAGGCTTAAGTAGTTATAATAAATGCAGATTTTAGATATTTCATTATTTTCTTCCACTTAAATTTAAACTTCCGTTATTTATGCGTTATCACTTTATGTTTGTTAAAGAAAAATAAAATTGGTAAAAAGGTAATTGTTTGATAATTGGCTTGCCTAGCTCCCATTAGTAGGCGCCATCACGACTCCCGAGGGTGGGGAATTCGGGCCGTGACACAACGTGTACCTAGTAAGTATCCCGTCTAACCTCAAAGAAGTAGAGACGAGAGGTCGACTTCGACACTTACTAGTGGTCCAATAATAATATATTAATAATGCGAATAATCATTGATTTATTAAAAACGGCAATAAACTCAAGTAAATCAAGAAACAAGTAACATTCCTTTTTATATTTAGAAGTCTCCAAATTCATAATCCATTATTTATCAATTTATCTCAGACCAGGGAGGCAATATCAATTTGTAAATCTCAAACAAGCATTACAAGCATTCGCAAATCATGCCGAGGTCGTACGACCCAATCCAACAAATATTTAAACTGTGCACTGCCAGAGAGTCGAATGGCGCGAACCATAGATGTATCTATTACCCCGCCCACGAATCATACGTGCGACACGATCAAATATAAATAATAGAGTTACCCCCGCCCGTGAATCATACATGCGACGCAGGTACTCATACATACACACATTCAAACAGTCAATTAAGAACTCATCAAGAACATTTATCCAAGGAAAAGCCAATTCTCTTTTAATGATTTAAGAAAATGAGGTTTAACCCTTTTTAGAAATTCTTTTACTAATTCGATATGATTTAGGCAATTTTAGTTGTTCATAAGATTACAAATATTTCAGGTATAACATACTTTTGGGTCCTAGACTACCCGGAGTTAAACATAATAGTAGCTACGCACGGACTCTCGTCACCTCGTGCGTACGTAGCCCTCATAAATAGGAGCACATAACCAATTATTTTACCTATGGGGACAATTCCCTCTTACAAGAGTAGAAAGGAGACTTACCTCGTTTCGAAATCCAATGACCGACTTCCAAGCCCTTCCAACGACTCAAACCTATGCCCCAATGCTCTAAAACTAGCCAAATAACGGTCAAACTAATGAAAATACACCCTGATATCCATAACAATTTAATTTATATAAAATCCCAACTCCGCTCGAAAAGTTGACAAAATTGCCTTTGGGCCCACGTGCCCGGATTCCGAAACTTTTCGAAAATAAAGTTTACCCATAACCTCACAAACTCAAATATGTAATTTACTCTTAATTTCATACCCAAAATCGTGGTCAAAATCCAAGAATGCCAGTTTTCTAGGTTTTCCCTCAAACACCAAGTTTCTACCAATTTTCATGCTAAAAACCATATATAATAATGTATTTAACTCAAGATAGGTGGGGATAGCTTACCTTGCCGTTGATGATGAAAACTCCCACTTGAAGCTCTCCAAAAATCGTTCAAACAAGAGAAAATGGAAGGAAATGAACCAAATCTCTGTTTTTATAAAATCCTCTTCTGCCCAGCAACCTTCGCACCTGTGGTCACTTAATTCCGCTTCTGTGGGAACCTCCAGCTGCCCCAATCCACTTTTGCACCGCCCAGACCGCATCTGCAATCGCGCAAGTGCGGAAATTCCTTCGCACCTGCGGCCTCTGACCCCTTCACTTCTAACCGCTTCTACAGTTCCCTTCCTCACTTCTGCGGGGCCGCTTCTGCAGTAAAGCCTCCGCAGAAGCGGTTAAACCAGCAACTAGACCCCCTTCAGCTCCTTCTTTAAGTCCTAATCGATCTGTTAACCATCCGGAATCCACCCGAGGCCCCCGGCACCCCGTCCAATCACACCAACCTGTCCCAACACACATTAAGGACTTGCTCGAGGCCTCAAATTACATCAAACAACGCTAAAATCACGAATCACACCCCAAATCAAACTTGATGAACTTGAGAAATTCAAAGTTCAACATTTGATACCGAAACCTATCAAATCACATCCGATTGACCTTAAATTTTGCACACAAGTCGTATTTGACATTGCGGTCCTACTCCAACTTCAGGAATCAGAATCCAACCCCGATATCAAAAAGTCCACTTCCGATCAAACTCCTCAAAAGCTTTCAAATTTCTACCTTTAGCCAAATGACTCCAAAATGACCCATGGACCTCCGAATTCACTTCCGATCGCGCTCCCAATACCAGAATTACCATACGGATCTATTCCGAGACTCGAAATCCCAAACGGACATCGATAACACTAAAATGCACTTCAACCCACACTTATGAAATTCTTCAAAAAATGCTAACTTCCACTACAGGCGCTGAAACGCTCCCGGGTCGTCCAAAACCCAATCTGAACATACGCCAAAATCCGAAATCATCATACGGACCTGTTGGAACCTTCAAATCCTGATTCCAAGGACGTTTACTCAAAAGTCCAATCTTAGTCAGTTCTTCCAACTTAAAAGCTATTGAAATGGGAATTCTCTTTCCAATCAACTTAGAACTTTCCGGAATTCAATTTCGACCATGCGTACAAGTCCTCATACCTGTAGTGAAGCTGCTCATGGTCTTAAACTTCTGAACGACACACTAAAGCTTAAAACGACCGATCGGGTAGTTACATATCATGTGCATTTGACTTAGCAAAGCTCAGCACAGAGGTCGGGTCCGTATAAGACAGGTATCCTTTTTGAGACCATCATGTTCACTTATGTGCTACTTGTTGCATCATTTGGAAGGCTTGCTTGCATTTGTTGACCGGCTTTAGAAAATTAGTTGAGCGAAATAAAATAAAAAAATCATTCCCCCAGTTTTGTGCAGATAATTCATTTTTGCTAAATAAAAAAAGAAAAATAAAAATGGTCTAGTCTTGGTTCGAACTACGCTGGTCCGATTCTCACAATTCCAGTGGGGTACGTAGGAAACCTTCATCGGGTTCGGCCCCCATTTTTGCAAGAGTTTTCGAATCGGTGTGTACGTAATATTTTTCAATCTTTAATAATAATAATAAATCGATAGTTTTGCTGATTTTTGTCTTTTTCATTGTTTTTGTCTTTGTGTCCGATCATGTTTTTAATACAACCTCAAAACCTTCTTCGGAACTGCCAAATGGCTGTTTTCATAAATTTAGCTAATATTTTACCATTTTCGCCGATGTTGAACCATTTTTGCTGAAATAGCCTTAAAACCTTTCTCAGAAGTGCGGAAAGGCTATTTCCGTACAAAATGATTACTTTGCTCCTTTTTAACATCTTTCACCATTTTGTCTTTATTTCTGTCCGTTTTTGCCGGGACAACTTTTCAATCTCCCTCGGAAGTGTCGAAGGGCTATTTTCGTAAAAATAGTCATTTTGTTTTTGTCATGCCGTCCTTTGTTATCGACCATTTTTGCCAAGTCAACCTTACAGTTTTTTTTTAAAATTGGTGTTTTCGTAAAAAATAAGCTTTATTTATTTTTAACCCGCTTATCCATGTGTTCGATTGTTTTTACCGGGACTGCCTTAGTACTTTTCTTGGAGGTACTGAAAAGCCATTTTCATAAAAATAACCATCTTGTCCTCTTCGTCACTTTTTATCATTTTGTCCTTTGTCCGGCCATTTTTGTTTCCTCGGTGAGATACCTGAGTAATCCTGCTAAAGTCCAACCTTTCTCCCAAAAGAAGTTTGTCCGTTGTCTTATCCAAAATCTGCTTTATGTCATTTCTTTGAGTTTAGATTAGGACTTAACCTCATAATTTATTTATATAAGTAAGATATGTATTCAGTTAGTAGGAGACCTGACAAAAGGCCGAGAGATGAAGAGCACTCGCCATTTAAGATTGTCGAAAAAGTGCCCAGTTTATTGAAGCGATGGTGGAACAACATGGATATTGAGCCCAAGCGAGAACTCATCGAGGATTTGGTTTATTTCTGGGATCCGAAGAATAATGTGTTTTGTCTCAATGGGTTTGAAATGACTCCTACCTTGGAGGAATTCACTGAATATGCAGATCTGGGGCACAAGAGTCGAACAAAGAGACTTTTGGCTCCCAAGGATGTCACTGCTACCAAGTTCCTTGAGCAGATGTGGATCAGCCACACCGAGATAGCATATGTGGCGCAAGGGCAGGTCTGCCTAGATTTCTTATATGACAGGTACATACATGAAATGGGGTTCTCAGAATATGGGACGAAGCTGGTTAACAAACAGAACCAACACATGGTGAGCCCATGGACGCAAAACATTCATTATAGCTTTCTTGGGGTGCATGGTCTTCCTAAGAGAGGATCAGAAGATTAACATTTGGTTATATGGGATAGTCACAGCCATGATGAAAAGAAATGATTCCTCCATTCTTCCAATGGTGTTAGCGGATACCTTTCATGCCTTGACTAGGTGCTGGGAAGGAAAAGGTTTCTTTGAAGGTTGCAACTTCCTACTTTAGATGTGGTTCATGGATCATCTTTTCTGTTGTCCTTATCAGGTAGACCACCGTACTTGTTGGGGTAATCATGTTTGCCAGTATAATGCTAGATTGATGAGTGAGCTTGAGATTCGCAGATTTCTAGAAAGTGTCCAAGATTAGAGGGAACATCTTCACTCCTTAATAGATGATCAGATTACATGGAATTATCCTTGGTTCACCGTAGAATATGTAATCTATAAGTAATCTTGCCATCCATTTCTGATCTTGATGAGGCTTCAAGGTTATCAGCCATATACTCCCATAAGAGTTCTACGTCAGTTGGGTCACAAACAAATAGTGCCCCCAGTAGAGACCATGGAAAACTTTATTTGGGAAGCAACATCAAAGGATCCCCTTTATGAAGCTTATGCTCAACGTGTTTGGAATGGCACTAAGATACTCGAGCGTGGCACCATGGTGGCAAATCGAGAATGGGTGAGATGAATCCTTCTTATCTTGAGTGGTTCTATAATCAATATGCTCTCGCAGATAGACCAGGGACAATCGTGAAGAGCACTGCAAAGTGGGAGGTGGAGATTCAAAACAGAGTTGGGCTGGCTGCGGAAGAAATGAAAAGGGGTTATGAATCTGCCTTTGGAGCACAGCAAGAAGAGCTCGGCATCGTTAAAGTAGATAAGGATCTGATGTATGATGCTTTTGAGAAAGAGAAAGCTTAGCGGTCACGAGAGATGCAAGCACTCAAAGACCAAATTCGAATGAAGAACATAGTAGCTACCGCTCAGCAACAAGAAGATAGAGAAGCCCGGTTCAGGGTAGTCCGTGATCATGAGCGCATGAGTTATGCTCCACTAATCAAAGATTTAAGGGATCAGTTAGAAGGAGTTGAATTACGAAAGGAGTGCCAGATCAGTGAGTTTGAGATAGAAACACCACTACCAAAAGATGATCAATCGGTTGGAGGGGGAGTTACTAGAAATTCGGCGCCAAAAAGATATGGCCTTGGACCACGAGCGTGATGCACTGGATCTAGCTAAGACCCGTGGTCAGCAAAATCAAGAGTTGCATTTGGCTCAGGAATACATTAGGGGAAAGATCCTCGAGGTAGCCACATATACCTTAAGAGCATGCAGGAGTTTCCAGGGAATGATGTCTGAGCGGTTTGCAGAAGTATCATTGAACGTTGCTCGTCATATATCTGCCGACTTGGAGAGGATATACCGCAATGTTGGGGGTCAGCCGCAGGAACAAGTGCCTTAATTACAGTGATGCTGGTGGATTATACTACAGAGATCAAAGTCTTCTTTTAGTTATCAGTCATTTTTCATTATTCTTTTGTTGTTTTTGAGTCTGTAAGAGTCTTTTGGTGTTTTGAGTCTTGTTGTTTTGCTTTTTATCCTAAAAAGTCTATTTGAGTCAGGTCTGGTCTTGTTTATCTTTATGTAATTCTTGTTTTTGAGTCTTGTATCAAAAATAATATATTGAAAATCAATGAAAAAGATTTTGTTTAGAAAAATTGAAAAATGAACCAAAAAGAAGTTTGTTTTGTAAATAAAATGGTCATGTACATGAACTATGTAATTATCTGATTTATACGGCGACATAATACATAGACAGCCCATAAAAAGTTTGATCACATATTTGTTTTAATGACTCTAAAGTAAGGGATCAAAATAAGGCGAGTGAAAGGAAAAAACGAAAAAAAAAGAGAAGGAAATAACAGTGTCAATAAGCAACAAGCTGATAAGCCGGAATGAAACATGAAGCCTTCCAAAAGCATGTTAGAGATGGTGATATTTTAGGAGCATAGCATATCTACATGTGATTCCTATCTGTAAAATGCTTAACCTTAACACATTTTTTGCCTCTTATATAGTAAGCTTAAGGTGGTTGGTTTGTGGTGAAACTGGCAACACATCATTACTTCACAAGATCTAAAAGAGCGGTGGTAATGGATAATAGTGATGAAATTGAGTTGGTTAGTAACAATCTGCAGGGTCAGTCAGTTGAGCAAGAGTTGGAGGAAATAAGAAAATTGAGACAGCAACTGTCAGATGTATATCAAGCTTGGGTTTCCGGTCGACCTCCACCCTCCCTCAGAGGAACTTCCACCATACCCCAGGCTACTCAACCACCGCTCCATGCAACGAGTGATCACATTCTACCACCATGGTATGTGCAAAACTATAGCCTCCATGCTGCCCCCGGTACCTCTAATATGCGACCTCTAGTCGCACCGGTCAGGAACACCCCTCTCGTCGTGTCTGGCGCACCAGTATATACAATCCCGCCACCACCGGAACAATGAGCCACCATCTCATTCTAACAATGAGCCCATATCTCATGCTTATGATGGCCAATACTATTCTTCAAATATGGCTTTCAGGGTCTCGGCTCCATACAATGAAACTCCTTAGTACGAGTCACCAGTGGAAAATGAAAATCTTGCCACAACGGTTGAGCCAGATGAGATAGCCGGGTTAATGAAAAGTCTTGAACATAACATAAAGAATATACATGGACTAGGTGGTCACAAAAGTGTTTCATTCAGTGATCTATGCATGTACCCTCACATCCATTTGCCACCAAGGTTCAAGACCTTAAAATTTGAGAAATATGATGGATGCGGCGACCCTATCGCCCACTTAAAAAGGTACTGCAACCAGCTGAGGGGTGCAGGAGGAAAGGAAGAGATGCTGATGGCTTATTTTGGGGAAAGTCTCGTGGGGGTGGCCTCCGAATGATTTATTGACCAAGATATCTCTCATTGGCATGTCTGGGACGACATGGCCCAGGCCTTTGTCAAACAATTCCAGTACAACATTGATATTGCACCAGATCGCAATTCCCTATCCAATATGAAGAAAAATCCGACTGAAAGCTTTAGGGAGTATGCCATCAAATGGAAGGAGCAAGCGGCTAGAGTTAAGCCACCCATGGATAATCACGAATTGATCACTGTTTTTCTGGAGGCTCAAGAGCCTGATTACTTTCAAAACATGATGTTCGCAATGGGTAGGCCTTTTGCAGAAGTAATCAAAATAGGGGAGATGGTCGAAAATGGCCCCAAGACTGGAAGAATTGTAAGTCAAGTTGCTCTAAAAGCCACCACCCAAGCAATCCAAAGTGGGTCGGGAAGTTTGGCAAATAGAAAAAAGAGAGATGAAGGGTCCATGATGACCTCGGGATCTAAGGAAGTTCAAAGAGGGGCATCACACACTTATGTGTAAGTTCAGTAGGGGCAATCCAGCTGCCCTCAACATTATTATCCCCCTCCAATTCATCAATACTCTGTGGGCCCACCACAGTATACAGTGTTCAATGCTCAATCCTAAGCTCGACCTCCCAATCAGCAGGTACGGGCACTAGCTCCAAGGATCCCCTTACCTCAGCAGCAAAATTTTCGGGCACCCTATAATGCTCGTACCAGGCAGGATTATGGTCGAGAGCAGAGGTCGACGGAAAAATTCACTCCATTGGCTGAATCATACTCTAGTCTATTCCAAAAGATGAAGCAAATGGCGTGATTGGACCCATCGCTCCCCACCATATGCATCCTGATTCACATGGATTTCAAGCAAATGCTAGATGTAAATATCATTCAGGTGCCCCGAGGGATAGCACTGATGACTATTGGACTATGAAAAGAACCATAGAGAGACTCATTTTTGAAAAATTAATTATAGTGACAAATGGCGAGGACCCTCCTAATATGACAAACAACCTGTTGCCAACACACAATGATGTTCATTTTGTGGGAATGATTGGCCGAGATCAAGAATACAAGCCGGTCGGTCAAGCAGAAATGATAGTGGGTGAAATTCAATAAGGAACAGGTCTGGAAGTAAGTCCAAGCTGAGATGTTCCGTTGATTGTAAAAGGTGCCCCAAGCTCAGAAAACGTAACTTTATTTGTTCCCAAGGTCTCGAGGTTGGAAGTTCGCTCCAATGATTCAAGCCCAAGGTTGTATGTACTAGGAGGCCACCCCATCACAAGGCAGAATTAGGGAGGTACAAAAGGTATAATAGAGACGATCATAATTAAACCTGCCATGCAACCCCCTATGACAAACACGAAAACCACTCCTTGGAACTACAAAAAACTATGATGACCTACAAAGGCAAGGAAATCATAGAGGAAGTGGGGGAAACTGGAGGTTTGACTCTATCAGGGATATGTTACTCTACAGAAGAGTTGAGAAAGGCCAAGCAAATCAAAGAAGGCCAATTGCCAATAAAGAAACCTGTCACAAAAGCAGAGGCGGAAGAGTTTTTGAAAAAGATGAAAGTTCAAGATTACTCAATCATCAACCAGCTAAGAAAGACTCTTTCCCAAATCTCTCTACTATCTCTGCTCATACATTTCAAAGAGCATGCATGCGTACTAATCAAGATCTGAAGCGAGGCACATGTCTCAGAGGAGACCACAGTGAATCAGTTAGAGTAGATGGCCAACAGATTTTTCTAGGTGAATAGAATCTCCTTTACTAATAATGAACTTCCAGAGGAGGGAGCCGGGCACAATATGGCTTGGCATTTGATGGTCAAATGTGAGGGGCATTATGTAAAGTGAGTCATGGTTGATAGAGGCTCAAGTATAGATGTATGCCCTCTCTCTACCTTGCAAAGCATGAAGATCAATACAGATAGAATCTGACCTAGCAATGTTCGCATTCGGGCTTTTGATGGCTCAGCGAGAGATACCATTGGAGAGATCAGCCTCACCATGACGATTGAGCTGGTTGACTTTGAGATTGTCTTCCAAGTAGTGGACATGGTCACTTCTTATAACTTTCTTCTTGGAAGACCATGGATCTATACAGCCCGAGCTGTACCATCCACCTTACATCAAATGCTCAAATTCGAACATGACAAGCAAGAAATTATTGTTCACGGGAAAGACGAGTCTTCCATTTATAAAGACCCGTTAATCCCCTGTATTGAGGCCAAGGAAGGGTGTGAGTCCATTGTCTATCAGGCTTTTGAAGTGGTTGTTGTGGGCCATATTGAGGAAGGAAAGCCCATTCTGCATACTTGTCTTTCCGCCACATCTGTAATGGTGGTTGCAGTTATGCTGAGACAAGGTTATGTGGCAGGAAAAGGCTTGGGGGCATCATTGTAAGGAATTTCAGAGCCTATTTCTCCGTTCAGTAAGCAGGGTACTTTTGGCTTTGGCTTCAGGCCAACACAAGCAGACGAACAAATCCAAGCACCGCAAAAAGCATGGATGGGTCTTGCAATAACATATCCCTCACATTTTCTACACTTTTGTCAAGTCATGACTCCAAGAGGGTCAAAATTCCTCGGCGCATGCAAATATTGATAAAATTTGAAATGGCCTCATCCAGATGCGTTTCTGAAGTGAATATGATCCAAGCTGGTGAAGGCACTAGTCATGCCTATATGCAACTAATTAACCCAGACACCATGCTCACCAACTGGGAAGCAACTCCTCTCCCCACAAGGAAGGAGTCTTGGTAGTTTACTTTTGCTGCTTCGTTTTTATATTTTAGGTTACTTTCAGGGTTGTAATCCAAACATCTCAATATGATTGTTTTGTTTTGATGTTAACCCTTCTATCCTTTCGAATTCAATGAAATGCAGTTCAGTTTTGTATTATGTTTTGTATCTTTTCTTTTTCCTAATTCCTGTCATTTTATTTCCATTTTAGTTTTGTTAATGCCGGCTTTAATAACATGACATACATGAGGAATTCACGCCTAGATCTTAAAAAGCTGTCTAATATCGAAATAATGCATCAAGAGGTTGAATATGCTGAAGATGAGGTTGTTGAGGAAATAAAAGAGAGTTGGAACAATTTGAAAACAAGCCTAAGCCCAACCTCAATGAAATTGAGCCGATTAATATCGGAAGTCATGAAGAAGTTAGAGAAATGAAGATAAGCATTCACACTGAACAAAAAACCAGAGATGCCTTGATTCAACTTTTATTTGAATACAGAGATGTGTTTGCTTGGTCTTACGATGATATGCCGGGTTTAAGTGTTGATCTAGTGGTTAATAAGCTTCCTACGTATCTTGGTTTTCCACCAGTCCAACAAAAGCAACAAAATTTAAAATAGACATGAATGACAAAATAAAAGAGGAAATAATGAAGCAACTGAGTGCCAATGTGGTCAGAACTGTCCGATACACCACTTGGGTGGAAAATGTTGTGCATGTGCCAAAGAAGGATGGAAAAACCAGAGTCTGTGTTGACTATAGGGCCCTGAACAAAGCAAGTCCAAAGGATAATTTTCCTTTGCCAAATATCCACATTCTTGTAGATAATTGCGCAAAGCATGAGATACAATCGTTCGTGGATTGCTATGCTGGGTACCACCAAATTCTAATGGATGAGGATGATGCAGAAAAGACCGCTTTCACCACTCCGTGAGGTACTTATTTTTACAGGATCATGCCATTCGGTTTAAAGAATGCAGGGGTAACTTACATGAGGGCCATGAATACCATTTTTCACGACATGATGCACAAATATTGAAGTATATGTCGATGATATCATCATAAAATCAAAGACACAAATTGATCACGTGTGCGATTTGAAAAAGTTCTTCCAACGGCTTCGAAAGTATGACCTTAAGCTTAATGCAACCAAGTGTGCATTTGGGGTTATATCTGGGAAACTCCTCAGTTTTATAGTCAGCCGGAGATGCATCGAATTGGATCCATCTAAGATAAAGTCCATTCGAGATCTGCCACCCCGAAGAACAAAAAGGAAGTCATGAGTTTTCTCGGGAGGTTGAACTATATCAGTAGGTTCATTGCTTAGCTCACAACCATGTGTGAGCCCATATTTAAGTTGCTGAAAAAGGATGCCGCTATCAAGTGGATGGACAATTGCCAAAAAGCTTTTGACATGATCAAAGATTATCTATCAAAACCCCATGTACTGGTCCCACCTGAACCTGGTAGGCCTTTGTTTTTATATCTATCAGTGATGGATAATTCCTTTGGATGAGTTCTGGGGCAACATGATGCAATAGGCAAAAAGGAACAGACAATCTATTATTTGAGCAAGAAGTTCACATTATCTATTATAGAAAGAACATGTTGTGCCTTGACTTGGGTCACTCAGAAGCTGAGACATTATCTTTTGGCGTACACTACTTACCTCATATCCAGAATAGATCCTTTGACGTACATCTTCCAAAATCCAATGCCCACTGGTAGGCTCGCAAAATGGCAAATCCTGCTCACAGAGTCCGACATCGTCTATGTCACTCACACAGCGATGAAAGCATAGGATTTGGTAGATCATTTGGCAGAGAATCCAGTTGATGATGAGTATATGTCTCTTAGAACATACTTCCTAGACAAAGAGGTCAACTCAATAGAGGAAGTAGTTCTAGACGATAACCCTGTATGGAAAATGTATTTTGATGGGGCTGTCAATATCAAAGGAGTTAGGATCAGGGCAATCCTCATCTCACCTATTGGATGTCATTACCCTGCAACAGCCTGACTTTGGTTCTTCTATACCAATAATACGACAGAATACGAAGCTTGTATCATGGGTCTGAAAATGGCCATCGATCTGGATGTGCATGAACTATTAGTTATGGGAGATTTCAACTTGTTTATCTGGCAAGCCCAGGGCAAATGGGAGACTCGAGACATCAAGCTTCTTCCATACAGACAATGTGTGCAAGACTTGAGCAAAAGATTCAAATCCATCGAGTTTAGGTACATTCCCAAGTTCCACAACGAGCTAGCCGATGCCTTGGCTACTTTAGCCTTGATGCTCCCTTATCCAGACAACACTCATATTGATCCACAAGAAATCCAAGTTCAAAATCAACACGGTTACTGCAATACAATTGAGAGAGAACCGGATGGTAAACCATGGTATCATGACATAAAATGATTCCTGAAAATAAGAGAATATCCAGAGCATGCCAAAGGAGATCAAAAAAGAACTATAAAGCGGCTCACCAGTGATTTCTTCCTGAATGGGGAAATTCTGTACAAGAGGACCCCAGATTTAAACTTGTTGAGATGCATAGATGCCACAGAAGCGAAGCGGATCATGAATGAAGTGCATTCGGGGGTATGCAGACCTCACATGAATGGATATGTTTTGGCAAAGAAGATTTTGTGGGCAAGGTATTATTGGCTTACTATGGAGCGAGATTGCTTCAGTTTTGTTCGCAAGTGTCACCAGTGCCAGATTCATGGGGACCTGATTCACTCGTCTTCTTCAGAGTTGCATCCCATGTCCTATCCTTGGCCTTTCGTTACTTGGGGAATGGATGCTATTGGGCCAATCGATACAAAGGCTTCAAATGGGCATAGATTCATTTTGGTTGCAATTGACTTCACCGGGTGGAGGCCATCACTTTCAAAGCAGTGGTAGACTTTGTTCATTCCAACATCATCTGTCGCTTTGGTATCCCAAAGACCATTATAACTGACAATGCAGCCAATATAAATAGTCATTTGATGAAGGAGGTATGCAAACAATTTAAAATCATGCATTGCCATTCTACCCCTTACTGGCCAAAAGCCAATGGAGTCGTTGAAGCGGCGAACAAGAACATCAAGAAGATTCTTAGAAAAATGATCTAAGGTTCCAGGAAATAGCATGAAAAGTTGCCTTTTGCTCTTTTGGGATACCGCATGACTGTTCGCACATTTGTTGGTGTAACTCCGTATCTGCTTGTATATGGAACTGAAGCTATAATACCCGCTGAAGTCGAAATTCCCTCTTTCTGAATTATTGTAGAATCAGAGATTGAAGACACTGAGTGGGTCAAGACCCAATTAGAACAACTAATGTTGATTGATGAAAAACGACTAGAAGCAGTATGTTTTGGACAGTTATACCAGCAAAGAATGGCACGCACTTACAACAAGAAAGTGCGTCCAAGGCACTTCGAGGTAGGCCAACTCATTTTGAAATGCATCCTTCCGCACCAGGTTGAAGCTAAAGGAATGTTCGCACCGTACTGGCAAGGACCCTACATCATCAAGAAAGTATTACCAAAAGGGGCCTTGCACTTGGTAGATAAAGAAGGACGGGTACCAGACATGACTATTAATGCAGATGCAGTCAAAAGATATTATGTTTGATATATACCCGCTGTAGAATTTTCACGCATTGATTTTATCAGATCGAGATGATGAAGGCTATCATTTGCTCACTATTCCAGATAGGTGTCACCCTTTTGTTAACTCTTTTGAGACGTATTTGTCTTCTTTGTTTCTAGAACCTGTGTACTTGTAAAAGCATAAAAAAGGGTCAAACGACAAATCTTCTGAGTCATTGAACTACGTCGACCTGATTCCAAAAGGATACGTAGGTAGCCTTACTCTGAGTTCGGTCCCATCAACAAAAAATCTATATTCCTAATACTCTAAAACTGGGGCAGAAGTTTGTTTTATTTTACGGTTTTTCCTATAAAAGCGGTTCCAAAAGTTGTAATTCAGTTCAAGGTTCTTTTCGCCTTTTCCCTGTTAGAAACTTTTGATCGATCTTTGAGAATGTTTGAAGTCCCTATGCCAAGGTTGTTAGGCAAACTCCCGCATGCAGGATCTTAGTAAAAAAAAGGAAATGAGAGAGTCTTATCGATGAAAACCCGTACGGGCACTATAAGGCGATAGTGAGCAGAGAAATGACAGAGTTTTATTGGTAAAACCCCAGATGGACACCATAAAGCGACGGTTAGTAGAGAAATGAGAGAGGTTAGTTAGCGAAAAGCTGCAAAGGGCGCTACTAGCCGAATGAGGGTCTTCAATTCTCCGGCATGAGCACAACCAAGACAATTTCAAGATGAACATTTGCGATGGATTTCGAGAATTAGACAGCTCAGACGGATCAGGCGTTTAGTCTAAAATGCATGTCATGATTTATTGAAGTCGGCACATACCTCCAGATAAGTCTCCTTATTCCTTTTCCTGAAAGGGACACCTTTTGTTTAAGCACAATTCTTTTTCACTTTCAATTATTATTTAGTTTTTACCTATAATTTTTTCTTTGAGTCCCTTTCGATCTAATCCTGCATCAAAAGCAAAGCAAAAAAATGGTTGCAAAACTGGCTACAGTTTCCCTGTAATATCGAGCACAATTTGGGGCATATATGGCATTGACAAAGGCACGAATCCATCTGTGATCTCATTTGATAAGGCAAACAAAGTGTCTCAAAAAACTGAAAAGGTCGCCTAAGCAAGACCTGCTTCATGAGAAAAGGTTATAAGCATTACAGACACAAACTGATACTGGGTGCAAGATAACTGAGTTTGATTTTAAAGAAAAATTACCTTGCCTTAGAGACAAGGGTAGAGGTACCATAAACATCTGGGTATGAAATAGTTGGGGGCAACATTGGAAAGCCAAGGTCTCCAGAAAATGATACAGAGCAACCGAGCATCTCGGTACCATACTGACAGAATCGGTTCTTCGACAGCAGTGGCCGTAAATCAAACTACTCAGGGCATCAAGGCCACAAACCAACCACCACTTTGAAAACTCACAAATTTTTCTTTGTTTGAAGTAGGAACAAAGTAGTGCAAAATGTTGATTCTAAAAGAATGAATGTCACCAAACGTAAGCTCCTTAAAATCTCCATTTTTTTTTCCAGCATGCATCACTATTGTTCACACCTCCTATTTTCGTAGCTTAACTCAGGTAGAACCATTTCGCATAGAGGGATCCAGCTCATAGTTCCGGGTAGAAGTACTCTTCACTCAAGGTGTTTTACGTAGCTTAACTCAGGTAGAACTGTTTCACCTAGGTGGATCCAGCTCATATTTTCGGATAGAAATACTTTGCGCTCAGGGTGTTTTACGTAGCTTAACTCAGGTAGAACTGTTTCACCTATGGGGATCCAGCTCATAGTTCTGGGTAGAAGTACTTTTCGCTAAGGGTGTTTTACGTAGCTTAACTCAGGTAGAACCATTTCACCTAGGGGATCCAGCACATATTTCCGGGTAGAAGTACTTTTCACTCATGGTGTTTTATGTAGCTTAACTCAGGTAGAACTGTTTTGCCTAGGGGGATCTAGCACATAGTTCCGAGTAGAAGTACTTTTTGGCTCAGGTTGTTTTGATGTAGCTTAACTCAGGTAGAACCATTTCGCCTAGGGGGATCCAGCTCATAGTTCCGGGTAAAAGTACTCTTCGTTCAGGGTGTCTTATGTAGCTTAACTCAGGTAGAACCATTTCGCCTAGGGGGATCCAGCTCATAGTTCTGGGTAGAAGTACTCTTCGCTCAGGTTGTTTTCCGTAGCTTAACTCAGGTAGAACTGTTTCGCCTAGAGGGATCCAGCACATAGTTCCGAGTAGAAGTACTTTTTCGCTCAGGTTGTTTTGACGTAGCTTAACTTAGGTAGAACCATTTCGCCTAGGAGGATCCAGCTCATAGTTTTGGGTAGAAGAGCTCTTCGCTCAGGGTTTCTTATGTAGCTTAACTCAGGTAGAACCACTTCACCTTTGGGGATCCAGCTCATAGTTCCGGGTAGAAGTACTCTTCGCTCAGGTTGTTTTATGTAGTTTAACTCAGGAGGAATCCTTTCGCCTAGGGGGATCCAGCTCATAGTTTCGGGTAGAAGTACTCTCTCCTAAGGGTGTTTTAGGCAGCTTCACTCAGGTAGAATCCTTTTGCCTAGGGGGATCCAGCTCATATTTCCGGGTAGAAATACTCTTCGCTTAGGGTATTTTACGCAGCTTAACTCAGGTAGAACCATTTCGCCTAGGGGGATCCAGCTCATAGTTCCAGGTAGAAGTACTTTTCGCTTAGGTTGTTTTACGTAGCTTAACTTAGGTAGAGCCATCTCGCCTAGGGGGATCCAACTCATAGTTTCGCGTAGAAGTACTCTTCGTTCAGGTTGTTTTATGTAGTTTAACTCAGGTAGAAACTTTTCACCTAGAGGGATTCAGCACTTTATCCATAATACTGGGCGCTAACCCCTGGTTATATTTCATTTTCAGTAATACAGGGTGCCAACCCCTGGTTAAGTTTCTTTTAAGTAATATAGGATACTATGCTCTAATTCCATTCCTTTGGTAACACAGGGTACTACCTCGTAGTGGCATAGCTTCACATAGTAGTTTATACTACTGTCTTTGTCTTCCTTTCAGTGAATTAGATAATTTATAGCTTTCTCTAATAACTCACAAATTTTCCTAGTGCCAGACTAGGACAGAAGAATTTTGTTCGTTTTGTTCGTTTTTGATGGCTTTGTAGGCCCCGCCGTAGAGCACAGGTTATGACGATCAAAGCTTGAAGTTTTAGTTATCATCAGAAGGAAGAAGTCTTTCGATCACACGATAGTTGGAGTTAACTTTGACAATGTGTCAGTAACCCAGCTTCTAAAGATTCATCTTCTCAAATTCTGATCCAGAAAGCAAGAAATCGATATTGAGTCATAATTTTTTCTTCAAAGAGAATCAAGATCCAATCTAAGGTCAACACAAGCGAGCAAGTCAAGAATCAAGATTTGACTCCAGAAGACACATAGATAGGAATTTTTTAACTCTTAGCTTGTAAGAATATGTAGTTCTCTTCTTTTTTTGATGCAAGCAGCAAGTAATAGTCAACAGCAACAACAGTCTTAATTCTAGTGTTCGGTAGTCCCAGCTACCAAATTTTCTCAGAACTACATCGACCTGATTCCTTTATAGCCAAAGATATGTAGGCAACCTCGAAAGCAAAGTTAGGTCACCTTTTTCAAAAATGCTTTCATTAGAGTCATAGGTGAGCAAAATTAGTCATGACATTCACTATCTTTGCACGAAAACTCTTCATGTTCTCGAGCAAAGTGAGGCAGTTGTAAATGCCTTATTTTTGCTCTTTGTTTTTTTTCTCTTAGATTATATCTTTTAGTATTGTTGGGTGTGTATTTTTATCTTTTATTTTTAATTTTTAGAATTAGTTTATTTTAAATAGTTGATAAAGGGGATAAAAGATTGGGCTAGCCATTGTAATGACAAAATCAGGCCAATTTGGACCAAAATCGGGGCCCAGGACCCGGTCCAGGTTTGTGGTATGAGAGACGCCTCAAAACTACATCGTTTTGATAAGTGAGGTGAGATTAAATCTTATCCGTTCATATCACTTTGATCTAAGGGTTCTAATTCACTCTCCACTCTATGTATATAAGGCCTCAAGATCAGATATTTGGCCCCCCATTTTTCCCTATTTTATTTTCTTCTTCCTCTCTCCTCAATCTCTCATCACTCTCTTGTCTCTCTGTCTCTCCTCCGCTCCCCACGATGGCTCCGCCGACCAAAAATCGCCACCGCCGGCAGATGTCGTCCAAAAACCACAAAATTTACACCATTGTTCTCCCCTCACTCTCCTCTTTTTGATTCCAAACCTCAAAACTCTCAACCCCCACCCCCAAATCCGTAGATATAACCTTGGACGAAACCCTAGCCGTTGGCGGACCACATTCAATCCACCCCAAATTCACACCACGACCTCCCTTCACTTCCCCCTTTCCAAATCCACGAACCAAATCCATCCCAAACTCCACGAATAAACCAAACTCCAAAACCCTTGCCCACTTTATTTTTGTAAATTCGTCGAATTTTAGACCTCTTATTCATAAAATACTTACATAGGTGTGTAGAGCTCCACATGATCTATCATCCAATGGTTGTTTCATTCCAAAACTACAACAGAAGTCCGGCCGGATTTCGGCAACCACCGCCATTGCCGGCAACCACCACACCCTACTGCCCCCTGTTGTTTTAGCCTATTCTGACCCAAATACATTCGCTTCTCTCTAGCACGACATTGAAACTCATTGGATTCAATGTGTGGTAGAAAGAAACGCTCGTTTGAAGGTCGAACAACCACCATCCGACACCTTAGACGTTTCCTCGCTACTTGGGCTGGCCTCGATTTCCTCGTGTGGTAAAACCTTTATCCATTTCCCTTTTTCTGATTTTTAGTTCTGTTAATTAAGACTAGGATCATATTTTAGTTTCCGTCTCGTTTAATCTCACGTAATTGGGTAGTATTCAATTTCAATTAGTTTCAGTTTTGCTTCAATAAAGTTTATATCATTTATAGGTAGTTTTAAGTGTTGGTTTCGACTCATGTATATTAGTTTGAATTATGCATTTCGTTTCAAACTTTAAGTCTTTTGGTTAATATGAACTCGTTTAGTCTAGTTTGTATTAGTCGTGTTATCCGTTTTGATTTGCATATCCTGGGAAGCATGACAGTTCTGTTAGTTTATCTTGTTTTTATCTTTTTATGTTTAACTAGATGATATTTGCTAGATTCAAATCGTGTTTTGGTTTGGGACTACCAGTTGGTAGTTTGGTTGTTTCATGTTGGTTTAGGACCATCGTTTGACAGTTAGATTGATTAACTTCTAGTTTTGTTTGTTGGTTCTTCTATTAACTGATTGATATAGGATATATGAAGTTCAGTAATACTGTTTATTTGTATTAATTGATCACCGTTCAAAGGCATCAGTGATCTTGATTCATTCTGAAGTATGGTTAATTTGTTTAGTTGAGTTATTCAAGTCATGCGTTCATTTGTTCTAATGAATTGATAATCTATAGGTTGAATGCTAGATGATAGTGTGTGTTGAAATGCTTAGCATATTATCACTTTAACAGTTATGAGTGTATTTTAGTAAGATTTGAGTAATATGAGTCATGTGTTTGGTTTGAATATAGAATCTGGTCTGAGAGATTGAGAGGAAAGAAAAGAAAGGGAGAGTACTTGTGTCACAACCCAATTTCATTATAGGTCATGATGGCGCCCAACACCATTGTCAGGCAAGCCAACTCGAAGATATTAATGTGTTCTCATTTTTACTCTACCAAAACAACTCCAACATCTTCTTATCTTGAATTTAAAACAGTGATAATTAGCAACTTAAAGTAATAAATATACAACCCAAAAAAATAGTCTACCAATGTGTGTGCCAAGACCTGGTGACACAAGTATATGGGCATCTAGTAGAGTATACAAAAGAATAAATCTATCCTACTATCTGAAATAGAATAGACAGTCAAAAACAAAGAGAGACTCCATCACGCTACTGTACGGCATAGGAAGGGAGCAGCTCACCGTGGAATCTCAACCTACTATCAAGGATGCGCACCAGACGGGTAGCCAGATGTACCTGCCTTAGATCCTGCATAATTAAGTACAGAAGTGTAGTATGAGTACATAAATAATATGTGCCTAGTAAGTATCTAGTCTAACCTCGAAGAAGTAGTGACGAGGGGTCGTCTTGACACTTACTAGGGTCAAAAATAATATAATTTAAGCGTTATGCTAAGCATGTATGTCATGGATAAATAACAACTTACAGCAGGAAATGATAGGTTCTTTTCCAGATAATATCTCAGATAACAATTCCCCTTTCAAGGCATTTGAAACAGTTCAAATCACAAAAAAATACCAAGCAAGAAGCATGCGCAAATAGTACCGAGGTCGTACGGTCCGATCCAACAAAAAAATAAAGTGTGTACTGCCGAAGGGTCGAATGGCGTGAACCATAGATGCATATATTACCCCGATCGCGAATCACACATGCGACGCGGTCAAATATAAATAAACACAACAAACAGTCAAGCAGGAATTTATCAGGGAAACAATTATTCAAAGATATGTCAATTTCTCTTAAATGGTCAAGAAAATGATGTTCATCTTTATAAATTCATTTGCCACATTCAACATGAATTAAGCAATCTAAATTGACAATAAAGTTACAAGAATAGCAAATAAAGCATGTTTTTGGGTCCTAGACTACTTGGACTTAAGCATAATAGTAGTTACGCACGGACTCTCATCACTTTGTGCGTACGTAGCCCCCGCAATTGGTGGCAATTATTTAATTATTTTTCCTATAGGGACACCTCTCTCTTACAAGGTTAGAAAGGAGATTTACTTTACTCGATGTCTACTTTCCGGTCTAAGCTTATGCCCCAATTCTCAATTTGGCGCCAAACCCTCCAAAACTATCCAAATAGCATAAAACTAATCAATATAGGCTAAAAAGTTCATATCCCAACCATTAGAGTGATTCCCCAATCCAAATTACAAGATTCCTAAAATTCATCTCCGGGCCCATGTGCCCGGATTCCGGAAATTTTTGAAGTAAGTTGTTACCCATAACCGAAGGATCAAGAATATATGATTTTCACTCCATTCCATAACAAATTTCGTGGTTAAATATTATTTTTATCAAAACCCTAGGTTTTACTCTAATCTCATAATTTTTACTAATTTACATGTTGTAATCTACCCATAAGCTATGTATTAAACTCACATTCCGTAGAAATTACTTACCTCACAAAGCTAGGTTGAAATCCTCTCTTTTGAAGCTCCCAAATCGCCCAAGATTGAAATAAATGACCCCATAAATGCCTAAGTCCCATTTTTAAAAGATAAATCTTCCCAGGGGTCCTTATACGCAACCAAGCCCTCGCGATCGCAATAGCTAAAAGAGAGGAGCCCGGAAATAGGCTCTACGCGATCACGAGAAGACCCACTTGAACGCGATGCCCTGGGTTGTCTACTATTCGCGACCGCGAGGCCCAGTCCCCCAAATCCTTCATCGCGAACGCGAGAGTCCATCTGCATTCGCGAAGAAGGAAACCAAAAGCAGAAATCTGGTGTTTTCCAACTTAGCTCTGGGGGGTCCGAAACTCACCCGAGCCACCCGGGACCATGTCCAAAGGCACTAACAGGTCTGAAAATATAATTTGGACTTGCTCGAAATCTCGAAATGCGAAAAACAACAATGAAACCAAGAATAATACCCAAAACCCAAAATGAATCAACTTTGAACTTAAAGTTTTCAAAAATTCGCCGAATGCGTCGAATCATACTTAGACTACTCGAAATGATACCAAATTTTGCATGCAAGTATTAAATGATAATACAGAACTATTCCCGGTCTCAGAATTCCATTCGGACTTTGATATCATAAAAACCCGCTCCAAACTAAATTTTAAGAACTTTAAAATTCTTAAAGAACCAACTTTCACTATTACGCGCCAAAATGCTCCCGAGTCATCCAAAACATACGCCCAAGTCCGAAATCATCATACGAACCTGTTAGAACCTTCGAATCCCAATTTCGAGGTCGTTTACTCAAAATGTTGACCGAAGTCAAACTTGGCTTTTTAAGCCAACTTTAAGGAACCAAGTGTTCCGATTTCAACGCAAACTCTTCCAAATCCCGAACCAACCATCCTCGCAAGTCATAAATTAGTAAAAGTAAGTATGGGAAGTCTTATTAGGGTAATGGGGTTCTAGAAGGCAAAACGACCAATCGAGTCGTTACATTCTCCACCTCTTAAATAAACGTTCGTCCTCGAACGGGTTTAGATTCATACCTGAAGTGTTGAATAAGTGCAGATATCTACTCCGCATGTCCTCCTCAAACTCCCAGGTCGCCTCCTCGACTGGTTGGCCACTCCACTGAACCTTCACCGCAGAAATCCTCTTGGATCTCAACTGGAGATCCTGTCTATCAACAATGGCAACTAACTCCTTCTCATAACCCAAACACTTATCCAGGTGAATAGTACTGAAGTCTAACACATGGGACAAGTCGGCGTGATACTTCTGCAGCATCGATACATGAAAAACTAGATGAACTCCTGATAAGCTGGGGGGTAAAACAAGCTCGTAAGCAACCTCCCCAACTCGCCTCAACACCTCAAATGGGCCAATAAACCTTGGGCTCAACTTGTGCTTCTTCCCAAATCTCATAATACCCTTCATTGGTGAGACTTTCAAGAGAACCTTCTTGCCAACCATGAATGATACATCGCGCGCCTTCTGATCCGCATAACTTTTCTGTCTGGACTGAGCTGTGCGAAGTCTCTCCTGAATCAACTTCACCTTTTCCAAGGAATCTTTTACCAAGTTCGTACCATACAACTTAGCCTCACCAGGCTCAAACCACCCGATAGAAGAATGACACCGCCGACCATATAAAGCATCGAAGGGAGCCATCCCGATGCTGGACTGATAGCTGTTGGTGTAAGAAAACTCGGCCAAAGGTAAGAACTGATCCCACTGTTCTCCAAAGTCAATCACACAGGCTCTAAGTATGTCCTCCAAAATCAGAATTGTCCGCTCCGACTGTCCGTCGGTTTGAGGATGGAATGATGTGCTGAGCTCCACATGGGTCCCCATCTCACTCTGAATGGCTCTCTAGAAATGGGAAGCGAACTGAGGGCCTCTATCTGATATGATGGAAACAGGCATATCGTGCAACCGGACTATCTCCTGAATGTAAATCTAGGCCAACCTCTCTAAAGTATAAGTAGTCACAACCGGAATAAAGTGTGCCGACTTGGTCAACCTATCAATAATGACCTATACTACATCAAACTTCTGCAAGGTTCGGGGCAACCCAACTACGAAGTCCATAGTAATGCGCTCCCACTTCCACTCAGGTATAGGCATCTGCTGAAGTAGGCGACCTGGCCTCTGGTGTTCATACTTAACCTACTAGCAATTAAAACACCTAGCCACATACTCCACTATGTCTTTTTTCATCTGCCACCACCAATAATGCTGCCTCAAGTCATGATACATCTTCGTAGCACCCGGATGAATGGAGTACCGTGAACTGTGTGCCTCCTCTAGAATTGTCTCCCTTAGGCTATCAACATTAGGAAAACATAGGCGACCCTGGAGTCGCAGAACACCATCCTCGACAATAGAAACCTCCTTGGCACTACCTTGTAGAACCGTCTCTCTAAGAACTGCCAAATGTGGATCATCGAATTGTCGGGCCTTGATCTGCCCCAATAATGGAGACTAACCAACAACACGCGCAAGGACTCGGCTGGGCTCTAAAATATCCAACCTCACAAGTCTGTTAGCTACGGGCTGAATGTCCAAAGCTAGTGGCCTTTCCCCTACTGGAATGAATGCCAAGCTACCCATACTCTCTGTTTTCCTGCTTAAGGAATCCTCGACCACATTTACCTTGCCCAGATGATAAAGAATGGCGATGTCATAATCCTTCAGTAACTCAAGCAATCTGCGCTGCCTCAAATTGAGATCCCTCTGCTTGAACAAATGTTGTAAGCTGCGATGATCCGTATAAACCTCACATGACACCCCATACAGATAATGCCTCCATATCTTAAGAGTATGAACAATCGTGGCCAACTCTATATCGTGCAGAGGATAATTCTTCTCATGAATCTTCAGTTGACGCAAAGCATATGCAATAACTCGCCCTTCCTGCATCAATACACAACCCAAGCCAATGCGTGAAGCGTCACAATACACAGTATACATCCCCGAGCCGAAAGGTAATACTAGGACTGGTGCTGTAGTCAAAGTTGTCTTGAGCTTCTAAAAGCTCGCCTCACAATCATCGGACCAACGAAAAGGAGCACACTTCTGGGTCAACCTAGTCAGAGGTGATGCAATAGATGAAAAACCCTGCACGAATTGACTGTAATAACCTGCTAATTTCAGGAAACTCCTGATCTCAGTCACTGAAGTAGGACGTGGCCAACTCTGAACTGCCTCAATCTTCTTGGGATCCACCTTAATACCCTCTCCTAACACTCAAGAATACCACTGACTCTAACCAAAACTCAAACTTGGAGAACTTAACATATAGCTTCTGCTCTCACAAGGTCTGAAGCACTACTCTCAAATACTGCTCGTGCTCCCCCAAGCTACGTGAGTATATCAAGATGTCGTCAATGAAGACGATAACAAAGGAATCAATATAAGGTCTGAACACCATGTTCATCAAGTCCATAAACGTTGATGGGGCATTAGTCAAGCCAAAGGACATCACCAGAAACTCATAATGACCGTATCTAGTACGGAAAGCAGTCTTCGGAACATCTGAGTCCCGAATCTTCAACTGATGGTATCCTGATCTCAAGTCGATCTTAGAGAACACCCTAGCACCCTGCAACTAGTCGAACAAATCATCAATGCGCGACAACGGGTACTTGTTCTTGATGGTAGCTTTGTTCAACTGGCGGTAATCAATGCACATCTGCATGGTCCCATCCTTCTTCTTTACAAACAATACTGGTTCACCCCAAGGTGACATACTTAGTCTAACAAACCCCTTTGCTAACAACTCCTCAAACTTCTCTTTCAACTCCTTCAACTCTTTCGGAGCCATACGGTATGGTGGAATAGATATAGGCTGGGTACCTGGAGCCAAATCAATATCACGATCTAGTGGCATGCCAGGAAGGTTAGAAGAAAACACATCGGCGAACTCCCAGACTACTAGAATTGAATCAATCATCGGAGACTCTGTGGTGGTGTCCCGAACATAAACTAGATAAGCCAAACAACCCTTCTCGACCATATGTCGAGCCTTCAGAAAAGAGATAACCCGACTAGGTGTATTAACTGAGGAACCCATACACTCCAACCTTGGCAACTCCGGCATTGCTAATGTAACAGTCTTGGCATGGCAATCTAGGACGGTGTGATATGGAGATAACCAATCCATGCCCAGGATGACCTCAAAGTTAGTCATATCAAGCAACAAGAGATCTTCTCTAGTCTCAAAACCACAGAATGTGACCATACAGGACCGGTAGATCCGATCCACAACCACAAAATCGCCCACAAGAGTGGACACATGAACAGGAGTACCCAAAGGCTCACGAGGAATATCAAGGAAATGAGCAAACAGAGATGACACATATGAATAGGTAGACCCTGTATCAAATAGCACTGAAGCATCCCTACAGCAGACGAAAATAATACCTATGATAACGGCATTTGAGGCCAATGCATCTGGTCGAGCCGGAATGGCATAGAATCTGGACGGAGTGCCAGCTGGCTGGCCTCCGCCTGACTGAGTAGTAGCTGGCTGCCCTCTCATTGTCTAGCCTCCACCTCTAGGACAACCTCTACCCGTCTGTCCCCCGCCTCTGGGAGGCTGGGCAACAGGTGTTGCAATCATGGGCTGCTGACCTTATTGTACTGCCTTGCCCCAAAGTCTAGGGCAGGCCCTCTTTATGTGACCCAAATCTCCACGCTCATAACAACCTCTCGGCACCATAGACTGCTATCCGGAAGTTTGGCCCTGATGGCCTGAATACCCACTGGAGGAACTCTAAATGGCTGGTGGACAGTATGAACTCTCAGGCATAGCACTGAAATAAGAACCAAAAGAACCCTGCGGACCTGAATACCCACTGGAGGGACCCTGAATAGCTGGCGGACGATAGGAACTCTCTGGGATGGCACTGAAATAAGGGCGCGCTGGAGCACCTCGAGGAGGTGGTAGTGCTAAATATGGGGTCTTGCTAGGCTGACCCCTCCCAAACTGACCTCTACCCCTAGCCGGGGCACATCCGAACTCTCCGGAGAATCGGGCCCTCTTGTCCTGATGTGCCTGCTCCTTACCTCTCAGACGGTAGCCCTCAATCCTCCGGGCAATCTCCATTACTAGTTGATAAGGAGTGCCCATCTCCACCTCTCGGGACATATTGGCCCTAATGCTAGAATGCAAACCTGCAACGAACCTCCACACCCTCCCTGTATCAGCAGGAAGTATCATCAATGCATGGCGGGATAACTTAGAAAACCTCGCCTCATAGTCGGTCACGAACATCTGACCCTACTCAAGTTGCTCAAACTGATACCACAGCTCTTCCCTCTCAGAGGGTGGAATATACCTATCAAGGAATAACTGTGTGAACTGACCCCAAGTGATGGGAGGAGAACCCGCTGGCCTGCCAAGAATATAATACTGCCACCATCTACGGGCCCTACCCTCCAGCTAGAAAGTAGTGAAGTCAACCCTATAAGACTTCAATATCCTCATGATGTGCAGTCTGTCCCTACACCTATCAATGAAATCCTAGGCATCCTCATGACGCTCACCCCTAAAGATAGGAGGGTGTATTCTAGTCCATCTGTCTAATAACTTCTGCGGGTCACCATCCGCAGCTGGTCTGGGCTCGGGTACCACTGCAGCAACTGGCTGAGCCCTATCCGCGGGTAGTGCACCTGAAGTTTGATACACTGTGGCTGCATGACCAAGGGCTTGAGTAGTAGAGGTCTGTGCTCCCCCTTCCGCCTGGGATGTAGCTGGATCTGTTGAAAATAAACCAGCCTGAGTCATAGTGTCCATAAACCGCAACATATGGACCATGATCTCCTGGAAACCCGGTGTTATCATGAAGTCCGCCGGGGTAGGCTCAGTTGCGGGCGCATCGCCCTGCTCCTCAATGATAGGATCCCCCACAGGATCTGCCGGTGGTTCTACTAGGATAGCTCTAGACACCCTCGTCCCCTACCTCGGACTGGTGCCCTCCCCGGCCTCTTCCTCGGCCTCTAGCAACGGGGGGAGCAGATCCTCCCAGGTCTGGAACATCTGTCGTGCGCGTCCTCACCATTTGTGAGCGAATAGAAGAAGGAAATTTAGTATACCAACCACTGCACGATAGGAAATGAATAAAGAGTAATTTTCTAACACCCTATAGCCTCCCGAAGATAAATACAAACGTCTCCATATCGATCCGCAAAACTCTATTAGGATTTCCCATGACTTGTGAGACCTACGTGAACGTAGTGCTCTGATACCATGTTGTCACGAACCAATTTCATTATAGGTCATGATGGCGCCCAACACCATTGTCAGGCAAGCCAACTCGAAGTTATTAATGTGTTCTCATTTTTACTCTACCAAAACAAGTCCAACATTTTCTTATCTTGAATTTAAACAATGATAATTAGCAACTTAAAGTAATAAATATACAACCCAAAAGAATAGTCTACCAATGTGTATGCCAAGACCTGGTGTCACAAGTATATGGGCATCTAGTAGAGTATACAAAAGAATAAATCTATCCTACTGTCTAAAATAGAATAGATAGTCAAAAACAAAGAGAGACTCCATCACGCTGTTGTACAGCATAAGAAGGGAGCAGCTCACCGTGGAATCTCGACCTACTATCAAGGATGCGCACCAGACAGGTAGCCAGATGTACTTGCCTCAGATCCTGTACATTTAAGTACATAAGTGTAGTATGAGTACATAATAATATGTACCCAGTAAGTATCCAGTCTAACCTCGAAGAAGTAGTGACGAGGGGTTGACTTGACACTTACTAGGGTCAAAAATAATATAATTTAAGCGTTATGCTAAGCATGGATGTCACGGATAAATAACAATTTACAGCATGAAATGATAGGTTCTTTTCCAGATAATATCTCAGATAACAATTCCCCTTTCAAGGCATTTGAAACAGTTCAAATCACAAAACAATATCAAGCAAGAAGTATGCGCAAATAGTGTCGAGGTTGTACGGCCCGATCCAACAAAAAAATAAAGTGTGCACTACCTGAGGGTCGAACGGCGTGAACAATAGATGCATCTATTACCCTGCTCGCGAATCACACATGCGACGCGGTCAAATATAAATAAACACAACAAACAGTCAAGCAGGAATTTATCAGGGAAACAATTATTCAAAGAAATGTCAACTTCTCTTAAATGGTCAAGAAAATGATATTCATCTTTATAAATTCATTTGCCACGTTCAACATGATTTAAGCAATCTAAATTGACAATAAAGTTACAAAAATAGCAAATAAAGCATGCATTTGGGTCCTAGACTACTCGGACTTAAGCATAATAGTAGCTACGCACAGACTCTCGTCACTTTGTGCATACGTAGCCCCCGCAATTAGTGGCAATTATTCAATTATTTCTCCTATAGGGATAACTCCTTCTTACAAGGTTTGAAAGGAGACTTACCTTACTCACTGTCTACTTTCCGGTCTAAGCTTATGCCCCAATTCTCAATTTGGCGCCAAACATTCCAAAACTGTCCAAATAGCATAAAACCTAATCAATATAGGCTTAAAAGTTCATATCCCAACCATTAAAGGGATTCCCCAATCTAAATTACAAGATTTCGAAAATTCATCCCCGGGCCCACATGCCCGGATTCTGAAAATTTTTGAAGTAAGTTGTTACCCATAACCTAAGGTTAAAAAATATATGATTTTTACTTCATTCCACAACAACTTTTGTGGTTAAATCTTGTTTTTATCAAAACTCTAGGTTTTACTCTAATCCCATAATTTTCACTAATTTACATATTGTAATCTACCCATAAGCTACGTATTAAACTCACATTCGGTAGAAATTACTTACCTCACAAAGCTAGGTTGAAATCTCATTTTTTGAAGCTCCCAAATCGCCCAAGATTGAAATAAATGACCCCATAAATTCCTAAGTCCCGTTTTTAAAAAGATGAATCTTCCCAAGGGTCCTTATACGTGATCGCGACCAAGCCCTCGCGATCGCGATAACTAAAAGAGAGGAGCCCAGAAATAGGCTCTACGCGATCGTGAGAAGACCCACGCGAACGCAATGCATTGGGTCATCTACTATTCGCGACGTGAGGCCTAGCACGCGAACGCGTAGGGCAACCAATAGCCCAGGCTTCAACGCGAACGCGGCCCTGAAATCACGAACGCGAAGGCCAAAGGGGCTAGGGCCCCGTGAATGCGACCTTACCTATGCGAATGCGAAAGGAAAAAAGGCCAGTCCCCTAAATCCTTCATCGAAAATGCGAGAGTCCATCCGCTTTCGCGAAGAAGGAAACCAGAAGCAGAAATCTGGTGTTTTCCAACTTAGCTCCAGGTGGTCTAAAACTCACCCGAGCCACCTGGAACCCCGTCCAAAGGCATTAACAGGTTTGAAAACATAATTCGGACTTGCTTGAACTCTCGAAATGCGAAAAACAACCACGAAACCAAGAATCATACCCCAAAACCCAAAATGAATCAACTTTGAACTTCAAGTTTTCAAAAATTCGCCGAATGCGTCGAATCATACTTATACTACTCGGAATGACACCAAATTTTGCGTGCAAGTCTTAAATGACACTACGGAACTATTCCCGATCTCATAATTCCATTCGGACTATGATATCACAAAAATCCGCTCCAAACCAAATTTCAAGAACTTCAAAATTCTTAAAGAACCAACTTTCACTATTACGCGCCAAAACACTCCTGGGTTATCCAAAACCCAATCCGGACATACGCCCAAGTACAAAATCAATACAAACCTGTTGGAACCTTCGAATCCCGATTCCGAGGTCGTTTACTCAAAATGTTGATCAAAGTTAAACTTGGCCTTTTAAGCCAACCTTAAGGAACCAAGTGTTTTGATTTCAACCCATACTCTTCCAAATCCCAAACCAACCATCCCCCCAAGTCATAAATCAGTAAAAGCAAGTACGGAAAGTCTTATTTAGGGGAACGGGGTTCTAGAAGGCAAAACAACCAGTCGGGTCGTTACATCTTGAGTATAGGGTCCGTCTTTGGTTGCTTTCACTATTGCGGACTGTTTTGGAGTACAATAATCCAAAATTTTGTCCACAGTTGGTAAGGTAAACAGTTCATTGGATAGATTTCTGGTTTTGGACAGATTTTGGGTCAAAAATCTATCATTTTGGACAGATTTTTGGATAAAACAAAATCTGTCCCAAAAGTCCTCTTCCTCTCCTATAAAGGTGAGGTCTTTCCATATCCTCTAGGATATAGTCTGAATATCATTTACACTCTATCACACATTTTGACAAGTCTTTACACACATCTTTAGAGTTAGAGTGTTGGTTGTCGGCTATGGGAGCTTGGAGGAGTAGTGAGGACGCGAACACTACATGGTCAGCGACAGCAGACTGTATAAGGGAATCTACGAGAGAGGTATTAGGGGTCTCAACCGGTGTCTCGGGTGGGCACAAAGAAGATTGCGGTGGAATGAAGTGG
Organism: Nicotiana sylvestris; assembly: GCF_000393655.2. Classification (NCBI taxonomy): domain Eukaryota; kingdom Viridiplantae; phylum Streptophyta; class Magnoliopsida; order Solanales; family Solanaceae; genus Nicotiana; species Nicotiana sylvestris. The sequence goes on along the minus strand of NC_091059.1, from coordinate 105,714,546 downwards.
TCCAAGGCAAAGTGGAAGCGAAGAGGCGGCATACCTGAAGTTAGTGGAGAGCATAGGTGAGGAGGAGACGCGAGCGTGCATGGAGAGTGATCGCTGACGACTCGACACTACACTATGGTAGGAAGAGCGGATCGCAATAGCTTTTACCCGAATAGAGGTCCGGGATCGAATTTCCACAAGGAGCTAGTAGTGGAGTTGTATTTTCTATCTAGCCTAGAGTTGTGGTTGTGCTTCTAATGTCACTTCTATCATCTTTTGAGTTTTTGTATTTATAACTACTATTATAAAACTACGGATTAAAGCTAGATTATGCTAGGAGAATATTGCTAAGTTGTAATTAATGAGAAGGAGGAGCACTAGGGTTGTAGCACTACCTTAGTGGCTAATTAACGGGTAGATGTTACTTAGGTTCGATTGACTTGTTTGGAGGTTATGCTATAATCGTTGCACAATTTTTACCCACTTTCACACTTCTCGGTAGAGAGAATGATTTTACCCAATTGACTCTCTCGAGACCAATTGGGTTGGAAAATTAGACCAAGCAACTAGGGTTCAAGTAGGGTGATTACTCTCTCGAGATTTAACCCGTTAATTGGGACTATCATTTCTCATAAGTCCATCCTAATTCCTTGTTGGCTCAATTTTGAGGTCATAAACTCTCTTTCTCAAGAAGAGTTAACCCCACAAAGCTTGAAACAGTGTTTGCAACCACCAATTCTAAATTAAATCATAAAATCAACCCAAATAACAAACACTCATAGTCAATCTAACCCTAGATGGCAACACCCATCAATTACCCACACTAGGGTTGAGCTACAACCCTAACTAATGGGTTTAGCTACACATAATTAAAGAAGAAACATAAGAAATAGATGAAGAACTACACATATTAATTAATTACTAAGAAGAAACTACAATAATCTATTGTTAATGGGAAGCAAGTATGCCAAAAATGGCTACAACACCAAGCGTAGCTATTCTCATGTTCTCATATCTGACCCTCTCCTAAAAAATAGTAAAATGTTCTATTTATACTAGGCTGGAAAATCTGGACAAAAATACTCCTGTGGGGTCAGTGCGGACCGCACAAAATAGACCGCGGCCGCACTGGCTATTGGGTTTCAGTTGTTTGATGACTTTGAACTGGAGGATGCGGACCGCGTGGGAGTGTACCGCGGTCGTGAAGGCAACTGGCGCGGTCCGCACAGACGTGACCGCGGACCGCATGAGGACAAATGCCCCTTTGTTGAACCCTATGAACGCGGACCATACAGAGTAGGAGTGCGGCCGCGAAGCTTCTCTGCGGGCCGCATGAATCTTACCGCGGCCGCGTGACCTTAGGTTCGAAAATGTCCAGTCTCTGAACCTCCTAGTGCGGGTGCGGTCATTGTTACGCGGTCCGCACTAGGCCCCTTTTTCCTTACTTCTCTTGGTCTTTGATACTTGAGCAGGTTTTACTCCTTTTTGAGCCGATCTTTGACATTTCGTCACTTTGTCAATCAACCCTGCAATCAAGCACAACTTGTGAGCATTTTGGGACTGTTTTTGTATCAATTTATACTCAAAGCATAGGCAAGTAGGGACATAAACACTTTAAAATCCTAACTTATCAACTCCCCCAAAATTAAACCTTTGCTTGTCCTCAAGCAAACAAAATAAGACTCACCCCTTAAAGGAACATCCCAGTAATTCCAGCTATCCTAAAATAACCTCAACAAGCATCAATTGGGACTAACAATTGCTCTCAATACGAATGCATCATTAACACATTTAAAACTTTGAAAACTATGGATCAAGTGCGACACAAGAGCATCAAAAGTTGACACATTTCATCAAAGAGCTTTTCTCACTTACTTTGGTCATTGTGGAACTCAAACTCTCACATCCTCAACTCTCCCTAAGCAAATCTCACCTTTTAAATATTGACACACATATCGAAGCAAATGAAATTTCACTCATCTCTCTCAAAAAGGAAGGTCACAAGTCCGGCTCTAAGTATCATATGCTTGTCCCTTATGTAAGTATCCACTAATGTAAGCTCCCTTCAACTTGAGATCAAATAGGGCTTTTGTGGAGTCATTGTGAAGGCTTTTAGGCAAGGGTAGGACATATGTTTTATTCACGTGGGTTCAATCTTCCCTTAAGCACTTCTTTTGATTCATTTCAGCACAACTTTCTTGGCTCTTTTTGAGGATTTCACTTCTTCACAAGGGGTTAGAGAGACACATTGTCACTCTTTCTTATACAATTCAAAACATTTCTCCTTTTTCTACTTTCTCCACACCTTTTTTTCACTTTTGTTTTCCTTGAATCCCTTTTTGTTCTTGTTCACATGGGACTTTCTTTTTGTCCTTTTTCTTTTCTTGCTTTTTCATTGCCTTCTTTTCTTTATTTTGTACCTTACTGCTTTGCTTCCTTTCTTGTCTCTCCCCCCAAACTTAGATTTTTGCCATTACTCAAGGGAAGATTTGGGTGCCAAGAGAGGGTAATCTTTAGAACGGGTATAGGCTTGTAGCATTGGTTCTTGAAAAAAAAAGGTTTAAGGCTCAAAAGGATTAACTAGGGATTATTTCATTGGAAGGCTATGAAATTGTTCAACTTAGCTTTTGGATCAAGGAGAGCCTATAATCATTTCTCAAGTCAAATTTCACCTAGGATTTCGCCTCAACAGACATTCAGGGCAAGTTCTAGACCATTGGCTCGGGACTTGGACTCAAATTTCAATTCCTCACCACACACGCTAGGGATTTGCTAAAGACATCGAGTCGAGGGCCCACAACGACCTTAGTTATGATTTAAACACACAATGGTCCAAAAAGACCACATGATGATCGTTTGGTCAACGCAAGAGTCTCAAAGCCACGACTTTCACCATCCTAAACACAACATTATGTCTTTGACCATGGGATCAAAGGCAAATGTGTTAGGACCAAGTGAAGCCTTGCTTGAGGTTCCTTTAACTACGCTATCAAAAACAAAAGAAAAATCAAAGAAACGAACTCAAACTCTTAAGAAGGTTGTCACGCCATCTATCATTGGGAAGAGCCACCCGGTTCGCACAATACTCCACCCTTGGAAAGAACCATGGCATTAAGAAAACCAAGGGCTTATTGGAAACGCCAAAATCAAAACAAGCGGCTACGAGCCTAACTACAAAGCTAAAAATGAAAATTTTGCGAAAATAGAAAATAGAATGAATATGTACAATAGGGGAGTAGAATATACAACGGGGGATGAATATATACAGAAATGTAAAGTTATATACAGCCCAAAGTAAAAAAGACACAAAATCAATAAAAATAAACTAAGAATCTATATATATACAGTCATCTAGAAAAAGTAGGGCGCACCCCCACGAATAAAAGTTGGCATTGTCCCAATGCCAACTATCAAATAAATATCAAAACAAAAGAAAGGATATAGGATCTCCCTAGGCTTGGTCCATCTGCATGGGATCATCAGTGGTCCCCAAGTCCTTTGTATGTATGAGAACCTCAGACTGGTTCCCGATCTCCTGCTGGGACTGGGGCCTGCTCCTGAACCGGCTGACTGATAGGTGCATCACTGGAGGGGGTCTCATGTGGGTCTGGTAGCTCAATAATTGCACCAACTGAATTGGGGAGCTTCCTCTTCTTTCTTGGGGGCTTGGGTTCCTGCTCCTGCTCCTGCCGTGGCTGTGGCACTAGTACTGCTGCTGGGGCTGGATCCCCAAATAACAAGTCTAAAGGCATCTGGTCTGTCAATAGCCTGTCCATATCAGTCCGTAGCACTCTCACCGACTCCTTGGGCACCCTTTACTTCCTCATCTTCTTGTGCTCCTTGGAAAGCTCCCTCAAAGCCTTGCCATGTGAATCCACCGCCATAGTCAAGGCGTCCTGAGTCCTCATCGGCCGCGGTGCATTTTGTGCGGTCCGCACTGGCATGAGTCAAAAGGGGGACTCTCTGAAGTTCTTCACCTCTGTCGCGGTCAAGTTAGTGCGGTCCGCGGTGGGCTGACGCGACCGCGGTACACGTCTGTGCGGTCTGCGTAGGCTTCATCACAAGGGGTCACACAAATAAACCCAGCGCGGTCCGCGGTCACTTTTGTGCGGCCACACTGGTAGGTGAGTACGGGTTCTACTAGGGCTCTATAAATAGAGACCAAGGGTCTCATTTTACACTTTTGGCAAATTGGAAACCCAGAACCCTAATTCTACTGTTCATCCCCGTCCAAAACTGAGATTCTTGCTTGTGTGGATAGATTGCATACATTATTCATAATCCTAGTAACATTTCATGCATTTTGATTATTACTCTTTTATTTTTATTTTAATTGCTTGCCAGTAGTCTGTAACTTCTTTGCCTTCACAATTGTCTTTAAATTGTTAGTCTAGGGTAGCTTCCATGTTAGTTTGAAATAACTAAGGATTGGGTACATGAGTAGGGACAAGTAGGGGTAAAAGGTTGAACAAAAATAGAACAAAAGCATGAAATCCCTAGTTTACTCACTGAACCTAACCTAATGCGGCCCGCGTTTCCCTAATGTGGTCCGCGTTACGCTTCCATGCGGTCCGCGATGCTTGAATGACTGAGGAACAACTTGTGTCCAGCGCGGCCGCGATAACGTTTGTGCGGTCCGCACTGGCCCACCGTGGTCGTGACCCCATTTTGTGCGGACCGCGGACTGAGATTCAGAGAAAACCCTTCCTGGGGTTTTGATCAGTGCGGCCCGCGGTCGCCTTAGCGCGGTCCGCGGTGCCTCCAACGCGGCCGCATTCCTGATGGTGCGGTCCGCGGTGCCTGGTTCTGCAGCAGTGTCTGCAACTTTCATTTTGCTTCAGCAATTTTAATTCAGTCACATGTTTCACTGCATGTGCTTCAACTAACAATGTTAGATGTGTTTGTTTGCAGACAATGGTAAAACAACGAGGAAGAGGTGCTAAACAACCCGACCGAGGTGACTCCTCCCGGGGAGGAAAAGGGAAACAAGTTAAACTCACTTCCCGACCTAAACTGAAAACAAGGAAACAAATTGCTATAGACGACCAATCGGGGAGTGAGTACGTACCATCCCAGGACCTCTATTCTGATTCAGGGCCAGCTACTGCAGTCCTGGCTTCACATACTGCCCAAGCCCCACAACGTATACATTCTGAGTCGTCTGATAGCTCAGCAGCAGGTAGTGGTGAATACTCCACCTCCCCCACAGCTTCAGTATCTGGGGAGAGTGCAGAAGGCGGGACTAATAGTGATAATGAGGAACCGAACAGTGGGTTGCCCCAGGTTGGGGGTGTTGAGAGAGCTAGAAAACCTAAAGTTTGGGAAGATCGGTTTGTCAGCCAGGTGGCGTTCCACAAATTTAGAGAATGGTGGTCGGCACGGAAGTTGATACTTGAGTAGAGCTTTATTGACAAAGACCTTCTACCCCTAAACCCCAATGTGCATAGACAGTTCCAGGCTCGAGCGGGTTGGGAGTTCTTTAAAGACAATTGTTTGAAGGCAAATGAGCATATGATCAAGGAGTTTTACAGCAATGTGGCTCATATCATGAAAGGCACTAAAGTGATGAAAGTGAGAAACAAAAATGTGGTTTTCACCGGGAAGGCGTTGAATGAGTATTTGGGGTTCATTGACGAAGATGAGTCCCTGTACAATGAAAAGTTAGCAATGGGCGAAGAGGTTCGTCCGTGGTTAGCTTCCTACCTGGAAATCCTGGGTACGGTTCCAGAATGGCTACAAGTAGGGACCAAAATACTTCGAAGAGTTTTCAACTTCGAGTTTAGAGGGTGGTTGACCTTTGTATGCAGTCGGCTCGACCCGACCACTCATGATCAGACCATTCCACTTGCCCGAGCGGTTCTTATTGCTTCTATTATGGTAGGTTCCCCTATCAATGAAGGAAATGTGATGTCCCGCACCATTTCTGCAGTAGGGGTTGAGCATGACCAGAACTACCCTTTTCCATCACCCTTACTATGTATTTCCGGGACTTGGAGGGGAAGAAAAGACCGTTTGACGTCAAGGTAAAACCTGTGGCTCCATTTTCCTGGTACAGTTTGAAGGGGCCAGACAACCCCAAAGACAAAAGTTACAAGCCGCCTTCCTCTACTCCAGTTGGCCAGTCTGAGGAGCCAATGGCGGTAGTGTCTTCGGTTGAGCCCCCCACAGAGCCTTCCACCATGCCTACGGTCACCACTGATGATGATTTGCCTCCACGACCCTCCTTCTTTGCTGTCCCCAGTACTTCAGTTGACACGGGGGTCCCTTCTTCCCGGACTCATCCTTTCATGGCCTAGAAGTTGAGCCGGACACTAGCCAGTTTGAACAACTGGATGTCAGCTGCGACATCCAAGTTGTCTACATTGTCTGCTACAGTTGAGGCCCATTCAGCACATTCCACTACTCAGTTTCCTCAGTCCATTGAGGACACACTGCAGAAGCTCCTGGAAAATCAGGAGAAGAAGAAGATGCACCGCTAAAGTAGTAGGGAAGAGCTTGGTGAACCTGTCCAATCACCACAAAGCGTCGGCAGACATAGCTGCTCCATCACCGGTCTGAGCTACCACACCCGACTGAACTGCTCTAACTGGCTGAGCTGCTGGAGTCTGAAACTGGGGAGACATCTGCTCTGGAGTGCGAGTAGCTGGAGTCTGGGCTCCTCCTCCAGCTGGCAATCTTCAGAGACTATGCCATTTTCCAACTTTGTTTTGCACTACTTCAACACAATCCCTGCAACATCTCATAAATAGTTAGCTCAAAAATACTAAGCTACACATGGGTTGCCTCCCAAGAAGCGCCTGATTTAACGTCGTGGCATGACGCATGTTACCACCACATCACTTTAGATGAAGAAACGCCACTACGTGGCTGCCATCGAACTTTCCGAGATAATGCTTGACCCGGTAATCATTGACTCTGAAGACTTCACCACTTTTGTTTTTAAGATCAAGAGCACCAAACGGGGTCACGAACACAACTTCAAATAGCCCACTCCACTTTGACTTGAGCTTACCTAGAAACAAACGTAACCGGGAATTAAACAAGAGAACCATATCTCCAACTTTGAACTCCTTGCCCCGAGCATATTTGTTGTGAAGGTACTTCATTTTTTCCTTATACAAGGACGAGCTGGAGTATGCATGGAATCTAAACTCATCGAGCTCATTAAGTTGTTCAACCCTCAGATTTGCAGCAACATCCCATTCTAAGTTCAACTTCCTCAAGGCCCATATAGCCTTGTGCTCCAATTCCACCAGAAGATGGCAAGCTTTCCCAAACACCAACCGGTACGGGGACATACCAATCGGAGTCTTGTAAGCTGTCTGATAGGCCCAAAAAGCATCATCCAATTTTTTCGACCAATCGGTCCTATTTGCATTTATAGTTTTAGACAAGATAGTCTTAATTTTTCGGTTGGAGACTTCCACTTGACCGCTAGCTTGAGGATGATAGGGGTGGTTACTTTGTGATCAACTCCATATTTGGCTAGCAATGAATCAAAAGCTTTGTTGCAAAAGTGAGATCCCCCGTCACTAATGATAGCACCGGGAGTGCCAAACCTCGTGAAGATACTCTTTTTAAGAAATGCCACAACACTCCGGGCTTCATTGTTGGGCAAAGCCACGGCTTCAACCCACTTGGAGACATAATCTACTGCCACCAGAATGTAAGTGTTTCCACAAGAGCTCACGAAAGGACCCATGAAGTCGATGCCCCAAACATCAAAAATATCTACCTCGAGAATTGTATTGAGGGGCATTTCATCCCTTTTTGAAATTCCACCGGCTCGTTGGCATTCATCACATCTTTTGACCACATACCGGCATCTTTAAACAAAGTAGGCCAATAAAATCTGCAACTAAGCACTTTAGAAGTCGTTCTGGCCCCGCCATGATGTCCACCATAGGGTGAGGAATGGCAAACTTCCAAAATACCCAATTGCTCCTCTTCCGGGACACATCGTCGAATCACACCAACGGTGTAAATCTTAAACAAATAGGGCTCGTCCCAATAATAATCCAAGCTATCCCGTTTGAGCTTCTTCCTTTGGTTAAAAGAGAGCTCACACGGGATGATTCCGGTAACAAGATAGTTTGCAATATCGGCGAACCACGGTATTCCACTTATTAACACCGCAAGGAGTTGCTCGTCGGGAAATGTATCATTGATCTCAAGGCCGTGACAAGGCCTCCCCTCCTCCTCCAAACGGGACAAGTGGTCCGCCACTTGATTCTCGCTACCCTTCCGGTCAACAATTTCTAAATCAAACTCTTGAAGGAGAAGAACCGATCTCATCAATCTTGACTTTGAATCTTTCTTGGTCATCAAATACCTAAGGGCGGCATGGTCGGTGTGCACAATAACTTTAGCCCCCATAAGATAAGGACGAAACTTTTCCATAGCAAAAATAATAGCCAATAACTCCTTTTCGGTGACTGTGTAGTTCTTTTGAACCTCATTCATAGTCTTGCTTGAGTAGTACACCGGATGGAACATCTTGTTGATCCTTTGGCCTAAAACTGCCCCCACCGCAACGTCACTCGCGTCGCACATGAGCTCGAATGGTAAGCTCCAATTTGGTGCGCTGATGATGGGGGTAGTGGTCAACTTTTGTTTAAGGAGCTCAAAAGCCTCCATGCATTTCTCATCAAAAACAAACTTGGCATTTTTCTCTAGCAATTTGCACAACGGGTTAACTACCTTAGAAAAATCTTTGATGAACCTCCGGTAGAAACCCGCGTGCCCAAGAAAACTCCTCACCCCTTTGACAAAAGTAGGGGGAGGAAGCCTTGAAATAACCTCGATCTTGGCCTTATCAACTTTAATTCCTCGCTTCGAGATCTTGTGACCCAACACTATAACTTCTTCTACCATAAAATGGCATGTTTCCCAGTTTAGAACAAGGTTGGTATCTTCACACCGGGCCAACACTCTATCCAAGTTTACCAAGCACTCCTTAAAAGAATCCCTAACCACGCTAAAATCATCCATGAAGATCTCCAAGATATCCTTCACCATGTCGGTGAAAATAGCCATCATGCAACGTTGGAAGGTCGCCGGAGCATTACATAATCCAAATGGCATTCTGGAGAAAGCGAATGTGCCATAAGGACATGTGAAAGTCGTCTTCTCTTAGTCCTCCAGGGCAATGAGAATTTGATTGTACCCCGAGTAACCATCCAAAAAACAACAAAAAGCCCGGGCCGCAAGACGATCGAGCATTTGGTCAAGGAATGACAATGGGAAATGATCTTTTCTAGTCACCTTGTTCAGCTTTCAGTAATCCATGCAAACTCTCCAACCCATCACTGTCCGAGTCGGAATAAGCTCATTGTTGTCGTTGGTCACCACAGTCATTTCACCTTTTTTCGGTACACATTGCACCGGAGAAGTCCATGAACTGTCAGAAATGGGATAAACCACACCTGCGTCAAGCCACTTGATAACCTCTTTCTTTACTACTTCTTGCATAGCCTCATTTAGTCTTCTTTGATGCTCAAGTGAAGGCCTCACATCCTCCTCCAATATGATTTTAAGCATGCAAAAGGCAGGGCTTATACCTCGAATATCAGCTAGAGTCCATCTGATTGCCCTCTTTCGCCTTTGAAGAACTGCCAAGGTGGCCTTAACCTGCATGTTAGTAAGGCAAGAAGAAAGAATGACAGGTAAAGTAGAATTTGAACCCAAGAATCCATACCTGAGGTGTGGAGGAAGTGGCTTCAATTCCAACACCGGTGGCTCCTCAATCGATGGCTTCGTTGGTGGAGTTTTGTGGTTTTCAAGATCCAAAGATAGCCTTCTAGGCTCATAAGAATATGAACTCATACCATGCAATGCATTTACGCACTCCACTCTACTATCATCATTATTGACATCCATGTTAAGAACCACGACCTCAAAAGGCTCTTCAACATTGATCATGGAACTTGTGTCATCCACTATCACGGTTGTGACAATGTCCACAAAAGAACACACCTCCGTGCTATTTGGTTGTCTCATTGATTTACAAACATGGAATACCACCTTCTCATCTCCCACTTGGAATGTCAACTCACCCTCTTCAACATCAACTAATGCCTTCCCCATAGCTAGGAAAGGTCTTCCAAGAATAATCGGCACTTCAAAATCCACCTCACAATCTAATATGACAAAGTCAGCCGGTAATATGAATTTATCAACACGGACAAAAACATCATCGATTATGCCCAAGGGTCGCTTCATCGATCGATTCGCCATTTGAAGTCTCATTGAGATAGGTCGAGGTTGCCCAATTCCCAAATTCTTGAATACCGAGTACGGCATCAAATTAATACTAGTCCCCAAGTCACAAAGGGCCTTTGCAAAATCCGCACTTCCGATGGTACAAAGGATGATAAAAGCTCCGGGATCCTCAAGCTTGGGTGCCATTGAATGCACTATGGCACTCACTTGATGAGTCATCTTAATTGTTTCACACTCCATCGACCTCTTCTTTCTAACCAAATCTTTCATGAACTTCGCATACCCCGGCATTTGCTCAAGTGCCTCAACCAAAGGGACATTGATTGTGAGGCTCTTCATCATGTCAATGAATTTTTTGAATTGATTGTCACACTTTTGCTTTGCTAACCGTTGAGGATAAGGTGGAGGTGGCCTAGGCAAAGGTGCCTTGGCTTTTTGTACAACCGGATCGGACATGTCAATCACGTGTTCCCTAGACGGGTTCACAGCATCTTGAGTCTCTACATCGGCCTCATCATTAATATCAATCTGCACATCATTGTTTGCATTTTGATTAACCACATCATCAACAATCAAAGGTACATCATCATCCCGCAACTCAACATCTTCATCCATAACTTGCTTTTGCATTGAGGCATTCACATCACCGCCTCTCCCACTTCTTGTTGTAACCGCCATCACATGATTATTATTCCCACCATTCAGATTCACCATCATGTCACTTGGTAGCGCACCCTTGGGATGAGTATTCAATGCTTGAGAGATTTGGCCTAATTGCACCTCCAAGTTCCGGATAGATATGTTATGCGAAGCTAATTGGGCCTCGAAATCTTGGTTCTTTTTCATCATTTGCTCGAACATGCTTTCAATTCTCCCCATATTACTTCCGGACGAACTCGGACCTTGAGAAGGAAAGGGGGTGGATTGTTCGGTTGTTGGTACATGGGGGGCCTTTGAAAGCCTTGCCCCTGGTTGCCTTGGTTCTCGCTATTGTTCCACCCTCCTTGATTGTTGTTGTTGCCCCAATTATTGTTACTCCCATTCCAATTTCCTTGGTTGCTTTGATTACCCCAATTGTTGTTTTGGTTGTTGTTATTCCAATTACCTCCGCCTTGTTGTTGATTGCCCTAATTTCCTTGAGAACACCATTGTTGGTTGGAAGAGTTACCTCTATTCCCTTGGTAGTTGTTGACATATTGGACCTCTTCGCTTTGATCATCATAGCACTCATTTGAATAACCACCACCATCATTGTTGTTGTCACATTGTTCACAATTACCTTGAGGTTGTTGTCCTCTTTGCCTACTTTTCTACATATAAAAACCTTCCATTGCATTGACTTGGCGTGGGTTTTGGACTTGTTGCAATTGCGTCTTTGCTAATTGATTCATAGTTGTTGTAAGTTTGGCGATGGCTTGGCCATGATCGTGCAATTCCTTGTGCAAATGGATGACCGTGGGGTCACCTTGGGGCACATTTGCTCGGCTTTGCCATGCCGAAGAAGTGTCGGCCATTTCATCAAGTACATCACATGCCTCTTGGTAAGAAAGTTTCATAAAGTTCCCTCCAGCCAATTGGTTCACAATGCATTGATTCGTGTTGTTGATACCCCGATAAAAGGTTTGTTGAATCATAGCCTCGGTCATGTCGTTATTAGGGCACTCTTTCACCATTGTTCTATATTTTTCCCATATCTCGTGCAAAGGATCTGTTGGCTCTTGCTTGAAAGCTAGAATTTCATCCCGAAGAGCTGCCATATGACTTGGAGAAAAGAAATTGGAAATAAATTTGTCCGCCAATTCATCCCATGTTGTAATAGAATAATTGGGGAGCCTTTCTAACCAATCCAATGCTTTACCCCGAAGAGAGAACGGGAAAAGCCTCAACCTCAATGCATCCTCGGACACGTTGGTCTGCTTGCTACCCCAGCATGTATCCACGCACCACTTCAAGTTCTTGTAGGCATTTTGATCGGAGGCACCCGTGAAATACCCTCTTTGCTCGAGCAAGGTCAGCATAACATTTGTGATTTGAAAGTTCCCCGCCCGAATTCGGGGAGGAACAATAGCACTGGCATATCCTTGATTTAGTAAAACTCTGGGAGCCACTCTCGATGGTGGCGGAGGAGGGTCTGGAATATTGTTGTTCTTATTTACATTTACATTGACATGTCGCCCTCTCCGTGGAAGTTGAGGTAAGACCTCATCTGGTTCTAGATCCTCTACCTCATCCCCCGCTATCACATTGCTGAGAGGGTCATTTGCATTAAGAGCCATTGTACCTGATTGATCGACACAAACAAAATTAGTAAACAAGAAGGAAACAGAAGCAAAACACAAAACTAACTAAATAGATAGTCAACACCGTAAGCTCTCCGGCAACGACACCAAAAAGTTAATCGCTGCCAACTCGACACTACACTATGGTAGGAAGAGCGGATCGCAATAGATTTTACCCTAATAGAGGTCCGGGATCGAATTTCCACAAGGAGCTAGTAGTGGAGTTGTATTTTCTGTCTAGCCTAGAGTTGTGGTTGTGCTTCTAATGTCACTTCAATCATCTTTTGAGTTTTTGTATTTATAATTACTATTATAAAACTACGGATTAAAGCTAGATTATGCTAAGAGAATATTGCTAAGTTGTAATTAATGGGAAGGAAGAGCACTAAGGTTGTGGCATTACCTTGGTGGCTAATTGACAGGTAGATGTTACTTAGGTTCGATTGACTTATTTGGGGGTTATGCTATAATCATTGCACAATTTTTACCCACTCTCACACCTCTCGGTAGAGAGAATAATTTTACCCAATTGACTCTCTCGAGACCAATTGGGTTGGCAAATTAGACCAAGCAACTAGGGTTCAAGTAGGGTGATTACTCTCTCGAGATTTAACCTATTAATTGGGACTATCATTTCTCATGAGTCCGTCTCAATTCCTTGTTGGGTCAATTTTGAGGTCATAAACTCTCTTTCTCAAGAAGAGTTAACCCCACAAAGCTTGAATCAGTGTTTGCAACCACCAATTCTAAATTAAATCATAAAATCAACCCAAATAACAAACACCCATAGTCAATCTAACCCTAGATGCCAATACCCATCAATTACCCACACTAGGGTTGAGCCACAACCCTAGCTAATGGGTTTAGTTACACATAATTAAAGAAGAAACGGAAGAAATAGATGAAGAACTAGACATATTAATTAATTACTAAGAAGAAACTACAATAATATATTGTTAATGGGAAGCAAATATGCCAAAAATGGCTACAACACCAAGCGTAGGTATTCTCCTATTCTCAGATCTGACCCTCTCCTAAAAAAATAGTAAAATGTTCTATTTATACTAGGCTGGAAAAACTGGACAGAAATACCCCTATGGGGTCAGTGCGGGCCGCACAAAACGGACCGCGGCCGCACTGGCTCTTGGGTTTCAGTTGTTTGATGACTTGAACTGGGGGATGCGGACTGCGTGGGAGTGTACCGCGGCCGCAAAGGCAACTGGCGCGGTCCGCATAGACGTGATCGCGGACCGCATGAGGACAAATGCCCCTTTGCTGAACCCTATGAACGCGGACCGCACAGAGCAGGAGTGCGGTCGCGAAGATTTTCCGCGGGCCACGTGAATCCTACCGTGGTCGTGTGACCTTAGGCTCGAAAATGTCCAGTCTCTGAACCTCCTAGTGCGGCCGTGGTCATTGTTACGCGGTCCGCACTAGGCCCCTTTTTCTTCACTTCTCTTGGTCTTTGATACTTGAGCAGGTTTCACTCCTTTTTGAGCCGATCTTTGACATTTCATCACTTTGTCAATCAACCCTGCAATCAAGCACAACTTGTGAGCATTTTGGGACTGTTTTTGTATTAATTTATACTCAAAGCATAGGCAAGCAGGGACATAAACACTTTAAAATCCTAACTTCACAGAGAGATATAAGGTAGCTAGGAAGGAAGCTAAATTGTCGGTCACAGAGGATAAGAATGCGGCTTATGGTCGTGTGTACGAGGAACTGGGGGAAAAGGCAGGGAGAAGAAGTTATTCCGGCTGGCCAAGTTGAGAGAAAGGAAGGCTCGATATTTGGACCAAGTGAGATGCATTAAGGACGAAGATGGTAGAGTACTGGTGGAAGATGTCCAAATTAAGAGGAGATGGCGGACTTACTTTCATAAACTTCTGAATGAAAAAGGGGATCATGATATTCTGCTAGGCGAATTGGAGCATTCCGAGAGTCACCGTGACTTCGGGCACTACAGGCGTATCGAGGTCAATAAGGTCGTGGAGGCTATATGTAAGATGAGTAGGGGCCAAGCGACCGGGCCAAATGAGATTCCGGTGGAATTTTGGAAGTGTGTAGGAAGAGCAGGTGTGGAGTGGTTGACTGGATTGTTTAATGTTATATTTAAGGCGATGAGGATGCCGGGTGAGTGAAGGTGGAGTACGGTGGTTCCATTGTATAAGAACAAAGGTGATATCTAGAGTTGTAACAATTATAGGGGTATCAAATTATTGAGTCATACCATGAAAGTATGGGAGAGGGTGGTTGAAGCGAGAGTGAGGATAACAGTGTTTGTATCCGACAACCAGTTCGGGTTCATGCCGGGCGTTCTACCATAGAAGCTATACACCTTGTTAGGAGTTTGGTGGAACTGTACAGAGAGAGAAAGAAGGATCTGCACATGGTGTTTATTAACCTAGAGAAAGCGTATGACAAGGTTCCTAGAGAAGTTCTCTGGAGATGCTTGGAGGCAAAAGGTATGTCGGTTCCTTATGTTATGGCAATTAAGGACATGTATGATGGGGCTAAGAGTCGGGTTAGGACAGCAGGAGGGGACTCTGAGCCTTTTCCGGTTGAAATGGGGTTACACCAAGGCTCTGCGCTCAGTCCATTCTTGTTCGCCCTAGTGATGGATGCGATAACAAACCATATTCAAGGGTAGGTGCCATGGTGCATGCTATTCGCCGATGACATAGTTCTGATTGATGAGTCAAGAGCAGGTGTTAACGAGAGATTGGAAGTTTGGAGACAAATTCTTGAGTCTAAGGATTTCAAGCTAAGCAGAACGAAGATGGAATACCTCGAGTGTAAGTTCAGTGCTAGGCCGGGGGAAGTGGACATAGATATGAGGCTTGAGTCACAGGTTATCCCAAGTAGAGGCAGCTTCAAGTACCTTGGTTCGGTTATCCACGGGGGAGGGGAGATCGACGAAGATGTCACACACCACATTGGGGTAGGATGGATGAAGTGGAGGTTAGCATCTGGAGTCTTGTGCGACAAGAGAGTGCCAACGATACTCAAAGGTAAGTTTTATAAAGCGGTAGTTAGACCGGCCATGATGTATGGGGCTGAGTATTGGCCTGTTAAGAACTCACATATCCAAAAGATGAAAGTAGTAAAAATGATGACGTTGAGGTGGATGTGCGGCTACACTAGGATGGATAAGATTAGGAATGATGATATTCGGGAGAAGGTGCACATGGCTCCCATTGATGACAAGATGTGGGAAGCGAGGCTCAGATGGTTCGGACATGTACAGAGGAGAAGCCCAGATGCTCCAGTAAGGAGGTGTGAGCGGCTGGTTGTGGAAGGCACGAGAAGAGGTAGAGGGCGGCCTAAGAAGTATTGGGGAGAGGTGATCAGGCAGGATATGGCAAGGCTTCAGATTTCTGAGGACATAACACTTGATAGGAAGTTATAGAGGTCGAGTATTACGGATGTAGGCTATGAGGTAGTTGAGTCTTGCGTTACTTTGTACCTTTGTGAGCTAGTCCGGTGGGGTTTTGTCTAAGATAGCTAGGGGCAACGTCGTGTCTTACTATTTTTTATTTTCGACGCAGGATCCATTTACTAGCCATCGTTTTTACTTTGCATTTTTCTTCTGCATTTCATGTTCCTTTTTCCCTATGATCTCCGTGGTGAATCTAATATTCTCTCCTTTTGTCTTTTTATTATCTTGAGCCGAGGGTCTTTCGGAAATAACCTCTCTACCCCTTCGGAATAGGGGTAAGGTCTGCGTACACACTACTCTCCCCAGACCTCACTTATGGGATTTTACTGGGTTGTTGTTGTTGTTGTTGTTTACACACATCTTTAGAAATGTTTTAAAGACAAAAAAAACTTGAGAGAAAAATTAGCAGCTGAACATAAATAAAGTAAGTTGAAATTGTGAGTGAATTTTAGAGTGCAAACTTTTAGAAAAATGTAGTCTTCTTTAGAGTTGGTTCTGGGTCTCTTCTCTAAGGTTTTCGGGTTATTTTAACACTTATTTGCTGCTGGATTGTTGATGTTTTTGGCTGCTTTTGTTGCTGAAGCTCAGCCCTTCTCCCTGTTGACATTTTCTTTCTGGTATCCAGGTAATTCTCTTAAAATGCTACTGCAATTTTGATCAGGATTGAATGGAGACGAAGCAATTTGAAGTTTTCTTTTTTCAGTTTATTCTAAGATTTAAAAGCATTCCGTTCTTGTAAGGTTTTGTGTGTGAGTACATATGATAAATTTTGGATTTCTATGAATATTCCAGCTGACAACATGTTTAAACCTCTTTAGTCCATAGTTGCTTTGTTATTATGACTTATTGTCACCTTAGTTTCATGAGAAATTGCTAGTAAAAATAGAAATGTTAGTGATACATATTCACATGCTTAAGTTGGTAGTTTTGGACTTTTTTTTTGAAATAAAAGTCCTCAGACACTCTGTCTTGACAAATGCATGACTATACGACTTTATGATCGTATTTTGCTAAGTATGATTAGTTGTGGGAATTCATAAGCTAAAGTAACGTTCTCTCTTTCTTTTGCTCAATTTCATGCATTTAATTTTTCTTTATCTTTTGTTTGCTTATGGTTACTTTATTCTTTCAGTTTCTTTTAATGTAGTAGTTAATAGCCTTTAGTATTAATAGAGTGGGTCATAATACTAGATTCAATAATCAGTTTTTAGTATATATCTATATATATATATATATATATATATATATATATATATATATATATATATATATATATATATATATATATATATATATTAAATAATTTTATTTTGCTGGTCATGCCTCAAAAACAATAAGCAGCTAGCCCATTCCTTAAATAGTTGGGGCCTTTTTATATTTTTCTTAAACAGGCCCAGTACCCCATTTCCATGAAACTCAAGTTGGCCCATTTTCTCAAATAAACTAAACTGGCCCATGTTTAAATAAAAGTTGGTCAGTCTTTTAGCATTTTAATTTAGCCATCAATTTTAATAATCTGTTTTTCTTTTAAATAATTTAATCATACTTAATTATTTTTCAATGCTAGGCAATTAGTAGGCGCGCTTTGAAAATTTAATATTATTCAAATAAATTTATTTATTTATTTTTGTAATAAATAAAAGCACACATAGGAAATACATAAAAATCAAATAAATCACAGTTCATTCAGAATTAATTCAAGCCAAGTTTAAGTCAATAAAGCGACCGTGCTAGAACCACAAAATTTGGGAATGCCTTACACCTTCTCCCCGGTCAACAAAATTCCTTACCCGGACTTTATTTTTTTTGCAGACCAACATGAAAAGAGTCAAATCTTCCTTTGAATGGGGATTCAAATAAAAAGGTGACTTGGAACGCTCAAAAATCAATTCCAGTGGCGACTCTGTAAATAAAATAGTCTCTATTCAAGTTTGTCACTTTAATTGGAAAAACTCTTTAATCCACAATCCATATAATAACACATATCTTCTTTTGGGGGGTAAAAATGGGTGTGACAACCTTAAGAATACAACTATGCCAATACACAATTGATACTTTTATGGTTAAAGGATATAGAGAAGATAAAGTGGGTCAAAGAATGTTACTTCCAGTTTCACCTATTGGAGCAATCATTTTTCATATGAGAGATGTAAACTTCTTGTATATCTAATTTTCTACTTGAGAACCCAATCAAATATATTTAGGCTATGTATGCATATTAAAAATTTATAACTATTGTTTAGCTATTAGTAAGAAATTTGTATGGAGTACACGTGCAACGCACATACAAAGAGACTAGTATATATATTTAATTATATTATATTAGTCTTAGGGTACGCGCTTTGCACGTGTTTTCCATGTCGATGAATAATTTTTTTTTAAAAAATTACATAAATAAATATTATTAAATAATATAATTGAATTATAAATAAAAATAAATTAGATAACTTTCTAAAATTAGAAATGTTGATCCCATTTAGTAGGGAAATCCTGTAATATTAAGATTAACATGCAATGTGTTAAAGTTGTATTCCATAGTCCAAATAAGAAAATAATTTGATTTAAGGTAAAATCTTTATTGATTTAAACTTTTAATTATTAGATTTTTCTACATAACTCAAATGAAAAAAAAATTAATAATCAAAATTTAACTGATTTAAAATTCTACATAATTTAAAATAACAGTAATTGTTTCCAATGATTATGTTTATTTATTTCCAGACTATAGTTAGCTATATATTTATGTTTTTTTTATTACTTTTTCATATTTTTCACCCGCATTATTTTAAAATTTGGTTTTTAAGTTTTTCATAGTATTCATACTTTTAGATGGTCAAAATAGGTTAAAGATTATAGGTAGTCAAAATATAGAATACACTTTAATGACATACGTATATTTTTCAAGAAAATAATTATATAGATTTTAATGCATATACGATAGGTTTATCATTTAATTGGGGAGAAAAGTATACATTTACGGAACCATAAAATGCTTAATAAAATTTGATGTGTACGTTTCTAATTAGTTTGTACGCGTATAAGAGAAAAAAAATCTATAAACAGTTTGTTCAGTTGATTTATTTTGATGTCCTAAATATTAGGATTTCCTATATAGTAGTTTAAATAAGGAAAACTTTAATAAGCAAAATTTTAGTTGACTTAAAAGTGCTAAATATTAGGGGAATAATTAAATGACTATATTATCTAGTGTAACTCTATTTTAAAAGGGTAAAAAAAACGAATAAAATTTCAATAAGAGCCTTCGTGCTTTTAATATTGTGTGTGTATATATATATATCATACTATATTATAAGTGTGAAGCCTCTAAGCCTAAGATAAAAGACAAAAATATCCATATCACAAACTAATCGACCATTTTGCCTTTCAATCAAATGCTACTCTTGTAATGTTTTTTTTGTACAAAAATGTAATTATACATCGTAATAAATATTACCCCACTAAAAATATATTGTATAATAAATTTGAAAATTAACTACTGATCCAATATAGTATCTTCCGTGGCTATCATTAATGTACTCTTTAAACAAGTATTTATTTAAATAATAAGTACCTTAAATAGAAAATAAAAAGACTATTATTATAATCTTATAATTTATGTTGAGTAAATGAGAATTATTAAGAGCGACGTCCTTTCATTGTCTCTTGGGCACTCCATTTTATTTTAATAGTCAGTTGCCTAAACTTGACAGCAAATGAAAAGACACTATTATAATCTCATTATTTATATTGAATAAGTGGAATTAAAAAGGGTCATGTTCAAGTCCTATAAATTCATTATTTCCTATGCTCTTTTCTGGTTTTTAGTTTTTCTCTCTCTTTCAAGTCTCAATTTTCTTGCTTAAATTTTCTGTTATTTATCTAGTTAGCCTTGAAAGTTTGCTGTAATTATTTTGAAAAAGTTTTTGTAGATTTTGTTGGTTGTGAATATCACTACTTGTACTTTCTCTCTTGATGCATGTCTTTTCAAGTTTCAATTATTTTTGTTAGTAAATTTTATGTTATTTTGTTTTGCCTTGAAGTCCGCAAAATACTTTGTAAAGCGATTTTATATTTTTTATTTTTTGTATTTATTTGTTTAGACTCAATTGTTCTTCTTATCTGAAAAGGACGGTGTGAAATTCAGTTAATTGTGTGATTATATGCCATGTTATGATCTTGAGTACCTTTTTGAAGTTATCACTTTTATTGCTATGTATAATTTTGTTTGTTCAGTAATTTTGAGTATTGTAATTGTTTTTTGAAGGGGTTTTGAGTGTATTCTTCAGTTTTATGTGTTTATGTCGTATTTTTTATTTCTGTTAAGTTTCAATTTTTTTTTCTTTTACTTTTCGTGTACATTTGATGAATTTCGCCGTTTAGAAAATAAATGGATGGTTTAACTTTATCATGGTAAATGAATCTAGAAGTCTTCAAAATCTTAAAAAATTAATTTTTACAACTCATGTATTTTATCTTCTAATTTATGTTTCTTAAGAGCAGATAAATGTTATATTCAAATTCTCATATATGTATAACTTTACAACTCATGTATTTTATTTTCTTATTTATATTTTCTCAAGAACACATAAACATTATATCACAAACATTTGTTATTATCACGAAAAAGTTACTATGAAAAATAAATTAATCATGTTTGAGGAGTGAAAACCTAGAAACAGATTGGATTTTCCTTTTTGTGCATGCTCAAAAAAGTGAAATATATAATAAAATAAATAAAAATAGTTATCTCAATCATTATTAGTTAAAGAAGAGAAGTGTGTCTTCCATCCTCTTAGACATATACTTGGAGTGATATGATTATGAAATGTCGCAGACATTGGGATCCAAAGATGTAAACCTGCAACCTCAAATTTTTAGGTGCCTGAGTTTTTCAATTTTTTAAGTTTTTAGGATTATTTTGGTGATATTATCTTTTGAATTAGTATTTTTATATAATTTGACAATAATTAAATGAGATGCACGTGTATGTACATACTACAACGGATTTTGTGTGAGAAATTGGCAAATAGCTACCTTTTGGATTGCTAATCAAGTTTAACCATTTTTTAATGCAAAATAAATCGTGACAAAAAAATATGTAGCTAAAACACGAAAAACTTTTACTAAAATTTGAACATTTTAACAGTTTTGGATGTTGAAAACCCAGAAGAGTTTGGAATCTGCTATTCAAACTCCATGAATGGAGCAGTTCAAACTCCATCGAGTCTAAGGTGAGATGGTTTGGACTCATGGGGCGGCAATTTTGAGTAAGCCCATACATTTTAGGCCCAAAATATGCTATGACTGTGGAAACAGCGGCATTGAGACTTGAGTCAAATAGTGACCATAGAAAATAAAATATGATAGGGGAACTCAAGAGAGAAATGGGAACTCTCTGGAACTCCACCTGCTGCTTATGTTCTCCATGGCTTGTAACAACCTTCCCTCTTCAAAAGAATCCATTTTTAGTCCCTTCTTTAACCAAGAAAAATGCAAACTCGTCCGTCCCAATTTCTTGCAAACTTCCTGAAAGTGAAGTTGAAGAAAACTATACTAGCAGTAGCGTCTCAAGTAATAAGATGGAGGAATACAACTTAGCTATGAAGCGAATGATGAGGAACCCTTACGAATATCACCATGATCTTGGTATTTCGCTGATCCAAAATCAGATTTGCTTATTTACCAGCATAACAACAATGTTTCTTCTGTATTATGTAGCAGTTTCAGTAATTTCTAGTTACATCGTTTAGAGATGCTCTTTTTCATATTGTTAATTCTCTTTTAGTAACTTTTTTAATTTTGTTTTACCTTTTAAGAAGATTTAGGTGTTAGTAACTTAACTTTTAGAAGGAGGTGGGTTTAGCATTTTAACTGAATTTGATGCCCCTAGAAAAGTGGATCTTGGTCTACTCTTTGGCTTTCTAATACTGGGTTATGTACATATTTTATGACTTTATGTAGGCCAAGCTTCTGTTTATGTACAAAGAAGAAGATTAAAGTGTTAGATCGCCCTTTTCCCCCTTTCTTTTTTTCTAAAATAACTTTTTAACACAAAACTTTACATTCCTACTCAAGGTTGAATCTGAGAAGTGACTACTGTAACTTAAAACTATGGTCAATATTAACAATGGACGAACCCAAATAAGCCCCTTGCTTAATGGATCTATATCTTTTGTCATAAAAATGGTCAGAGAGGAGCATCTGATGTACAATGTGTGATGCTATTGCTCTATATTGAATTAGTTGATTTCTTAAGATTGGGCCATACAATGATGCTAAAATCCAAATATTTGCTCTTCTATAACCTGTGTTTCTTTATATAATTAATTAATGACATTTATCACCAAGAGATTATAGCTATACAAAGAAGGTTTGATAGACACCTTACAATTATATTCCTTTCACTACAGGAATGAACTACACATTGATAACAGAAAATCTCATAGTTGGCTCCCAGCCCCAGAAAGTTGAAGATATAGATCATTTGAAAAAAGAGGAGAATGTCGCTTTTATACTAAACTTGCAGCAGGACAAAGATATTGAGTTTTGGGGAATAGACCTCCAGTCTATAGTCAGAAGATGTTCAGAGCTTGGAATTCATCACATGAGAAGGCCTGTGAGTAAATCTTTTTTTTTTTTGGGAGAGGGGGGGGGGCTACTTAACATTTCTAGGAGGTGGGTCGCACGAAATAGAACACAGACCTCTATCCCTTAAACCATTGGTCTACACTATAATATTCAGCTTTGTGAAATAATGATAACACGTATTCCCTTCAATGGTCAACAACTTTGATGTGAATTGAACTAGTTTACTTTTTGTTAATCCTATACTTCACTATCTTGGCCGTTGTTATGGTCAATAGATGAAGCGCTAACATCAAATATGTAAGGTATGCATTATATTTCCCTAGCAATGATAACTGATTCAGGAAATCAGTGACTGTCCATATTTCAGAATCTTGCAGACTTGTTTTTATAGTGTACATATAATGCTCTGGCTCCATATCCAAAAATTCCTGGTTATAGAAAATAACTAGGCTTTGACGTTTTCGGCGTAGTGGATATAGTTTATAGACATGTGATAGAAGAAGGGCACCATTTGGTTGTTTTTCTTTTCTTTCCATTAAGAATTCTGGAGTTCAAAATACTTCTTTTTTTTTTCCAGGTTTTTAGCCTAAGAAAATAAAATGTTCTTAGGTTTTGCAATATTATTTTTTCCAAGACACCCCACTCATTTTGTGTATTTTGATCATCGCAAAACTTTAATTGCAGGCAAAAGATTTTGATCCAGATTCCTTAAGGGGTGTATTACCTAAAGCTGTTTCATTGCTAGAGTGGGCAATTTCAGAAGGAAAAGGAAGAGTGTACGTACATTGCACTGCTGGATTGGGAAGGGCTCCTGCTGTTTCAATTGCTTATATGTTCTGGTTCTGTGGAATGGATGTAAGATTTCACCTTTTATATGAACATTAAATTTTTTCCAAATTCAGAAACATTATTTGTGAATCAATATTCCTGCTATCCTTTGTCTGTTAATTAAAGCGCATTAGCAACTCTTAATAGCACTATGTCCTGATATCTTGAAGTGCTTGTTGAGCAGCTAAATACCGCCTATGATACACTCACATCAAAGAGACCCTGTGGGCCCAACAAAAGGTCGATAAGAGCAGCTACTTATGATTTGGCTAAAAATGATCAGTGGAAGGAGCCGTTTGAGAATCTACCAGATTATGCCTTTGCAGATGTAGCAGATTGGGAAAGGAAACTGATTCAAGATCGTGTCCGGGGCCTTCGTGACACTTGAGAATGCTGGTTAGGCTATTTCTCTAGCTCATCCTTTTATTCTATTATTATTATTATTATGGATAGGTATTCCTTAATCCATCATTTGACTATTGTCTTGGATTTTCTCTCAATTTCTGGGAATTATTCTGCTTCATGTTTACCATGCTCGAGTCTGTTGGGTGATATAAGCTTATCCTAGGAAGATATTGCAAGACCATCATTCAAGTGATAAAGGCTTTTGTTTTCCTCGACAACTAGAAAATACATCATTGTTTTTATGTGTGTCAATTGTCACCCAAGACTCTTTGGTATGAAAGTATTCTCTATTCACTTTTCCATTTACAGTTGAAAGTTTGATTAGAAAAATAAAGGTGCTATTTTTTGGCTCACATAGCCATGACTATAAAAGATGTGTATTCAACATCCTAGGATGTCTTTCATCACTAAAAGTATAAAACTGAACGATAGTCCAGCACTTGTTCATTTTTCTTAGTTCTCCTTGAACACTGGAAATTTGTTTCATGAAAGCACGCAAACCTGGTCTCAACTTGGTGTTCGAGAAGAGTCAAACTGAAGGATACAGAAACCTTAAAAGAAAAATATTTGTAATACATAAGGACCACCTCAAATTTGTTCCTAATTTTCAATTACGACCATAAAGTTTTGGGGGCTTTTGGGGGGGGGGGGTTCTTAGTACCACCCTCAACCCCCCTCCCCCCCCCTAAATAAAAAAAACTTCTAAGTGGTTTACTACCCTTTTTCTTGGCCAACTGGCGTAGAGAGTGTATATCTTTTTCTTAAAGAGCGTGAAGGAAAAAAAGATTAAAATTTTATTTTTGCAAGTTTTTTTTAGTAAATGTATCTTGACGATTCTAAATTTTTGAGTTCGAAAGCTTATATCAATGTTTAAGACAAAAGTGTTAGATTGGTGTGAGAAAGACACTTCCATGTTAGTGTTTATTATTTAAAAGTAGGTTTAAAAAGAACATCAAAGTTTAGAATTAGGGGCATTTACATCTATACCTGCTTTTTGTGTCACGTTTTAACTTGTGCCCGCTTTGCAAAAAAAATTGCAAGCGTACCCGCTTTTTTGCATAACTTCAGCATACGGGGCTGAAGTAGCAAAGGCAATCACGCAAAACTTCAGCATTCTAGTAGCCGGGCCTGAAGCTGATGTTTTTGTTTTGTAACTGGCGAGTTTTTGTTTGTAAGTTTTTATTTTTGTAACTGGCGAACTTCATTTTGTAACTGAGAGCTGAAGTTTTTGTTTTGTAAATGGCAAACTTCAGCTCTAGAGCTGAAATTTTTGTTATAAGTTTTTGTTTTTGTAACTGGCGAAGTTTTTGTTTTGTAACTGGCGAACTTGAGCTGAAGTTTTTGTTTTGGAACTGTCGAACTTCAGCTCTAGAGCTGTTTTTGTTTTGTATCTTGGGACAATCCTGAACATCCCCAATCCTTTAATTTGATTAAAAAAAAAGCTACTTAATTTGACTCACCAGTAGTAGCGACAAGGAGAAGACAGAAGAGAAGGGCAACAAAGGCTGTGTATTTAGCCATATCTAGCTTGTTTTTCTTTTGGATTTCTTGGTGAGGAAATTGACAACAACAATAGTGATATTTATAGCATGATATATGCTGAGCATTGTCAACTTAATTCATTGTTTGACTAATTCAAGCATTCACATCATTATTATGTACATGAGAAAGTAAAAAGAATAAGTCTAGGGGATTCCTTCGATTCCCTATAAGATTATGAATTGGACGACGAGAACGAAGAAAGAAAGAAAGAAGAAGAAGAAGAAAACAAAGGAGGAGAAGGAGGAGGAGAAAGAGGGCTGAAGTTATTTTAAAAGTGGGTGCAAGTTAAAAGTTTTAAAAAAAATGGGTATGGGTTAAATGGGGGTGACCAAATAGGGCGCCCCGTGCAATTTTTACTTAGAATTATCACAAAGGCCTTTAACAGGCCCCACCCCCTCTAAAAAATGGGAAACCCTCCCCAACACCCATTCCCGCTCCTAGCCCTCATTTCCCATTCACCTATTCACGCTCCTGGTCCCTATTTCCCTTGCACCATTGAGAAGCACTTGAACGTGATATGCTAAATTGACTTGTGCATTACTTCAAGGGAGATATTTAGTCTATTCTACACTATTGATAAGCATTCAATATGCTTACAATCAAGTATTCCTAGAGTCAATAGGTTAATGTTTGAGTATTTTTAGAATCAATATGTTAATGTTTAATCATACAGAGAATCAATAGGTTGGTGGTTAATTATTCGTAGAATCAATATGTTAATGATCAATTATTCAAAGTATTCAATATGTTAATATTTTTGACCCATGGATTAATGTTCAGTCAGCCGTAGAATCAACAAATTAATATTGTGAGATGCTTCAAACATCCTTTGAGATGTTTCAAACATCTAGTATGATGTTTGATGTTCAGGGTTGGGGTCAAACATCCATTGAGAGATGTTTCAAACTTCTACCAGGATGTTTGACAGATTTAGTTTAAAAAGTAGCATGCCCATTCAAATTATCCAAAAAACAAATAATATCCATAAAAATAAATTTGAACCAAAAAAATTAGCAAATCATCCATTCATACCTTAAGTTGCTTTGACATGGAATTTTAGGTGCCACACACCCGTGTTGACACGACATTGGTGTGGGTATGGGTATGGGTGTGAGATTCGTAGATTCCGTACCGGATCTAGTCAAATGATTTTGAGTACTTTACCACGACGGCAAATTTGAGACAAGATACAATTTGATTCTCGAAATCAAAATCAAAACCAGGGTAAATTTGAAGAAAATGGCATACCCTATCTAGGAAATCAATCCTTTACTTTCTGCTTCTCATCTTGATCGGGCAAAAAGAACAGCAATTGAGATTGAGGAAGCCAGAGCGTTCGACAATTTGGGAAAGTGAAAGACCTTTAACTTTATTTGAATATTATTATTTAACAATATTGTACTCTTTGTAGTGAAACTTACACAGTGTCTGATTTTTATAATAATAATTAGAGATCTAATCTAAATTATAAAAATTAATATTTAATTGTAAATGGAAGATAACTATATAAAAGTTAACTTGGAGGAGAATTCAAGAATGGACAAAAATCTAGAAATCATGTCTACAACTTGAGAAATAAAAATCCACACTTCACAAGCTATAGGTAATCACCGAATCTCGGATTTCCGAGCTTTCACTGATATGAGTAATTTATAATCAAAATATTTTCTTGAAAAGCTAGCTTCTAGTTTCTCTCTCTTCGATAACGGTAACATCTTCATCCTCGCCGGCAAATCTACCGGCAAACCCACAGCGCCGCCGGCACTCGTCCAGGTAAGTACTCGTCTCCTTTCTCTCTCCTTCCTCTCTCCCTGCGTCCCTCTCTTTCTCTCTCCTTTCTTTCTCCTTTCTCTCTCCCCGCGTCCCTCTCTTTCTTTTAACCCTACTAGCAGCTAGGTCGGCGACCGACGACCCACCGACGCCGTCTGATCTTCCGTCTGCTTTTCCGACCCAACCAGACCACCCTCCTCTAGGTTTCCCTTTCGTCAAACCTTTCCTCGCTGTACCATTGTTTCTCGGACCGGCATTGTTTTCCAACGACCGTTCTGGTGACAGTCCCCTCCTTTTCTTGGTCCCGTGTTGTGTTGTGTGTGTTTCAGGTGGCACTTTTGGTGGCTGTTTGGTGACGGGTGAGAGGTGCACGGGCAAAGCAGAGCAGGCCATTTGGCAGTCACAAAGGGCTGGACGTCGGGTTCCAAAGCACCCGGGTTATATTCGCGGGAATTGCTGCGGCTGCCCAGGCAAGTGCGAGGCATACGGGCGAGTAGAACGGAGCATCACCGGGCGCATCAAGTCATATTTCCAGGTTCTTTCCATCGGGAGTTGGTACCTCCCGTTTTCTTGTGTCTTTCTCTATGTTAGTTAATTTGTGGTTATTTAGTTAGCATCACTTTAAGCATATTATTAGAATACTTGTAGTTGCAACCGGTTATTTTCTAGTTTGGGTCTGTGTTAGTGTTTTTCGGAGTTTGTCGTAGGTATAGTGACTGTGGTATGAGATGGTAGAACAAGGTCATGTCCTCGAGGGGTATCGGGTGTGAGTAAGGGGTGGGGAGGGGGTCAGGGGTTGGGACGAGAGGAAAGGAGGGTAAGGGGAAAGAGGGAGCTTGTAGATTGAGGATCGGGTCGTGGAACATAGGCACGCTGACGGGTAAGTCTATTGAGTTGGCAAAGATTCTCCAGAAGAGAAAGGTTAATATAGCTTGTGTCTAGGAGACTAGGTGGGCAGGGACGAAGGCGAGGAATGCGGATGGGTATAAGTTGTGGTACTCTGGAGTCGTGAGGGGTAAGAATGGAGTGGGTATCTTTTGTGGATAGGGATCTTAGAGAGTCTGTGGTTGAGGTTAGGCAAGTGAATGATAGG
This sequence comes from Nicotiana sylvestris, assembly GCF_000393655.2. Lineage (NCBI taxonomy): Eukaryota > Viridiplantae > Streptophyta > Magnoliopsida > Solanales > Solanaceae > Nicotiana > Nicotiana sylvestris. Next base: position 105,686,399 of record NC_091059.1, on the reverse strand, counting down.
CTGATGTTTATTAAGTTGGTGATCGGTGAATGCATCCTCAATGTCGTTAGCGCTTACGCCCCGCAAACGGGCTTGGATGAGGAGGTTAAGAGGCACTTTTGGGAGGGCTTGGACGAGATTGTGTGCAGTATTCCAGCTACTGAAAGGTTATTTATTGGAGGGAATTTTAATGGCCATATTGGGGCGGCTGTTGGTAGTTATGGCGAGGTGCATGGTGGCTTTGGCTTTGGGGATAAGAACGGAGGAGGTACTTCGCTGTTAGACTTCGCTAAAGCTTTCGAGCTGGTGATTGCGAACTCGACTTTTCCGAAGAGGGAGGAGCATCTGGTGACTTTTCCAGAGTTCGGCGGTGAAGACTCAGATCGATTACCTTCTCCTCAGAAGGTGTGATAGAGGGTTGTGCAAGGATTGCAAGGTTATCCCGGGAGAGACCCTCGCGACTCAGCATAAGCTCTTAGTGATGGACATCGGCATTATGGTGAAGAGGAAGAAGAGGTATGCTCGTGGCCGACCGAGGATTAGATGGGGAGCTTTAACCAAGGATAAAGCTCGGGAGTTGGAGGGGAGGTTATCTGCTATGAGAGCTTGGAGGAGTAGTGGAGACGCGAGCACTATGTGGTCGACGACGACGAACTATGTGAGGGAGGCGGCGAGAGAGGTGCTAGGTGTATCGAAGGGTTTTTCTGGCAGGCACCAAGGAGACTGGTGGTGGAATGACACAGTCCAAGGTAAAGTGGAGGCGAAGAAGGTAGCGTATGCGAAGTTAGCAGGGAGCACAAGCGAGGAGGAGAGGAGTGCGAATAGAGAGAGGTACAAAGTGGCTAGGAAGGAGGTAAAGCTGGCGGTCACGGAGGCTAAGAATGCAGTGTTTAGCCGTCTATACGAGGAATTAGGGGAGAAAGGCGGGGAAAGGAAGTTGTTTCGGCTGGCTAAAGCGAGGGAAAGGAAGGCCTGGGATCTAGACCAAGTAAGGTGCATCAAAGACGAGGATGGTAGAGTATTGATGGGAGTCTCAGATTAAGCAGAGATGGCAAACGTACTTTTACGGTCTTCTGAATGAGGAGGGGGACCGGGATATAGCGCTAGGGGACTTAGGGCATTCGAAGAGTCCCCAAGATTTTAGGTATTGCAGGCTCATTAAGGTGGAGGAGGTCGTGGGGAAATTGCGTAAGATGAGTAGTGGTAGAGCGACCGGGCCAGATAAAATTCCGGTGGAGTTTTGGAAGTGTGGGTAGAGCAGGATTGGAATGGCTGACTGGGTTGTTCAATGTAATTTTTAGGACGAAGATGATGCTGGAGGAATAGAGGTCGAGTACAGTGGTATCGTTGTACAAGAACAAAGGTGATATCCAGTGTTGTAACAATTATAGGGGTATCAAGTTACTTACCATACCATGAAAGTCTGGGAGAGAGTGGTGGAGGTGAGGGTGAGGAAGACGACGTCTATATTCGATAATCAGTTTGGGTTCATGCCGGGCCGCTCCACGATGGAAGCTATCCACCTTATTAGGAGGTTGGTGGAACAATACAGGGATAAGAAGAAGGATCTGCACATGGTGTTTATTGACTTGGAGAAAGCGTATGATAAGGTTCCTAGGGAGGTGCTCTGGAGATGTCTTGAGGCGAAGGGCCTGCCAGTAGCCTACATACGAGCGATCAAGGACATGTATGATGGAGCTAAGACTAAGGTTAGGACGGTGGGAGGCGAATCAGAGCATTTCCCGGTTGTTATGGGATTACACCAAGGCTCAGCGCTTAGCTCGTTCTTATTTGCCTGGGTGATGGATGCTTTGACACACCATATTCAAGGGGAGATGCCATGGTGTATGTTATTTGCTGACGATATAGTTCTAATTGACGAGATGAGGATCGGTGTTAACGAGAGATTGGAGGTTTGGAGACAGACTCTCGAGTCTAAGGGTTTCAAATTGAGCAGGTCTAAGACAGAGTACCTAGAATGCAAGTTTAGCGCTGAGTCGAGGGATGTAGGCGGGGACGTGAGGCTTGGGCCACAGGTCATCCCCAAGAGAGATAGCTTCAAGTACCTTGGGTCAATGATTCAGGGGGACGGAGAGATCGACGAGGACGTTACTCACTGCATAGGGTCGGGCTGGATGAAATGGAGGCTTGCATCTGGAGTCTTGTGTGACAAGAAAGTGCCGCCGATACTCAAAGGTAAGTATTATAGAGCTGTAGTTAGACCAGCCATATTGTATGGGACAAAGCCGGTTAAGAACTCCCATATCCAGAGGATAAAAGTAGCAGAGATGTGGATGTTGAGGTGGATGTGCAGACACACTAGGATAGACAAGATTAGGAATGAAGATATTCGAAAGAAGGTGGGCGTCGCCCTTGTGGATGACAAGATGCGGGAAGCGAGGCTTAGATGGTTCGGACACGTGCAGAGGAGAAACCTCGATGCACCAGTGAGGAGGTGTGAGCGGTTGGCCGTGGTGGGTACGAGAAGAGGTAAAGGGAGACCTAGGAAGTATTAGGGAGAGGTGATCAGGCAGGACATGACACGACTGCACATTTCCGAGGACATGACCCTTGATAGGAAGGCCTGGAGGTCAAGCTTTAGGGTTGTAGGATAGGGGTAGTAAAGCTTTCCTTACTTCATTCCGGGGGTGAGGCGGGGTTGGATTAGGGTTGGTCTTAGATGGCTTGCAGTTTATGTTGGACCCACACTATTCTTGTTGTTTGTCTTAGCCTCGGGCCTTAGATTATGGTTACTGTTATTGCATGTCATTCATCTTTCGGTTTTTATGTGTATGTTACTATTACGGTTTCTATTGGAGTTACTAATGAATTCTCTCCTCTTGTTTTTTTACTTTATTTTCGTCTTTCTGAGCCGAGGGTCTATTGGAAACAGTCTCTCGGCCCCTATTAGGACAGGAGTAAGGTCTGCGTACACGTTACCCTCCCCAGACCCCACTATGTGGGATTTTACTGGGTAGTTATTGTACAAGCTATAGGTAAGTATTTCACAAAATTTCTCATAATTTAGAGATATTTTTATATTTTTATTTTTTTGAATTATTTTTAGCCGGATCCCTTCACCCGTATCTATACTAGGATCCGTACTCCCGAATTTTAGAATTTACATCTCAAAGGATTCGACCTCTAGATCCGCACCCGTGTTGAACACCGCACCCGTGTCTGAGCAACTTAGTTTATACCATCCAAAGAAGCATAAAAATATCCATCAATTACAATGCATATCATGGTTTCATATTCTTGTGAAAGATGTTCACAGCCATTTTCTCTTGGACTCGCTAATAATATTGCCATTTATCTTGTCTATCGGAGTGTTAGTGACGAGGTGCTCAATGAACATTAATGACCATGCTCCACAACTATTATAGATGTCATCCCGTGGAAAGATCAAAGAGCCTTTGAGGCAGCCAATCATCATTTAGGGATTTTTTAGGCAATTGCATGAAAAGGGCACAAATGCATGAAAAGGCCACAGGATCGGAGGTATCTTGGAAACATTGTGTCGATGGGATATAAAAATTTACCTAACTTATTATCGGTGTACACAGAGGTATTGCAGTCATAAACAAACATCTTGGACTCTTCAATAAGAAATACAATTATGACATAATGATTCCTCTCAATGTTGTATACACTGAAGATCCTCTTTGCACCATCCCAAGGTCGACCACCACATAGAGACATCTCTCTTCGAGCATACTTTAGATCATTCTTTTGAAATTGGTACTCATTCAAGATCATGGGCAGAGATGGAGCAGCATTCACCTTGTCCACCATATCACACAGAGTATTATAGCGTTCTTTCAAGATATAAAGAAAATTACGATCCATGATGATATCTGGTTGATCGCAGTGCTTGGGGTACCTTTTGTGTCTAATACGCATAAGGACCAAGAAATCCTCTATATGTTGCATTATCAAGATAAATAAATCATTAATCCACAAATACTAGTATTAAACATCATTATGCTGCAGGAAACTGGAAGTAAAAATAAACAAGATCAGTCACAGATCCATAAGGATGCTTCAAACATCTTAGAGTACGTGTCACATCCAAAAGGATGTTTTAATAAGATGTTTGAAAATGGAAAGTAAAAATAAATCAAGATGAAAGGCTTATGAATATGTACCTTATCCTCCAACCAGAATTGAGAATCTTGGATGCTCTTGAAGCTTTCATGATCGAACATTCTCCATGTAAATTGTGTCTGAGGCCCCTCATTTTTTGATAAATGTCATGAGGGCATTTTTCCTCTCCTAGTCGATCAATTTATAAATGTCAAATTTCAGCCTCTCCTCACTGATTTCTATGGAGGTTTCTTGTTCTTGGCCCTTTTTAGCATCATTTCCGGTTATCTTTCTCTTTTTGTTCCTTTTTTCACTAAAGGATCCCGAATTGCTCGGGAAAAGAACCACAAGTCTCTTCGATAGTTTGTGAACTAATTCTTCATCTATGGTCTTTTGCATAAACTTCATCATTTCCATTTACTTTTTCAATTGATCTTGCATAGCATTCCTCTCGTGCTCTTTTTCTTTTTCCAAACAATTAGGGCATATGCAGGGACAATGGACATTAGATGTACTCGCAAAAAACATGATCTTTTATTTCCTCACCCCTTTTTTCCAATAGAAGTAGCTCTTCTTTCATCATCGTAACTAAAATCTCCCCCTACCATTACCATCATCAAAATGCATTTCTCAGCCATCATCATGACCAAAATGTTTTTCCCCTATGTCATCGCCATTATCATCACAAACAGCTTCTCTTCCTATTCTACGATCTCCACCAACAAATTTTTCTCTTGTACCATCATCTCCTCCAATCATATAGCTATCTCCAATTTGTGGGGTTTCCAAATTACCTTTCTTTATCTTAAGGGCACATTTTGACACCGCCCAAATATCTTAAGACTATCACTCCCTCCAACTCTTTACTTAGCTATCCATCATCATGTCCTCTTTGTTTGGTAAAGTAACAAGATTTTGGATGTAAGCCTCCCTTTTTTGGCCTTTGGAGGATGAAGAAAAGGGTGCACCACCTAGGCTTTCATTGTAATTGAATAAATCTTATTCATTATTTCTATTTTTGTGTTATTTATATAATTTTCTATTTACTTTTTGATCGCACAATGTAAGATTGGGCGTTTGAAGCCATACCTTGTGGTCAAAAGATAATCCAAAAGTGAGGATATGGTCGAGGATGAAAATGTGGTTGTTTGAGAAAGTAAAAAAGGACAGTCCTGATCCATTTCAAATCAAAGATAATCTGGTAAGGCTCATTCTAGTGGATGTTTGAAGCATGCTGAAGAAAGTGTTTAAATATCTATAAGATGTTTCAAGCATGCTTCTAATATCTTTGCTTATAAATCGTTCTGTTCCCAGGTGGTGCACCCTTTTCTTTACCTTACAGAGGCTGAAAAAAAAGGAGGTTTACATTCAAAATCTTGTTATCTTACATGAAGATGGATAGCCTAAGCAAAATGTACCCTTAAGATAGAGAAGGGTAGTTTGCAAACCTTACAAATTGGAGATAGCTATGTGGTTGGAGGAGATAATAGTACAGGAGAAAAATCTGTTGGTGAAGTTGGTAAAATAAGAGAAGTTATTCGTGACGATGATGGTGATGGCATAGGGGAAGAACATTTTGGTTATGATGATGGTAGAGAAATGTGTTTTGATGATGATAATGGCAGGGAGGGGGGTAGGTTTTTAGTTATGATGAAAAATGAGCTTCTTTTATTGGAAAAAAGAGTGAGGAAATAAAAGATCGTGTTGTTGCGGGTACATCTAGTATCCACTATCCCCGCACATGCCCCAATTGTCTGGAAAAAAAGCAAATGAATCGGAGGAATGTTATGTTGGATCAGTTGAGAGAGCAAATGAAAATGATGAAGTTTATACTGAATAAAAAAGGAACTAAAAGAGGAAGTGAAGGTGTTGGTTTATGTTTAGTCAACAATGACATGCCAATTGGAAGAGTTGGTGGAAAGAGTTGGTGTGGATGCTAGGAGGAAGCTTCCTCCTTTGATGTCACCCATGACATCAAGAGGAGGTAGTTTGATGTCACCAATGACATCAAGAGGAGGTCTTTACCTCTATAAATAGATGCACTCCTTCATTTGTAGAAACCATCCCAAAAATAATACAACACATTGTAGTGAGTAGAGAGTTAAGAGAGAAATTCTCTTAAGTGTAATTGGGAACTCTCCCCTTCCTTTGTTAATATTAAAAAGGCAACTGTTCTCTGGTGGACGTAGGATTATTTTGATCCGAACCACGTTAAATCTTGTGTTCTTTCTTTTACGTTTCCGCTAACAATTGGTATCAGAGCAACAGGATTCTTTAACGATCCAAGGAGGAAGAACAAGCAAAGATGAGTTCCATGAAGTTTGAAATTGATAGATTCAGTGGACGCAACAACTTCAATATCTGGAAGATCCAGATGATGGCGTTACTGCGGAGGGAAGGTTCAATCCATGCTATTGACGGAAAGTATCCTAAGGATATATCAACTCCCGACAAGGAGAAGATTGAAGGGGATGCATTGAGTGCAATCCAACTATCCCTTGCACCTAACGTGCTTTGTGAAGTGAGTACGGGTACCGAAGAGACGGCCAAACAGTTATGGGAAAAGCTAGAAGGGCTATACCAAGACCGATCAGTGACAACAAGGATGTTGTTACAACGGCGTCTTCACACATTTAAGATGGGGTCAGGTACTTCGTTACAAGATCATTTAGATGCGTTCAATAAACTTGTCATGGACTTACAGATTGCAGGAATTAAAAAGGAGGAGGAGACGCTTGCATGTGCTTTGCTATTTTCATTGACTTCAGGATATCATGATATTGAGAATTCAATGATGTATAGCAAGGAGCCTATCAAGCTTGAGCAAGTGCGGCAGTCACTTAACTCTAGTGATGTGCGGAGGCACATTGAAGGAGATAGAGATGACCAGGCCAGTGGGCTCTTTGTGAGAGGCCGGACTAGCCAACATGGAAAGAGCAAATCAAAGCACAGATCAAAGTCTCGTGTGAACAAGAAAAATACAGAGTGTTGGGGTTGTGGCAAGAAGGGGCACTTTGAACGAGACTGCCCAATGTCAAAGTCCAAGGAAAAGGCGAGTGCATCCATAGTTGAACAGGTACATGATTTTGATAATGATTATGTACTAACAACATCGTGTAATAATAATAGTAGTTATGGAAACAAATGGGTGTTAGACTCTGCTTGCACTCTGCATATGACGTTCCGAAAAGACTGGTTTAGCAGCTATGAGAAAAGTGGAGGAACCGTAGTAATGGGCAATAATGCAACTTGTGCAATAGTTGGCATTGGCTCAGTTCGGGTTCGCTGCCATGATGGAGTCGTGAGGACTATTACACAAGTCCGTCATGTTCCTGATCTGAAGAAGAATTTGATCTCCCTGAGTACTCTGGATGAACAAGGCTACAGGTACATGAGCGAAGCAGGAACTATAAAGGTGACTAAAGGTTCTTTAGTCATGCTGAAAGGCAAGCTGGAGAACGGCCTTTACACATTGGCCGGAAGCACCATTGTTGGCTCTGCAAATGCATCTACAGTGCAGTTATCTAATGATGACAAGGCAAGACTATGGCACATGAGACTGGGTCATATGAGCGCACGTGGACTGGAGATGTTGAGCAATCGTAACCTTTTGGAAGGTGAGAAGATCAGCACACTTAACTTCTGTGAGCACTGCGTTCTAGGGAAGCAAAAGAAGGTCAGCTTCAGCACTGACAAACACAAGACAAGAGGAGTGCTAGACTACATCCATTCAGATTTATGGGGTCCCTCTAAACTTCCATCGAAGGGCAAAAAGAGGTATCTTCTCACTTTTATTGATGATTTCTCACGAAAGGTTTGGGTGCATTTTTTGAAGGCAAAAAGTGATGCTTTTGAAGCATTTAAAGAGTGGAAGATTTTGGTTGAAAATCAAATGGAGCGGAAAATCAAGTATCTTCGCACAGACAATGGCTTGGAGTTTTGCAATGAAGAGTTTAATGAATTCTGCAAGGTTCATGGGATCTCAAGACATAGGACTGTCAGGCATACCCCACAGCAGAATGGAGTTGCCGAGAGAATGAACAGAACTCTTCTTGAAAAGGCTCGTTGTATGCTCCTACAAGCCAAAATGTCCAAAGTATTTTGGGCTGAAGCAGTTCACACTGCTGCTCATATTGTCAATCGATCTCCAGCATCGGCAATTGACTTTAAGACTCCGAATGAGGTATGGTCAGGTGAACCCTCTAACTATTCATACTTACGAGTATTTGGGTGTCCAGCTTATTATCACGTTAATGAAGGAAAGCTTGAACCAAGGGCTAAGAAGGTCATATTCGTAGGGTATGTGGATGGAGTAAAAGGGTACAAACTTTGGTGTTTGTCTTTACTCAAATTTATAGTTAGTAGAGATGTCACCTTTGATGAATCCTCTATACTTGATCCCCGTAAAGTTTCCGTGGAGTTTTCAGGAAACAAGAACGACGAGCAGGTGGAGCTTCCGGTGGAGCTTGCCAAGGAAAAGGATCAAGAGACTCAGGTTAAAGATGAGTCAGAAGATGTAGACCTTGAAGAACTTGCTGTCAATGAACCATACACAATTGCAAAGGGGAGGGAGAAGAGGCAGACACGAGAACCGAAACGCCTTATAGATCAAGCAAACTTGATTGCATATGCGTTCGTAGCTGCACAAGAAGAGATTAAGGATCTGGAGCCCTCCTTGTATATTGAAGCAACTTCTTGCAAGGATGCTGTACAATGGCGGTTAGCCATGACTGAAGAGATGGAGTCTCTTCACAAGAATCAGACATAAGTCTTAGTGAAAAGACAAAAGGGGAAGAGGACAGTTGGATGCAAGTGGGTCTACCGAAAGAAAGAGGGAATTCCTGAAGTGGAAGATGCTAGGTTCAAGGCGAGATTGGTTGCAAAAGGATTCAGTCAGAAGGAGGGAATTGACTACAATGAGATTTTCTCTCCAGTCGTGAAGCATAGCTCAATTCGCGTGCTACTAGCATTGGTTGCCCAATTTGACTTGGAGCTTCAACAGCTTGATGTCAAAACTGCTTTCTTACACGGTGATCTAGAAGAGACAATCTATATGGATCAGCCTGAAGGTTTCCTAGCTGAGGGAAAAGAAGATCACGTATGCCAACTAAAGAAGTCTTTGTATGGTTTGAAGCAATCCCCTAGACAGTGGTACAAGAGGTTTGATGCATTCATGACTACACATGAATTCTCAAGGAGTGCATTTGATAGCTGTGTGTATCACAAGAAGATGTCTGGTAACTCAATGATTTATTTACTGTTGTATGTTGATGATATGCTTATTGCTGCTAACAACATTACAGAGATAAATGCTTTGAAGAAACTGTTGAGTAAGGAATTTGACATGAAGGATTTAGGAGCTGCAAAGAAAATCCTTGGTATGGAGATTTCAAGAGAAGACGGTGTTGTACATCTTTCTCAGAAGAGGTATATTGAAAGGGTTCTCAAGAGATTCAATATGCATACGTGCAAGCTTGTAAGTACACCATTAGCTCCTCATTTTAAACTTTCAGAGTTACAAATGCCTCAGTCCGAGGATGAGGTGGAGCATATGTCAAAGATTCCTTATGCCAGTGCAGTTGGTAGCATTATGTATGCTATGGTATGCACACGTCCAGATATTGCTCAATCTGTAAGTGTGGTAAGTAGATACATGTCCAGCCCAGGAAAGAGGCATTGGGAAGCTGTCAAGTGGATATTGAGATATCTCAAAGGAGCTTCTGGTGTTGGTCTGACCTTTCGAAAAAGTGGTGGAGGTATTTCAATTCTCGGTTATGTAGATTCTGACTATGCAGGAGATCTTGACAGAAGAAGGTCCACAACTGGATACATCTTTACCCTCGTTGGCAGTGCCGTTAGTTGGAAGTCGACTCTGCAGTCGATTGCCGCTTTGTCTACGACAGAAGCAGAATACATGGCAGCAGCGGAGGCGGTGAAGGAAGCTATCTGGTTGAAAGGTTTAGTAGCGGAATTGAGTTTGGTTCAGCTGGAATCAACTCTTAGATGTGATAGTCAGAGTGCTATTCATCTAATGAAAAATCAGAGATTTCATGAGCGCACTAAACACATTGATGTCAGATTTCATTTTATTCGAGATGTTGTTGAAGAGGGAACTATCAAGGTCGTGAAGGTTATCACAGACGATAATGCTGCAGATATGTTGACCAAGATAGTCCCACTCGCTAAGTTTGCACACTGCAAGGACTTGGCGGGGGTGTGCATCAACTGATGCAACTCCGAAGAGAACAGTTGTTAGGTGGAGGTGGTATGTTCAACAATGGTTTGATTCTTCTTGTTTCTTACAACGGGGTTGCCCAGTAAGCTTAGAAGTTTTGGCCAGAGTTGTTCACACGCACGCTCGAAACGCAAACCAAGGTGGAGATTGAAGGCGTTGGTTTATGTTTAGTCAACAATGGCATGCCAATTGGAAGAGTTGGTGGAAAGAGTTGGTGTGGATGCTAGGAGGAAGCTTCTCCTTTGATGTCACCCATGACATCAAAAGGAGGTAGTTTGATGTCACCAATGACATCAAGAGGAGGTCTTTACCTCTATAAATAGATGCACTCCTTCATTTGTAGAAATCATCCAAAAAATAATACAACACATTGTAGTGAGTACAGAGTTAAGAGAGAAATTCTCTTAAGTGTAATTGGGAACTCTCCCCTTCCTTTGTTAATATTAAAAAAACAACTGTTCTCTGGTGGACGTAGGATTATTTTGATCCGAACCACATTAAATCTTGTATTCTTTCTTTTACGTTTCCGCTAACAGGAAGAAAAATGGAAAGGATGCTGAAAAGGGCCAGGAATAAGAAACCTCCATAACAGTCAGTGAGGAGAGGCTGAAAGTTGACATTTATAAACCGATTGACTGGGAGAGGAAAAATGCCCTCATGGCATTTATCAAAAATAAGGGGCCTCAGACATAATATGCATGTGGGGTATTCGATTATGAAGGCTTCAAGAATATGCAAGATTTTCAATTTTGGTTGGTACCATATTCATAAACTTTTCATCTTGATTTATTATTACCTTTCAGTTTTGAACATCCGATAAGATGTTTAAACATTATTATGGATGTTTGACTTCATTATTTTCACTTTGCAGTTTCAAACATCTTAGAGGATGTTTGAAACATCCTTATGGATATGTTGCTGATCTGGTTTATTTTTTACTTTCCCGATGGATAATTAATACCGGTATATATGATTAGTAATTTAATTTTGATCCTGCAACATATGGAGAATTTCTTGGCCCTTATGCGTATTAGACACAAAAGGTACTCCAAGCACTATGATTAAACAGATATCATCCTAGATTGTAAATTTTTTTATATCTTGAAGGAATGCTATAATACTCTATGTGATCGGGTGGACAAGGTGAATGCTGCTCCATCTTTGTCCATGATATTAAATGAGTATCAATTTCAATAGGATGATCTCGAGTACGCCCGAGGAAAAATGCCTTTATGTGGTGGTCCACCTTGGGATGGTGTGAAGAGGATCATCTGTGTATACAACATTGAGATGAATCATTATGTCATAATTGTATTTCTTATTGAATAGTCGAGGATGCTTGTTTATGACTGCAATACTCTATGTACATCGATGATAAGTTGGGCAAATTTTTGTATTCCATCGGCACATTATTCCCAAGATACCTCCGATCCAATGGCCTTTTCATGCACTTGCCTGAAGAATCGCTGAACGATGAATGACTGCCTAAAAGGCTTTTTGATCTTCCACGTGATGACACCTATAATAGTTGTGGAGTGTGGTGCTTAATGTTCATTGAGCACCTCATCACCAACACTATGATGGACAAGATGAATAGCGAGTTTGGTGAGAAAATAGCTGTGGACATCGTTCACAAGAACATGGAACTATGATATGCTTTGTAATTGATGGATACTTTTATATTTTTTTTGCTGGTATGAATGGATGATTTGCTAATTTTTTTTGTTTAAATTTATTTATGTGAATATTATTTGTTTTTTGGATGGTTTGAATGGATATGCTACTTTTTAAACTAAATCTGGTAAAAATAATCATCATCCTGAGAGGATGTTTGAAACGTCTTGAATGGACTTTTAGGATGTTTGAAACAATTACCTAGGATTATATCAGGAAGTTTAAAAAATGGCAGAAAATCTGCAATATCTACACTACAGATGAAGAAAACAAGCTTAAAACACTCATCTTTACTTACCAACAGTGGCAAATAGACTAAAAATCTCCCTTGAAGTAAATAAGCAACAACGCTAAAAACAAACCTAGTATAATTCCACAAGTGAGGTCCGAGGAGGGTAGTGTGTACGCATGTCTTACCCCTACCGGCTCAAGGAAAGTGATAGAAAGCATTAGTAACAAGTAGTAACAACAACAAGATAATAAGAAAAGCAAAGTGAAAGGAACATGTAGTAATAGAAATCTAACAATAATTGAATACAAGATTAACACCAATATTACTGGTATGCAAAAGAAACACTCTCGACTACCCGCATCTTGTCCTCCACCGGGGTCACTCCTACCCTGACCCGAATATCTTATTCATAATCTTATTAATCCTGGTATGTCCGCACATTCATCTCAACATCCTCATTTCTGCTACTCTCATCTTGTGGACATGAGAGTTTTTGACTGGCCAACACTCTGCCCATACAACATAAGTAATGCATTCGCCAATTTAGCAAATTATGGTCAAGTGTTTTTCAATAGTGTAAGGGTCGATCTCCAAATGTTTTGTTCTTTTTTCACCAATTTTTCTCAATAAAGAACAAGAACCTCGAAGAAGCAGATCTGTCAGAAAATAATATTGAAGAAAGAAGAAGTGATTGAACACAACAGAAGAAGAATAAGAAGAAAAAAACGTGACAAGGGAATGGGGAATGGGGAATGGGGAATGGGGAATGGAATGAGTGCGGGGGAGGGGTTCTCTTTTTTTTTTTTATAGGGGTGGGGCCCGTTCAAGGGTGTTCTGATAATTCTAAAACTTTGAGGTTCTTTTTAAACCTACTTTTGAATAATAAACACTAACATGAAAGTGTCCTTTTCACACCAATCTTAACACTTCTGTCTTAAAAATTGATACAAGTTTTCAAAAGTCTCAAAAATTTAGATCCCCTGGTGTACCAGCTGGTCTTCTTTTCCTTTTATTAGAAACCCCAAAATTCTCTGCAGAATTAAAAGCTTCAGAAGAGGAAGATGGACTAAGAAAAAGAAAGAAAAGGAATAAATAAAAGAAAAGCATAAATAAAAAGGAAAAATGGAGAATTATTTTAATGAAATTGACATATGGCAAGTAAGGATTTGTGCATGACAAGCACTTCCGTTCTTAATATTGGAGTTGGCCGAGAAAGAGGGTAATAATACCACTTAGAAGTTGTTCGTAGGAATTTAAAGATCGTAATTGAAAATGAGGGACTAGTTTGAAGGGGTCTTTATATACCCCAGAAAGAAAAAAAAAATCAAAAGAAAAGATGCTTGCTTTAGGCCTTATGGTATGCATATGATCTGCGAATTACTGTTTTTAGTTTGTAAATGTTATTATTTTCCATGTGCAAACAGAACTCAGTAGCTGTATCTTTCGCGATGTGCTTCCAGTCAGGTCATCTCGAGTTACATTGTAACTACAATTGGAACTATAATATTAACAATGATCTTGCTTAGTGATTCACTGTGTAGTTGATGCATCTAGGCAAACCCAATTTTACTCTTTTACATAGAATGACACAATATGTGTAAACTAACACATCTTATACTATTTGGTTCCTACAGCATGGATGTATTCCAGAGAGCGAGAAGCTGCCCCTTGAAGAGAAGAAGCCCCATTATAGCATGCTGCAAATTCGGAACTTTTATTGCAGCGTTGCATAAAACGACTGGTATGAGAATTACGAGGTCTCAAATGCAATTTGACATATGAATTAGATGTTGCTGTAACATATTAGGTCAGTAGATTCTTTATAGTTGTATACCCCTGTAATAAAGTGAGCCCATCAATTGAAAGTTCATTATTGGGGAGCACCTTGTTTATCCTTGTTCTGTAGACCAATAGGTTGAGGGGGTTTATGTCCTCTTTTTGTACTTCTTACAATGAGGTGTTCTTAGAACAATAGGTTGATAGGAAAGAGGTGGGGCTCTTTGATTCACTTGAACATTTCATATAATTCACTTACAGGCCATCTAGAACAACTTCATCACTATAATCTAGAGAATCTTGATCTTACATTTAACTTTCGTCTACCCTTTTCGACATGTAAGTGGAGCAGCCTCACCATTTTGGATTTATCACACCTGTTGGTGCTGGACTCGTTGCAGTCTCCTTGAATGGGAAGTCTTCCACTGTTATGTACTCGGAGCACTTCATTGATGACCATTGACTTGAATGGGAATCAATTTAAAGTGCTTTGAGTACATTACATTGGACGACTCCAACAACAACAACAATCCAGTATAATCCCACAAGTGGGGTCTGGGGAGGGTAGTGTGTACGCAGACCTTACCCCTACCCTAGGGTAGAGAGGTTGTTTCCAATAGACCATCGGCATCCTTCCCTCCAAGAACTCCCCACCTTGCTTTTGGGGTGACTCGAACTCACAACCTCTTGGTTGGAAGTGGAGGGTGCTTACCATCAGTGGGACTCCCATTGAAATTATTCTTTCTCAAGTCTAGCACCGATAGCTCAGCCATGCTATCCAAGCAATGTGGAACTGACTCACTGAAGTTGTGTGATAAATCCAGAAGGTTAGGGTAAGACTGCTAAAGTTACACATTGAAAAAGTAGACGACCTTGAAGGAAATTAAATTTAGGATCAAGATATTCTAGATTATAATAATGAAGTTGTTCTAGGTGGCTTGTATGAATTATATGAAAGGTTTAGGTAAATCAATGAGTTTCACGTCTAAACCATTGTTCTACATAACACCTCCTATCGATGTATCGTTACGTCTGCAGGGATTTTAAGTTACTATACCATGTTCGTGTTTGACACATTCAATCATTATAGAGCAATATGTACGAGTAGATAATAATATGGTACCTTAGATATGCGAAACTATTTTAATTTGAAAGCAAAAATAATATCGAACCGGTCTATAAATTTCTGTGACGTTTATTTCCTTTCATGTTTTATTTAGTATTAACCGTGAGGATTCTTGGTTCTTTATTTAAAAATTATTATTAAAGAACTGTTATATGTGAAAAGGAGAGCTAAATTTTCTTTCCCACTTCCACTGAAAAAGCTTTGTGCTTATGTAAGGTTGAGTTCTCGTCTTCATATTTTAAAAATTTTCGCGGTGACGTCTATCTATCTATATGTTATATTATACTAATTTCACAGTAATCAGGTTAGTCAGGCAAATACACATTTATATGATTTTCTAACTGTATCAGTATCAAATTTGATAAATTGACTGCACTTATATTAATGAGGATTGACTAATTTTTTGTAATCAAAATGGCTCATTCAAAACCTCCTCTGAGATTCACAATTTAACAAATCTATACTTGATGCATTTATACGAGTTAATTTAATCTTTTCGATATGTTAAAGATATTAATCAACTTGAAGATTAATGTAATAATATTTATTTATTTTAAAATTAAAAAGAATGCATTTACAATTGAATAGAATATAGTATAGTGGTGTTTGTCATAACTTACTAAAAGAATACAGTAAACGCGAGGACTATTTCAAAGTGCACGTATGTATCATCTAAATCCAAATATTGTTCATTAAAAATCCTTTTTTTCTTGATATTCCATTATGCTTCTATCATTTCGCATCAACTCACGATCAAATCTTAGTAAGTAGAGACAACTAGCGTGGGAGAGAATTGTCCCTCATAAAACCCAAATGTTTTTGCTACATAAAATCCTTCTAGTAAACTTACGATCAAATGTTAGTAAATAGAGACATTGTTTAACCAGAAAATAAGAATTGCGGTCAAAGCTTAATTTTAGAAAAACTCGGGTTACTGGTAATCAAATAAGGAAATGACTAGGTAATGAAAAGGAAGAATTAAATTGAAAGGTAGCAGAGTAAGCAAAGCAAAGTAAATCAGTGTATTCCAGTAGTATTCTCTGTCCTTTACAAATGTTATTCTTCTCCTTTTATAGCTATTCCTAAGTACTATGTTTCTGTTCTCTCATAATAGAGCCATTATGAGCAATTAATGGTATTAAGAAAACGTTATAATTGGCAATCGTAACTGTTTCGTGAAGATTCTACAACGTTTTCCATCATTGATGCTCATTAATTTCAGATAATACGTATCTGTACTTTTTGCTATCTAGATTCATTCCTCCGATGTCTCTTCAAATTACCAAGAGATCCGAGTAACCGCTCCTTCTTGTTTTCTCGAATCTTTGCCCGTGCCTATTAAGGCTCGTGTCTCTTTGAATACTCTTTGCTAGCTGTCATTCTTTCATTGATCCACGTGTCATGACATGTCAGCACATAATTAATTCCAAATGTTAACTTGATTTTTTCCAATACAGATAGTCCCCCACTTGTCATTTATTCATCAATTGAATATTTGGGAAATGGATCTCATTAAAGCGGGAATTTTTGCCACCATTCTACATATCATTATACCTTCTCCAGAACTGATGCTTCGTATGTCACTTCCATTTAATGCATGTGACACGTGGTGACTTTTGATTAGTTCTGTAACCCTTCAGCGTCTTTTAAGGCTCTTTTACAGCTTACATCAATCACGAAGTGACAGTTTTTATTATAACGTTCCCATCATTACCTTTTTGTTTAACGGTTGCTTCTGAGTATAAATATACCCTTTGTCTTTTCTTTCTTAGAAAAGTTTTCCATCTTTGAGTATTCAATCTTCTCTTCTTCCTCGTACAGCTATGTCTTCTTCGAACCCTAATCCCCAAAGAGTTCCTATTGTAGTTGAACTTCCTCTTGCTCCTACTAGAAGCAGGAGAGGGGGAAGATTGCGTAGTCTAGGGTCGGTTTCTATTAGAGGCTCTTCTTCTTCTCTACCTAGTTCCACTCTTCCTTCATCTTCTAGAACTAGGGCTTCTCTGACACATAGGTCTTCTGACAGAAATATCGATTCCAATGAGTCAAT
This sequence comes from Nicotiana sylvestris, assembly GCF_000393655.2. NCBI lineage: Eukaryota > Viridiplantae > Streptophyta > Magnoliopsida > Solanales > Solanaceae > Nicotiana > Nicotiana sylvestris. The sequence continues at coordinate 105,669,244 of NC_091059.1, read as the reverse complement.
TCGTGAACCTACGCGAGATTATCCCTTCTGAACTTTCTTTTTATACTGATAGAGAATCAATTAGGAATCAGATTTCCTCTATGTCCCCGTGAACCTACAGTAGACGAGATTATCCTTTATGAACTTTCTTTTTATACTGATAGAGAATCAATTAGTAACTAGGTTTCCTCTATGTCTTCTCATGATCGTGCTGATGTTTTCCCTTCACAGATTACTGAAGGCTTGATCTCTATTGTTCGTAGAGAATGCCATTGGAGTTTCGATTTTCCAATTCTGATCCCTAATGCAAATCAAAGGATTACTTCTTTCAAAGCTGGCTTTTCTTTTGTGTATACGTACCCTTTTACCTTGGGCTTTAGACCCCCTATTGATCCAGTCATTATTGAACTTTGTCGCTTCTTCAATGTGTGTTTAGGACAAATCGGCCCTATTGTATGGAAGGTTGTTGCATGTTTAAGGTATTTGGCTAATTTGGCTAAATTGTCTTTCACCTTTTTTCATCTGCTCCATCTCTACTCTCCTAAGTTGTTCTGGCATGGAATTTTTACTTTGGTGGCTAAGAGTAAGAGGGTTTTAGTCAGCCCTGAGGATGATAATCGTGGCTGGTACGCCAGATTTGTTGCTGCTCCTACGGTAGGGTTAGTAGGTGAAGAAAATATACCATTCCCCGAAAAGTGGAATTTTGCACGTAAGTTTTCTTTACAACTTTCTTTCTTCTTTTTTCCCTTTTTTGAGAAAGGGTTTGTACTTCCCGTGACTGTTTCACTTTTCTTTTTTCAGCAACCATGGGAACTGTTGAAAAGATTCCCAATTTCCGTGGTTGAGTAGAGAAATTGTTGACCATTGCTCCGATGGAAGTTAGATCTTGGAAATACCTTTCAAATAGGTTTGGTGAAAGGTTAATACTCACGGTAAAAACTTTATTCCTTTCCTTCTATTTTTATTCATTCTTTCTTTAGAGTGTATTTGACCCTTCTTTTTATCAGGATTTCCTATTCGTGGTGTAAGCGCTGAGTCAATCGCAGCTTCTAGACTTTCTTTGGCAGGAGCTCAGGAGATAATCTTAAGCTCTTCATCGAAAAGGAAAGCTGGCAAACCCCAGGAATCTGAAGAGGAGCAGGAACGAGATGGAAGTTCTTTGGTTAGAAGGTCGTGGGCTAGAAGACGCGTCATTTCGGATGACGAAGTTATTCCTCCTCGTTCTGTTCCTATGACCGAGCCTGTTGAAGCCACTTTAGTGAGTTCTAACGAAGAGACTCCCATGGCAGCTCGTGACTCTGATGAACAACTTTTTTCGTATGGGTATGATAATGAAGGTTTTGATTTGGTGTGTGAGGAAGTGCCTTTTGCCTCTTTACCCGTATCTATCCCAATGGAACGCCCTTTGCTTGTTCTTACTGTTGCTGTTTCTGCTCTACCTTAAGCCATTATGACTTCCTTTACAGTCCATGCTACTAATATTTCTCGAACTGAAGTTGGTTCTTCAAGTGGAAGTAGAGTGATGAAGCAAATTACCATTAAGATTCCTACCGATGGTAATCTTTTGAAGAAGTCAGGCCAAGATGACGTATGGTTGAAACCCTTGATTGGTCCAGTTGAAAAGTCCAAGCTAGAAAGTCATAGTTCTTTGATTTGGATGAATGACATCATGCAATCATCATTGAAGGTATTAATTTCTTTTCATGTTCTATTCCATTCTCCTTTTGCTAAGATTCTTATCCTTCTTTTTATGTAGATCAATCTCATCGGTACAGAGATGATGAAAAGGGTTTCCCATACAGAGCAATTGATGCATGATTACCAGATTGGGGCAGACAATTGGAAAGAGCAGTATGAAAGTCTTCAGCTTGAGATGGAAGTTTTAGAACAAAACAAATGTCCCTTAGAGCAGCAGCTAAGAGTCATGGCATCGGAGCTAGCAGTTGAGAAAACTTCTTCCAACCAGGCGGGCAAGGATAAAAACCTCTTCTAGTCGTCTTTTGCTGAACAACTCTCCAAAGCTACTGAAGAGATTAGAGGCCTTAAGGCTTTGCTGAATGAGAAAGAGGTTTATGTTGGTGAGTTTGTTCAAACACTCACCCAGACCCAAGAAGATCTCTGAGTGTCTTCTGAAAAGGTCAAGTTTTTGGAGAGTTCACTTGCCCCTTTGCAGTCTTCTTATGATGCTGCTTTGGCTGAGAAGGAGGAGCTCAAGAGTGAAATTGACCATTGGGAAAGAGACTACGAGGCTCTTGAGGACAAGGCTGCTGTTGAAGTAAGTGAGGCCATTTTGAACACACGCCATGATACTCTTATGGAGGTAAGCCAGGAAAGTTTTAACTTGGATGCTGAGTTAGAAAAGATTAAGGAAACAATAGAAAAAATTCAGCAAAGCCAAAGCTTTTCTTTACCCATAGCTGATACTCCCGAAAATGTTGAAGCTGATCACGGTGTGGTGGATGTCTCAGCTCCTTCTGATCAAATCGAGCCTTCTGCTGCTGATGATGTCATCCTGAATTCTTCTTCAGAACCTGCTCCACAGTGAAAGTTTGTTTGTGAAGTTTAACCCCTTTTTTTTGTTGGTGGAATATTTGGTGGTTTTATCCCTGGTCTCATTTAGGGATAATGTTTTTAGTAACAACATATCCCCTGGTCTTTTCGGGGATTTTGTAATGACAATTAAGTTAGAACTAAGTGTATACTTAGTTTTAACTGAATATTATAAAGGTTTTTGTTTCAACTTATAATTCCTTCGACTTGAGTTTTTGTTATACTCTTTTAATGATTTGCTCTTGCCTTTTTTCTTTATAAGTTCAGGGTCTTGTTTCTTTTTAATTTCAATGTGCTGGTTTTTGTTTTACCCTTTTAACTTTTTGCATTTTTAGAAATGCTTAGTTAATTTCATGGATTTTTGAATCAAACATGAATTATAAAATAGGGCCCTTTTATATACGACACTTAATGAAGAAGACGTCTCAACTTTATAATGGTGTAAACATGCAAAAGGAGAAATAGGAACACACATATTTCTTGGAATAACTTTGATAAAATTATTATTCGAACTTTGTCAAGCTTAAATAACATCTTACACGTATTTAGATATCTTCTATAACTCTTTCGTAATTGTTTTCTTTACAACAGATTTGTAAAAAAAATTCAAGGGTTTCTTTATGACCCATGGCTAAATACTGCCTTTAACCTAAACATTCGTAGGAGTTTGAAATTTGTATCCACAAGTGTATTCATCATAGTTTTTGGATTAAGTTTGCATTTTTTGGCTCGTGACTTTGCTCTAAACTTGATATTTGTTGAGTAGACTTTAGGCTTGACTTGAAATTTAATTATTTCTGGCTTCTTTGCCTTCTTCATGCATATACCATATTCATATTATATAGTCCCCCAAGTGTTTGAGCTTTGAAGTATGAAATCTCGAGAACTTGATTATTCCTTCTATGCGGTCCTTTTCCTGAAAAGGAAAAACATACGGGACTAGGAGGTACAATTTTAGATGAAGACTGCTTAACCCATTATATTTCCATCAGAATAGTTGTAACCCTAGACAGGGAATTATGTCCTTTTCACGTGTCTTTCAGGTCGTAATTCATCATTTAGTGTGGGCTAGCTTTTTGCCTATCATCTAAAATCATTAGTAAAATTTTAACAATTAAAAAATAAAAAATCTTGAATGGGGATACCTGACTGTTGGTATTTCCTTCCCTTAGAAGTAGTATTTCTTCAGATGAACAACATTCCAATTTGAAGGTAGAATCTTGCTATTTCAAGCTCGTATGTACCTTTTCCTGCGATACCATAAATCTTGTAAGGCCCTTCCCAGTTTGGACTTAACTTTCCTGCGTTGGCTGCCCTCGTGGATTGGAAAACTTTCTTGAGTACGTAGTCCCCAATCTTGAAGTATCTGAGACGAGCTTTCCTATTGTAATACCGCTCAATAACTTGTTTTTGCGTTGTCATCCTTATTAATGCAGTTCCCTCTTTTCTTCAAGTAAATCCAGGTTTACCCGCATCTCTTCTTCGTTCGACTCTTTGGTAGATTGAGTATATCTCGTACTTGGTTCCCCTATCTTGACTGGAATTAAGTCTTTAGCTCCGTATACAAGTGAAAATGGTATTTCTCCCATACTTGTTTTTGTTGTTGTTCGGTAAGCCCACAAGACTCCAGGTAGTACCTCTGGCCAATTGCCCTTTGATTTTTTCAGTCTTTTCTTCAAGTTGTTGATAATGACTTTATTTGTTGATTCAACTTGTCCATTGCCCACCGGATGGTAAGGTGTCGAGGTAATCCTTTTAATTTGCCAACTTTGAAAGAATTATGTGATTTGCGCACGTATAGTTTGCGGGTCGTTATCACATACGATTTCCTTTGGCACCCCAAATCGGCATATGATGTTTTGTCAGATGAAGTCTCTGACCTCTTTTTCTCGTACCTGTTTGAAAGCTCCCGCTTCTACCCACTTAGTAAAATAGTCAGTGAGCACTAACAAAAATTTTACCTTACCTTTGGCTTGTGGTAGTGGACCTACGATATCCATCCCCCACTTTATAAAAGTCATGGCGCCATAATCGGATGTAATAATTCAGCTGGTCGATGCATGTTGTTGCTATATCTTTGGCACTTGTCATATTTAGCCACAAAACTTTCCGCATCTTCTTCCATTTTGGCCAGTAATAGCCAGCTCTAATTATGGTTTTTACTAAAGATCTTCCTCCAGCGTGATTCCCACAATGTCCCTCGTGTATTTCTTTCATCATATATTCCGTTTGAGAAGGCCCAAGACATCTTGTTATAGGGCCACTGAACATTTTTCGATATAGATTGCCTTGATTTAAACAATAACGAGCAGTTTTTTGACGAAGTGCTTGAGCCTTTTTCTTGTCTTCAGGTAGTATTTCATACTGCAAAAAATTGACAATCTCGTTTCTCCAATCCCAAGTTAGATTATTGTAATTTACCTCGTTTTTGTCTTGGTCGAGCACTGAATGAAACAAATGTATCACGGAAGCGTTTTCTTCATTTGTTACTTCTGCAACGGATGCAAGGTTAGCTAGAGCATCTGCCTCGGCATTTTCTTCCCTTGGTATCTGCATGACTTTCTAAGTTTAAAACTGCCTGACCAAATCTCATGCCTTTTCCAGGTATTGTTGCATCCTTGCTTCTCTAACTGTATAAGTCCCCTGCATTTGGTTAACCACGAGCTGCGAATCGCTTTTGATTATGACCTGCTCTATTCCGAGCTATCGTGCCAATTCTAAACCTGCAATCACAGCTTCATATTCCGCTTCATTATTGGTAATGGGATGAGATTTTATTGCTTGTCGTATGGTTTCACCCGCAGGTGGTACCAGGACAATACCTAGACCTGCTCCTTTTACATTTGATGAACCGTTAGTAAATAAGGTCCAAGTACCTGGATTAGACTCATTAAGTACCTGCAGTTCTTTTTCTGCTTCCAATTGTATCCCTTGGCTAAAATTTGCCACGAAATCTGCTAAAACTTGTGACTTTATTGCAGTTCTAGGTTGATATGTAATGTCATATTCGTTTAGTTCTATAACCCACTTGGCTAATCTACCAGATAACTCTTGTTTATGCAATATATTACGTAAGGGGTAGGCGGTTATCACAGAGATAGGATTACATTGGAAATAAGGTCTTAACTTTCTAGATGCCATAATTAAGGCTAATGCAAGTTTCTCTAAAATGAGGATATCGAGTCTCAGCATCTAGCAAAGATTTGCTAACATAATAAATCGGAGATTGTTTACCTTGGTATTCTCGAACTAATACGGTACTTAGCGCTAATTCTGAAACTGCAAGGTAGATAAGCAATTTCTCCTCATCTTTTGGTTTGGCTAGCAATGGTGGATTTGGCAGGTACGCCTTTAAATTTTTAAGCACTTGTTGACATTCTTCAAACCATTCAAATTGATTTTGCTTTTTTAAAGCTGAAAAGAATTTGAAGCATTTTTCTGATGACTTGGAAATAAACCTTCCCAAGGCTGCTATTCTTCATGTCAACCTTTGTACTTCCTTTTTGCTCGTGAGTATATCCGAAATTTCTTCAATAGATTTAATTTGCGTAGGATTTACTTCAATGCCACGGTTAGAAACAAGGAATCCCAAGAACTTACCTGATGACACGCCAAATGCACATTTCTCGGGATTTAACTTCATGTTAAATTTGCGAAAAATCTAAAATGTATCAGTCAAGTGTTGAATATGATCCCCTATTTGTTGTGATTTGACCATCATATCATCTATATACACTTCCATAGTTTTTCCTAGGTGTTCTTGGAACATTTTGGTCACTAGCCTTTGGTATGTGGCCCCAACATTCTTTAAACCGAACGACATACTTTGTAACAATAAGTCCCCCTGTCCGTGATAAAGGAAGTTTTTTTTATCTAGAGGATCCATTTTAATCTGATTATATCCTGAATAGGCATCTAAAAAACTTAATAATTCATGCCCTGCAGTAGCATCAATTAGTTGATCTATGTGCGGTAATGGAAAAGAATCTTTAGGGAAAACTTTATTTAGATCAGTATAATCTACACAAACTCGCCACTTACCATTATTTTTGGGTACTACTACAGTATTAGCCAACCAATATGGATACTTTACCTCACGAATGGACCCAATTTTTAAAAGTTTTTGCACCTCATCTTGAATCACCTAATTCTTGAAGAAGCCTTGCTTCCTTTTCTTTTGTTTGACAGGTAGGTATGATGGATTTTCATTTAATTTGTGGGTCATTACCTCTGGTGGTGTACCTGTCATATCTGAATGGGACCAAGTAAAATAATCTGCATTAGCCTTTAAAATTTAATCAACTTACGTTTCATCTCGGGGCTGAGGTTGGTTCCAATGTAAACTTTTCTGTCTGGCCAATGTACAAACAGCACCACAACTTCCAGTTCTTCGAACGTTGTTTTGATATTTTCATTTTCTTCTGCTCTTGAATAGTATCAGTCCTCGAGTCTACATCTGTTTGCCCATCTTTAGTTGAGGCTCATGTTGCTGCATCCTCAATTGAATTCTGTGATTGCTATTTTTCGTCACTTTTGGTGTTTGAATCTGCCACAGAGTTAATATTTCGAGAAGCTTGTTGATTACCATGGATTTGTCATATTCCCCATTGTGATGAAAACTTGGATGTAACGTAGATGGAACGACGTCCATTCCGTGAATTCATTGTCTGCCGAGAATTATGTTGTAAGCCATATCCATTTCTACTACCTAAAATTTGGTGTCTTTGACTACTCCTTCTGCGAATGGATGAGTGTTATCTCGCATTTTGTTACGACGCTCAAGTTGTCAAAACCAGACAAGGTGTGTGCCTTAGGTATCAGCTTATCATCGGCTTGCATCTCGTTTATCACTCTCAACAGGAAGATATTCATGAAACTACCTGGGTCAATCAAAACTCACTTTACGTTAGTGCCATGTACAAATAAAGATATTACCAGTGCATCATTATGCGGGATCAATATGTCATCTGCATCTGCATCATCAAATGTAATACTATCTTCTTCCAAATCCCGTTGAACTCGCTTCCCGTAGGTAACTGTAATTTTTGACACCTTCTTCGCTGCCGTATATGTCACACCATTGATCTCTTCCCCTCCACTTATGACATTGACCGTCCTTTTTGGTGAATGAAGTTTTGGCGGTTCCTGTCTATTCTTCATATATGTCTGCTTTCCTTTTTCACTAAACAGTTTAGTGAAATACCCTTGTTTTAATAAATGTTCTACTTCACCTTGTAGCAATCTGCAATCCGCCATTTTGTGACCGTGATCGTTGTGAAACTCGCACCAAAAATCAGGATTTCGCCTGTTTGGGTTTGATCTCATTTCCTTTGGCCACCGTACCTTGTCTCCCATGCTTTTTAAAACAATCACCAACTCAGATGTGCGAACATTAAAACTATAACTGGCGATTTTTGCTTTCGAGTTTCTGTCGTCATCTCGCGTATCTCGCGTGTTTCGTTCTTTTCCAAACCTTGATGATGAACCTGACTCTCTATCTCTTGACTTAGGATCATACCTTGGGTATTCCTGTTTTGAACGCGTGTCCCTTCCTGCTGGTCCTATGTAAGGCTCGTACCTGTTTTTACCGGACCTTTTTTCAGTTTCAGCTCGTCTTGAACTCACTTTTTCATCTTTCCAAGACTAAATGATAGTATCTTCCTCTATTCGCAACTTCGTGTTGTATTTATTACAGACATCATTCCAAGTTGTTGCTGGAAATTCTCGTAAACTTTCCTTGAGTCTCCTCGTGGTTTCCGAGCTTTTTTCATTTAGATTATTGGAAAAGGCCCTAGCCGCCCGGTTATCAGGTACACGTGACAACATCATCATCTCACGCTGGAATCTGTCTACAAATTACCTGAGCAGCTCTGTATCTCCTTGTTTTATTTTGAAAATGTCCTCCATTCATTTTTTTTAACTCTTTGAGCTCCCGAGTGTGCTTTGATAAATGAATCTGCAAGCTCAGCAAAAGAATCTATAGAATTTTCAGGTAAAAGAGAGTACCATGTTAACGCTCCCTTCGTGAATGTTTCTCCGAATTTTTTGACCAGTACTGATTCAATTTCTTGCTTGGTCAAGTCATTGCCCTTTACACCGGTTGTGAATGCAGTTACGTGATCCCATGGATCAGTTGTTCCATCATATTTTGGAATATCAGGCATCTTGAATTTCTTTGGAATTGGTAAAAGAGCAACACTTGGCTTCCAAGGTTGTTGTGAGTATTTGTCCATCTCTATTCCCTTGATGACGGGCGGCACTCTAGGTATTTGCTCTATGCGGTCGCTCTGCTCCTTGAACTATTTCTGCAAAGTTAGTACTAAATTTTGTAAATCAGAATTAACTGGGTTACCTGACCCACCATCACGAGATTCACTGGGAGTTCCTCCACTGCCTGAGTTAACGAGTCCTGAGCGAGGATTTTCTAGGGTGTTGGCGGTACAACTGGCAACTGGTTAGTGAAAGCCTGAAGAGCATTACTGACCTGCTGAGCGATTAATTTTTTCAAAGCTTCATCAATAGCTTGATCATTTGCATGCTACTCATTTATATTCGATTTAGATCCGTCAGGAGTCCCCTCTCGTGATTGTCGAGGAAAATGTTGTGGTGAGGGAGCTGGAGTTCCTTCACATTGTTGGTTTAGCTGATGTTGCTGATTTTCTTGGTGTTGTAAATTTTGTTGGTTGTTGTCGTTGACATTCGACATGATTGTTTTGACAAACGAATCGATTTAGAAAGCAAAAGATTATCAGATTCCCGATAACGGAACCAATTTGTTTAACCAGAAAATAAGAATTTCGATCAAAGCTTAATTTTAGAAGAACTCGGGTTACTGATAATCAAATAAGGAAATGACTAGGTAATGAAAAGGAAGAATTAAATTGAAAGGTAGCAGAGTAAGCAAAGCAAAGTAAATCAGTATATTCCAATAATATTCTGTGTCCTTTACAAATATTATTCTTCTCCTTTTATAACTATTTCTAAGTGCTACGTTTCTTTTCTCTCATAATAGAGCCATTATGAGCAATTTATGGTATTAAAAAAACGTTATAATTGGCAATCGTAACTGTTTCGTGAAGGTTCTATAACATTTTCCATCATTGATGCTCATTAATTTCAGATAATACGTATCAGTACTTTTTGCTATCTAGATTCATTCCTCCGATGTCTCTTCAAATTACCAAGATATCTGAGTAACCGCTCCTTCTTGTTTTCTCGAATCTTTGCCCGTGCCTATTAAGGTTCGTGTCTCTTTGAATACTTTTTTCTAGCTGTCAATCTTTCATTGATCCACGTATCTTGACATGTCAGCACATAATTAATTCCAAATATTAACTTGATTTTTCTCAATACAGACATACTAGGGTGGGAGAGGCTGTTATACTTCTCATTTATTTATAACCGACTAATGTTCAATCCATCATTCTTTTGCTATAGAAAATAAAAGATAAAATCTAAATAGCTAAGTGAAGATGTTTGGACCATCTAACCCACATTCTATGTAGAAAATTATGTCAACATTATAAAAGTCGATTTCTACGTATATAGGTGCCAATTGATTAGATATGAAACCACGTCCATCATAGAATCATGCTTCCACATTTTCACTCCATACATCTAATCACAACAATTAAACCAAAAGTAGAGTAAAAGGCGACATAGATATTGGATTTTTATAGCCCGTTTGGCCAAGCTGCAAAAATCAGCTTATTTTGAAAATTACTTTTTTTCATAAATGCTTTTCTCAAAAGTGCTTTTGGTGAGAAGCCGTTTATATTTGGCTAATTAGTTTGAAAAGCACTTCTGAGCATCAATTAGAGAAGCTTTAAAAAAACTGCTTCTAAGTGTATTTTTCTCAAAAGTGCTTTTCAAAAAAGTGCTTTTGGAGAAAAGTTATTTTTTTTCTGCTTCTGCTTCTCCTCAAAAGCACTTTTTTCCTTTTAAAAGCTTGGCCAAACACCTCAATTTTGGCCAAAAGTGCTTTTGACAAAAAAAAAGTACTTTTGGACAAAAACAAGCTTGGCCAAACAAGCTACTATTCTATTAGCAATATCGTCACAATAAATATCTTGACGTGTAAGAAAAAAAAACTCAATATTTGACCAATATAATTTTACTACTGATTTATCTCCCAGGATACTCCACTTTTGTTAAATTATTATGAGATTATATATTTGTTACAAATATGCAGAGCCTAAGTTTTATATGCCGATGGTATATAACTTTTGATGGACTCTATCAGCTCCAACAAGTTACCTACCTTACTGTTTCTAGGTTGGTAACTTGTGCTTACTAGATATTTATGTGGAGTCAAATTAAAATTTAAATAATCTACTTGTATAAATATATTTTTATAAATAAAACTTGAACTTTTTTCCATTATCAATTGCTGCATTAATGTGATCAGAATTGAAATATTCAACGTTAACACACATACACACAAAAGGAAAGATTTTCTAGAAAAGGAAAAAATAAAGTTTTCAAAAAGTCATTATTATCCCCAACTTCCCCAAAGAACAGTTTTCCAAACTTGAGGCGGCAAAGGAAACAGAACCGAAATCGCGTCGGGTCCATCTATAAATAACGGCCTTCCCCTTCAACGATAAGTGCACCGAATGCGTGCTCCAATTACACGATTTATCCGAGTACGTTTTTCCATTTATCCGAGTACGAAAAAATATAGAAGTGCATAAGATTACGTCTTATTACACAAAATTTTATTCCTTCGCCATAGTTAATTAATGTCTCAATTGTGGCTAGTGATTCTCTTTGAGTTATTTTCTCTTTTCGTCTGGAACAAAGACATGCTGCAGGATTTTTTTTTTTTTTAATGATGGTGGGAATTCGGCCACTTGTGGGCACCTTGATAATTCTACCGGGTACGTGTTGTTTCTCACCACAAGTACCGGGTCCAAGACTTAGAATTTATTGCCAACTGGAATTGAACCTGAGACTTCATGTTCTCCTCCCAGTTCTTTGACCACTAGGCCGTGGTGAGGATAATGGTTCTCTTCCCAGTTCATTGACCACTATGTAAATGCTAGTGGTTTCATTGCCGTAGTTGAGAAATCCAAAACTTTGTGGATATAGGAACCCAGTCTGATATGTTTTTTGCTTGTGCTAAGTGATACATAAAATGTACGGAAGAAGCTAACAACTTTTAGTCCTTCTCCAAGAACATTGGAATACTTTGTCAGTCAACAATGTGGAGGTGCATGTGTATAGTTTTTTGGCGATCAATTCATTATTAAAGGTGATATTGAATCCATTTTTGTTCCGTACGACTCATGTGATAAAAATAAAGCTTCATCTTTTGTTGAATAAAGACAGATTCACGTTTTGTTTTTCTATAGAAAATGGAATATGTGATGGATGGTAGAAGATGTTACGGTAGTATATTATCCTTCCCCCCATTTATCCTCATTTAACCCAAGCACATTATCCTTTCCTCCGTTTCTCCCATCGAGATCAAGAGCTTCTGCCACCCCATAATTTCTTCACCTTCTAAGTGACACTTCTTTGTTATATTCATACCAGTAGCTTATGAAGACTTAGCTAAAGATAGGGCATAATGGAAGAATAAGACCCATATAGGTAATATCTGTTAGTTGGTAATAGGTTTCAGTCCTGTTAGTACGTTGGTTTTGAACCTATTGCTTTTCTAGGAGTATTTTGACCTTATCGTAGATTTATATGCCAGTAAAAGTGATAAATAACTTTTAATATTATTATTGCTATTATTTGTATGTATATATATATATATTTGATCAGTTTATTTATATATATTTTTTCATTTTTATTTTTGTTTGATAAATGAGTTTAAAAAATATTTATGCTAGATAGAAGCCTTTATAGGGCTGTCCAGTGCACAATTTATATGATTGAATGAAATATATTAAGCTTTGGGGAGTGCTCGAGAAGGAAGAAAGATACATATTCTTCTAAAAGATGTGAATTAAGTAGCGGGAACAAATGTGAGAATAGTGGAAGAGATATTGAGTTTTTCAGAACCAATGATTTGTATTGTGTCTGTACTTTTTATCCTAATTATGGATGAGGTAACTAGTAGTATACAAAATGAGCATTTATGAAGCATTTGTTTGCAGATGATATTATGTTAACTGAGGGAAGCAGCTACCATTAACAAAGAGTTGGAACCATGGAAAGTACTATGAAGCATAAGAATTTTACGATAAGTAGAAGCAGACTGAAGATATTGCAAGTTTATTCTCTATAAGAAAAATGAGATTAGATCCGATTGTGGTTCTTAAATGCTGACACTTTAGATACTTAGGCATAGTCTTTCTGGGGGAGTGGCATGATAGGCAAAGATGTAACACACAGAATAAAAACTGAATAACCTAAATATACGAGTGCTTCAGGAGTACTAGGTGGTAGGGAGTTCAACAGAATAATTGTAAAACCATTAATGTTTCACAAATAATGTCATGAGGAGAGAATGTTGGACTTCTAAGACCCAACTTGTCCACAAAGAGAATGTAGTGGAAATGCGGAAACCGTACGAAATTACTGTCCATGATATTTATTTGCTTTAGATGTGTCCTTTGCATGAAAATTAGATGATGTCCAAGGCATCTCAAATTTCACACCCATCTAGAAAGCCACTTGTGGTCCTTTTAGTCTAAAGAATCTAAGAAAAGAAAACTCTAAATCAGGAAGTTGATTCTTACCTCCGTTGAAGCTGACTCACTTGTATTATTTAACAAAGCTATGATTTTGAGACGACTATTAACTAATTCCTTGATTTTCTAAGGAGTGATTCTTTCTCTTCTTATATTAATGCCGATCTCATTCTCTTCATATCGTGCAGGATGCAATACCTGTGAAAGATGAATATTCATCTACTGCCAATAACAGTGTGCTCATAAAATGTGCATCACCTTTTCCCAAAACTACTCAAAGTCCTGCGACAGGTCCTGTTACCGAAGATGAAATTAGAGCTTTTCTGATGCAGAGAAAACAAGTGACCAAACTGAGTCTTGTCAGCAAATTTAAATCTCGTTTAAAATGTAGAGAGGTATGACAAGACTGGTTTGTCAGCATAACTGCATGTCAGCCAAGTTTTTAAAATCCTTTTACTTCACTTCTTGTGATATGGTAGATTCCTCCTTCCCTTACCTGATTTTATTAATTAATTTTGATGCAGGATAAGATTGCTTTTGCTAATGTATTGAGGAGGATCTCCAAGATACAGAAAACCGGTACAGCTAGCTATGTTGTGTTACAGGTAGGTTTGTGCTGAGTATTCATATTCTCGATCCTAACTAGTTTGGGATTGAGACATATAATTGATAGATGCTAGTAGTTTCTCCCGAGTGTTCGTCAAATTTTGTGGAAATCTTTGGGTTTCTTGGTTTTTGAAGCATTATGTCCTTCATTCTGTTTGAGGCAATTGGTTAGGTGGACATATGGCTAGGTTTTTTGCTTCTGCAAAGATATCAGTGTGTTTGAGTTTGATGGTGCTGATTTGACAGTGCAGTACTAAGTAAATGCTAGTTTTTCGTTGTTGTAGTTGAGAAATTCAAGACTTCGTGGATATAGGCACCCAATCTGAGTGCTAAGTGATAAATAAAATTGTATGGCAGAAGCAAACAATTTTTTGTCCTGCAAGAACATTCGAATACTTTGTCACTCAACAATGTGGAGTTGCATTATAGTTTGGAGAATTGATTTTTAAAGGTGATATTTTATCCATTTTTGTTCCGTAGGACTCATTTTATAAAAATAAAGCCTTATCTTCTGTTGAATATAGACAGATTCACGTTTTGTTTTTCTATATACAATGGAGGATGTGATGGCTGGTAGAAGATGTTACGGTAGTATATTATCCTTCCCCTCATTTTGTCTTCATTTAACCCAACCACCTCCGTTTCTCCCACTGAGATCAAGAGCGTCTGCCGCCCTATAATTTCTTCACCTTCCTTTTTACACTTTTTTGTTATATTCATACAAGTAGCTTAAAATAATCACACATACGTTAGAAGGTGCAAGTAGCATGTCTTGAGGATAAAATGAGAGAAGGTCGATTGAGATAGTATGGTCATGTCCTGCGTCGACCTACAGATGCACCAGTTCATAGGTGTGAAACTGTAGTGAGTGAAGGTGTTAAAAGGGGGCGAGGTAGACCTAAAATCACATGGAAAAAAGTTGTCTCGAAATTTATACAATTCCTTAAGGATTAATACAGATTTAGCTAAAGACAGGGAATAATGGAAGAATAAGATCCATATAGGTGATATCTTCTATTTGGTAATAGGTTTTAGTCTTTTTAATATAATCCTAGATTTATATGCCAGTAAAAATGATAGATAACTTTATTATTATTATTATTATTATGTTGTTAGTATTATTATTATTTGTATATATTCAACTTATTTTTCATTTTCATTTTTGTTTGATATGATGATGACATGAGTTTAAAAGTTATTCATGCTAGAGAGAAGCCTTTATAGGGCTGTCCGTGCACAATTTATATGATTGAGTGAAATTCATTAATTTTTGGGGAGTGCTCGAAAAGGAAGAAAGATACATATTTTCTAAAAGAGATGAACGAAGTAGCGGGAACAAATGTGAGAATAGTGGAGGAGATATTGAGTTTTTCAGAACCTATGATTTGTATCGAGTATGTAGTTTATATCCTAATTACGGATGAGGTAACTAATAGTATACAAATTGAGCGTTCATGAATCATTCATTTTGCAGATGATATTATGTTAATTGACAGAAGTAGCTAATGTTAACAAAGAGTTGGAACCATGGAAAAGTACTATGGAGCATAAGAGTTTTACGATAAGTAGAAGCAGATTGGAGATGTTGCAAGTTTACTCTCTATGAGAAAAATGAGATTAGATCCGATTGTGGTTCTTAAATGTTGACACTTTAGATACTTGGCATAGTCTTTCTGGGGCAATGGCATGATAGGCAAAGATGTAACACACACAATAAAAATTGAATGACCTAAATATAGGAGTGCTTCACGAGTACTAGGTGATGGGGAGTACAAAAGAATAATTGTAAAACTATTAATGTTTCACAAATAATGTCTTGAGGAGAGAATGTTGGACTTCTAAGACCCAACTTGTCCACAAAGAGAATGTAGTGGAAATGCAGAAACCGTATGAAATTACTATCCATGATATTTATTTGCTTTAGATGTGTCCTTTGCATGAAAATTAGATGCTGTCCAAGGCATCTTAAGTTTCACACCCATCTAGAAACCCACTTTTGGTCCTTGTAATTTAAAGAAAAAAGGGCAGCCCGGCGCATAGGGTTCGGGGAAGGGTCGGACCACAAGGGTTTATCGTATGCAGCCTTTCCCTACATTTTTGCAAGGGGCTGTTTCCACGGCTTAGAACCCGTGACCTCCTGGTCACGTGGCAGCAACTTTACCAGTTACGCCAAAACTCCCCTTCAAATTAAAAGAATATAAGAAAAGAAAACTCTTAATTGGGAAGTTGATTCTTGCTTCTGTGTCAGCTGACTTACCTGTACTGTTTAACAAAGCTATGATTTTGAGACTACTATTAACTAACTCCTTGATTTTCTAAGGAGTGATTCTTTCCCTTCTTATATTAATGCCGATCTCCTTCTCTTCATATCATGCAGGATGCAATACCTGTGGAAGATGAATCTTCATCTACAGCGAATCACAGTTTTCTCATAAAGCGTGCATCACCCTTTCCCAAAACTGCTCAAAGTCTTGCCACAGGTCCTGTTACCGAAGATGAAATTAGAGCTTTTCTGTTGCAGAGAAAATCAGTGACCACACTGCATCTTGTCAGCAAATTTAAATCTCGTTTGCAACGTAGAGAGGTATGACAAGACTGGTTTGTCGAGACAGATTTGCCTGTTTGTTGCTCACTGACCTATAGATTAGGCTCGTAAATGCAGGGAGGCATTGCAATAAAAATTTATCGACTTAAAATTTTGTTGCTGACCAAATGCATCATAGAGTCTGAGCCTCTTCATATTTGAGTTGATATTTTGAATAAGCACCCTAAAAATGTAAAGCAGAACTAGATGTCCTCAGCGTAAATGCATGTCAGCCAAGATTTGACACTGCTCTTACTTCTTGTGATATGGTAGATTCCTCCTTTCCTTGCGTGATTTCATTAATTAATTTGATGCAGGATAAGGCTGCTTTTGCTGATGTATTGAAGAGGATCACCAAGATACAGAAAACCGGTACAACTAGCTATGTTGTGTTACGAGAGAGGTGAATGTTGATTTTGATGTTGATGTTGATGTTGATGTTTTTCCTAGGATAACATGATATTGCAGTCTGTTTTAATGGAAGAACAATCCCTTTCCGCTCTTCTTTCTTTTTCTTTTGTGTTTGATTCCTTCGTGTTTCTGTCTCTGTTCTTTCTCTTGTTCTGTATTTGAATGTTGAACGGTTCTGAAAAAGGTAGATTACTTTACTTGAGTTTTGTTGATTGGCTTTGCTTGTGCATGCAGGCTGGAGTCAAATACACAAGTACATGGTCTGGCAGCCAAGATTAATCGTTTGGGCATTAATGATTAGGAAGGATAATGGGGCAGTGCAGATGGATTTTCCTGGTTCTGTTATAAAATGAAACATTCGCACTTTGAATATCCAAAGTGAAGGTTTCGACCTTTTTTTTAATGAAGCGAATCTGTAATTTTGTTTTTGGATTTTCTTTTATTGGATTGTTTATTCGCTTCATTGAATTTTCAATTGAAATATATCCAAAGATCAGTACAGTATATTACATGCTTAATATGTTAAGAGGCACAGTACAGCATGTCAAATAAACTAGTAATTGAGAATTACCAATAACTATTATGCTTTAATTCCAAATTATTTAGGTCAGTTATATGAATCTTCTCTATTCATTGTGGTTCATTTTATTTCACTATTCAATAGTATATCGTGTAGAACAAGTTATGGATCTCTAGAACAATTCATTTTTCAAATGTCATAGCTATCTTTACGTTGTCATACGATCTCCAATCCAACTAAGAAAACACATGTTGAACACCAAAGTTTATGCAATTGTATTAATAACGAGTAACTATAGACTAACTAGTAGGTATATTTTTTATAGTTATTAGCTACGGCTCATTTTATGTTAAGTCTGCATAGATTTTAAGTTACAGTAGGACATTTTAAGACAAACTTCTTTTTACATGATTTTAGGTCAACCTCGTTCATTTTTTGACACATTCAATTACTGGAGTCGTATCCTTGCTGCAGTCTTAAGTTTTATTATGCAAATCTTTTTGTTTCTCCTCTATATTTGACAAGACGAATCAATAGGACAAACGAAGATGTCAATGGCTACATATCGGTGGAGAGTTGGAGAATGTAAGAAGTTGGGAAAGAAACTGAACTTATTTTGAGTTTTGTTGGACGTTCAAAACCTTGTACAATGATTCAAGCTTTGCTTTGTTTGTAATAGTCTCAAATGATTTTAATAGATAACTGAGCCAAAAAATGAGCAATAAATCTGTGCAAAGGGTTGGGTACACTCGCAAACAAATGTATTCCTCGGAGAAAATGTGGCGTGAATCAAGATTAGTGTGAAAGGATTTTATGTTGTATATACTAAAGAGCTTTTATATTGCTGTAGCTTAACCACATCTCATCTATCATATTTGCTCGGTTAACTGCCAATTAGTTGATCTTGTAGGCGCAGCATTGTTTGATGCGTTTAAGGGTATGGTCTTGCGGTTAGCTGAGTTCTTCTCATGCCTAATAATCTTTGATGGGTAGAGCTATTTAGTATCTGTATAAACTGATTATATTTCACTTAATACAGTAATCTTTAGTAGTGAACCATCAATTGGGGAGTCCGAAACTTAAATAGTGCCAAAAATGGCACAAAATACGTTTCTACTGTTAAAAAAAAAGTTACATAAATACATAAAACATAGCATAATATTGCGTTTTACTTTAACGAAAAGTTAGCCGTTAAAGTTAAACGCCGTATTATACTGCGTTTTATTAAAAATTAATTTTTTTAGGAAAACGCAGTATTATACTGCGTTTTCCTTAAACGCAGTATAATACTGCGTTTTCCTTAAACGCAGTACTGTACTGCGTTTCCCTATAAAGAACTATAAAATTTGGGCCCACCTTAATAAACTCGACTGCAGAGAATATTTATTTTTTGTGTAAAACGTAGTATAATACTGCATTTTACACTAAAACGTATTATTATACTGCGTTTTACACTAATTTTTGGGTCCACCAAGTGTTCTGCGGATAACTGACATAACAATAATTAAAATATATAAAACGTGGTAGTATACTGCGTTTTACATAAAAAAATTCTGCACCCCAAGCTCGGACTTGCCTTATTTAAAGGCGTTTGAATTTTATGAAAATCCATTCAAAACTTTCCTTCCGTTCATACTTCTCTCTTCTTCTTATCAATCATTTTTTTTATAATGTCTGAAGAGCTAAAAATAAGGGTTTCATTATATTGGGGGGGGGGGTGAGGTTGTGCTGGAGAATAACTCTGTAAGGTATAGCTCACCTCCACAGTGTAATGCTAAATTGCCGCTTACAATGGAGTACGATAAATTTGTATCGTTGTTACATAAAAATATGTGTGAGGAAACGTTCGGTTAACCTTAAAGTAGCCGGTAGATTTTCGTATTCAGTGACCCCGCAGGGGTTTGCTTATTATTCTGAGTTTAACATCGAAGATGATGAAACTCTTAGAGATTTTTTGCGGATTTCAGATGAATACAGGGAATTTATTGTAATAAAATTATTGGAAATGTACGTCAAGGTTGAAGACATTCCTAATAATGAGGGCGTGCATAGTAGGGATAACCCTTAGTCATCGGGTGGTTATTCTGGAGCAGTTTTTGCCGGACAGATTGCTGATGAAAGAGCTTGCCTTGATTTAAACTTGACACCACCGGCGAATGAGCAGCCACAAAATAATTTTTCGACTTTATATAATCCACAAGACGACTGGTAAACTTTAATTTTTCTACGATTTAGCGATGTTTATTTTATGTTTTAATTGGATTTGTATTAACACTCATATTTTTCATAGGGGTACCGTCCGGATATGAATTTTACAAGTTATGACCCCGCCCCTAGTTGGAATATGCGTAGTTCTGGCGTATTGGACCACGGTGGTCCATCCGGGAGTCATCACCAACAAGAAAATATACATCATAAAACGGCAAGATAGTACGACTTGTAAGTAAAGTGATATAGCTATATGTAAAGTATTTATCTAGTTGGGTAGCTTATCATTTTGTTCTTTTTGTGCAGTGAAAACGAGCATCTTGATGTTCCTGACCTCACACAGCTGCCCGTAGACGACGTACTGACTCGTGATTTGGCAGATGCGCAGAGTCAGGAAGATGATAGTGATTATGACAACAATGCGGATAAGTCTGGAGATGACACACCCTTCCATGATGAGGGTGATGACGAGGAGGAAGTGGATGCCGAACCTGAGCTGACGAGGGAGCATGCTCCTCCACCTCCCGCTAGACCAAGAGTGTACGAGTCCCACGTGCCATTTCATGAGCGGAATATTCCCTAACTTGATAATTTGCCAAGTATGCCGGACGTGGATGCCCTCACAAGGGATGATGACGAAATTCGATCAGCAATGTTGGATGAGTCTAGACCAGCGATGCTGGCAAAGGGCATGTATTTTCCCGATAAAGCTCGTCTAATTAGGGCTGTAAAAATCTACAGTGTAAGAGAGTGTTGTGAGATGCCGCACCAAACTATCCTTAATTAGTAATTATCTATGGGTTCCAGGCTCGATATTTGAGGCCCATTAGCACCAAGTTATCCTTAATTATTGTGTGTGTCAATTTCAATAAGTTTAAAAATTTGTTAGTTTAATAAATTAAACAATTAATTATTGAATTGGACTGAGTAATTATCTATGGGTTCCAGGCTCGATATTTGAGGCCCGGTAGCACCAAGTTTTCCTTAATTATTATGTGTGTCAATTTCAACATTTTTAGAATTTTGTTAGTTTAATAAATTAATAACTAATTATTGAATTGGACTGAGTAATTATCTATGGGTTCCAGGATCGATATTTGAGGTCCGGTTGCACCAAGTTATCCTTAATTATTATGTGTGTCAATTTCAACATTTTTAGAATTTTGTTAGTTTAATAAATTAAATAATTAATTATTTAATTGGACTAAGTAATTATCTATGGGTTCCAGGCTCAATATTTGAGGCCCGATCGCACCAAACTATCCTTAATTAGTAATTATCTATGGGTTCCAGGCTCGATATTGAGGCCTAATAGCACCAAGTTATCCTTAATTATTATGTGTGTCAATTTCAATATGTTTAAAATTTTGTTAGTTTAATAAATTAAACAATTAATTATTGAATTAGACTGAGTAAGTATTTATGGGTTCCAGGCTCGATATTTGAGGCCCGATAGCACCAAGTTTTCCTTAATTATTATGTGTGTCAATTTCAACATTTTTAGAATTTTGTTAGTTTAATAAATCAAATAATTGAATTGGACTGAGTAATTATCTATGGGTTCCAGGATCGATATTTGAGGCCCGGTTGCACCAATTTATCCTTAATTATTATGCGTGTCAATTTCAACATTTTTAGAATTTTGTTAGTTTAATAAATTAAATAATTAATTATTTAATTGGACTGAGTAATTATCTATGGGTTCCAGGCTCGATATTTGAAGCCCGGTAGCACCAAGTTTTCCTTAATTATTATGTATGCCAATTTTAACATTTTTAGAATTTTGTTAGTTTAATAAATTAAATAATTAATTTTGTAAAGAGTAATTGGATAGAGTTTGTAGTTAGTACACACTTATACTACAGAGACTCTACGCTAAAAGGCTCTATATTTTACTACGCTAAAAGGTCCCTATTACATATAAAAACAACAAACATAACATACATATGAACAACAAATTAAATAAATAATTCAAGGCTAATAATTAACTATTTTTTGTCCCAAGGCTAATAATTCAATCCGGGTAAAAATAACATACAAATTTAAACACAAATATAACACAAATCAACGTGAAAACACATTCAATAAAACAAATATGTATATGCTCTACGAGTTTCGACATAAACAAAATCGAAATACCTCGATTTAAGTTTTTTGAAATAGATCCAAATTGAACTTTTCAATCCGAAAGATGGAATCCAAGGCTTGTGATGTGTGCGGGACCCACACTCTTCGCTTTTTGTGTACGGGTGAGGCCCAAGAATTTCTTTTTTCAAATCGCGGGAGGGGGGGGAGGGGGGACCAACAGTGGTGGGGAACGAGAATGGCTTCTGTCGTGAAGCCAAGGAAGAAGAAGGGTCCCTATAATTTATTATAGGAAAACGCATTACAATAATGCATTTCCTATAATAAATTATAGGGATTTAAATGTCCTGCAGAAGTGGGCCCTAATATTATAGGAAAACACAGTATTATACTGCATTTTTCTTAAAAAAAATTAATTTTTAATAAAACACAGTATAATACGACATTTAACTTTAACAACTAACTTTCCGTTAAAGTAAAATGCAGTATTATACTGCGTTTTATGTATTTATATAACTTCTTTTTTTTAACAGTACAAACGTATTTTGTGCCATTTTTGGCACTATTTAAGTTTCAGACTCATCAATTGGGTACCAATACCACACATGTAACGCTCCAAAATAATTACATGTACTTTTCCTTAACTTCCTTTTTCCCATTATTTACTCTTTGTCTTTTTGTGTTTTCTCTTTCTTGTTTTTACTTTTTCTTGACTTTACCTTTCTCCCATTAATTACTTTATGTCTTTTTGTATTTTCCCTCTCCTATTTATTGCTCATAGCAAGTTATTCATCTATTTCATCATATATGTTTTTGTTTGAACTTTGAAGGCTTCAAGAGCTTCTTTGTACTCTTTTTCCTGTATTCATATATCAAGATTCCCCGATCTGTGGACAAGTTATGTCTTCAACCACATACAGAGGCGGATTCAGAATTTAAATTTAATGGATTCAACTTCTAAGATTTTAACATTGAACTCATTATACTATTAAAATTATGGGTTCAAATCTAGTACTTGTTGAGATTTTATTAGGTTCTTACATATAAATTCATACTCTATATCAGAAGTTATGGATTCAATTGAACTCGTATCCGAAAGGCTACATCCGCCCCTGACCACATACTGCGATTAACTAACTCGAGGATAATTTTTCTCTCCCTCGTCTTGACTGAGGGCTTTCTCTCTCTAGCATGAGAGCTATTTCCTCCTTGTGAGGTCTCAATCCTTGCTGCAAATTTAGTCTCCACCTCTCAAACCCCACTCTCTAACACTTTGCCAATAGGAAACATAATAACTACTGATTTCATCCTTTGCGGGTATAAATTTGTGCAAATTCCCTATTATCTACTAAATCCTAAATCAATTTGACCCAACATTCAAATCGATCAAATCGCAACGAAATCAACAGGAAAGATCCGGCGATTCACGAAATTCACGGGCGAACGCCGGTGGCTTAGCGACATCCAAATCAGGTTCTGCTTTTATTTAACTTCTACTGCGAACAGGTTCGGTTCCACTCTTCTCTTTAAACATTGGCTCCAGTGAGTTCTGTTCTGGCTCTACTTTTCTCTTAATTATTGGGGCTTTTCAATCTACTCAGTTAGATTTTGTTAGAACTTTAGCTAGCAGGGCAATTGAGGCAAGAAAACATCAGTAATTGTGCCCTAAGCAGCTGACAACAAAATAAGGGTTTTCATCAATAAATATATTCGATGCCTGTAGAGCTAGAAGCTCTGATTATTTCCTCTAAATTGAATAAGTAAAACTAAGTTAATCTGTTGTAAGTGTGCATAACTCTTTAAAAATTGTTATGCCATATATATGAGTCTATCGATCTATTTCTCTATAATTGCAAGTAATTTCAAAAAGGATATTGTTTCTAGTAATAACAAATGTTATGAAGTCGAATATTTAGTAGACAATATCTAATATTTTAAACACTTAAGAGTGCCTTTAGGCTAGCTTAAGCACTGAATCAGCCCATCAATCCAGTTACTGCACCAACAGAGAACAATACATATATTTGGAGGTAATGTTATCACTCTCGTATCTCATCTAATTAATTGAGAAATAGTGAGTACTAAATTTGATATTAATTAAAGAATGCCTAGTATAATATCCAATGGGTTGTATTATTACTAATTTTAATTGGAACACTCTGTTCAGAAGACTAAGATGTTTAAGAGAGAGGTTTGGATGTTAACTCTCTGAAGGCAAGTACTTAAGTTAAATACTAGAAGAACCCTATCTTTTGGTGCAAACAGGTTAAAAATACTACCGACTCAACTACAATAGGGGCGGGAATCCTTCCATTGGAAAGATGGCTGATACAATTACTGACCGCCTAAATAAATTTATTCTTACAGAGGAAGAAAACGATGTTGTAGCAATTGAATATCCAGATATTCAGTCAAGTATGAAGGATTGTGAGGTAAGTCTTTTTGGCAAGGTGATTTATGATAAAAAGTGAATTTTCAGGGAGTCAAAAACACCATGTCATTGGTTTGGGGGCACCCAGTAGGGCTGCGGATAAAGGAAATTGGATGGAACTTTTTTCAATTTATTTTCAAAGATAAGGAAAGTAAGGATAAAATATGGTTTGCTACACCATGGTTGTATGACAAATACCTTCTTAATATCCATCCTTGGGAACCAGATTTGAAGAGTGATTCCCAGGTGTTTAATATTTGTAATTTGTGGGTTCAAGTTTGGAATATCCCATTACATTGGCTGTCAAAGGATGTTGGGCGTAAAATAGGGCAAGCCTTGGGAGGTACCGTTGATATTGTAATCCCTGACAATGGAAGCAAAGAGGGGCGATATATGCGGATTAAAGTTACAATGAACATTAACAGGCCATTACCTAGGGGAGAATTGCTCAAGTTAGGCTTGGAAACAACTTGGGTTGAAATAAGATATGAAAACCTACCTTATGTTTGCTACTACTGTGGTATGCTAGGACACAATGATAGAACTTGTGTATAAAGAGAAAAGGATATAAGATCAGGAAACCTCAAAAGTGACCAGTTTAGGACATGGTTACCAGCGAAGAATCCTTTACTATCTTCAGATAATCAGTGTCGTCAAGGTGTAAATACTAATAACGATGGGTATACTGGGGTGAAAAATCATAACCTTGAACTAGTTGAGGGAAAAGGCGGTGCAAGAAGTAGTAAAAGTCTGCTAACTTTGGCAGATGATACTACCTTGGTTGAAATGCAGCCTGACATAAGAAAAGAGGATCTTCAGAGTGACCAAATGCAACCTATGGAAGCAACAAATTATGAATCTAGAGCGAAGGAGAGTGTCGAGGTTTGGAATAACACCGGGGCTGGAACTTCAAATGGTATTAAAACTACCTCAATGCGAGGTTTGAATATTGGCTTGGAGAAGATAGATGTGTAGGAGCAGTTGCCAGCGGATGACAATGTCACACCTCCTTTTCGCCCGTGCCACCGCAAAGGGGCGCGGAAGGGAGTTTTTTCCAATTAAAGGACAATCGAAACGGGGTTTATTTATTTATTTCAAAGTCGCCACTTGGGAGATTTATGGTGTCCCAAGTCACCTGTTGAGTCCCGAATTGAGGAAAAGAATGACTTTTGTTTAACAGTCTGCGCACCAGAAATCCGGATAAGGAATTCTGTTAACCCGGGAGAAGGTGTTAGGCATTCCCGAGTTCCGTGGTTCTAGCACGGTCGCTCAACTGTCATATTCGGCTTAATTATCTGATTTTATACAATTATGAACCTACGTGCAAATTTTTACTGTTTACCGCTTTGTTATTATTTATTTTAACAGAGAATTACAACATTGTGAAGAAACGTATCTCGAACCACGTCACATCAATGTACCCGTGGTTATCGACACATTTCGACTCTGTTGAGATTTGGATTTGGCTCACATAAATGTGCACCCGAGTTTAAGAAAGTAAATTGTTAAAGGCACAACTAAACTGACTAGTGTATCATTATTTTGGGTAAGGCCGTGAAATTCGCTAAACGGCCGATCCCGAAGTCTATACAATTATTAACCAATTATTGAGGGCCCCGCGACTTATGCATTTTATTGGGCGAGGCTCATCTCGTTTATTTTAAAAGGATAATCCTAAAGTGACTATATTTTTTTTTATTTAAGTTCGTCTCTAAAAAAAGAAAAATTCTAATTAATTACATGCTTGAAAAGGCCGCTACTTATTTATCGGATTAAGACAAATGCAAACTGAAAATTACAATCGAGACAAAAGGAGATTGTTTCATGCCTTATTCTATAATTGAATATTACTAAAATTGAAATTATAAATAGAATACGGAATTTACAAATAATATTACCAAAATAAACTAATTATCCTCTAACTAATTTAGACCCACATTGTTAGATGAATTGAACCGTTGGAATTAATTGTTTACAACTATTTGAAACTGGAATTAACCTTAATCACTAATGCTTATTCGAAAGTTTGTTAAACTTAATCGTTAACTCGTCTTGTTTGAACTCAACTCATGCCTATTGGATTAATGATCTTAGCAATTACTACTACGATCCTAACTTAAAATATAGTGGGCCTACTGATTCTACGAAATTACTGGCCATTTTTTATTCTGCCTAATATTTACAGATCTCCATTACTAACATGATTAAAATTCACAAGCTTTGACTCATTTCTATTCCGGTTTGCATGAATTCAGAGTTATACTTCACTGATTAAACTAAATCAAAATAATCTCCAGTAATGACTATCTATCAATTCATGTATCCATAGGCATATAGAAAACAGTTCAAACTACTTAAAATAATTCTAAGTACAGTCCAATTTTCAGTATAGTTGTACAATGTAAATACATGTTTAAGATGAGCATAAACATATACAATATTTCCTAATGTACATTCTAATACATTAATTGAACACAATTTAATAGGCAAGCTGTTAAGCCTTTTAATTCAGCATTTTTTTGCAGTTTGAAGTCACCTCAGAACTAATCTCAGAATTGTACCTGGAAAGGGACCACAAGGAAAAGGAAGAAAAGGATCAGCAGGAGCAGTAGCAACAACACAGCAACAACAACAATAACGAAAACAGAACAGCCCAGTAATAGTGTTTAATAAAACCAGCAGAATTCCAGCAACACCCCAATGAAACAATAACAAATAACCAACTAAACTCAAGGAACAAACCAAATGAAAGCCCAGAAACACCAACAACAATCAATGGGAAGAAACAAAGTGAACCGGGAATGCAATAGGACAATCGATTTCCGACTCTCTATCTTTCAGACTCTTAAGGAAAGAAACTCACAACTTCAATTCAAAAAAAAAACCAACACTAATTCTGATTTTTAGTAGTCAAAGCAAGACCTCACTCTTTCAGTTTTTAGTTCTTAAATTACTCACCTTTTTTAAAACTTAAATTGAAAGACCAGTTAATGTTTAACCCTTCAAAATCTGATCCCTTAACTTGTGTCAACCCCCTTATTTATATCCAAACTTCAAGCACTCAAATTAATTCCCACCATCTTCTACCCATCCCCCTTTTGAATCCTACTACTTAATGTTTTGTCCCCCACTATATTAAACAAATATTAATTCCCACTAACACATATCTTTTCTTTACTTAATTCCATTATTCCCCACTACCGCATGCTTTGTCCCCTACTATAATAAACAAATATATTAATTCCTACTACCACTTGTCTTGTCCCCCACCATGTATTAAAAAATGTATTAATTTAATATTATTAGTACTTAGTGGACAGAACACTCAAATTAATTATTTTTTAAAACTTAAAATCCCGAAAATGCCCCTGAAACTACTGAAATTACCATTCTACCCTTGAAAATACTGCAATTTATCATTCTACCCCCATCAGCTATAACCAATTCACCTAATCAATTAACCAAAATACAACAGCTATAACCAATTCCTAATCAAATTTCATCAACAAATTTAAGCTAGAAACTCAGATTATGTCAAATATCATCAAAACAAAGACTAAGGATTCAGGGAACCAAACCATATGATGAACAATAAAGAAACAACTGAAATCATTTTGACTGAACAACATTTTTAACAACAAACATACTTTCAGATTCAATAACAGTAACAAATTGAACATAACAAACAAGTAGATTCAAATCACTAAACTCAATAATCAATTGAACTTCAAATTAAATCTAACAACATTACAACCAAGATAAAGGATTCAAGTGATTAAACTAACACACTTTTATATTAAAACTAAACAAGAACAAATGAATAAAAACAAACTGAAGAAATAATCAAGAAATGATAAACAACGTACAAGAAAAGAATCAAAATATACTGATTTCAGATCCGAGAATATCAAACAAAATACGGACAGAAATGAAACTTAAACCAACTAACCAGAAATGACCGCAACGGAACAGAAACTCGGACAGCAACCTCGACGTACCGGATCTCGACGAACAACGACGACCTCAACGGAAATGGAAAACTCGAACCAAGATTGCCAACGACCTCGGCGGAACCTCGACACACTGCCTCGATGTATGACTGAGCATGACCTCGGATGGCTGGTGTTTGGAGACGGCCTGGGAGACGACTGTTTCAGGTCGTTGGGCTACTTGAGGTGACGAACTGGTGGAGAAGAGGAATGGTGGAGGGGCGACGCTACTGGTCGACGAGCGGCTGGTTGACGACTAGTGGTTGCTTGGGATGAGGAGATGAAGCAGCAGCAATGGCTGCTGGACATGGAGCGATGATGGTGGTCGTGGGACTGTTTGGTCTACGGGAGGGAGGTGGTCGTCTGGTGGATGTAACAGAAGCAATGGCGGGTTTGGGTGGTGCTCGCGACTGGAGGGTGGTCACGACGGACTGTATGTGTGCGCGTTGAGCAGACCGACAAAGAAGAAGAAGAAGCAGCAGCCATGGCGTCGTCTGGTTGGCTGCGTCGCTGGTGGTTATGGAGGTTGGGCTGTTGGTTCGAAGAAGACGAGGAAGAACATCCATGGACGACGAATGATCTGGAGGGGTCGTTTGGAGAAGATGACGACGCAGCAGGGGTGGTTATGAGGACGTGAGTTGTGTGTGCGATGAAGAAGATGGTGGTTGTGGGAGCTGGAGCTTGGGGTCAGCCATGGGAGGGCAGCCATGGGAGCTAGAGCTTGGGGTCGTTTGGAGAAGATGGAGAGAAGAGGGGGGCAGATGTTTTTAGGGTTTGGGGAAAATGAAGAATGAAAAATGGGAAGAGGGGGGTAACTCGTTTGGGTTATGGGGCGGACCGGGTCGGGTTGACCCGGTGGGGGTTTGGGTTGGATAAGGGGTTATTTGGTTTGGGCTTGTGGTTTAAAATTGAAGAAAAGACCCAATCCGATTTTCTTCTTCTTTTATTGCTTCTTTTTTCTTCTTTTATTTTTTCTTAAACTAAAACTAAATTCTAAAAATACTAAAGTATCCTATAGAACTAAATTAATTTATAAAAGTGTTAATTAATTATTAATAACAATTAACACACAATTAAATAGCAATTACGATAAAACCACACAATTTGGACATTAAATGCTAAAAATGCAACGTACATTATTTTTATGATTTTTTTGTTCTTGTAAAAACAAACTTAATTGATCCTAATTGTAGAATTAAATCCTAAATGCAAATGTGACATATTTTTTCTATTTTTTATTAATTTAACAAATAAACATGCATGGACAAATACAAATAATTATCAAAAATGCCACGGAAATTCTCAAAATTGCACACAAAGAAAAATTATTTTATTTTGAATTTTTGGGAGTAATTCTCACATAGGACAAAAATCACGTGCTTACAGCTGCCCCTCTTTGTCCGAAAACACAAAGAGTTTTCGTGCAAAGATAAAGTGAGCAGATACGAGCGATTTTTGCCCATCCGAGTACTCCGTGTGAAGCATTTTTTTTGAAAGATTTAACCGAGCCTTTGCTTCGAAGGTGTCCTACATATCCCTGGCTAAAAAGGAATCAGGTTAATGTAGTTCGGGAAGTTTTGGTAGCTGAGACTACCATGGGACTGCAATGTTACTGTTGTTGCATGTTGTTATTACTGCTTGCCGACCTCCTTATTACGCCATGCTGAAAGAAAACAAGAAGCTAGACTAAACTATAATCTATGAATTACAAAATCTTATCTAGATCTTCAGCCATGCTCTTGTGTCTTTTGTTGCTTTGATGTCTCGGTGACTCCTCTGGCATTTCTTTACTTCTGATTTATCTTGTATTCACCCTTGACTGCCGATCTCGAACTGCTCATGTCCTTCTCGGGAGCTTCGCATTATTTTTCCATTGAATCTTGAACTTCCTTCTTCTGCTGGGGATTTTGTTGTCTCCCACTGCTTTACTGACTTCAACAACAATTACTTCTTAAAATATAACGCCTCCATTCTCCAGGCGGGCTCCTGACTTCAACTACTTCTTCGAAATAATTCAGCCTCCATTCTCCAGGCGGGCTCCTGACTTCATTAGCAACTTTGAAAATAAATCAACCTCCATTCTCCAGGAGGGATCCTGACTTCAACAACAACTTAAAAATAATTCGGCCTCAATTCTCCAGGCGGGCTCCTGATTTCAACAACTTTAAAAATAATTTGGCCTCCATTCTCCAGGCGGACTCCTGACTTCATCAACAACTTTGAAAATAATTCAGCCTCCATTCTCTAGGCGGGCTCCTGACTTCAACAACTTTAAAAATAATTTGGCCTCCATTCTCCAGGCGGGCTCCTGACTTTATCAGCAACTTTGAAAATAATTCAGCCTCCATTCTCCAGGCGGGCTCCTGACTTCAACAACAACTTAAAAATAATTCGGCCTTCATTCTCCAGGCGGGCTCCTGACTTCAACAACTTTAAAAATAATTCGGCCTCCATTCTCTAGGCGGGCTCCTGACTCCAACTTAAAATTTAACAACCTCCATTCTACAAGCGGGCTCCTGACTTCTCCAACTTAGAATATAACAACCTCCGTTCTACAGGCGGGCTCCTGATTTCTCCAAATTTTTAAATGTAACACCTCCATTCTCCAGGCGAGCTCCTGACTTCTTCAATTGCTTCCTTCAAAACTGGTGTTTTATTCCTCTGAAAACTGCTGGGGATAACACCGATATTTTATTTCACCAATATGTCATTTTCCTTCTTCAAAGACTATTTCCTTTAAAGCTGGTGCTTTCACTTCCCTGAAACCTGCCGGGAATAACACTGCTGGAGAATTATCTTCCTCCTTTTAACAATGGTGGGGATGATATTGATTCAAAGGTCATTGCTTTTACAACTTTGGGTTATCTTGCTTCTTCCAAGATTGCTTTTCTTTTAAAACTTGTATCTCCCTTCTCGTATACTGCTGGAGATTTTACTTCCTTCAAAAACTTGTGTTATCTTCTCTCTTTCCCAAATGACAATCTGATTTCAAGAAAATTTTCGTAATGAGAGAAAATTTTCTGCCCCAATTTGATAATCTTCTTTGTGACCCTGTCTTTCTGCTGTCAATAATATTTCCTTTCCCTGCTTTAAATCAAAGAAAAATTTATTAGTCTAAAACGGAGCGAGTGGTCGTGCCACTTCTGCTGGGGATGGTTTTTTCCCTTTTCTTTTCCCTGCTTTGCTATAAAACTTGCTGGGGATGATATTATTTGCTGGGGCTGATATTCTTGTTGGGGATGGTTTTTCTTTTCTCTTCCTTCCCCGCTCTGTGTTGTCCGACCATTGTGGAGCTTTGTCGAGAATCTATCGGAGTTGTTCCTGTATCTCGCAAATCTGCTGGGGATCCTCTTGGAATTTGATCCATAACTTTGTAACTGTTGCTTTTCCGTTTTTCTCCAACTTCCCCTAGAAATTTGGTCCTCTTGGGATTTAGACCCATTCATCATTTGGTCTTGCACCAACTTCTTTTTGCTTTATCGCCTTATCTTTGGCCTGTCCTATTCGCATTTTGCTTTGCACCATTTTGGCAACTGGTAGTTAGCTCTGAAAATCTTTTTCAAAAACAAACTGCTGGGGAGGTAAAGTCTTTAAACCAAGAAATGAAAAAGTGATGATTTCAAAAAATAGAAAAAGAAGATGTCTTTCTGAACAAATACTGGGAAACAGGAAAGAAAAGAACTTATCTAAATGATATAACCAATCCCAACGATCATGTCGTGCATTCCGCATTGATCAACCCAGTCTATTCGTATCAATCAATCTTTCGGATGGCCTCATCTTGCTGGGGATAAATAAATACTCAACTCTTTGCCAAATGTGGACCTTTTCCGCCAATCTTGCCTTGTCGCCTCATAGTGCCCTTCGAGGGGTTTTCACTAATAAGACTCTCTCATTTCTCTCAACTCTCGTCGCCTCATGGTGCCTGTGAAGGTTTTCACCGATAAGACTCTCTCATTTTATTTTATTTTTCAGCTGGGGATTGGAGTGTTGTCGATATGACTCTCTTTGCTGGGGATTCTTTCGGCTATCAATTCATTTCCAGTTTATGATTTTCTTCTTTGTTGGGGATCAGAGTGTTATTCCCGACTTCCATTTGCATTGACTTGGCACTTCTCAGATACTGATCGGGAGGTCTTTTTGGACATCAATATGGGTTTTTATGTATGGCCAAAAGGAAAAAGGATATCAAAAGTTCAAAATAATTTTGATGGGTAAAACAATACAACTCTTGGAATCAAACTTTCTTACCAAAATTATAAATGCAAACTTCTGCCCCAGTTTTTCTTGCTTGGCGATTTTTATTTTGTTACATTATGTTACATTATGCACACCATGTTACACTATGACCGAGCCGTGAGGCACCTACGTATCCTTCTTTGAGGAATCAGGTCAAACGTAGTTCCCATTCCTTTATTTTTCTTGTGACTTTTCTTTATCATCATTATTTTTCTCTTTTCTTTTTCTTTCATTTTAATTACTGATCCCAAAAGAGGGATATGAAAGAATAAATAAGGCTCAAAAGGGGAAGCAAAGGTTAAAGTGTTTGGATAGAAGAAAGAATTGCCTCCGTCATTTCATTCTCCGATAAATGCCAACCACAAACAAACAACAATTACAATCAAAAGAAATCATACATAATATCTCTTAACTGCGTCAGAATCGATAGCCATGTCGACGCATTTCCCGTCGATATCTGTTAAACATAAACGCCATTGGGCAACACTCTGGTTATAATGAATGGTCCTTGCCAATTCGGGGCGAACTTGCCTTTTGCTTCGGCCTGATGTGGCAGGATTCGTTTCAACACCTGCTGCCCCACCTCAAATTTTCTGGGGTGCACCTTCTTGTTGTAGGCTCTCGCCATTCTCTTTTGATATAACTGGTCATGACACACAACTATTAATCTCTTTTCATCAATCAGGTTCAACTGCTCCAACCGGGCTTTGACCCACTCGTCATCATCAATCTCAACTTCAGCGACAATCCGAAGGGATGGAATTTCAACTTCCGCCGGTATTACTGTTTCAGTTCCATATACCAACAAATAAGGAGTTGCACCTATTGAAGTCTGAACAGTAGTGCGATAACCCAACAATGCAAATGGTAATTTCTCATGCCATTATCTGGACCCTTCTATCATCTTCCTCAGTATCTTCTTGATGTTCTTGTTGGCTGCTTCAATTGCTCCATTTGCCTTGGGACGATATGGTGTGGAATTACGGTGTGTAATCTTAAACTACTGACATACCTCTTTCATCAAATTGCTGTTAAGATTAGCACCATTATCCGTGATGATCACTTTTGGGACCCCAAATCTACAGTTGATATGGGAGTGAACAAAATCCACCACTGCCTTCTTGGTTACCGAATTGAAAGTTTTAGCTTCAACCCACTTAGTAAAATAGTCGATGGTCACCAGAATGAACCTATGACCGTTGGTAGCTGGCGGCTCAATACGTCCAATGACATCCATGCCCCAGGCAACAAATGGCCATGGTGTTGACATTGTATGCAATTCTGTCGGCGGAGAATGAATCAAATCTCCATGTATCTGACACTAATGACATTTTCACACGAAATTGATACAATCACGCTCCATAGTGAGCCAATAGTACCCTGTTCGAAGAATCTTCTTCGCCAATACATATCCGCTCATATGTGGCTCACAAACTCCAGCATGTACCTCTGTCATAACTGTCGTGGCTTGACTGGCGTCTATACATCTCAACAATCCCAAATCAGGGGTTCTTTTGTACAACACTCCTCCACTGAGGAAAAATCCATTGGCCAATCACCGAATGGCTCTCTTTTGATCTCCAGTGGCCTGATCCGGGTATATCCCCATCCTGAGGTACCCCTTGACATCATAAAACCATGGCTCGCCATCCATTTCTTCCTCTATCATGTTGCAATAAGCATGCTGATCACGAACCTGGATATGTAATGGGTCAACATGAATTTTGTCTGGGTGATGCAACATTGATGCTAAAGTGGCCAAAGCATCGACAACCTCATTGTGAACTCTTGGGATGTGTCTGAACTTCACTAATCGAAATTGCTTGCTCAGATCATGCAAACATTGTCGATATGGTATGAGCTTCAAATCCCGTGTTCCCTATTCACCCTGAATCTGATGCACCAGGAGGTCCGAATCTCCCAAGACCAAAACATCCTCGACATCCATGTCTGCAGCTAGTCGCAGACCCAAAATGCATGCCTCATACTCAGCCATATTGTTGGTACAATAGAAACGCAGCTGAGCTGTAACAGGATAATGACGTCCTGTTTCAGAAATAAGTACCGCTCCTATTCCAACTCCCTTCGCATTTGCGGCTCCATCAAAGAAAAGCTTCCAACCTGGTTCCTCAGGTAATTCCAACTCATCTATATGCATCACTTCCTCGTCAGGAAAATACATCCTCAACGGCTCGTATTCTTCATCAACAGGATTCTCAGCCAAGTGATCGGCCAGTGCTTGGGATTTCATGGCCGTCCTCATCACATAGACGATGTCAAACTCCGTGAGTAATATTTGCCATTTCGCCAACCTCCCTGTGGGCATAGGCTTCTGGAAAATATACTTTAGTGGATCCAAGCGTGAAATGAGATAAGTAGTATATGAGGACAAATAATGCTTCAATTTCTGGGCCACCCAAGTTAGGGCGCAACATGTCTTCTCGAGTTGAGTGTACTTAACCTCATACACTGTAAACTTCTTGCTGAGATAATAGATGGCTTGCTCCTTCCTTCCTGTAATGTCGTGTTGCCCCAACACACAGCCAAACGAATTTTCCAGGACCGTTAGATAAAGAATTAACGGTCTCCCCGGTTCAGGTGGAACCGACACAGGTGGATTTGATAAATATCCTTTGATCTGGTCAAATGCCTCCTGACATTCTGCCGTCCATTCTATCGCAGCATCTTTCTTCAGTAGCCGAAAAATGGGTTCACAAGTTGCTGTGAGTTGTGCAATAAACCT
This sequence comes from Nicotiana sylvestris, assembly GCF_000393655.2. NCBI lineage: Eukaryota > Viridiplantae > Streptophyta > Magnoliopsida > Solanales > Solanaceae > Nicotiana > Nicotiana sylvestris. The sequence goes on along the minus strand of NC_091059.1, from coordinate 105,634,256 downwards.
GTTGATGTAATTCAACCTTCCCAACAAACTCATTATTTCTGTCTTGTTCTTCGGCGGTGGCAAATCTTGGTTAGATTTGATCTTCAACGGGTCTAGTTCAATACCTTGCCGACTGACGATATATCCCAATAGCTTTCCAGATGGAACTCCAAATGCACATTTGGCTGGGTTGAGCTTAATATTGTACTTTCGAAGCCTTTAGAAAAACTTCCTTAAGTCTGCTACGTGGTTTTCCTGACGCTTGGATTTTATGATCACATCGTCCATGTACACCTCAATTTCTTTGTGGATCATGTCATGAAATACATTAGTCATTTCTCTCATGTACGTTGCCCCAACATTCTTCAAATCAAATGGTATTACCCGGTAGCAATAAGTTCCCCACGGCGTAATGAATGTCGTCTTTTCCGCATCTTCTTCATCCATCAGAATCTGATGATACCCAGACGTCCGGCACAATTGTCGATCAAGATATGGATGTTGGGTAAAGGAAAGTTGTCCTTTGGGCTTGCCCTGTTCAGATTGCGGTAATCAACACACACCCTGATCTTCCCATTTTTCTTCGGCACCGACACCACATTAGCCAACCAATCAGGATATCGAGTGACATGAATAACCTTTTCTTGCAGCTGCTTGGTTACTTCCTCTTTAATCTTCACACTCATATCCGTCTTGAACTTCCTCAACTTCTGCTTGACGGGAGGGCATGCCGGGTCAGTAGGCAATTTATGAACCACTAAATCCGCGCTTAAACCCGGCATGTCATCATACGACCATGCAAAAACATTTTTGAACTCAATAAGTATTTTGATTAATTCTTCCCTGATATTTGGTGCAATGTGGATACTTATTTTAGTTTCCCTGATATCGACTGCATCCCCTAAATTGATGGCTTCTGTGTCATTTAAGTTAGGCCTGGATTTTTCTTCAAACTGGCTTAACTCTCTGTTTATCTCTTCGAAGGCTTCATCCTCATCATATTCCGATTCATTATCATAATCGACCTCTTGTATAGTTAGTTCGGAATCAGATTGATCTTTTAGACTAGGTTGAAGATCCGTTGTGCATGTCATGTCGTTAAGACCAGTATAAAGAGAACTGTTCAGAAAAAGAAAAGAAGAAAAATAAAATTAAAAAGGAAAAATAAAATAAGGAATGAAAAAGAAACTTTTTATTTTATTGAATTATGGGATAACAAGGTTTCACACTTTGATGAACACAATAAAAATAAAAAAGGAATCTGGATTACAACCCTGGATTAATCCAGAAAACAATAAAGAAAATCAGAGCCAACTACCAGGACTCCCTCCGAGTAGGAAGAGGAGTAGCTGTCCAATTGTTGACATTGTCCCTAGGCCCCACAAACTATATGTCTGCCTTACTGGAACCTTCTCCAGCTTCTATCATGTTGACATCGGCGAACAGCCTTTCAAAGCCTTCATTCAAATCTCCATCTGGCCCGATCAGTGGTCCGAGAACCTTCGGTACCGACAACTCTCTGATACCCGCTCCGACAAATGACCTGGATAGGCGCGGGATTGGCTTAGGAAGGACCCAGATGCTTTTCTTCAACTTGCGGGCCCGCTTTACATCCGCTGCGGTAGGCTTGAATCCCAATCCAAAAGTATCCAGGTTCTTGGGCAAAGAAACTGGCTGGACCATTCCCTGCAGATCAATCCCCAAACCTTTTCCTGGTACAAACCCGCTGTTCAACATCTCCGAGGCTATCATGAAGGTCACAACTGCGATTCTGGGAAGTGGAAGGCCCCCACCCTCAGGAATTTTGTCTACTGAGACTGCGTCAAAAACCTGATAAACCCATGGGCCCTTGTCATCGTCGGTTTCTATGAAGGGCACAATGGCATCACTGACGGCATGTGTGTCGTCATCCCCATGTACCATAATCTCTTGTCTATCCCATTCAAATTTGACCATCTGATGCAGTGTAGAAGGCACTGCTTTGGCTGCGTGGATCCAGGGTCGTCCCAACAAAAGATTATACGACACCACCACATCTATCACTTGAAATTGCATGGTGAACTCGACCGAACCAATTGTCAATTCCAGTATGATATCACCCACTGCGTCAATACCGCCCCCATCAAAACCTCGGACGTAGACGCTGTTCTTGTGGATCCTATCATCAACAACCTTCAGTTTGTTCAGAGTGGCCAAAGGACAGATATTGGCACTTGACCCATTATCAATTAGTGCTCGAGTGACCACCGATTCTTCGCATTTCACCGTCAGGTAGAGTGCCCTGTTGTGTTCTATACCCTCTACCGGTAACTCATCGTCAGAGAATGTCACTCGGTTTACTTCGAAGATTTTGTGCGCTATTTTCTCCAAATGGTTCACTGAGAGCTTGTCCGGGACATGGGCTTCGTTCAGAATCTTCATTAATGCCTGACAATGATCGTTTGAATGGATCAACAAGGATAGCAACGAGATCTGGGTTGGGGTCTTCCTTAACTACTCTACAATGGAGTAGTCCTGTGCCTTCATCTTCTTTAAAAACTCCTCTACTTCTTCCTCCGTTACTGGCTTTTTTATTGTTACAGGATTGGCCCTTCTCAATTCTGCGGGAACAAAACACCTTCCCGAACGAGTTAACCCCTGGGCCTCGCATACTTCTTCCACAACCTCCTTCCCCTTATGCATCACTGTCACTTGACTGTAGCTCCATGGCACATCTTTCTTATTTGTTATCGACAACTGCATTATTGGCCTGATAACAACTGGTTCTACGTGGACCCCCTTCACCACCAACACTGGTGTGCTTGATACTCCCTGCAGCACTGCCTTGATTGACTCTGGCTTCTTCGCAGCAACAGACGAACCTTTCCCCACTACCACAAATGGCTTGTCATCTACTTTTCCCAATTGTACCACTGTCTTTCCACTGGTCGACTTTTCATTGGGACTAGCACGAATCATCATTACCGTTTGTAAGGGTGTTTTAGGTTTCCCTCCTTCGTGCACTAATTCGATCAAGTGGGACTCATAGTGCACCGATAACGGGTTGTCATTAATGTTGGGTGCCTCTGGTGCCTGAACCTCGATCCTATTTGTGTCAATAAGATCTTGTACGGCAGTCTTCAACTTCCAACACTTCTCAGTATCATGCCCGCCCCCGAATAATATTCACAGCTTACTGAGTGGTCCAGATTTTTGGGAAGGAGATTTGGTAATTTGGGTTCAACAGGACTTAATAGGCCTAACTGCCTCAACTTGTGGAACAGAGTAGTATAGGTTTCTCCCAGCGGAGTGAATGTTCTCGACCTCTGCACCCTCTCGTTCCTGAAAGCCTGATTTCCGCGGAAGATTGGCCTTGAAGGATTCCTGTAGGCCCTTGGTGGTGAGTATGTGCTTTGCGGAGGTGGGTATGTGTTTTGTGGAGGTGGATATGTATGTTGGGGAGGTGGATATGTATGTTGGGGAGCCGACGCACGCCATTGCGGGCGAGCCGGAGGCTGGGTGTAAGTTTGGGCGTGATGGACGGAGAAATGTGGCTCTTAAGGTGGATAATAGGGTTGTGGAGGGTTGTATGGAGTGTGTGGATAATTTGGGTAATGGGGTCTGGGTTGGTAGCGAGGGGAAGGACCTCTGGATTTGGACCAAGTACCTGCTTCGACTGTTGCGACCTCCTCTTTTTTTTTTCCGAGCGCACCTCCCGTGCCGCTTTGGATAGCCTGAGTTGTGGCCTTGATCGCCGAATAACTCATTATCTTGTTGGACCTGAGTCCCTCTTCAACCATGCCGCCCATTTTTACTACTTCATTGAAAGATTTACCAACTGACGTCACCAGGTGACCAAAGTAAGTTGGCTCCAACGTTTGTAAGAAGTAGTCCACCATTTCACCTTCCCTCATTGGTGGATCGACTCTTGCTGCTTGTTCTCTCTAACGGAATCTGAATTCCCTGAAGCTCTCTCCAGGCTTTTTCTCCAGTTTTAACAGTGTGAAACGGTCGGGGATGATCTCAAGGTTATACTGGAAATGACCTGCAAATGCTTGTGCTAGATCGTCCCAGGTAAACCACTTGCTAGGATCCTGCCTCGTGTACCATTCTAATGCGGACCCGCTTAAACTTTGACCGAAATAACCTATTAGCAACTCATCCTTTCCACCTGCCCCTCTCATTTTACTACAGAAACCTCGTAGATGTGCCATGGGATCACCATGTCCCTCATATAGATCAAACTTTGGCATCTTAAAACCTGCCGACAATTGAACATCGGGGAAGGGACACAGATCTTTATAGGACACACTGACTTGGCTGCCCAATCCATGCATATTCTTGAAGGATTGCTCCTGTCTTTTCACTTTACGGAGCACTTCATCCTGCTTCGGATTCTTAGCTGGCCTCTCAGTTTCTGTCGGGAGCTGAAGGTGAGGGGTGTAGGTGTATGGCTTGGGTGCTTTGAAGGTGAGTTCAGGAGGATAGTATTGATTGTCATGAACCTGAAACACTGGTTCATCAGATGATTTTTGCAATGTGGCAGGTGGAGGTGCCACGAAAACAGGAACAGCTGGTGGAGGAGGGTTTTGTTTGGGTGGTGAAGCTTGGGGATTATAGGAAGTTTCCCCTTGATAGTATTGGGAAATGGGGAAGCTCGTTGATGGACCAGTGGAAGGGTGTTCCGAAGTCCGAGCTGGTGAAAGGGTAGGAGTAGGGGGAAGTATTGGTGGTGTTTGTCCCTTAGCCCAGGCTAGGTGCATCCCAGCTATCTCTTGTCTCAACCTGTCTACTTCCTCCTTCATCATTTGCATCTCCGTCTTTTCCTCCTCAACACTTTTGTCCGAACCAGACATACTTTCTGGAATGGGCCCTTTTGATCTTGTGTGGTAATGGTAATCTGCCAGAACGTTCTAACGAGCTAACTGTTTTGAAATCTCTTTCTCTAATATAAACAACAAACTTGTTAGCGTTAGAGTTTAACACATATTGCAATTTCACATTGGGGAATGCAATGTTCCTAGGCAGTTTAACCATTTCTAACATGTCTTTGCTTCGACTGCATGCGTCATTCCGGCTTATGTATTCACTTTGCCTTTTCCCCCCTTTTTTTAGTGATGGTCGAATCTTATGTGGATTGCCTACGTATCATGTCCCCGCATGAATCAGACCGGGCGTAGTTATGCCACAAGTAAAGACACAAATTTTTTATTATATTTTCTTTTTCATTTTATTACCAAAATATGCTATTACAAGCTACCCATTTGAAAAAAAACAAACGAAATACAGACTCCACACTATTGACATTGTTTGATATGAAAAGAGAACAGAAGGGTAGACAACAGACTCTTAAAAACAAACAAGTGCAGACTTGAACTAGGGATACATTAAGGCCTTGAATTTTGGTGCCCGCGAGGCATCGTTCGGCCTTTCGGCGGGCTTTGGTGCCAGGCCTCTTTGCAAGCTTTTTAATTCCTCCATGATCCGGTGGATATAACCCATGACTGAGGCAAAAAGGGTATCACGGGGCATTTCCTCACATGTTAGGCACTTCGTGGTGATGTAGTGCCCAATCTCATCGCTCCTACCCCTGATTCTATCCCTTTCCATACACATCTGTTCTATTCGTTGATTCTTTAATCCCAATACTTGAGTATTGTCAACGAGCTGATCTTGGAACCTCTCTATTTGTTCTTCCATTCGGGCTATTGAATCATAGCAGCGCTCCCTATCCGTTCTAGCATCTCGGGCTTGTTTAAAGACCCGATCTCTAAGAGTGGAATTTTTTTCTCTTAATATTGCAATGATCCCATCATAATCCCTTCTCACTTGCCATAGGTGTTTTTTCCGCGTTGTTGCATCTTTTGCCCATCTGGCCTGCATTCTTGCTATGCTAGCCTCGGATCTTTCCAAGTCTTTTCGGCTTTCAATGACCTGATTCCTTAACCCTGCTATCAACCTTTTATCGGACCGGCTTCTCCGTTGGTTGTCGGCATCCATTATGACTTGTCAGTTTTGAGCTCTAAGGGAGTCATTTTCTTGGGCTGATTTCTTTCTGTCCCCTTCATCGGCCGCGGTCTGAATTTCTCTTTCAAATTGAAGATCTATGACCTGCTGCTTCAACTTGCCTATTGTGGCCCTGTATTCTTTTTCCTTCACCAACCAGTCCCAATGCTCTTGTGAGGACTTGGCAAATTCTTGAAGGTGAGGTCTTTTAGCCGGCCTTCCAGACGACACTTCCCCTTTGTACCAAGCCTGATATTCGGGTGACACTTCTCCTCTTGCCCGAGTCAGTACACAAGTATTTGCCTCCAAGTATTGACATTGGCTCCAAATCTGGCGGACCCTTGCTTCAGGAAACTGGCCATCGGAACTGATCTCAATCACTTGGGTGCTCAGGTCCTCATCTTTCGGCACTATCTGACACCTCCCAAGTTGCCTCAAAACCCGATACGGCGCATAAGGTTGAATGCTTTTAAGCCCCATCAAGAGAAAATGGGGCCTAGCTACTAGCATATATATGACTTCGTCGATCGGTAACCATCCCAGTGTCCACTGTATTTGACTGGCGTTGAGGGTCCGGAAGTATGAGGTCCATGCCGAGACTCCTTCAGGTAAGCGGACCTCATTAATTCTGGTGTAGAACTCCTCTATGCAGGTTTTCTCAGAAGATCCATGGCTCAGGAACTGGGCTCGGTGACATAGGTGTTCGGTCATCCACATTTGCAATAACAAGTTACACCCTTCGAAAAAGTTCCCTCCAGCTTTGCAGGCCGTGAGAGCTCGGAAGATATCAGATACAATCATGGGCGCAAGCGTGCTGTCATCTTGAGTGAGAAAAGTACTGAAGACCCCAGCTATCTTTATGTCAATATTCCCGTCTTTTCTTGGGAACACTAAAAGCCCTAAGAAGGTTATCATGAAAGCAACCCGTCTATGTTCATCCCACTTTCTACGGTTACTTTTGCTGCACAACTTGTTTTCTGGCTTGTCGAATCCTCCTATGTGGTCATATCTTTGGTATATGAAGCTTAGAGTGCAAAAACCTTTTGCCAAGTCTGGGTTATAGATCGTTCTGACTATCTTTAACGAGTCCAAAAACCAGTGCACCGCTACGGCTCTTGGAGCAACCAGGTATTTACGCCTCAACGGAACCGCAGCACTGCCGATGTACCCTGTTATTTCCTCTAAAGTCGGGGTGAGTTCAAAGTCCGAGAAGTGGAAGATATTGTGCGCCGGGTCCCAGTAAGTGACCAGTGCCCTTATAATATACCCTCGAGGCCTGATACCCAACAAACCCGTGAGACCTTTCAGATGTTTCTTGACTTCGTCTCGCCCTTCTCCGCCATAGCCACAACTGGAGGGGGATTTTATTCATGATTGAAAAAGGTTCATTTTGAGTCGTGCTCATTCTGCACATTTATTAATGTAATTAAACAAAAGAAAAATTTATTTGACTCAAAACTATTTGATTATTTTTCATAAAAGAAAGACCCTATTTTCCGAACACGGCCTTTCAGCACTTCAGGGACGAAGATTTTAAGGTTGTGCGAGTCAACCGATCAAAAATCCAAAAACAAATGATAGGAGTGGCCATTTATGCAAAGTCAGCCTTCCGGCGTCCCTTTCGGGAACATTCGGCTATTTCTGACAAAAATGGCATCGCCCGACTCTATGACAAAAATTAAAATTTGACATTTTTTGTCTATTTTGCAAAATGGGAGGTTGGACCCGACGAGGATTGCCTACGTATCTCACGCCCTGTGAGAATCAAACCAGCGTAGTTCGCCCAACATAAACTAAACTTGTAAACAAGACTCCTTTCTTTTCAAATAAATCAAACTAAAAAAAAATCATTTTTCAAAATTTCGGTAGGGTTTTGACACTACTTGGACATTGGTTTTATTTTTCTAAAAATAAGTAATTATCTCCCTACACTCCTATATTTTTTTTCTTTTTTTTTTCACAATTTTTCAAAAATTCCCGATTTCAGAAGCCGGTCAGCATGCAGATCTAAATCAAATAAACGTGCAAAACAAACAAGATGCAACAGGATGGTTCTTTTTCATTTCAGGTTGCTTGTCCTAGATGGACCCAACCCCTGTGTTGAGTCCCCTAAGTCAAATGCAACATGATGCAAATAAACGTTCCTACTAGGGATCCGGCATGAAGTCAAGTTATTCTAGGTTCAACCTGGGTATATGTTCTAGACAGTGTACCCGAGCGGACAACTCGAGTTGAGGAAGGAGCTCCTTTCCGGGAACCAAAAGGCCAGCCGACTTAGAAGCTTTCCGAGCCTCTTTTATTTCAGGGTATGATACTAACAGAATAGGGAGTCTCAACCAGTAAGCACATCCCTGGAGGTGAGAAGAGAAGGTTTCGGCATAGTTTATATGTACAATTCAAATAATATCAATGCGGTAAAAAAACATCATTTTGCACATTTAGGCCAAAACATGTAATAAGATCAAATAATAAATAAAGCCAAATATAACAATTCATCTAAGCTCGAATTCTGAACCCTGAACCAGAGATTCTGGGTTATGTCCCCAGCGGAGTCGCCAGAGCTGTCACATCTCCTTTTTCGCCCGCGCCACCGCAAAGGGGCGCGGAAGGGAGTTTTTTCCAATTAAAGGACAATCGAAACGAGATTTATTTATTTATTTCAGAGTCGCCACTTGGGAGATTTATGGTGTCCCAAGTCACCGGTTGAATCCCGAATCGAGGAAAAGAATGACTCTTGTTTAACAGTCTGCGCACCAGAAATCCGGATAAGAAATTCTGTTAACTCGGGAGAAGGTGTTAGGCATTCTCGAGTTCCGTGGTTCTAGCACGGTCGCTCAACTGTCATATTCGGCTTAATTATCTGATTTTATACAATTATGAACCTACGTGCAAATTTTTACTGTTTACCACTTTGTTATTATTTATTTTAACAGAGAATTACAACATTGTGAAGAAACGTATCTCGAACCACGTCACATCAATGTACCCGTGGTTATCGACACATTTCGACTCGGTTGAGATTTGGATTTGGGTCACATAAATGTGCACCCGAGTTTAAGAAAGTAAATTGTTAAAGGCGCGCCTAAAGCGAATAGCGTATCATTATTTTGGGTAAGGCCGTGAAATTTGCTAAACGGCCGATCCCGAAGTCTATACAATTATTAACCAATTATTGAGGGCCCCGCGACTTGTGCATTTTATTGGGCGAGGCTCATCTCGTTTATTTTAAAAGGATAATCCTAAAGTGACTACATTTTTTTTATTTAAGTTCGTCTCTAAAAAAAGAAAAATTCTAATTAATTACATGCTTGAAAAGGCCGCTACTTATTTATCGGATTAAGACAAATGCAAACTGAAAATTAAAATCGAGACAAAAGGAGATTATTTCATGCCTTATTCTATAATTGAATATTACTAAAATTGAAATTATAAATAGAATACGGAATTTACAAATAATATTACCAAAATAAACTAATTACCCTCTAACTAATTTAGACCCACATTGTTAGATAAATTGAACTGTTGGAATTAATTGTTTACAACTATTTGAAACTGAAATTAACCTTAATCACTAATGCTTATTCGAAAGTTTGTTAAACTTAATCGTTAACTCGTCTTGTTTGAACTCAACTCATGCCTATTGGATTAATGATCTTAGCAATTACTACTATGATCCTAACTTAAAATATAGTGGGCCTACTGATTCTACGAAATTATTGGCCATTTTTTATTCTGCCTAATATTTACAGATCTCCATTACTAACATGATTAAAAATTCACAAGCTTTGACTCATTTCTATTCCGGTTTGCATGAATTCAGAGTTATACTTCACTAATTAAACTAAATCAAAATAATCTCCAGTAATGACTATCTATCAATTCATGTATCCATAGGCATATAGAAAACAGTTCAAACTACTTAAAATAATTCTAAGTACAGTCCAATTTTCAGTATAGTTGTACAATGTAAATACATGTTTAAGATGAGCATAAACATATACAATATTTCCTAATGTACATTCTAATACATTAATTGAACACAATTTAATAGGCAAGCTGTTAAGCCTTTTAATTCAGCATTTTTTTGCAGTTTGAAGTCACCTCAGAACTAATCTCAGAAATGTGTACTGGAAAGGGACCACAAGGAAAAGGAAGAAAAGGATCAACAGGAGCAGTAACAACAACACAACAACAGCAACAGCAACAATAACGGAAATAGAACAGCCCAGTAACAGTGTTTAATAAAACCAGCAGAATTCCAGCAACACCCCAATGAAACAATAACAAATAACGAACTAAACTCAAGGAACAAACCAAATGAAAGCCTAGAAACACCAACAGCAATCAACAGACAGAAACAAAGTGAACCGGGAATGCAATAGGACAATCGATTTCCGACTCTCTATCTTTCAGACTCTTAAGGAAAGAAACTCAGAACTTCAATTCAAAAAAAAACACTAATTCTGATTTTTAGTAGTCAAAGCAAGACCTCACTCTTTCAGTTTTTAGTTCTTAAATTACTCACCTTTTTTAAAACTTAAATTGAAAGACCAGTTAATGTTTAACCCTTCAAAATCTGATCCTTTAACTTGTGTCAACCCCCTTATTTATATCCAAACTTCAAGCACTCAAATTAATTCCCACCATCTTCTACCCATCCCCCTTTTGAATCCCACTACTTAATGTTTTGTCCCCCACTATATTAAAAAAATATTAATTCCCACTAACACATATCTTTTCTTTACTTAATTCCATTATTCCCCACTACCGCATGCTTTGTCCCCCACTATATTAAACAAATATATTAATTCCCACTACCACTTGTCTTGTCCCCCACCATGTATTAAAAAATGTATTAATTTAATATTATTAGTACTTAGTGAACAAAACACTCAAATTAATCATTTTTTAAAACTTAAAATCCCGAAAATGCCCCTGAAACTACTGAAATTACTATTCTACCCCTGAAAATACTGCAATTTACCATTCTACCCCCATCAGCTATAACCAATTCACCTAATCAATTAACCAAAATACAGCAGCTATAACCAATTCCTAATCAAATTTCATCAACAAATTTAAGCTAGAAACTCAGATTATGTCAAATATCATCAAAACAAAGACTAAGGATTCAGGGAACCAAACCATATGATGAACAATAAAGAAACAACTGAAATCATTTTGACTGAACAACATTTTTAACAACAAACATACTTTCAGATTCAATAACAGTAACAAATTGAACATAACAAACAAGTAGATTCAAATCACTAAACTCAATAATCAATTGAACTTCAAATTAAATCTAACAACATTACAACCAAGATAAAGGATTCAAGTGATTAAACTAACACACTTTCTATATTAAAACTAAACAAGAACAAATGAATAAAAACAAACTGAAGAAATAATCAAGAAATGATAAACAACGAACAAGAAAAGAATCAAACATATACTGATTTCAGATCCGAGAATATCAAACAAAATACGGACAAAAATGAAACTTAAACCAACTAACCGGAAATGACCGCAACGGAACAGAAACTCGGACAGCAACCTCGATGTACCGAATCTCGACGAACAACGACGACCTCAACGGAAATGGAAAACTCGAACCAAGATTGCCAACAACCTCGACGGAACCTCGACACACTGCCTCAATGTATGACTGAGCATGACCTCGGATGGATGGTGTTTGGAGACGGCCTGGGAGACGATTGTTTCAGGTCGTGGGGCTGCTTGAGGTGACGAACTGGTGGAGAAGAGGACTGGTGGAGGGGCGAAGCTACTGGTCGACGAGCGGTTGGTTGACGACTAGTGGTTGCTTGGGATGAGGAGATGAAGCAGCAGCAATGGTTGCTGGACATAGAGCGACGATAGTGGTCGTGGGACTGTTTGGTCGACGGGAGGGAGGTGGTCGTCTGGTGGATGTAACAAAAGCAATGGCGGGTTTGGGTGGTGCTCGCGACTGGAGGGTGGTCACGACGGACTGTATGTGTGCGCGTTGAGCAGACCGAAGAAGAAGAAGAAGAAGAAGAAGCAGTAGCCATGGCGTCGTCTGGTTGGCTGCGTCGTTGGTGGTTATGGAGGTTGAGTTGTTGGTTCGAAGAAGACGAGGAAGAACAGCCATGGACGACGAAGGAGCTGGAGGGGTCGTTTGGAGAAGATGACGACGCAACAAGGGTGGTTATGAGGACGTGAGTTGTGTGTGCGATGAAGAAGATGGTGGTTGTGGGAGCTGGAGCTTGGGGTCAGCCATGGAAGGGCAGCTATGGGAGCTGGAGCTTGGGGTTGTTTGGAGAAGATGGAGAGAAGAGGGGGGCAGATGTTTTTAGGGTTTGGGGAAAATGAAGAATGAAAAATGGGAAGAGGGGGGTAACTCGTTTGGTTATGGGGCGGACCGGGTCGGGTTGACCCGGTGGGGGTTTGGGTTGGATAAGGGGTTATTTGGTTTGGGCCTGTGGTTTAAAATTGAAGAAAAGGCCCAATCCAATTTTCTTCTTCATTTATTGCTTCTTTTTTCTTCTTTTATTTTTTCTTAAACTAAAACTAAATTCTTAAAATCCTAAATTATCCTATAGAACTAAATTAATTTATAAAAGTGTTAATTAATTATTAATAACAATTAACACATAATTAAATAGCAATTACGATAAAATCACACAATTTGGACATTAAATGCTAAAAATGCAATGTACATTATTTTTATGTTTTTTTTGTTCTTGTAAAAACAAACTTAATTGCTCCTAATTGTAGAATTAAATCCTAAATGCAAATGCAACATATTTTTTGTATTTTTTATTAATTTAACAAATAAACATGCATGGACAAATACAAATAATTATCAAAAATGCCACGAAAATTCTCAAAATTGCACACAAAGGAAAATTATTTTATTTTGAATTTTTTGGAGTAATTCTCACATAGGACAAAAATCACGTGCTTACAGACAATATGTTGAATGACACAATAGAGCTACAACAAAACTTATTGCAAGTTGCCTCACAAATGCTGGATGCTGGCAATCAAAAAATGAAGGAATTGCAAGATAACATAGACAAGGTATGTCCAGGCCTTTTAATAAGCTCTCCTAAGTTACAACTTCATATAGTGAATAATTCTCAACTAATCAATAATTCAAAACAAAACTCTTTAACTGTTAGTAGTACTACTAATAAGAATATAGGGGACATAAAGAGAAAACAATGGAAACGAAAGGCTAATATTAGGGGTTGTCCTGAAGATGTTAAAGGAAATAATTGATAGGTTTAAATGAAAATCATCTTATTGAGGTTGATGTGATAGAGGAAAATATACATACGGCGGGGGATAAAAGAAAAGAACAAACTAATTTTGATACTGGAACAGAAGTTAAAAAACAGAAACCAGTGGTGGAGCGGGAGGCCAGCCCTAAATGGCTTCCCTCCATGCAATGAAAGCTTTAGTGTGGAATTGTAGAGGCCTGGGGGGTCCTTAGCAGTTCCCTTTTTGAAGGAGACAGCGCGTCTCCACTCCCCAAATATGATTTTCTTAAGTGAAACAAAAAATAGAGATAGAATAATGTAGAGAGTTCTGAGAGAACTGGATATGGCACATGCTATTACTGTGGAACCAATGGGTTTATCAGGTGGACTAGCCTTATTCTGGAATGACAACATCCAGGTATGTCAATATCACACTTCTTCTTTTTGTGTTGAAACTTTGATACATGATGTTTTATCTGATTGCCAATATTGGTGTATCTTTGTGTATCTAAGTACGAATAGAATTAATCGTCGATCTCAAATGCAAGAATTAATTAAAAAATCTTCATATTGGGGTACCTTCTGGGTTTTAACTGGAGATTTTAATGATACTCTTGATGATTCAGAAAAACAAGGAGGAAGAACTAGAGATCCTTGGACCTTTAGAGACTTTAAGGATTTTATTTGAAACTTAGGTGTAATTGATTTGGGTTACATAGGAAAATCTTGGACCTGGTGGTGCTATAGGAAAAATGAGGGTATTATTCAGGAAAGGTTAGATAGGGTCTTAGTCTCCCCTAATTGGAAAATAAAGTTTGAAGAGGCTAATTTGACTCATCTTGATACTGGGGCTTCTAATCATTCCTTGTTAATTTTGTCTTCACATTCTGAACAAATTAAGAAGAAAAGATGTTTTTACTTTGATAAAAGGTGGGTTGATCGGGAAGAGGTTCAGAATATTGTATCTGAAGCTTGGTCCAATGACTATATTGGGTTCGAGCAATCTCGAGTTCACTTTAAAATAAAGAAGTCCCGTAGATCCTTAGTGGCTTGGGTAAGGGGAGGAAATGGTAATGCTAGAAAGAAAATTATTCGTATTAAGAAACAGATTACAGACCTTAGAAGTGATGCTAATAATTTTTATTGGAATAAACTTAGGTTGTTAAAAAAGGGAATTAAGCCAAGCTTATAAAGAAGAAGAGATTTTCTGGAAACAAAGTTCTAGAGCCTTATGGTTGCTGGATGGAGATAAGAATACGTCCTATTTTCACATGGCAACCTTACAAAGAAGAAGAAAAAATATAATTAGGGGTCTTCAAACATCTGAAGGGAGGTGGGTGAGTGACCAAACTGAAATAGTTCAAGAAGTTGAGGCTATTATGATACACTATTCTCTACATCTAACCCGACAAATTTTGAATGTATTCTAAATCATGTCAATGTAACGACTAGTGACTCTATAAATCGAGAACTCATAAAAGATGTTAGTGAAGAGGAAGTAAAGAATGCGGTGTTCGCTATGCATCCTCTTAAAGCGCCAGGCGTGGATGGAATGACTCCTTTATTTTTTCAACGGTATTGGAATATTATATCAAAAGAGATTTATGAAGCTATTGATAGCTTCTTCACTACAGGTTACCTAATTCCTTCGTGGAACCATACTTTAATCACTCTAGTACCTAAAGTTAAAAGCCCTACTTTGGTCTCGCAATTTAGACCCATAAGTTTATGTTCTACTCTTTATAAAATTATTGCAAAAATTCTTGCTACGAGAATGAAAACTCTTTTAACTAAGGTTATATCTCCGACTCAAGCAGCTTTCGTTGGACATAGACAAATCACTGATAATGTTATCTTAGCACATGAATTTATGCATCTTCTAAAAAATTAACGCAGAGGTAAAGAGAAATTTATGGCGATGAAATTGGATATGTCAAAAGCATATTACAGAGTTGAATGGATATATATCCAGAAATGCTTTTGCAAATGGGTTTTCATGCCAGATTTGTAGAATGGATTATGCAATGTATTTCTACCCCTACCTATAGTTTTAATATAAATGGGGAGGTAGTTGGATCAGTTAGGCCGACTAGAGGAATACGACAAGGAGATCCGCTATCACCTTATCTATTTTTAATATGTGCAGAAAGTTTATCTACTTTGTTGAAGATTTCTGAAACTCAAAATGAAATTTAAGGTTTAAAGTTAAATAGACATGGGCCGAGCTTAACTCACTTATTTTTCGCAGATGACTCTTTTATATTCTGTTTAGCTAACGCTCACAATGCAGTTCATGTAGCTGAGATTCTAAGAAAGTATGAGCAAAGTTCTGGTCAAGTGATTAATTTAGATAAATCAGCTATTTGTTTTAGTAGAAATGTAACGGAGGAGGAGAAAGTCGAGATATTTCCTTACGTGGACAACAACAAAGAAATGAGATGGGTATGTATTTACGATTACCAGCTATCGTGGGACGCTCAAAGAAAAAGATGTTAGAGTTTATTAAGGATAAAGTCAAGACAAAAATAAAAGGATGGAAGGGTAATTTTTTAAGTACAACAGGGAAAGAAGTAATGCTTAAATCTGTACTTGCAGCAATCCCTACGTATGCCTTGTCTTGCTTCCAACTCCCTGATGGTATGTGCAAGGAGATTACATCTCTTTTTTCTAACTTTTGGTGGGGACAAACTTTAAAAGGAAGATGCATATTAAGAAATGGGAAAGATTATGTGATTCTAAATCAAGAGGGGACTTAGGATTTAGGGATTTAAAGGCTTTCAATATGGCTTTGTTAGCTAAACAAGCTTGGCGTATATTGTCGTACCCGGATTCGTTGTTAACAAGAGTTCTTAAAAGCAAATACTTTTCACACTCAACTTTCCTTGACGCTTCTACATCATCTACAGGATCATGGATCTGGAGAAGTATTTTGTGGGGAAGAGATCTATTAGTTACTGGACTAAGGTGGAGAATCTCTAATGGGAAAAATATAAATGTTTGGACTGATCCTTGGATTCCAAGAAAGAATGGTTTTACTCCAAAAAGTATTCAAATGCAAAACAATTTAGATCTTAAGGTTGCCGACTTAATTGACGAAGATACGCATACTTGGAAACTTCATAAGATAAGTACGACATTTGAACCTGAAGATGTAGATGCAATTTTGTCTATACCAATATCCATCATAGGTCTTAATGATAGATTGTTGTGGCATCACTCAAAATCTGGAAACTATGAAGTTAAGTCAGGTTACTATTTAGCAAAAGGTTTAGCCGGTAAGACTATTAGGAACTCGGAAGCCCAAGCGAGGAGTTGTCATTCTTTTCCTAAAAGCTTCTGGGATTCTTTGAGGAACTTAGAAATTAAAAATAAACTTAAACATTTTCTAAGGAAGTGTGTGATTAACTCTTTGCCCGTTAATTATACCTTAGCTAAAAGATTACAGAACCTGGATAAAACGTGTAAGATTTGTGGTCTTGAAAGTGAAGATATAGAACATATGCTATTTAGATGTCCCCAATATCAGCTTGTATGAAAACAAAGTCCTATTAATTGGCCTGATATTGACAACATAACTGACTTTTCTATGTGGTGGTACAATTTGTTCTTAAATGCTAAGCACTTTCCTGAATCTACTGAATTATTAGATTTGAGTGTTAATCTTATGTGGAAAATATGGAAAGGTAGGAATGCTTGGTGCTTTAATCAAGAAATGTTAGAGCCAACTGAGATTGTTTCTAAAGCTCTTTTTGAGTATGGAAAATATAAAGATCTATTGACTAGTTGCCTCGCTGCACGACATTCAACTGGAAATGATTTTCTGCCTAAACTAACAAATTTTCATGATGATGTTTTATTATTTACAGACGCAGGATTACGGTGTGATGATCGACATGCGAATATTGGTGTTGCGACTTTGAATAGCCTTGGAAAATTACTTCATGCCCATGGATCCTCAATTCAATATGTTGGGAAACCCATGACTGCTGAAGCGATTGCCATAAGAAAGGCACTTGAATGTGCTATTACTCTTGGATGGAAAAGTGTGAAGATTTTATCTAATGCTAAGAATGTTGTTGATATGATCCAAAAACAGGTGGCTACTTCATGGGAGATAGAAGTGTTGTGTGAAGAATGGAAGCTATCAAGCATGTTAGATCACGTCGAGTTTCTTTATATTCCAAGGAAGTTAAACAAAGTAGCGCATAGTTTAGCTAAATTTTCTATTTCTTTGTTGAAGGACATCTCCCGGGAGAAGTTTTTCCCAAGGGTTGTCCAGGATGCAAAGGGTACATTTGAACTTTGTTGTTCGTTGATGCAGTAATGTGAAGTCTTTGTTTTGGAGAAAAGAAAACATAATAATGCCACCTAAACATAAACTGCTGCTTCAGAACATATAAAATCCTTCCAGGACAGGAAGATTCTCCGAAGCAACAAAAATTAAAACTAACCAGTTAGACAAAATTTATGGTAAAAGTTAGATTTAGTTACAACTTACAACCATAAATTCCTGTTAAAGTCTAATAGGAGAACACACTTGGGCGAAAGGACACTCCAAGTCTTGAATTAAGAAAAGAGTGACTCTTTGACCAAAATCCGTTTTTTCTATTTCTTTTGCACAATATATCCTATGTGGTAAAGGTTAAGAAACTGATCAAATGGAATGGAGGCAAGATTATTAGTACAAGAAAGTTGGGGCTTTAAATTAAACCACCACCACATCCTCCTCCTCTTCTTCCATTTTTACAGTATAATTGGATCGAAGAAGTCGAAATATAGTATACTGTAATGATTGTATCCAATATGCGGCCATTAAATTGGACGTCTTGCAGGACAATGCCCTTCAATAGAGATGGATCTCTGATCGACCAATGAGAAACTAACAATCGCAAAGACATCAAAATCACCCAAAAATGGATAAAAATTGTGGCATTCATGGCATATTGAGGAATTATAGTTGATTTCCTGATTCACTTCTCCAGTTCTCTGAACGGAAAATCTGTGTCAAGCTTTTATGTCGATGCTCAACCATTAGAGTTGAATCCCTGCTCTGGAACAAGTAACTTTAACCGCCAGAAGTTGAGGCATCATCCTTGAACCAAGGATGGAGTATATATTCACGTCAGTGACTTGCAGAGGGGCTATTTTCTAATAAAATCTCAAAGAGGACAAGCTTATTTTCATGTTTTGGAGGGTTCACACTTGACCTAGCACAGAACATAGTCATATTAAACAGCTATCAGCTGTCACCCAAAATGCAGGCTGCCTCTACTATAGGTTCAGTCTACTGAGTTTGCAAATTGGAAAAAGGAATCAAAGATGAATATGTGCCAGTGATTACTGGTAGCCACACACTTGCAAAAGTCAAAATAACTTGACTTCAGCTCAGCGTCCCTCTAGGTGTAGATAAGGTTCTTCAAGTTTCTTTTTAAAATGTTCTTCCAGTTATGTAATCATCAGTATTTTGTTACGAGGGCTCTGTTGAATACCATAGAGTAAGGTGGGAGCAACAAGCAAACACCAATTCAAAGGGGAGAACATGCTTCATTATGAACGGAAATTGATCCAAAGAACAAAAGGAAGTGGCTATTTTTACCATTGAGGAGCTGAAAGATACAAAAATCTTCATGTTTGGCCTCAGTTCCATATGAAGCGTATAAAAATCATCTTCTACATGTTTCAGCAGGTTGAGAGGGCTGAGCCATTGAAAGTAGCTTGTATCGGTGTCCAAGATAGAATGCTGTCAGTATCCACGTGAAGCAGACCTGAAAAAGTAGCCAAACTTAAGTTGAACATTCAACCTTCATTTCTCTGAGGCTTTTCAATCACTATACAGAAGTGTGCATTAGTGGATCCAATCATCTGGAATTGTATAAACAGCAACAACAATTTCAAGACATTTGGAGTAGTGTTGTCAAGAGAAGGTTTTACATACAGGTAGGGCATATAGAGAAACAGCTGATGCCTTGCCATTGAGAGTGCTGAAGAGTAGCTTGTACATTCCAGCTGCTGTAGCATCTCCAAGTCTTTGAACAATCACATCTATGCATACCTGCATAGACACATTGGCGCCCACAAAAAAAAAAAAAAACAACAGAATCATTCTACTGCTAGGGATATTCAAGAGAACACTCACTGCCAACTATTGCAGCCACGAAAATCCTTTTGAGGTGTCGTGAAACACTTATGCTGACCTAATAAAAAGGATGTTAACCTACCAGCTTTGCCATATCTTCTCGAAAAGATCTAAGAAATGAAGATCAAGAAATCCTACAGACCGGATATTCATAATACAGGCCGCTGCTAATATATAATATGGAATTATGATAATCTTTCAGGTCACTATTTTGTGACATACCTTTGCTTTATACTTCTCATCCTGTGAGACAACAGTAAAAAGAAGCTCCCTTCCAGGCCTGGTAACAACATACGTGACCACCTAACCATAAAAGACAATAACATATAGGGCTCAACTGCATAAGTGTATCCCTAGTTATCTTTTTTTCATTGCAAAACCTGTTAGTTCCCTGTTAAACTAAAAAGGCAGAATACCTCATTACCTCCCTGTACTTGGCACGGTTTATTTAGCGCACACGGCACACCTAAACTTCACATATTTCTAGCTACCCCCCATACTTGGCTATCTGATAGTCTCGGGCCTCCTTGATGCTGATGTTGCAAGAAGTGTGGATACACTAAAATCGGAAAGTCAGCTTCCAGGTGGAGTATTTTCCAACCATTAGTTTTCACATACAATGGTCTGTTTGTTCCAATTGTGTATTTCTCCTTTCTTCTTTACTTCTTTATATACAATGCATATTTTTACACTAATTTTGTATTTCTTTTTATTTCTTCTTTGGAAGAAGGTTATTTGTTCCAACTATGTACTTCTTTTTTGGACCAAATATGTAAAAACCATGGCTGAAACTCTATTAATTTTAACCGAATAGAAAAGGTTTTAGCCAAAATAAATTCCATCTGTTCATTCCTTTTTATTTCTTCTTTAGATGCAATGACTATTTTTTTCAAACTGTGTATTTCTTTTTCTCGGGCCAAATCCATAAAAAATTTGGCAGAAATTCATTAGTTATTGCCAAATAATAACCAAAATAATAGAGTTGCAATTGTGTATTTCTTTTTATTTCTTCTTTGGATGCAATGAATTTTTGTTTCAACTGTGTATATCTTATTTTCCGGACCAAATCAGTAAAAAGTTTTGGCTGAAACTCCATTATTTGCAGTCAAATAAAGAAGTTTTAGCCAACATAATGGAGGTCTAGCCAAGTTCTTTACAAATTTCGCCTGAAAAAAATGATCAAAAAATTAATGAATTTTAAAAGGTAAAAATATTTTTTTTTTATAAAAAATACAACATAGACAAAAATCCGCATGGCTGCGGTGGCTCTTACCTCCATCAGATTCAGGGAGGTCGAGGCTATCAACTAGCCAAATATATGGGGTAATAAGGACTACGAAAAGCTTAGATGTACGTTGAATGAGCTGTGCCAAGTTTAGGGGCTATTGACGTATTCCAACTAAAAATGGTACAAACCCCTGAAGGAGCGCTTCCTCCTTTACAACTTCTCTTGTCATCATTTTTTTATTACTTCTCTTTAGAGTTTCGGAAAAAGGTGTGAAGAAAAAATACCTTCCTCAGGGTTTCTGAGACAGCCACTGTAATCCATGTAGGCCATACTGCTAAAGCAATTAAATTTGTGAATGCAACAAAAGGTGTGGAGCAAATGGCTAGAGTGACACCAGCAAAAGTAAGGATGCGCCCCTGCAACCACGCAGTGAATAAAGACTTTTAAAACTTGTGGCACTGGAGATACGATTAAATGAATCATGTAACATGTTGTGAACATAGAGAAAAACAAAAGAAGGGAACTGCAATTCAAGACATTAGGAAACTGATCAACTTATAAGACTGTCCATATGTTATCACTTTAAAGTTCTACTTAATCTGACTTTGCATGCATGGGAACTCTTTGGGATCCTTCAAAATGCACCACTGATTCACCTGGAACTGATATTACCCACGTGATATTAAACACTCTTACACACCCCCAAGTGACAGATGTTTATATTCTACGGTGGAACTCAGATGAGGAAAGTGGTGCAATATGACAAGAACATCTGGAGAAGAAGAAGCCTTCGCCACAGGCTCCATTCAATCCCTCCATCAAATTTGAGAGCAGAGGAGAGAAATTTTGAATTAGAGTTGTTCAAGTAGCATAGAGAGATTGAACACACTTTTAAAGAATATGCCCTCAATACCCCCTTCCCCTCTTCCCCGGGTAACACAGACACATGCACAAGGGGGAAAAAAGGATTAGCTTAGCAATTAAACTTTTGCATGTTATACATCTACGCCATACCGTCAAAGTAAGTTGTCCAGCAAGGATAAAAATAGCAATAAAGCTATTGATCTGTGCAAATAATCTCCTTCTACCAGTGGGATCTGTTACTGCAGCAGCAATAACAGTTACTTTCTGCAAAAGAATGAAAATATGGGGGGTGAGGCTGCAGTAACCGTAAGCTGGTCGTTCAAAAAGGTGGTCATCTATGTGAGATCAGTAAATCACATAAAGGCACCACATTACACATGCTTATCCATTCTGTCACTTAAATCAAAGGAAATTCTTATTGTACCTGAAAGTAAAAAAACGAGGAAACAACCGCACTCAGCCAAAGGAACAATGATACGTGCAACAAGTACGCCGAAGATAGAATTAGCTTTAACCCATCCAATATAGCCCAGAGCTGAGGCTTTGCTACAGAAGCTGGCAATTTTGGGGAAGTTGTTCTCTGTGTGAGCTTTGATTCATTCTCGTCCTCTTTGGCTTGATCGATATCAGCTTCTCTAAAACCCAAAACGACAAAGGTCAGAGACTACTGGATTATAATTACTCTTAATTATTATTTTTGGCGGTGGGAGGGGGGGGGGGGGAAGGGCAATGCAAGGACATTCATATAAAGCACCTCTGTTTCATTGCTAGTCTGTAAAATCTTCATGCTAGTCAAAAGGATTTATCTAATTTGTGTTCAACCGAAGTATAAACATTTTATCTAACTTGTGAGGGAGGTATTAATGTCTAGAGAGATGTATTCAATTGGTAAAGTGTAGAGGAAGCACATCAAAACAGATTTACAATCATTGGTATGTCAGTATGGTGTGTTCTTTAAGGAGTTAAATGAATGCCATCCTCTTTATACTCCAGGACTATCAAACTCTATGTAGTACAGATAAAAATATTAGGTTCATGGTAACTTGTAGGTACAGCATCTATCGGTTTTTCCAGTTTTTCTTGTAAAAAGCATTTCCTGCCAGATCAAACACTTCCGTATCCCAGAAGAAAATAAATAAAGGGAGCTGCGAAAGATCACTTGTTATAGAATGAATCTAGACACTTATTATAGGATGAATCTAGACACTTATTATAGAATGAATGTAGACTCTTTCTTGTACATAAATAGCAGATTTGTAGGAATCTCTTTTATTTCTTTCCTTAGTTAGCATCTGATGTACATGTATTTATATTGCTCACCTCTTGGAATGATAACACAAGTTTTGTTCACATGGTATCAGAGCGGGTTCTCCGGCTTTACCGGAGTTAGATAGAGAACTTACCGAAACTGTCAGTTAGGGTCAGAATACTTTTGAAGAGTTTGGAATTTGAAATTTAACCATCTCTCCGACATCGACTTTACATTTTCATCCAGCTTATGGTGTTTGTTTGTTCAGGAAACCTCGGCTGGGAAAATCTCTGACCGTCCCAGGTTCGGTTCATAATGTCAAGGTTTTGTCACCTTTTCTTTGTTGTGTTCAAATTTTGTTTCCTTCTGTGATTGCATGATCCTTAGTAGTGAACCAACTTTATGTGCAGAACTTTAGCCCTTTTTTCTTTATAGCTTTGAGAGTAATCTGTTGGTTAGTGATTCTTGGTTACTGATTCTTGCACTATTGGCCGGACTTTTGATTGGTTATTGCCCATTAGATTGGCTCTATTGGAGTTCTGTTTCTTTGTTTCATTGGGTGTCTTTCCTTCGCTGTTTCGTTGGATAGTGTTATTCTGGTAGAGAACTTTTGAGCTTTATTGGCTTTTCTGACATTTATATTGATACTTTGGGTATTTTTGGAAAGATGACCATAAATAGTAAGCAAGGAGGAAATAGTGATACAACTTCTAGTCCAACAATCCTAGTTTCGGATGAGTTTCTTGAGTTCCTTCAATATCATAAATCAATTAAGGAATCTTCTTCAGTTACTGCTTTTGTCGGGCCAGATAAGACATGTCTTATCACCTCTTCAAATAAATGGGTGATTGACTCAGGTGCCACAAATCACATGACAGGTAATCCAAATATTTTTTTTAGCTTTCGATCACACAAAGCACCCTCTTCAGTTACTGTAGCTGATGGAACAACATGTAGCAGTGTTGGATCTGGAACTGTTAAACCGACTTCCTCTATTACCCTGTCATCTGTATTAAGTCTACCAAACTTGGCCTTTAATTTGATTTCTGTTAGTAAAATCACCAGAGACCTTAATTGTTGTGTAGCGTTCTTTCCCAATCATTGTTTGTTTCTTGATCTTACGACAAAGCAAATTATTGGTAAAGGGTATTTATGTGGTGATCTCTATATCCTTGATGAATGGGAGTCACAGTCTATTGCATGCTCTAGTATCGTGTCTCCTTTTGAAGCACATTTTGATTGGGCAATCCCTCTTTGCCTTTGTTGAAGAAGCTCTGTCCTCAGTTTCAGAATATTTCTTCATTGGATTGTGAGTCATGTCGATTTGCAAAACATCATCACATCTCGTTAGGTCCAAGGGTTAACAAGCGAGCTGAGTCATCTTTTGAGTTAGTTCATTCTGATGTTTGGGGACCATGTCCTGTTGTTTCTAAAACTGGAACATAAGTATTTTGTTACTTTTGTAGATGAACTTTCCCGAATGACTTGGATTTACTTTATGAAAAGTCGCTCTGAAGTGTTTACTCACTTTTCTGCCTTTTGTGCTGAAGTCAAAACTCAATTCAATGCTTCGGTGCGTATTCTAAGGAGCGATAATGCTAAAGAATACATGTCAGAGTTATTTCAGTCCTACATGAGACAACATGGTGTACTACATCAGTCTTCATGTGTTGATACACCCTCTCAAAACGGAGTTGCTGAAAGGAAGAATAGGCATCTACTTGAGACAGCTTGGGCACTTCTGTTCCAAATGAAAGTTCCTAAACAGTTCTGGGCTGATGCGGTCTCCACGGCTTGTTTTTTGATTAATCACATGCCATCTATTGTGCTTGGAGGTTAATATGCCTTACAGTATTCTTTTTCCAAATAAGTTATTATTTCCTGTGGAACCTAAGGTGTTTGGAAGCACATGTTATGTTCGAGATGTTCGACCATCTGTTACCAAGTTGGATCCCAAGGCATTGAAGTGTGTTTTTCTTGGTTATTCTCGCCTTCAGAAGGGGTATCGGTGTTATTCTACTGAACTTGGCAAATATCTGGTGTCAATTGATGTGGTGTTTTCAGAGACTATACCATTCTTCTATGCACCTCCCATCTCTACAAGTCAGGGGGAGGAAGATGAGTGGCTAGTATATCAGGTTACCCGTACTTTGATAGAGCAATCAGATGATGTTCCTTCATCTCCTAGCTCTTCTATCGAGCACCAATCGACTATTGTGCCTTCAACACCTGCTCCAACTGTGTTAGCAAGACCACCAATTGTTCAAGTTTACTCGCGCAGGCGAGAGACAAATGATACGTCTCCTGCACCAGTTCCTTTGTCATATGTTCCTCTTCCGCCTGATCCTCCAGAAGACCTTGACCTTCCCATTGTTTTACGCAAAGGTACACGTACTTGCAAATCCACATATTCTATTGCTAATTTTGTTTCCTACGACCACTTATCCCCCGCGTCTAGATCTTTGATTGCGTCTCTAGACTCCATATCTATACCCAAAACGATGAAAAAGAGGCTTTCAATCATCCTGGATGGTCTGAAGCAATGCTTGAGGAAATACATGCCTTAAAGGAAAACCATACTTGGGATATAGTGAATTTACCTAGTGGAAAGAAAGCAGTGGGATGCAAATGGGTTTTCACGGTCAAAGTTAATCCAGATGGCTCTGTGGCAAGACTTAAGCCCAGACTTGTGGCCAAAGGGTATGCTCAGACTTATGGAGTGGATTATTCAGACACATTCTCTCCGGTTGCCAAACTTAATTCTGTCCACTTGTTCATTTCTCTAGCAGCTTCTCAGAATTGGCCTTTGCATCAATTGGATATTAAGAATGCATTTCTTCATGGCGATCTTCATGAAGAGGTGTATATGGAGCAACCACCTGGTTTTGTTGCTCAGGGAGAGTATGGAAAGGTCTGTCATTTAAAGAAGTCCTTATATGGCTTGAAGCAGAGTCCACGGGCTTGGTTTGGTAAATTTAGTGAGGTAGTTCAAGAATTTGGGCTAAAAAAGAGCAAATGTGATCATTCAGTCTTCTACGGGCAATCAACAGCTGGATCTATTTTCCTTGTTGTATGTGTTGATGACATTGTGATTACAGGAAGTGACTATGCAGGAATCTCTTCTCTCAAGTCTTTCTTGCACACTAAGTTTCATACAAAAGACTTGGGACAATTGAAATATTTCTTGGGAGTAGAAGTAACTAGAAGCAAGAAGGGAATTTTTCTATCTCAGCGAAAGTATATTCTTGACTTACTGGCAGAAACTGGTAAGTTGGCTGCCAAGCCTTGCAGTACTCCAGTGGTTCCTAATTTGCATCTTATGAAAGATGATGGCGAGCTATTTAATGATCCGGATAGATACAGGAGGTTAGTTGGGAGATCAAACTATCTCACTGTGACTCGTCCAGATATTGCTTTTGCAGTAAGTATGGTTAGCCAATTCATGTCCGCGCCCACAATCAAACATTGGGAGGCTTTGGAGCAGATCCTATGTTACTTAAAAGAAGCTCCTGGACTTGGCATATTATATAGCAACCACGGGCATTCCCGCATTGATTGTTTTGCAGATGCAGATTGGGCTGGATCCAAGATTGACAGAAGATCTACTACTGGCTACTGTGTATTTGTTGGTGGAAACTTGATATCATGGAGAAGTAAGAAACAGAATGTTATATCTCGGTCCAGTGCAGAATCAGAGTATAGAGCTATGGCACAATCAACATGTGAGATAATGTGGATACACCATCTTTTAACTGAAATAGGGTTGAAGCATCCTACTCCATCAAAGCTCTGGTGTGACAATCAAGTTGCGCTCCATATTGCCTTAAATCTAGTGTATCATGAAAGAACCAAGCATATTGAAGTTGAATGTCATTTTATTCGTGAGAAAATTCAAGAGAACTTGATTTCCACTGCCTACATGAAGACAGGAGAGCAACTAGCTGATTTGTTCACTAAAGCATTGAATGGTACTCGAATTGGTTACCTTTGTAACAAGCTGGGCATGATCAACATACTTGAGGGGGAGTGTTATAGAATGAATGTAGACACTTATTATAGGATGAATCTAGACACTTATTATAGAATGAATGTAGACTCTTTCTTGTACATAAATAGCAGATTTGTAGGAATCTCTTTTATTTTTTTCCTTAGTTAGCATCTGATGTAGATGTATTTATATTGCTCACCTGTTGGAATGATAACACAAGTTATTCTTTCTATTTTGTTCACATCACCATGAGAGAACTTTCACTAATAAAGAAGTGCACCACCCAGAGATGGATGAGACACCGATGCAACAGCAAAACAGGAATAACACCAGGGGCGGATGCACATGGATACAAGTGGTGTCAGGTGACACCTCTTCGCCGAAAAATTCACTAAATATATTTATATATGACAAATTAAAAAAAGAAATAACAGATAAATAAGTCTAGAATGACATCAATTGACCAAGGGAGGTGCTCCATTCCAGCAATAACATTGGATTACTACACAAATGTGTTGACACGGTTTAGATTCTCCAGCTGTGCTTCATCCAGTTTTTCTTTTCTTTTCATAACTAAGAAGAGTCCTAAAATAACATGTGCTTCATCAAGACATTTTTCCCTTTTTATAACTAAGAAGAGTCATGAAATGACACTGAACATGGAAAGACAGTTCAGAAATCCAAGAAAGAAAGTTAAAACAAAAAAGACAATCAATCATTGCTCTAAAAAAACTTCATTATTAAGGATAAAGAATTTAAAAATCCAAAACTCTTTTTCAAATTTCTCAATAAATTATTAAAAAATCCCGTATTATTTATTCAAGAAAAGAAAAGTCGTTGAAGACATATATTTTATAAATGTATTTGAATGTTTTTTATTAAGATAGTTTTTATAGTAACTTTTTTTTTTCATTTGTTCGCTTTATTAAATATGACACTGCTTACATAAATTCCTACGTGCACCACTGCATAGCACTATAACAGCAGGGTAAGAAACATGAGACAGCCATCCAAAGGCTGATAGAGGCTAGAGAAATAGCTCTAAATGCTTGCATCAAGGAGCTATCGAGGGAGCTGATCATACAATTAGAGACCTCTTTCCCTAATCTCATCTGATGGAACAACTCTATTGCTAATAAACTCTAATAATACTCCCGATCAGGGTAGAACAAGAACAACAAGAAGAAGACAACCTGAAGGGAGATAGTTCTTCAGGAAGTTGTAAGACATCTTTCTTGATCCCTTTTGATGACTGTGCAGCAAGTTCCATGAGAATTGCTGAAACAAGAAGTAAATCTACAAGAACCAAAAAACAAACTACTAAGAAAATAGAAAGCAACAGAGCCTCAAAAGAATAATAAGAATAAGGAAGCAAGAAAAAACATAAAGAGACACACACGCGGTCCTAACCAAGCCATTCCCGTTGTAAATAGCGAACCAAGCAGCTGGCCAAGTGTAGCACCAGCACCAATAAACCCAAACAATCTTGAACCTGACTGCATAAGGAAAAAGTTAAATCATATCTCAAAATTTACTACCATTAAGACAGGTACTCAATTAAATCCATTTAACTTCCCTTCTGTAGGAGGTGATATCTGTTTAAACTTATTGAATCAATCGGAGGCATAATTACCTCACTATCCATCACATCAATAACTCTAGCCCAAGTTGAAGATATAGTAATAAGATTAAGCAAAGCAACCTGAGAAAAAATGATGCAAGAACCTTATTCAGGAGACAAGCATCAAAGAATCGATAAAAAAAAAATACTACTAGAAGTTTTTGCAATAGTTGAGAATTAAAGCCAAAGCATTTACCCAGAGAAACAAGCCAATTCTCACTGACACGTAAAACCACCCATGGTTGCTCCAACTCGCCGATTTTGGAGTATCCGTGTGACTGGCCTCCACTTTTAATTCCTGTTTTATGGTTGAGGACACAGAGAACAGTCCCTGCATTATTACCATTTTTCATCAAAACAGTTGACTGAATCATCACAAAGTGGCGGCCAAATCGTGAAGTTGTACCTTGATATTAAATGGTGAACTTCCGGGAGTAGAAGAAAGCCACAAGACGTAGAATGCAACAAGAGTGACCCCAAAAAACCTGTGTATCAAGACCATAGCCTGGAATTTAAAGAAGCGACCATTACACATGACATATAAAAAGCCCAAAACAACCCTAAATCAGTTTCCAAAGTTCCAAGTTGGTTTCACCACGCAAGAAGGCACTAAGTAACTGAAGCTAATTCACAGCATTAGACAACAAATAGCATGTATAATTTGATATCCTTATGTCGTAGAGTGTCAAGATTTGCAATTTCTTGCTTATCATTATAAATACAGCCAGATCATTTTCCTATCAAAGATAAATTCAATATTATACCAACCAGGCAAAATTATCATTTATCAAATACATATATGACCCAATAAATTTACAGGTACAATACAATAGTCTATTGTGGTCAAATGGAAACCACCAAAAGAATACTACTTCATGCTTAATACTGATGGTGCTGCAAACAGCCAAACACTAATCTTAAGCATGGAGGCATAAGAGGAGTTATTCAAAATGCAAAATGGGGAAGGGCTTGTAGGCTTTGCTCAAAGCCTAATAGAGACAACACACACTCGTGCAGAATTACTAGTACTCCAACAGGGCCTAAAACTAGCACCTTATGGAAATTAAATCCACTGGTCTTATCTGGAAAGCACAAATTTTCACATACTATCTCTAACTGCAAGTGCCTGCTTGAGCAGCAGGGTGGTGGTGTTGTCAAAGACGAAAAGCTCTCAAAAACGCTACAAGTCTACTGGGGCTTTAAGCGCAAAGCCCGATTAAAGTGTGGGCTTTAGGATTAAAAAAAGGCGCAATGTATGAAAAAAATAAAAACAAAATGTAATTCAAGAAAAAGTAACAAATGCATTCATAACGTTTTCTTTAACAACTAATACACTTATTTGCCAATTATATTTGTTGTTTAGTACCGCTAGCTTCAAGATAGAACTCATGGGCAATGAGGCGCACAACTTAGTGTCTTGCCTACATCGAAGCGCAACTTAAGCCAGGCGAAGCGCGCTGCCTGAGCTTTTCTGAGCTTTAGGGCTTAAGCGTGCCTTAAATGAGCTTCTGACAACTTGCTGCGTATCAAAAATTAAAACTTATAGCTAGTAAAGGAGTGTGAGGCTCGATGCATATGAAAAACTTATGATCTATGATTCTCTTCCCCTTTTGTTTTGAATATTTTTGTAAAAGACATACAAGGTGGTAAGTATACTAGACTAGTCCCTTCATCTATGTATGACGCATATTAGATTAACAATATTATCCTTTTCAGTGAAAAGAAAACATATATAAATGAAGGAATTAGTCAGTTATTTATTACCTTGGACTTGGAAAGATTAGGCAATGCAAAGATTAAGGTGGAAACAGGGGCAGCGACCAGTGTGAGTAGCAAGGATCCAACAAACAAGCTCGGGAGATTTCCCAAGCCTAAAGATATAGCTCCTTCATCACGTAAAGGAAGCACCACGAAATATGCACTCAAAATCTGGATATATCAAAAATTAAAAATTAAAAATCCAATTTGATGATTTAAATACTGATTTCATCTGCGCATAGTATTAATCATCAAATGAAGCAAGTAAATCCGTTAAACCACGAAGAACGTTGACTCAAATGAGTCCAGAGAAAGATTGGATAAATTATGTTTTTGAGGAATTGATGCTGAAATGAGATTCGAGACGACAGAGAGAGAGAGAGCTCTTGCTTACAAAGAAAAAAGTGGAGGTGGAGTAAAGCAAAGCGGAGAGCTCGTGGGGAAGAAGAGTGACGAAAAATGAAACAAATGCCTCAATTCGATCTCTGCCCATCAAATTCATCGGCCTCATGCTCTACTCCCTTCTCTCCTTGTTTATCACACTCTTAGCTGATTGACTTGAAGATCATGGAAGAGAGAATGAGAGATCCGCCGAGCTGAGAGTCGACAACTGACCAAAGTTCAGATTTATCAAAGGATCTGCGGTTTGCGTCCCTTCTTCCCAATGTCCGCCAAGAAAAAATGTTTTGATATATTTCGCACGAGTACTCCTTAACTTCTTTTTATGGAAAAGGTCCAAGCTTAATATTCAAAAAGGTTATACATGTGTAATATGACTTCCTACATTTTAAAATAAAAAATATATCAAAATCTTACACAAATATTAGTTTGAATAACATAATTATTTAAAAAGGATGTTACGTCTTAGTTTTCATAAACATGAGATATATCTATTAGTACTATATTTTCCCCTTTATTAATGAGCGACAGTTTAAGGAGCTTGGGGTCGTCCGGGGTATTTTGGGGAAACTGTAAATATTTTGGCAAAAGTCACGTGTTAATCCTACTTTAATTGGGATAATTTCAGCCCTTGTCACTTGGTCTAACAACCCAACAGAAAATGACCCATGTTTGAACTACTTACCTAGTTTGGCCCAGGTTGTACATAATCTGAAAGAAAATTTTCAGCCTTTAGCCACTATTACAAACACACTTTTAGGGTTTCTTTATTTTCATTTCCCCTAGCACACTCTATACTCTCAACCCGCCTCTCTTTGCTTTCTCCGTTCTTTCTCTTCTCTCACTGACATAGATCTGAATATTTGTAGAACTCAAGCTTGATTTAAAGCATTTTCTCTACTAAGTTGCTTAATCTTCATAATTTTTTATAGATCTCAAATATTGAATCTCGATTTATGTGTGTCCAAATTTAAAATTGAAGTTTTGTTGCATCCATATTCTAAACTCCATTAAAGGAGCTTTGAAGCTCTAAGTTCAATTCAGATTTGGAAAATCTAACTCTAAAGTGATGGGTTAAGTTAAAAATTATTGTAAAAGCTTGTAATGATAAGAATCTTGAGTGTTGGGTTAACTGTGTTTGATTAACATTGGTTTTGGGAACCATACTAGTTGAAGAAGGAAGGTTAAGATGAAATCCAGTTTTGTATACACCGTTCTACAATATTATACAATATTATACAAAATTATAATAAAGGGTATAATATTGTATATTGGGTGTGAAAATACTGTTATACAACATTGATCTTTTCTTTGAAGTAAGTTTCTCTTTCATGATAGTAATTTTAGTTTTGTTCCATGTTTTTTATTTTTAGTTTTTCTAGTCCTCTTTTGCTTTTATTTTGGTTACTTTTTGTTTAGATTTTTCTTTTTGCTTTTACTTCGTATTCTATATGTTTCCTATTAACACCGAGTTTGCTTCTTTTTTTTGCCAGCAAAATACTGGTATACAATATTCAATATTTCATATACAAGTTTATACAAACTTATACATCAATATACATTATTGTACAAATGCAGTTAAAACTGAAAAATAGAATTTTTGTATTTTTCTCACTTTTATCTAACAATTTATTTGTAAAGTTAATTTTTCCGTTGATTTCTCTATTAAATGATGAATTTTCAAGTTTTTCTTTTCTTATTGAGTTTTCTGTCAAATCAGAAACTTTGGAGCAAACTATCTCTATATAGAAATTGGAAAATAAGAGATTTTAGGTCTGTTTTTTGTATGTTTATAGCTGGGATAGGAATGTATAAACTTGGGTATGAAATAGAACAAAAAACCATGAAAAATTTGCGTCAGATAAAAAGGGCATTAAGGTTTTTTTCAGATCTGAGCCTAATAATATTGGGCTACATATTTGTAAACTTAAATCTGGGTCATCCGGTTGAAAAGTTAACTTGTGGAGTGTATTATTATGTAATTCCG
This sequence comes from Nicotiana sylvestris, assembly GCF_000393655.2. Classification (NCBI taxonomy): domain Eukaryota; kingdom Viridiplantae; phylum Streptophyta; class Magnoliopsida; order Solanales; family Solanaceae; genus Nicotiana; species Nicotiana sylvestris. The sequence continues at coordinate 105,601,818 of NC_091059.1, read as the reverse complement.
TCACTTTAATTTTGACACGTTGCTTTACACCGCTCAAATGAACATCTCATCTACACTTTGTTTCCTCCCGATTTGCACAGTCTCTACATAACTCAGAATGGTTTCAATCTCCCAGGCTCTTCTTGTGTATGCCCTTATTACTTTAATTCTTTTACATTCTTTATTTCCAATGCATGAGATCTCTGTAACTGTTTGTAATACTTGATAAAATCACTGATTCTAGAGCTGCCAACGGAGATTCATCTGTTCAAAAGAGTAATACCAAGTCTCACCCTACGAGTTGGTGGTTTGAGAAAGATAGCCTATTTATTTTAGATAAGGAGGAGCGAGCTGAAAAGCAGCAGCGCGCTGTTGCTGCTTCAAAAATTCTCCACAACTTCTTTATAATGAAGTTATCATGCGCCAGCATAAACATTGCTTAGGAACTTTATTCCAATGTCAGCCAAATTATGTTACAGGTGTGAAAGAAGCTCTGTTTGATATTTATGTCACGACGTAATTTAGGATCGTGACCGGCGCTTAGGAGCAAGTGCTCCCAAGTAAGCATCATCGGTAATTTTACAGAAAATAGGATAGAGTTTCCCCTGTTCTTGGACCATCCCAAAAATTTTCCTGTCTGAAATCAGCAACCAAACATCCTAATAGCAATTCAAATGACAATGACTTTATCAATTAACCAAAATAAATATCTGTCTTTAACAGTCCACCCACTAACAATTAGAAATACTACTTTATCTCCAAATTTGATAAGAATGAGTGTTACTCAACATAAGTCTATAATAACAAAGATTACTCAAGACACTAAAAGAATGACCATGGAGCGACTCTAAGAGTTCAAAGAAAAGATCATAACAATTGATAAAATTCCCGCCCACGCGAACAAGTGGAGGCTTGCTAAGAATTATCAACTTGTGCGCTCTAATTAACGAAATCTTTGCCCGCATCAACTGTTGTCTCTGTAAAAAAACAATTAGCGGGGAATGAGTCGCTAGATTAGTGAATAATACCACTTAACCACAACCGTTTTTATTGGGGACAAGTCAGAAAATATGCTTGTATATTAAACAAAAATTATCATAAAAATATCCCTTTCAGAAACAATAAACAATTTTCAGTCTCATCATGTTTTTATTGTAGTATAATACGATTGGCAATTCTGTAATAAGCTCGGTAACCACTATATAATATCAATATTCATATTTTGGGAGGTTTCAATGAACAGATCATGTAATCGGTATAACTATGGACTTCTTCGCAAGAAGTCAAATATAACGGTAGTCCCTACTCGAGGGAAATCGGTAACGACATGCTAGTTCTACCTTTCCACTAGCAAGGGCTATAACGGTAATCAGTAATTACAAGGTGCACCAGGTCTAACGAACCTGTCGTTAGCTACGGGATCCTTCAATGTCTATTCCCATTTATACTTGTCTCTGTAATCCGTATATACTCGTAAAAAATATTTTAAATCAATATAAGGCATTTCGATTCTTATCAAATCATATAATTTCATATCGATAACAGTAAATTCAAGTAACGGTAAAACATATCTAATAACAACGGAAATATTTAAAACAACGGTAATCTTCACAAATAACTATTTCGGTATCATATCGAGTAAAAGACTTGTCCCACATGCAACTCAAAATAATCGGTAACATATAATTCATATTAAAAATCATGTGTAAATCATGCAAGTTATGAGAACACAAATTGCAGTAAGATTACTACTCACAGTACTCGTGCCGAAATACCAAATGCTTCATCTCGAGCAATTCGTACAACTTCCTCCAATCAATCTATAATTACATAATATCGATCTCATGTTAACTTTCATGTTTAGGCTAAATCATAGTTAATTTAGAATACCCAACCCTCGAGGTTTCATATTTGACTATTAATTTGCCGAATTATATTTACCCACATATGAGTAATTACTAATTTATCAACTCCAACCTATTCAGATAATTTATTAACCCAATTTCATAAAGCTCTATTGATTCTTTAGGAAGAAAATTCTCAATTGTGTGAATGAACTAGTGTAATTTCTATTACTCTGTAGAATCTTCCAATCGTGAGAGTCGAAATTAAAATCTGCCAGAAGAAAAAGTTCAAGAAATACCCGTAAGACACAATTAGTGCTTAAGATTCTCAACAGTTATAGCTATGGTTCCAACGTACTGTGCCAATTTCTTCCTCCCTCTTTTCTCTTTTCTTTCTTTCTTCCCTGGTGGTTTGTTATTTTTGCCGATTCCTTTTAGCTTCTGTTAGGGTTTGCCTTTTCTATTGAATCTTTATCATTTTTTTTGTTTTTTTATTTGTTAAATGACCAATTTATCCTTGTTTGAAATTTATGGGATCCTCCCCACCATATAAAATTCGGTCCCCAAATTTAACTCAAGTACGGACCTGTAGACTGAAAGAAATGGGGGTACTTGACTCGCATAGTATCCTCTATTTCCCAAATAGCTTCTTCAACTGTATGATTTCGCCATAAGACTTTCGCGAACTCAATTTCTTTTGACCGTAGCTTCCTTACTTGCCTATCAACAATAGCCATTGGTTCCTCCTCGTAAGACAACTTCTCATCAAGCGGTATAGCAGGTGCTTCAAACACCTGAGATGAGTCTGATATACATTTTCTTAGCATTGAGACATGAAAAATTGGATGAATAAAGGACAACTCAGGGGGAAGTGCTAAACGATAAGCCATCGCTCTCACTCGGTCTAGTATCTCATACGGTCCTATAAACCTGGGGCTCAACTTGCCTCTTTTCCCAAACCGCATCACACCTTTCATAGGAGAGACTCGTAGGAACACTTTGTCCCCAATTGTGAACACTAAATCTCTTCTTCTCTTATCCGCGTAAGATTTTTGTCTGCTTTGAGCTATAAGCAATCTATGTCTGATCAACTGAACTTTGTCCATAGCTTCTTGTACTAAGTCGGGTCCCAATACGTTAGTCTCACCAGCTTCAAACCATCCGATAGGAGAACGACATCTTTTACCATACAATGCTTCGTACGGTGCCATTTGAATACTGGACTGGAAGCTATTGTTGTAAGCAAATTCAGCTAAAGGTAGATAAGTGTCCCAACTACCTCCAAACTCAAGAATGCAAGCTCTCAACATATCCTCCAAGATCTGTATAGTACATTCAGACTGCCCGTCTGTCTGTGGATGAAATGCAGTACTAAGATCTACTTGTATACCCATTGCTTCTTGAAAAGATTTCCAAAAGCGTGAAGTGAATTGTGATCCTCTATCAGAGATGATGGATACTGGAACTCCGTGAAGTCGGACAATTTCGTTCATAAATATTTGTGCATACCTCACTCCACCATAGGTAGTCTTCACTAGCAAAAAGTGTGTTGATTTCGTCAGTCGATCTACAATCACTCATACAAAGTCATAACCTCTAAGGGGTCATTTGGTAGGGTGTATAAGAATAGTGCGGAATAATGTGCATTAGTAATGCAAGCATTAGTTATGCAAATATTATTTCTTATCTATTGTTTGGTGTAGTGTATTAAAATTATAATGCATTGCATAATTTTTTTAAAAAAATAGTTGCTTACAAAAATACCCTCCATATTCTCTAGTTTTAAGGGGCCTTAAGGACAATTTTGTCTTTAACCATGCTAATGCATGCATTAAAGCCTTGGTATTACTAATGCCATGGTTTTGTATGCATTACTTATGCATAGGATAATGCCAAGTATGATGTATAACTAATACAAGTATTAGTTATACACAAGTTGAAAAAAGGTACCAAACAAGGTATTAGTAATGCATAGAGCTAATGCTTGCATTATTTTTTCTAATACCTCCTACGAAACAACCCCTAAGGGTTCTTGGTATCCCGGTGATAAAATCCATAGTAATTCTTTTCCATTTCCACTTTGGAATCTCAATTTGTTGTAACAGTTTTGCGGGTCGCTGATGCTCAGCCTTGACCTGCTAACAAGTCAAACAACTAGAAACAAAGTTAGCAACATCTTTCTTCATACCTTCCCACCAAAAAAATTACTTTAGGTCATGGTACATTTTTGTGGATCCAGGATGTATAGTGTATTTAGAGTTGTGGGCTTCTTCAAGAATAGCTTGTATCAACCCATCTACGTCTGCTACACATAGCATGTTGCCTATTCGAAGAACGCCATCACTTTCAACCATCATATCCTTTCTTTTACCAGCCAAGGCATCATCTCTCTATTTGTATAATCGTTCATCCTCATATTGGGTGGCCTTAATGCGCTCAACTAACGAAGACTTAGCCTGATCACAAGCCAACAATGCCTCTGAATTTCCAATACTAAATCTGATACCTGTATCTTCTAGTCTCTGAATATCTTTGGCCAAAAGTCTCTTTGCAGGAGCTATATGTTCCAAACTTCCCATAGATTTTCTACTCAATGCATCAACCACCACATTGGCTTTTCCAAGATGATACAAAATAGAACAATCACAGTCTTTGAGTAGTTCCATCCAATGACGCTACCGAAGATTCAGATCTCTCTGCTGAAAGATACACTTCAGACTTTTATGGTCAGTATAAATCTCACAAGTTTTGCCATATAGGTAATGCCTCCAAATTTTTAGAGCAAATACCACTGCAGCCATCTCCAAATTATGTGTAAGATAGTTTTGCTCGTGCTTTTTCAATTGTCTCGAAGTCTAAATCAAGATTCTTACGTGTAAGAAACTTACCAACTTTTGGATTAATTGAATTCAAAATCAGCGCAGACATAACTTCATTTGGCCTCATATAAATACTATTCCCAATTAAAACTTGGAAAGCAGACGCTACATCTAGCAAGGTTTCAGCAAATTTCTTACGAAAATTACTAGTTCCTTGACAATAAACGTTTTGCGGTTCTAAAGGAATACGATGCAATCCTTCTCAAGAATATCATATGAATTTTTCCCTACTTCGATTCACCGTTATGTATTCCTCGAAAAAGACGTGTGTTAGAGAAATTGTCAAGAGAATCGGTCCAGGTATGTTAAGGCCATCCCTTCTTTCTTTTGGCATGATCCATACGATGCAAACGTAACGTACAAATGCACAACTTCCATAAATGACTCTATTCATAGAAATGCTAGAAATGCTTATGTTCTTGATTCTCCATGTGTCATATTATTCTATCATCTGTTCATGGGTCTCAGAAAAAAATACGTATTTGATAAAGTTTATCTGAAAGGCGTATTGAGTTTTATGACATTCCGAGAAAATCTTATTAACGTATTTCTTATGCATTTCATACATTTATACATGTACATTGACCCATGACTCAGATGATATTATATATATATATATATATATATATATATATATATAGGAAAATGTTACATCGTTATATACGCACCACCACCTGATCAGCTAGTATACGTTGATGATTTTGCCCTCAGTGGCCGAGATGATATGATGGGATGCCCTCAGAGGCCTGATGATATTATGAAACATTTACCTATGCACGACATGACATTTATACGCATATGCATGACACTACAATTATTTCATGATTTACAAAGTTATCCGGACTTACAGGTTAAGTCATTTAATCTATATTTCTTCCATGTCTGTTATGAACTTATTTATGTACTTTACATATTTGGTACATTATTCGTACTAACGTCCCTTTTGCCTGGGGACGCTGCATTTCATGCCCGCAGTTCCCGATAGACAGCTCGAGAGCCCTCCAAGTAGGCTGTCAGCTCAGCGGAAGATGTTGGTGCGCTCCATTTGCTTCGGAGTTGCTTGTTTGGTTAGTATGATTTAGATGTGTATTGTTTGGTATGGCGGGACTCTGTCCCGATCTTTATGATATTACATATTCTTAGAGGCTTGTAGACAGATATCATGTATACAGATACTTGTATGGCCTTGTCGACCTATGTTTTGAGTATATAAAGGATCATGCTGGCCTTATAGGCCATACGTCATATGTATAAGTTTGGATTACATGTTGGATCGTCCAATGACTGTTGATACCCAATTTTTCCCTATATATTTTCAATATGCAAATAACTTCAAAATAACATATATAAGCATGTCCAAGTATTTTATTATTTTTCCTATAATTTTAAAGGTTTAAATTAATTTATTTTCTCCCTTTTTATCCATAAAATCCCCAATAATTATTTCCAAAATTATGTTTTTGATAATTCATCTATTGTATATTTTATATTTATGCCAAAATATGGCTAATGTAATTTTTATATATTTTTACAATTTTATTTAGTATTTTTAAAGCTAAATTGCACATAATTGCAATATTAGCCATTTTAAGGTTTAATTGTGTTTTATACGCATAAAATCGGATCCTATATTTTTAAATTATTAATTAGGTATTATAAATCACTTTAGTACTTTCAATTTATTTTTCAGAAACTATTTACTACTTTTTATAAATTAAAATGGGAAAACTGGCTATTTAAATAACAACTCCTTTTGTATTTCAATTCTAGCCCAAACTGGACCCCAATTTTCCAGCCCAAATTTTAATTTAAACCCGACCCACACCCTTTAAATCCTACCCAAAACCGGATCCCCACCTACCCCATTCAATCTGGACCGTTGATCATTCAGATCAACGGTCCCCAACTCCCCTTCCTAAATTAAACAAAACGACCCCCCCAAACCCTTTCATTCCTCACTCAACCGACTCCCATTGCTCTCTCTCTATCTCTGGTTCTCTCTAAAACCTTCCCCTCTCCCCTCCTCTCCGATGAACTTCACCCACTTTCTCCGACCATCTCCTTGCTTGAATCTATGGTGGTCTCACCACCTACCAGCCTTATGGCTCCCTCTTGAATGTGTGTCACCGTTTTGAGGCTTTCAAGTGAACCAGAGGTGGTTCACTCGCCTCCCATGGTTTCCCATGCCATTTTCTGGCCATCCATGGCCGTTCGAGTAAGATCTGTGACTCTTCCGGCTAGATCGGTAACTTTTCGAAGTTTTTTCACTTTTCTGGGTTCTCCGAAACTCTAACTTTAAAGACTTTCCTATTTTTCTTTCAGATCTGTCTTAGATCTGTGTATGTTATGAATCTCTTGGTGTTCTTCTCAAAGGTTTTTCTGGTCTTTGTTTTTTCAAAGTGACCCACAGTCTTCAAAATTAGGGTTTTCTCAACCTCTTTTAAAAGACTTCTCCTCTGATTTTTAGTGTTGTCTTATGATTCTACTATTTTTAAATGGTTTGTTTATGTTTTCTTCTACCTGGTTCATCGTGTTGAAAACCCTAAGTAATTTTGGTTTTATCCGGGGTTCTGGAACTGTTTTTGTTCATTTTGTATGCATGCTTATTTCGATTGAGTTCTTTATAGTTAGATCCTTTTCTTCGTTTAACTTGACTGATTCTGAGTTCTTACTGTTTCTAACTCAACTTTGTTAAAACCCTAATATCTTAAAGATTCTCCTCACCTGTCACTGTGAGTTTTAAAGACTTCCTTTAATCGTTTATGTGTGTTGGCCTGATCTCCTTTACCTGTTATTATGTGTTAGACTGGTTTCTTCATTTTGGTTCTATGTGTTAGCCATGACTACTCGACTTTATTGAATACCATGCTTCAAGTAGTCCTTAGCCCACTCATGTCACTTCTGTATGTTTGTGTTCATTTAGTTTGCTCATTTTTGTCAATATGTTTGACTCTGCATGTCTGATACGCCTGTTCATTCTTTTCTATTTATATGTCGAAGTGTAGAATCATGACTCCTTCTTGATTGATCTTGATTTCCTTAAGTTACGGTTTGATTGCAAGGTTTTCTTATAAACCCCTAATTTTACTCGTTTGTTTAAGTTGATTGATTCCCTTTCTTTATTTGCTGTTATGTGTCGCCCCTGCTGAATCCTTTCCCCAAATTAAGTATATTTTGTACCTAGACTAAATTATATACTCTATACTTTTACTATCCCTTATATGGTAAAAAATCAATCTTTCTCAAATTGATTTTCGTTCCTTAATTATCCCTGTTAGTATCCGTTTGAGCAGTAATTCCTTGGTTAAAGGAAAGTACTTGTATTGATTGGATTCTAATGGTGATTACTTCCATAATTGTGCAAAACCTTTACTTGTTACTTTATTTTCTACTCGTTTTCAAAGCTATAAATACTCTACCCTCTCTTATCTAAAGACACGAACATATAGTTCAGAACACACACATACACACTCAAAATCTCTCTTCTTTCTCTGCTACTTGTGCTACTGCTTGTCTAGCCGGCTGAAAGCCAAGGCTAGACTATGGAATTCTACTTGCTTTACTTTTCTGCACTTTGCTTCTTTAACTGGTATGTCCTAGTTTAATTCTAAAGCTTCAACAACAACATGCTTCTCTTATTGTTTCAGTTTCTCTCATTTTTGGTCTACTTCTGCTTGTGGTTCTGTTGTGATCCTGCAGTTTAGTTACATTACCAGCATGCTATAATGTCTCCCCTTCCCCTTTAGATTAATGCACTCCCCTATGTGTGTTTCAAGGCATGCTTTGTCAATCACTTATTGTGTACTTACCATATTATGAATTCCAAGTCCCTATCCCTTCAATGTGTTTATGTTCTTTCTAACTAGTTTGTGATTGTGCCTGTATCAACTATTGTTGTGCATGTCCAAACCAGTCCTAAGACCTTTGATGGGGTTATGTGTTTACAATCAAATGTCTGTGTATCCCAAATACCTTGACCCCCTTGTGTGACTATTGATTCTGTGTGTGATCCCCTCTTAAGGTGTTTGAGTTTTGTTTGCTACTACAACGGCCTTCAATTATCTCTGTTACTGATTGCTTTCAAAATGGACTTGTTAGTCCAATTTTTAAACAAACTCTTTTCAAACTATATCGAGCACTCTCACATATATTCTTAGGCTACTAGGTTATGCCCCTTTTGTGTGAGCCTTGCTTCGGGACCCTTGAGCTCCCTCTGAACCTGGACATATAAGAGCTGGCCGTTCCACACTGCACTTATTCTTGGTTATGCAATCTGGGTGTAAGCACTGCCCGGGATCCCTTGAGGTCCTTAGACACACCTAGATATGAGAAAGGCTATGAAATAATATTGGCATTTGAGGTGGTTTATTACGTAACTCAGAGAGAAAGTCAGAATCAGGCTTCCTATAGTTGTAACTTCTTATTTTACATCTCTCATGTAATTCAATCACATGGTCTGTAATAATTTGGAAACAAGTCTTGGGGTGGCTAGTGAAAAGGGATAGGGTGAATATGCATGCCATAATTTGTTAAGGGTAGAAAACATGCTATTAGATTTATATTCCTATTTATGCAATAGAACCATGCTTAGTATCCGTACGATGCATTAGAAATCATGTTCTTAGGACTTATGTTTCTTGCTTCAGCACCTCATTCATTGATCCATGCTCTATGTCTATGCATTTAGAAATCCTACTCTTAAGGAAATTCTGCAATCCTACCATGTGCATTTAGAAATCCTGCTCTTAGGAAATTCTGCAACTCTGCCATATGCATTTAGAAATCCTGCTCTTAGGAATTCTGCGTCATGAGTTTCATACATGCACTTTAGACACCATGTTTTAGGATATTATTTGCACTCACATTCACACTTAGTGTAAATTGCTAATTATAAAAGAGGTAAAAACAGCTTCACACTCGATTATCCTGTTTAATATAACTAGTAATAACCACTGCATTCATATTAACTAGAACCACATGCTCCTAGTGTAAATAATTTCCAAACCCTCTTTTAATAATTTTGAATAACTACTGCATCTTGCTTTACGCCTAGGAAAGCCTTAGGTAATAACTTAATAAAATTGGAACTGCCTTTGTCTAATTATCAACTATTAAAATCAGTAGGTAAACCTAGTTCGGACTTCTTTTCTAAGTCATGTAATAAATCTGGTTCTAATGTTACCAATTAAGCACCCTGCTTTAGGATTCTGAATTCAGACCTTAATTGTGTATGAGTCATGCTGTCTATGTGCATTATTTGTGGGGGCATATCTGAGCCTTCTGCTTGTTTTCTGTGTTTCCCCCCTTAAATGCAGTCCTACTTGTTTTTTATGTCGCCTTAGTATTTTTCCTTTAAACCTGAGGGTTTGCCTAGAACCTCCTTATAGGATAGGAGTCCTAAATTCCTCCGGGACTGATAGGAAGGGACGGGTAACAACATGCAATAAGAGTCGAGACCAACCCTCGCTTCAATTACCTTCACATGGTGGCAAGGTTAGATATGGATATGATGACCGGTGCACTAATACCACTTGTAGCCCCTCTTTTGAGGAGTGTCATACCAGGTATTGCATTGATGTGATCCATATTACAAACAAACCTAGGACACCCCCTTTACCTTCATAAGCATGCTTAGATTGTAACTCTTTTTCAAAACCTTGCTCTCATTAATCGTTTTCAAACACTTGTGTATTTAAACTTAAATCTCCTATTATTTGAGCCCTACATGTCTATTTGCAAATTGCACAAATTTACAAAAAACTGTCTGGCCGAGAACCACACTAGTGGATCCTGAGGGGGTGCCTAACACCTTCCCCTTGGGATAATTACAAGCCCTTACCATGTCTCTGGTTATCAAGCATAGTTGGAAATGAACCTTATGGGTGCCCTAACGCACCTTAAAATCGTTAGGTGGCGACTCTTCAAAAAATGCAAACCCCGTTCCCAAAAGGAATGAGTTGTCCCATACCCAAAATGTCATGAACCCAATTCTGTGAGGAAAAAAGGGGGCGCGATAGCATGACGACTCTGCTGGGAATTTTAGGCTTTTACCATTTCAGATTGTTCTTGTGAATTTGTACCTCCCTATGTGCAATTACTTTTTAAAATTTCTTTATGCATTTAATTTCTTTTTCAAAAGCAAAACTGATGTATCTTTCTTGTTTCCTTCCTTTACTACTACTTTAAATTATAAAGTTGCTGTATTTATCGCTTTCTTAACGTGCAAATACATGTCAATATGCTTTTAATTATTGCATAATCATGCTCAACATCATACTTCACTCGTGCCAAACAAATATTATAGCAACACTTGATGAGTGGTTGCGCTCTTCCTATATCATTACCCCCTAAATTCAAAAAGGCATATTTGTGGTAAAACTAGTCGATCAGCGGTGCAATCGACGGTTCCGTGCCTTTCTCCTTGAGTTGTCCGCTCAAGGGTACCAGTGTAAAACCCCATAGAAATCTTACTCTGTTTAAATTGTGCATGCATCATGATCAAACCTAACCGGGTTAGTTATGTTGTCCACATAATGATCCTTTAAGATAGCATTGTCCAAAAGTCCACTGGGTTTCCCTAAACCCAAACGGACATCATTACGTTTTGTGCATTTATTTGAAGAACTAAATGCTTCCTGCTAATTGTTGATAGTCGAGTCTGGTGGGGGTAAGGGCCTAACCTTGTTTGTCTTGCAGAAATATGAGGCACGAAGTCCCCACATTCGGCATGGTCACCAACATCCACCCAAGATTGCTAAGCTAGTGGAGATTTACATTCTAATGATCAAACCCTCGTCAGAAAATATCTGGGTAATCTACCATTCCTCCTGGAGGTCCAGCCTAACAACATGATCATAGAAGCTGCTACATTATTTTGGGATTGTGAAAGGGCCGTGTTCCGCTTTGGGGACATTGAGATGACACCTTTGCTAGAGGAGATAGGAGGACTGGCCGGTCTAGTGTGGGAAACTCCGGGTTTGTTAATGCCTGAGAACCGCAAAGGCAAGGGTTTTCTTAAAATGACGGGTTTGAAGAAGAAAGCAGAATTGGTATGCCTAAAGGAATCGTACATCCCTTTTGACTACCTGTATGAAAGGTACGGTCACATCAAATCATACCGTACCTACCCTGATAAGTTCGGCATCACGTCCTTGGGACATATCCATCGTAGGGTTTTTGTCTTCATGTTTTACTTCCTGGGTCTGATCGTGTTTCCGATGAAGAAAGGGAGAATCCATACTAGGCTGGCTATGGTAACCAAAACCCTAATAGAGGGGATTGGTAGGCAAACATTCAACATTGTACCCATGATCATTGCAGACATATACCGAGCCTTAGAGAAGTGTCAACGAGGAGAAAAACACTTCGAAGGCTGCAATCTACTACTTCAACTCTGGCTCATGGAACATCTCCAAAAGGGAGAATACCGACAAGAAATTCAGTGGAGGGACTGGGATAATCACATCGCTTTCCACCATCCAAAGCGAATGAATTACATCCCCGACATGTTTGCTCAGCCGGAGAGTGCAAAAGAATGGGTTGAGCTCTTTGATAATTTGACTGAAGAACAGGTTTAATGGATTTTCGAGTGGTTTCTAACAGAAGAGTTCATCGCCCGATCCAGAGATGCACCTTTCCTGATCCTGATTGGTCTAAGAGGAACCTACCCTTACGTCCCTCTTCGAGTTATGAGGCAAGCTGGTAGGAAGCAAGTTATACCCAGGGTCGACAAGATGAGCCATTTCAAAGCTGATTTCCAAAATGATGATAGTCCCTACAAGTGCCAAGCCCAGCATATGTGGCACTGCAAGATCGTAATGGGGAAAGACACCATCAAGCCAGACAGATATCATGCCTCTTGTACCCCTTTCTATTCTGGGTGGTTGGAAGACAATCATGATGGTCTGAGCCAGCCAGGGTTCGTTCGAGGTCACAGAATTATAGATGAAAAGGCCGAGGCGCAAGTCAAGTACAACTAGCTGTGCAAAAGGATCCGTGAATGCGAGAGCGAACATCGAGAGATATAAGAGTCTAACTAGAAGCTGATTGAGGAATGGAATGACATGGATATCAGTGCTAACAAAAGGCTAGGATACTTGGAGCGGGGCATAGTAGAACTGGAGAGAAAATTTCTCAAAAGGGTTGAAGATTGTCAAGAGGCTGAGGGGACCGAAGATGGACATATAGCAAGAGCGTACCTGTTGTTGGGACTTTGTAAGTTGGTGAAGCTGTTTAACGGAGCCAGGGATGCCGAGTCTGGGGAAGGTCCTTCTGGGACCAAGTAGATAGGAGTTTATCTTTTTCGCTTTATGAATGTAATAAGGCCAATAGCCATTAGTGACTTTTATTTCTTGCTTATTTAGTGTCGTTTTGGGATTCGTCTATAAAATGAGGCATTTAGCATTCTATGTTCTCCAAATCAATCTGTCGCTAGTCCTACCTTGGGCACAAAGAGGTTCCCAAATTAGGACACGCTTTACATTCCTGCACTATGTGTTTAAATATTGCAATACTTTTTATAATCCTCACTAACTTGATTACATTTTGTCTTTATTTTTGTTTTATTCCCCTCCCCAAAGGTTAGTTCGTATATTCTGGCATCGTCATCTTATTTCACAAGATCCTGGGGACCTCCACCCACTCCTCCTCTTAGTCTTGTTAAAAGCAAGAACAAAGGCAAGATGGAAGATTTGAACAACATCAGGAAGGAGAACATGACTGAACGGGTAGAGGCCATTGATAGCCAGGGTATACGGGTTCCAAACAAGACTGTGTCACAACTTTAACAGAAACTGCTAAAATTCCAAGAAGAGCTCGATCAGGTTCAGAATTTGGCAAGCCTGTCATTTTCCCTCAGCACCCCAGCTGTCAACTTCCCCAACACTCAAAACCCCACACCTCCTCAAAATATCCCAAAAAAACAGAATCATCCCGCTCCTCACCATCACGCTGCTTTACCAAAGAACCAATGAAACACCTGCCATACCCCAAACAACACCCCACTACTTATCCCAAAACCTCAGAACTCCACAAACGACCATTTCCACACCCATACACCAGGCCACCATAACACTCCTATCTACGTGTAGACCATGCCATACTCCACCCAACCCATCTCATGCACACCTGAGTCTGATGAAAAGGATCTGCTTATCAGGAACTTAACCGAGGAACTTAAGAAACTGACCAGCCGGATTCAAGGCGTTGAGGGAAGCAAAGGAATCTAGGGGCTAAACTATGATGATCTTTGTATATAGCCTACTGTCGAACTGCCCGAGGGGTACAAACCTCCTAAGTTCGAAATGTTTGATGGTACGGGTGATCCAAGGGTCCATCTGAGGACATATTGCGACAAGATGGTTGGAGTAGGGAAGGATGAAAGGATCCGTATGAAGCTATTCATGAGGAGTTTGAAGGGAGATGTGTTATCTTGGTACATCAGCCAAGATCCCAAGAAGTGGTCAAGCTGGGTAAGCATGGCATCTGACTTTATGGATAGATTCAGGTTTAATACAGAGAATGCACCAGACATGTTCTATATCGAAATTTGAAGAAGAAGCCCATGGAGACGTTTCGCGAGTATGCTACTCGTTGAAGGTCCGAAGATGCTAAGGTCAGACCCGCCTTAGAAGAGGAGCAAATGAACAAGTTCTTTGTACGGGCTCAGGACCCGCAGTACTATGAGGGACTGATGATGATTGACAACCACAAGTTTTTTGATATTATCAAATTGGGTGAAAGAATTGAAGAAGGTATCAAAAGCGGTATGGTTACAAATTTCGAGGCATTGCAAGCTACAAATAAGGCTTTACAGTCCGGTGGTGTGTCCAAGAAAAGGGATGTAGGGGCCGTGATGGTTGCACAAAGGACCAAATCTCCTCTCAAATACCAAACTTACCCAACACCTCTGCTCACATACCAGCCAACCCCAAATTACCAAGCACCCTCACCCTTATACCAAGCTCCGCTACCTACTTATCAGTCATCTCCACCTCCCACATATCAACCTACTTCACCCAGATACTCCCAACCTGCTCATGTCTACCAAACTTATAATGCTCAACCATCTCACTATTAATCACCCCCTGAACGCCAAAATTTCCATAGACCCCGACCTAATTTTGATCACAGACATCCAAAACAATATACAGCCATTGCTGAACCCATCGACTAGCTGTATGAGAGGCTCAAAGCTGCTGGTTATGTCATCCCCATCCCTGTTGCAACCCCCGAGAATCCTTCTCAGTGGGTTAACCCAAACAAATCCTGTGCATACCACTCTGGCATGAAAGGGCACACCATCGATAAATGTCGTTCCTTGAAAGACAAGATACATTCTTTGATTGATAACAAGATCATTGTGGTAAAGAACCTGCTCCAAACGTCCACAACAACCCTCTGCCAGACCATAAGGGTGGAAGTTTCCACATGATTGAAGTAGAAGATGACTGGGATCCTGAGGGATCAATCGGGTTGATCACAGAAGGTGATAACCCAAAGAAACCAATGATCACTCTCAATCCAATCATAGTCCAGATCCAACCGTCTGAGTATACTGAGGTGAATATGTCTGTACCTCTTGAGTTTGAAGCAACACCGTCCGCAAAGACACCAGCACCAATTGAGGTTGAATACGTGTCTCCAGCAAATGCACCTGCACCATTTGAGGTTGCAGTCCTGCCACCCAAGGCACACGTTCCGTTCGGAGTGAGGATAGCCGTACCAATCCCAGTGGTGATGTCAATCATGATACCATTCCATACAAATGCCATACCCTGGGACTATACAACCGAGGCAAGAAGGAAAGGCAAGGTCAGGATTGAAGAAACTGTCACAGCACAAGGCATGACAAGAACTGCTAGAGTCTATAGCCCTAAACATCTAGCCGAATAAAGCAAGCAGGCCTCCAATCGGCCACCCCTCATTGATACAGGTCCGGACGACCTTTGGAGGAAAATACAGGCCAAGGAATATTCAATCATCGACCAGTTAAACAAGACGCCATCACAAATATCCATTATCTCTTTACTGCAAAATTCTGAGGCGCACAAGAAAACTCTGTTAAAGGTGCTAAGTGAAGCATACGTACCAAGTAACATCACTGGCGGGGAAATGGCTAACATGGTAGGACAAGTGCTAGAAAGCCATAAGATCACCTTTCATGAGGACGAGCTGCCATCTGAAGGGCTGGGGCATAACAAGGCACTGCACATCACTTTGCAATGCGAAGATTATTTCATCACCAGAATCCTGATCGATGGAGGTTCCAGTCTCAACATTTGTCCACTGGTAACACTCAAGAAGCTGGGTAAAGGACTGCACGAGATAAAAGATGGAGCAATCAATGTGAGAGCCTTCGATAGTTCTCAAAGATCTACCATTGGTGAGATTATTCTATGCTTATAGATGGGACCAACCTGGTTCGAGGTCGATTTCCAAGTAATAGATGTACCAGCATCTTACAACTTGTTGCTGGGACGGCCATGGATTCATGCCGCTGGGGCTATGGCATCAATGTTACATTCGGCAGTAAATTTCGATTGGAATCACCAGGAAGTGATCATTCACGGTGACGGTAGCAACCCTATATACAGTCGCCAGACCATGAAGGAAGCTAGGTGGAGAAACTTACCACCACATCGAACAGGTTAATGCTGTCGACAAAGATAAATGGTGGGACAGCAAAATCGAGAGTATACTGAATTGGAGTGGGTACGAACCTGGCAAAGGGCTTGGCAAGAACCTCCAAGGAATCTCTAAGCCCATAAAACTCAAGAAACATGGCACTACCTTCGGTTTGGGATATGAATACACACCTGGGAAGAATTCAACAAATGGTCGCTACCATGGCGTGGTCCTTTATATCCACTAGAGAAGCTGATATCGCATCTGGAGTAGACTTTCCAACAAGCGACGTTATTTATGGGTCAGATGAAGAAGAAACACTTGCAGCTGTAAAGAACTTGTTTCTCTAGGACAATGATATGGGCTGTTGTGTTGTTCTCGAGGAGGAGGGGAGGAAGGCCCTTCCATACAGGCTGTGAGTAGAGGGGCACATCTCAATAATTGGACTATCAGGACAACCAAAACACGACGAGCTTCGGGGTAGCAAGGCTAAAACAAGCACTATTCACTATTTTATTTACTAAATGATTTTCTTTTCGCATTTTTCAACTTACGCAATAAGATCTTCAAGGATCAAAATAGTTATTCAATTTATCAAAAACATTTTTGATTTTTTTATGAATTAATATTTATTGCTATCGTTTTCTCTCCTTACTTTACCAATACAACATTACTATTACTTATCTTGATGAAGCAATGACTGTGACATGCAATGAGACAACGCAACAAACAAACAATGATTCAGAGGAAGATGACATACCTGACGAGATTGTAAAAGAATTTGAGAATTTTGAGAACAGACCTAAGTCCAACCTGGATGAGACCGAAATTGTCAACCTAGGAGATGCAGAAAACGTCAAGGAAACACAAATCAGCATTCACCTATCGCCATCAGAAAAGAAAGAATACATAGAATTTCTAAAGGAGTATGAGGACATATTTGCCTAGTCATATGATGACATGACTGGTCTGAGTACATCTATTGTGGCTCACAAACTGCCAACCGATCCAGCATGTCCACCGGTAAAGCAAAAGCTTAGAAAGTTCAAGCCTGATATGAGTCTAAAAATCAAGGAAGAAGTCACCACGCAGGTCAAAGCTAAGGTTCTCAGGGTAGTAGAATACCCAACATGGTTAGCCAACATTGTACTAGTACCAAAGAAGGATGGGAAGGTCAAAGTATGTGTCGACTACCGGGATCTCAACCGGGCCAGTCCGAAAGATGACTTCCCTTTGCCAAATATACACTTCCTGATTGACAATTGCGCCAAGCATGAGTTACATTCATTTATGGGTTGCTTCGCTGGTTATTATCAGATCTGGATGGAGGAATAAAATGCTGAGAAAACGGCTTTCATTACGCCGTAGGGAGTGTACTGTTACAAGATGATGCCATTCGACCTGAAAAATGTAGGGGCTACCTACATGAGGGCCATGACTACCATTTTTCATGATATGATACACAAGGAGATAGAGGTATATGTGGATGATGTTATTATCAAATCCAAGAAGGCCACTAACCATATGGAAGATCTGAGGAAGTTCTTCAATAGACTATGGAGGTACAACCTAAAACTTAACCCCGCAAAGTGTGCATTTGGGGCTCTTACTGGAAAATTGCTTGGGTTTATAGTAAGCCGACGAGGAATAGAACTGGATCCATCGAAAGTCAAAGCCGAATATGAACTACTACCGCCAAAGAACAAGAATGATGTGATGAGTTTCTTGGGAAGACTTAACTACATCAGCCAGTTCATAGCACAATCTACAGTTATCTGTGAGCCAATCTTTAAGCTGTTGAAGAAGGACACCACTACCAAATGGACCGATGACTGCCAAAAGGCCTTCGACAAAATCAAATAGTACTTGTCAACGCCATCGGTCTTAGTCCTGCCCGAGCCAGGTAGACCTTTATTAATCTACCTTGTAGTGTTGGATGGAGCTTTTGGCTGCGTTTTGGGGAAGCATGATGAAACAGGGAGGAAGAAACAATCCATTTATTATCTCAGCAAGAAGTTTACCCCGTACGAGGCTCGGTATTCTCTGTTGGAACGCACATGTTGTGCTTTAACTTGGGTAGCTCAGAAGCTGAGACATTACTTCTGTGCCTATACTACATATCTCATATCGAGAATTGATCCTTTGAAGTACATCTTTCAGAAGCCCATGCCCACCGGCAAGCTAGCCAAGTGGCAAATCCTGTTGAGTGAGTTCGACATTATTTACGTAACTCAGAAAGCAGTCAAGGGACAGGCACTGGCAGACCACCTTGCTAAAACCCCATGGATGGAGGATACAAACCCCTGAAAATGTATTTTCCTGATGAAGAGGTATCATTCATAGGAGAAGACATTGCAGAATCCTATGATGGTTGGAGAATTTTCTTCGATGGAGCAGCAAACTCCAAAAGAGTTGGCATAAGAGCAGTCCTGATATCAGAAACTGGTTAGCATTATCCGGTGTCTGCCAAACTCAGGTTCCCCTGCACCAACAATATGGCCGAGTATGAAGCATGCATCTTAAGACTCAAAATGGCCATTGACATGAACGTTCAAGAACTGCTAGTGATTGAAGATTCAAACTTGCTTATACATCTGGTACGAGGAGAATGGACGGCCAAGAACTCCAAGATACTCCCGTATCTACATCACGTACAGGAATTGAGAAAGAGGTTCACAAAGATGGAATTCCAGCATGTTCCCAGAATCCAGAATGAGTTCGTCGATGCATTGCCTACCCTATCATCTATGATACAACATATAGACAAGAATTTCATTGATCCCATTTTGGTGAAAATCCATAACCAGCCAGCTTACTGTGCCCATGTTGAAGAAGAAGCAGACGGAAAGCCTTGGTTTTATGATATCAAGGAATATTTGGCAAAAGAAGAGTACCCGGAACTTGCTAATCCTACTCAGAAACGCACACTTTGGAGATTGTCCAACAACTTCTTTCATAGCAGAGGAATCATGTATAGGAGGACTTCCGATTTAGGATTATTACGATGTGTCGACGCAAAGGAAGCATCCAGGCTACTAGAGGAAATTCATGCTGGGACATGCGGTCCACATATGAACGGTTTTGTCTTAGCAAAGAAGATACTCCGGGCTGGTTACTTTTGGATGACTATGGAAACGGACTGTATCCAATATGTCTGGAAATGCCACCACTATCAGATACATGCAGACATGATAAAGGTACTTCTAAGTGAGCTTAACACAACAAGCTCACCGTGGCCGTTCGCCGCCTGGAAAATGGACGTTATTGGACCAATCAAGCCTGCCACTTCCAATGGACACAGATTTATCCTAGCAACCATCAACTATTTCACCAAATGGGTCGAAGCAGCATCTTACAAAGTAGTGACTAAGAAAGTCGTGGTAAACTTTGTCCGCAACCGCATTGTTTGTCGATTCGAGATTCCAGAGTCAATCATTACTGATAATGGCTCCAACCTCAACAACAACTTGATGAAAGCTATGTGCAAAACTTTCAAGATCAAACACAAGAATTCCGTAGCCTACATACCTCAGATGAATGGAGCTGTAGAAGCCGCCAATAAGAATATCAAGAAGATATTGAGGAAAATGATAAAGAAACATAAACAGTGGCACGAGAAGTTATCATTTGCTCTTCTGGGGGTATCGTACCATAGTTTGTACATCAATTGGGGCATCTCCCTATATGCTGGTTTACGGTACAGAGGTTGTCATTCCTTTTGAGGTAGAAATTCCTTCCCTAAGGATCATACAAGAAGCTGAGCTCGACGATGCAGAATGGGTAAAAAGTCATTATAAGCAGCTAGCCCTTATAGACGGAAAGAGAATGAATGTAGTCTGCCACGGTCAACTCTATCAAAACAGAATGTCCAGAGCCTTCAACAAAAGAGTCAAACCAAGACAGTTCACACCAGGGCAGCTGGTATTTAAGAAAACTTTTTCGCATCAAGATGAAGCCAAAGGGAAGTTCTCCCCCAACTGGTAGGGTCCATACATGGTTCACCAGTTTTTGACAGGAGGAGCCCTTATACTTGCCGAAATGGACAGAGAAGTCTAGCCAAAGTCGATCGATTCAGATGCAGTCAAGCATTACTATATGTAATCTTTATGCTTTCCTTATATGATATAAATTGAACTACTCCTGTCCTGATTCCCGTTTAAGAGGGGATACGTAGGCAACCCTATGGGTTCAGTCACAATTCAATAAAAATTCCATTTCCCCCCACAATTGGAAACTGGGGCAAAATTTTGCGGAGGACCCTCAAAATTCCGAAGTAATTTCAGTCGATCACCGCACAACCAACAATCAGAAATGTCAACCCATCAAACTGGGGCAGAATTTTGAGGAAGACCCTCAAAATTCTGTAGCAGGTGAGGTTGCAATGTCCTGAACTATGTCACAGTCACCGGTTCATCTAAAAGCTATTTTTAACTATACATTTATGTCGTACTTTTACAAAATTATGCATGTTTACTATTTAAACGACTTTGTTTAGCAGCGCTACCCCAATGATACAGGCGATATCACCAAATCAAAGCCGAACGAGTCAAGCAAAGCCAGCGGGGATACGAACTAACCTTCCCTCCCTTATAAAACTCACGATTTTTCTTTGGATGCAGGTACTAGGATTGCAAAATCATTAAATATATTGTATGCCCGTGGAACAAACATTGTTCAAGAATGCGACTCTCCGAACCATTGCACTTGCTAACATTTGCTATCAACACACACCAGTGATGTTCCGTACGTCACAATGCTCCCTAGTAATCACAGTGCGCAATCTGCTATCAGCTAAGAAAACTCTACTATCATCTGTTATTTTATTTCTTGCATAAGGCTACCATTTTGCCTTCCGAGACTAAACACTGTCTCCATCTGCATTCTTGCATAAGGCTACTTTTCTGCCTTCCGAGACTAAACGTTGTTTCCATCCGCATTCTTGCATAAGGCTACTTTTCTGCCTTCCGAGGCTAAACACTGTCTCCATCTACATCTGCATTGCATAAGGCTACTATTTTGCCTTCCAATTTTGCATAAGGCTACCATTCTACTTTCCGAGACTAAACGTTGTCTCCATTT
The DNA here is from genome assembly GCF_000393655.2 of Nicotiana sylvestris. NCBI lineage: Eukaryota > Viridiplantae > Streptophyta > Magnoliopsida > Solanales > Solanaceae > Nicotiana > Nicotiana sylvestris. Next base: position 105,580,412 of record NC_091059.1, on the reverse strand, counting down.
GCATCTGCATCACATAAGGCTACCATTCTGCCTTCCGATGTTAAGCTCTACCTCCACCTGCATTCGCATATTTGCATGAGCTACTTTTCTGCCTTCCGAGGCTAAGATCTGCTTCCAATTCTCTTCGAAACTGAGCACCATCTCAAGCACTATTTATCTCGCTTCTCTTACGGGCTAAGCTCTGACCTTCAATTCGCAAGACTAAGCTTTGTCTTGTCCGCATCATACTACTACATCTTGCATGGGCTGAAATATCACCAACTCATCCAAAGGCATCATCGTTCGGAGGCACCATCTTCATAGCCCGAGAACATCATGTCATGGCCTGAGGATGTCTTTCAATCTTTTGTATATCATTATTCAAAGGCGTCATAGTTTGGAGGCACCATCCTTATAGCCCGAGAACACCATTTCATGGCCTGCGAATCCTTTATCATACGCTTCATGGCCCAGGACATCATGGTCTAAGGACATCATCCTCATCGTCCGAAGACAACACTCATGGTCCAACGGGAATTTGCATCATGTTTAAATTTATGCACAATATATGCATGTATTGTTTATTTGCAGGTAAGACGACGAGCAACGACTACCTTCCAGCAGGAGCGATCCCGCTCCAGTGCCCGCAACCATATCAAACCTAACCATTCCCGTAAACCATTCATTCACCCAGCCCTAGATTTTGCGTCCGTTCTTGAAATCGCTTCATCGGTATACTCCGCTGATGGATTCCGAGCTACATACGTCGTGATTCCTGTGAAACTAGGGATATGTAGGCAGCTCAAAAGCCAGGGTGCGGCCTAAACCTCTTCTAACCGTTTCGCTCGGTCAAAATTGGCCATCATATCTTTACCCGACAACTCTTTCATTCTTCTCGGGTAAAGAATTCTTCTCGGGTAAAGAGGGGCAGCTGTTGATACCCCATTTTCCCCTATATATTTTTATTATGCAAAATAACTTCAAAATAGCATATATAAGCATGTCCAAGTGTTTTATTATTTTTTCCATAATTTTAAAGGTTTAAATTAATTTATTTTCTCCCTTTTTATCCATAAAATCCCCAATAATTATTTTCAAAATTATGGTTTTGATAATTCTTCTATTGTATTTTTATATTTATGCCAAAATATGGATAAGGTAATTTTTATATATTTTTACAATGTTTTGCACATAATTGCAATATTAGCCATTTTAAGGTTTAATTGTGTTTTATACGCATAAAATCGGATCCTCTATTTTTAAATTGTTAATTAGGTATTATAAATCACTTTAGTACTTTCAATTTATTTTTCAGATATTATTTACTATTGTTTATAAATTTAAAAGGGAAAACTAGTTATTTAAATAACAGCCCCTTTTGTATTTCAATTCTAGCCCAAATTGGACCCCAATTCCCCAGCCCAAATTTTAATTTAAACCCGATGAAGACCCTTTAAATCCTTCCAAACCCGGATCCCCACCTACCCCATTCACTCTGGACCGTTGATCATTCAGATCAACGGTCCCCAGGTCCCCTTCCTAAATATAACTAAACGACCCACCAAACCCTTTAATTCCTCACTCAACCGACTCCCATCCCTCTCTCTCTCTCTCTCTATCTCTGGTTCTCTCTAGGACCTTACCCCTCCCCTCCTCTCCGATAAACTTCACCCACTTTCTCCGGCCATCTCCTTGCCTGAATCTATGGTGGTCTCACCACCTACCAGCCTTATGGCTCCCTCTTGAACATGTGTCACCATTTTGAGGCTTTCAAGTGAACCAGAGGCAGTTCACTCATATCCCATGGTTTCCCATGCCATTTTTTGTCCATCCATGACTGTTCGAGTAAGATCCGTGACTCTTCCGGCTAGATCGGTAACTTTTCGAAGCTTTCTCACTTTTCTGGGTTCTCCGAAACCCTAACTTTAAAGACTTTCCTATTTTTCTTTCAGATCTATCTTAGATCTGTGTATGTTATGAACCTCTTGGTGTTCTTCTCAAAGGTTTTTCTGGTCTTTTTTTCAAAGTGACTCTCCGTCTTCAAAATTAGGGTTTTCCCAACCTCTTTTAAAAAACTTCTCCTCTGATTTTCAGTGTTGTCTTATGATTCTATTATTTTTAAATGGTTTGTTTATGTTTTCTTCTATCTGGTTCATCGTGTTGAAAACCCTAAGTATTTTTGGTTTTATCCGGGGTTCTGGAACTATCTTTGTTCATTTTGTATGCATGCCTGTTTCGATTGAGTTCTTTATGCTTAGATCCTTTTCTTTGTTTAGCTTGACTGATTTTGAGTTCTTACCGTTTATAACTCAACTTTGTTAAAACCGTAATGTCTTAAAGATTCTCCTGACCTGTTACTGTAAGTTTTAAAGACTTCATTTACTCGTTTTTGTGTGTTGGCCTGATCTTCTTTACCTGTTACTATGTGTTAGACTGGTTTCTTCATTTTGGTTCTATGTGTTAGCCATGACTACTCGACTTTCTTGATTACCATGCTTTTAGTAGTCCTTAGCCCACTCATGTCACTTCTGTATGCTTGTGTTCATCTAGTTTGCTCCTTTTTGTCAATATGTTTGACCCTGCATGTCTGATATGCCTGTTCATTCTTTTCTATTTATATGTCGAAGTGCAGAATCATGACTCCTTCTTGATTGATCTTGATTTCCTTAAGTTATGGTTTGATTACAAGGTTTTCTTATAAACCTCTAATTTTAGTCGTTTGTTTAAGTTGATTGATTCCCTTCCTTTATTTGCTGTGATGTTTCACCCCTGCTGAATCCTTTCCCCAAATTAAGTATATTCTGTACCTAGACTTAATTATATACCGTATACTTTTACTATCCCTTATATGGTAAAAAATCAATCTTTCTCAAATTGATTTTTGTTCCTTAATTATCCCTGTTAGTTTCCGTTTGAGCAGTAATTCCTTGGTTAAAGGGAAGTACTTGTATTGATTGGATTCTGATGGTGATTACTTCCATAATTGTGCAAAGCCTTTACTTGTTATTTTATTTTCTACTCATTTTTAAATCTATAAATACTCTACCCTCTCTTATCTAAAGACACGAAGATATAGTTCAAAACACATACATACACACTCAAACTCTCCTCTTTCTCTGCTACTTGTTCTCCTGCTTTTCTAGCCGGCTGAAAGCCAAGGCTAGACTGTGGAATTCTACTTGCTTTACTTTTCTGCACTTTGCTTCTTTAACTGGTATGTCCTAGTTTAATTTTAAAGCTTCAACAACAACTTGCTTCTCTTATTGTTTCAGTTTCTCTCATTTTTAGTCTACTTCTGCTTGTGGTTCTGTTGTGAAACCTGCAGTTTAGTTACATTATCAGCATGCTATAATATCTCCCCTTCCCCTTTAGTTTAATGCAATCCCCTATATGTGTTTCAAGGCATGCTTTGTCAATCACTTCTTGTGTACTTACCATCTTATGAATCCCAAGTCCCTATTCCTTCAATGTGTTTATGTTCTTTCTGACTAGTTTTGATTGTGCCAATATCAGCTATTGTTGTGCATGTCCAAACCAGTCCTAAGACCCTTGATGGGGTTATGTGTTTACAGTCAAATGTCTGTGTATCCCAAATCCCTTAACCCCCTTGTGTGACTATTAATTCTATGTGTGTTCCCCTCTTAAGGTGTTTGAGTTTTGTTTGCTACTACAACTGCCTCCAATCATCTCTGTTACAGATTGCCTTCAAAATGGACTTGTCAGTCCAGTTTTTAAACAAACTCTTTTGGGTGAGCCTTGCTTTGGGACCCTTAAGATCCCTCTGAACCTGGACACATAAGAGCTGGCCCTTCCATATTGCACTTATTCTTGGCTATGCAATCTGGGTGTAAGCACAGCCCGGGATCCCATGAGGTCCTTAGGGAACTTTGACACACCCAGATATGAGAAAGGCTATGGAATAATATTGGCGTTTGAGGTGGTTTATTACATAACTCAGAGAGGAAGTCAGAATTAGGCTTACTATATTTGTAGCTTCTTATTTTACATCTCTCATGTAATTCAATCACATGGTCTGTAATAATTTCTAAACAAGTCTTGGGGTGGCTAGTGAAAAGGGATATGGTGAATATGCATGCCATAATTTGTTAAGGGTAGAAAACATGTTATTAGGTTTATATTCCTAATTTTGCAATAGAAACCATGCTTAGGATCCATACGATGCATTAGAAATCATGTTCTTAGGACTTATATTTCTTGCTTCAGCACCTCATTCATTGATCCATGCTCTATGTCTATGCATTTAGAAATCCTGCTCTTAAGGAAGTTCTGCAATCCTACCATGTGCATTTAGAAATCCTGCTCTTAGGAAATTCTGCAACCCTGCCATATGCATTTAGAAATCCTACTCTTAGGAATTCTGTGTCATGAGTTTCATACATGCACTTTAGACACCATGTTTTAGGATCTTATTTGCACTCGCATTCATACTTAGTGTAAATTGCTAATTATAAAACAGGTAAAAACAGCTTCACACTCGATTATCCTGTTTAATATAACTAGTAATAACCACTGCATTCATATTAACTAGAACAACATGCTCCTAGTGTAAATAATTTCCAAACCCTCTTTTAATAATTTTGAATAACTACTGTATCTTGCTTTACGCCTAGGCAAGCCTTAGGTAATAACTTAAATAAAATTGGAACTGCCTTTGTCTAATTATCAACTTTAAAACCAGTAGGTAAACCTAGTTCGGACTTCTTTTCTGAGTCATGTAATAAATCTGGTTCTAATGTTACCAATTAAGCACCATGCTTTAGGATTCTGAATTCAGACCTTAATTGTGTATGAGTCATGCTGTCTATGTGTATTATTTGTGGGGGCATATCTGAGCCTTCTGCTTGTTTTCTGTGTTTCCCCCCTTAAATGCAGTCCTACTTGTTTTGTATGTCGCCTTAGTATTTTTCCTTTAAACCTGAGGGTTTGACTAGAACCTCCTTATAGGATAGGAGTCCTAAATTCCTCCGGGACTGATAGGAAGGGACGGGTAATAACATGCAATAAGAGTCGAGACCAACCCTCACTTCAATTACCTTCACAGGGTGGCAAGGGTAGATATGGATATGATGACCGGTGCGCTAATACCACTTATAGCCCCTCTTTTGAGGAGTGTCATACCGGGTATTGCATTGATGCGAACCATATTACAAACAAACCTAGGACACCCCCTTTACCTTCATAAGCATGCTTAGATTGTAACTCTTTTTCAAAACCTTGCTCTTATTAATCGTTTTCAAACACCTGTGTATTTAAACTTAAATCTCCTATTATTTGAGCCCTACTTGTCTATTTGCTAATTACACAAATTCACAAAAAATTGTCTTGCCGGGAACCACACTAGTGGATCCTGAGGGGTGCCTAACACAAAATTTCAAGCCATTACCCTGTCTCTGGTTATCAAGCATAGTTGGAAATGAACTTTATGGGTGCCCTAACACACCTTAAAATCGTTAGGTGGCGACTCTTCAAAAAATGCAAACCCCGTTCCCAAAATGAATGAGTTGTCCCATACCCAAAATGTCATGAATCTGATTCCGTGAGGAAAAAAGGGGGAGCGACAATAACGAGTATTTCTCAATGTTTTATTATACTTATCTCACGACAACCTCTATGGCTCATTTGCTTATGATAGTATGATACGAAAGATACGTTGCGTAGGTACTCGGTTGAGTAAGGTACCGGGTGCCCGTTGCGGCTCATCGGTTTGGGTCGTGACATAAGCCATATCATAAAGCTTGTACACTTTTGCAATCTTCTATGTTGCGACCAGAAATAAAAGAAAGTTTCTACCATACAGATACATACTTTGTCTCCTAAAAAATACTACATTTTGTTCCTTAAGGACATCAAGCCCAAGGGCTACCTCTATCTAGATCCAAGAGATCACCCCTACTCGAGGACTGTCATCCTGGGCAACCCGTACGGCTCGGGTTGTTAAAGCCCAGGGGCATAAAAACCTATTAGGAAGTGCCCGAACTTTAAAGGCTACAGCCACCCCCACTCGGGGAATGTCGTCCTGGACAAGCCCCAATGGCTCGAGTATAAAAGCTCGGAGTAATAAGCCTATTGGGAAATACCTGAACTTAAAAGGCTATGACCATCCTAAAAATGGCTTGGAGACGTCCGAAACTTGTAACCAAAACATAAGGCCTTCAAAAATTCCAAACCGATTCAAAGGCTACCCTCGACAAAATTATAATCTAAAAACTTCTAAGTAAGCAATGTGGGGAAAGCTTCTGATCATACCAAGCCCCCACGAGTTTTAAGCAAAATTACATCGAGAACAAGCCTTGCTCAAACCTCTAAACAAGACCTTATTGTTACATGCTAAGGCATTTGAAATCTTTGCAACCGTAAAGAAAAAACCAAAAGGAACAAACTTGAAAATTGCCAAAGGGAATAAAGAAAAGACTTGTATATATATAAAGATCTTTACAAAGGCCAAATGACCTCAACAAAATATACAAAAACAAAGAAAAATCTTCAAGTCACCTAAGCCTGATCCTCGCCAGAGCCTGCGTCATCACCGGGGCCATCGAGGTCTTCTCCATCCTCGGATTCGCCAAAACCCTCATAGTTTTCTTCATCCTTGGGATCGACCAACTTCTTGGCTTCGGCCTCGAGCCTCTTAGCATTTTCAATCTCAGCCGAAACCCCGGGCATGAATTTCCTCGAGAGCCTCTCTTTGAGACTGCGACTTCACATATTTGATAGTGACTTTCAGGAGGTCTTAGGCCGCCTCAGCGTCAACTCTATGCTAGGCCACCATATTCTCAGCATCAACCCTAGTTATCTCCGTCACTAACTTAGTTGTTTTAAGCACATTGCTGAGGGTATCCCGTTCAGTAACGATCGAGCCCAATTGAGACTAGAGATCTTCGATTTTTCGGGATCGGGCCTCAACTTTCTCCTTATCTGCCTAAAGTTTGACCTCCACCAAGGCCAGATGCTACTGGGAAGTCTCCTTATTTGAAGCCAATCGATCCATTTTTCCCTTCCACTCTTCGGCTATGGCCTTGACCTCATGCAACTCGGCTCGAAGCTGGTCGATGCGGTCAAGATTTTGCTGGACCTGTAGGTTTAGATCGTTAGTCACCATGTCTAACTTGCCATCACTAACTTCAAAGAGCTTTACCTATTCCACCAAGTTGGCATGTTCTTTCTGAGCTACGTCTAACTCAGCCCGAAGCTTTTTGACTTCTCCTTTGCATTGCTCGCTGAAAAGCTTATAAATATGCCTCTTCTCAACAAGCTCTTTGACCTCGGCCTCGAGTTGGCTAAGATTATCCTTGTATCAGAGAAAGGTTTTATGGTGGAGCACCGAGGTCTGCAAAATGAAAAAAAAAGAAAAGGCATTAGAGTTGTCGAAAACTAAATTCAAAGATAAAAGAGTGTGATAACACCTTACCCGGTTCACTGACTGTTGTGCTTCATTGATCAAGCATGGCGTATCCACCTCATTCATTTTGCCTGGTCTTCTTAGGTTACTAAGCATCGGAGGTAGCTAGCTACCCTGACAGGGGCGGAAAAAATCCGGGCATCCTCCGAGGCGGTAATAACAACTAATCACTTTCAGCCTGGATCCGTGCTCAGAGCGGGGAACCGGTTGATAAACCTCGAGCTGGAGTTTGGACCACCGACCTCTAAGAATGGACTTTTCCTTGGTACCTCTAAGTCACCCAACCTGGAGAAGTCTACCAGAGTGGTTGAGTCTATACCATCAAAGAAGCATCGGATGGGATCATCCGCTCCATGAACCGCTTTATTGGATCACTCCTTCGTCACTCGAGCTTCATCGAACATGGAATTTGTGAATAAGGGCGATCCTATAATTTTTATAATACTGGGCAGGGCGGAGCCGGCGTCTCCTGAGGTCTCGACCCTCATCTCTGTACTAGCCTCATTAAATTGAGAGGGATTAGCCTCCTTTGTTTTCCCCTAGGCTGCCACCTGTTCCTTGGGGACAGACGGCTCGTGGGCCACAAAACGTTTGTCCTCCTTGGGTTCATCCCTGAGCCGGAAGAGCGAGTCCAAGTCAGGCACTCGGTAGCTGGAGATTTCCTTTGGCTTATGAGCCAACCTTCTCCTTGGTTTCTTTTTCTTCGAGCTTAGGGAACTCGGGGCCCTCCTCCTTTTCTTCTCTCTTGCTGTGGCTCAGGGTTGCCCCGAAGTAGAAGGATCACCAGGCAGGTCCTCGCCCCATACCAAGGGCCTAATCTCGATGGTCTTAGGTAAGCCTGTAAAAATGAAGAGAAGAATGAGGACACAATGTTGAAAGAGGAAGTCCAAAGCTACTTATTCGGAGAGAGGAAGCTTATTGTGAGAACGGGCCTCCCAGCGGCCCTTCGCTAGCTCGCGCCACAAGTATTCGACATAAGGCATCTGCAAACAAATGCCTCCTATCCATTCCTTGAGCTGAGGAATGTCGTTTGGAACTCGAGTGAGGGCTACACCACAACAAATAGCGATGAGAAAATGGAAGATAAAACATAAAATCAACATTTATAGAGAGTTATACTTATGTGATACATTATCTCTGGGAACTGCCTCTACTCGGCATGTATCATGTCGGTGGTCCTCACCCAGTCAAAACGTCCTTGCCAACCCCGAACCTAGTCTTCGTTGATACTTGAAAATAGGGCTTTGCTGGCTCGGCGTACTAGATTTATCAGTCCCCCCAAGAAGATTCAGGGACTGTAGAAGCGGAGTAGATGATTGATGGTGAACATACATGAATAAATTTTAATCATAAAGAATCGGAGGAGGATCACGATCCTCCACAGCAATGAGTAAATTTGGCCGAGTCATATGTTGTACCTCCTATAGAAGTCCAAGATGACTGGATCCATCGGGCCCAATGTAAAGAGATAAGTGTAAACACTCAGATATCCCTCAATATGGATAGTAATGTCATCTAGGAGCAGATGTACCGTGACACCGCCTCGCATCGGCCTTGGACTGAAGATGGATTTTCGACCTTGAAGTCGTCATTAATCAAACATCCCTCGGGGATAAACATTTTCAAGGGGGGATCAGCCGCCTGTTCATTAGTGGCCGCGCCTGGAGCTGATATTTTGAGGACAACCACGTCACAGATGGTCTCCTCGACTTTAGTGGCCGGCTACGATGAAGAAGGAGCACCGTTATGGGGAACTCTCTTGGAAGTCTTCGCCATTTTTATCTGAATAGAAAGGTTTGAAATGATGAGTAGAAAGGAGTAGATGAAGGTGAGAACTTGCTAAGAAAATCAAGTGCACTGGCTTAAGTGAGGGGTAAAAGAAAGGTTGTAACTTGAAAAACGAAGGTAAGAATATTGAAGAGCAAAGGAAAGCAGTAATATCCTAAAGGATCGAAGGTAGAAGCTTGGTCAAAAGTAAAAAAGGAATGAAGGAAGGGGTATTTATAGAGGCTTCGTGCCGTTTCGCATTTAGGCATTACATGCCGATGGCTGGCATGCGTTGGGGGTCATTATGATGCCACTGACGAGACGTTTCAATTTCTTTATCATTTTGGGTCACAACGTGTTGAAGAAGAGATCGAAGAAATAATGTCATTCCTCATCGTTTCCGTAAAACTTACTCTCTAAGAAACGAGGGAAATATCTGAATACGGCTGAAATCGAACCCATAAGATGTAACGACCTGACTGGTCGTTTTGAGTTCTAGCACGTTGTTTAGAAGTTTAAGGCCATGAGCAACTTCACTTCAGGTATTATGACTTGTACGTGTGGTTGGAATTGAATTCTGGGAAGTTCGGAGTTGATTTGGAAGCCCATTTCGAAAACTTTAAGTTGGAAGAATTGACTAAGATTGGATTTTTGAGTAAACGACCTCGAAATTGGAATTCGAAGGTTCCAACAAGTTCGTATGATGATTTCGGACATGGGCGTATGTTCGGATCGGGTTTTGGAAGACTCGGGAATGTTTTGGCACCTATTGTTGAAGTTTGAAGTTTTGAAAGAATTTCATAAGTTTGGGTTGAAGTGCATTTCAGTGTTGTCAATGACCGTTTGGGATTTAAAGCTTGGTAATAGGTCCGTATGGTGATTCTGGTGTTGGGAGCTCGATCGGAAGTGAATTTGGAGGTTCGTAGGTCATTTTGGAGTCATTTGGCGAAAGTTAGAAGTGTGAAGGTTTTTGAGGAGTTTGACCGGAAGTGGACCTTTTGATATCAGGGTCGGATTCAAATTCTGGAAGTTGGAGTAGGTCCGTAATGTCGAATGTGACTTGACTGCAAAATTTGAGGTCAATCGGACATAATTTGATAGGTTTCGACATCGAATGTAGAAGCTTGAAGTTCTAAAGCTCATTAAGCTTGAATTGGGGTGCGATTCATGATTTCGATGTTGTTTGATCTGATTTGAGGCCTCGAGCAGGTCCATGTGATGTTATGGGACTAGTTTATGTGATTGGACAGGGCCCTGGGGGCCTTGAGAGTGTTTCGGCGTAGTTTCAGATAATTTCGGGGTTTTTTGCAATAGCTGATGATGGTGTCTGGTGTTGTTCTTCACATTCGCAGCAGTTATAACCTAGTAGTTTCCTAGGGACTCTTTTTTTAGCTTATTAGAAACGTTGGACGACAGAAACAACTTCAGGGAATGCAGTCTTTGAAAATGCCCTAGGGCTTGCCTATATGCAGAATATTGGTATTTATCTTAATGCAGAAAAGACAGGTTTTTCCGAAATTAAAACCTATAGGCATGATCTCTAATGTGATCGAGGCAATTTTGAAAGAACTGGCTTCAGAAATATTGACACTAAATAAGACTGGTTTTAAGAAGTAAACTAGGCGAAATGAAATTGATCTATTAGGCTAATTAGAATTACTAGACAGAATTGCGAGTATAGATCCCTATAGACATGATATCTAGGCGTATTACTGTTTTTAGCAACGTACAGAGGGCTGAATAAAACTGAATCGGAGTTGAGTCCTATGGGCATGGTATCTACTGATTTTAGATAGGATTATTGGAACCTATAAACATGGTTTCTAACATGACAAAATGTAGAACCTTGAACATGATTTCTACTTGATGCAAACAACATTGGAAGTGAAACCTTATAGGCATGATTTCCACTTGATGCAAACGAAATCAGAAGTGAAATCCTATAGGCATGATTTCTATTATGCAAAAGCAATCATATTCAAGAGAGCAAACCTATGAGCATGTTTTCTACTTACACAAGCAGTTAGATTTCAATAACAAGGTCCTAAGAGTAGGATCTCTACCCATATTACCCCATAAAGTATACATCTACCCACCCTTTTTTATTAAATATCCCAAATATCTATTTACAAATTATTACAGGCCAATGAATGAATTACATAAATGAAATAGAAAACCAAGAAGCTATTCTATAGGGAGCCTGCAATTAGTCCCAAGTTTCCCAAAGCCTCCAATGGTCTCACAACCTCATTTTCATAGACAAATCAGAGTCTAGGTGCATCAAAGTTCCCTAAGGGCCTCAAGGTCCTCGGGCAATGCTTACACCTAAATTAAAAACCAAGCATTGAACCAGTGTAGTGTGGAAAGGCCAGCCTTAGTATGCCAGAGTTCAGAGGGCTCTCAAGAGGATCCCAAGGCAGTACACATATTAGAGGGGACATAACTTATTAACTAAGAGTGAAGTGAAAGTGCAGGACACAGGTTGAAAGAGGTTTATTAAAGACTGAATTAAGAGTCTATTTCGAAAGCAATTAGTAAAGCATCAGAGGTTGCTTGAAAAGAGGTTGGAGTAGTAAACAAGCTTAAACACCTTAGGAAAAGATCACACATAGCTAGTTTTCAGAATTCAATAGTCACACATGGGTCAAGGGGTTTGGAGATACATAAACATTTGGCTGCATAACCCAGCAAGGGTCTTAAGACTGGTTTGAAACATGCTCAGAGATAGTTGACACTGGCATAATCACAAACCAGTCAAGAAGAATACAAACACATAGAAAAGGTGATAAGGATTTGGGGATTCATAAGGTGGTAAGCACACAAGAAGTAAAAGACAACTGACAAGGCATGCTTTGGAACCTACATAAGGGAATACATTGATCTAAAGGGAGGGGAGTCATACTAGCATGCTGATAATGTAATTTAACTACAAATTTCACAACAGAACCACATGTAGAAGCAAGATAGAAATAAAAGAAACTGAAAAAATAAGAGAAGCATATTGTTGTTAGAGCTTTAAATCAAAACTAGGATATACCAGTGAAGATAGAAGTAAGCAGAATGAAAGAACCAAAGAGCACAGATGATTAGCCTTGGCTTGCAGCCGGCTAATAGTAGCAAATAACACAAGAGAGAGGGAGAACAGAGATTCTTTAGTAAGAGAGGTAGTTTTGAAAACTAAGTGTTCGTGTGTGCTGTGTTTGTGAAAGACTTAGAGTATTTATTGTTGAAAGTAGGTAGTGAAATAAGGTAAAAATCATAGTAGTGCAATAATTTAAAAACTCAGAATCAATCAATTAGAGAATCAAGGAAGTACCCCCGTAAGGTAAGGGAATCGAATCAAACGGGGAGATTCAATATCATATAGGGCAAGAAGAAAAATCAGTGCATGCTTAAATAAGGAAGGGGTCAAGGTTCAGTAGGCATAGAGTAGTCAATTAGGACAAAATTCATAAAATCTTAATTAAGGACACAACTCAGTAGAAATAAGTATCTTGGCAAATATGGTAAGGAAATTAGTCAGCTTAAATAGACGAGGTAAAGCTTTTAGAGCTTTAAAAGAAAATCTTTCAATTATCAACAATTAAGAAAATCAAAATCAATCAAGAGGGAGTCACGATTCTGTATTTCAACATATAAATAGAGAAGATTACACAGACGTAGCAAATAGGCAAGGTTAGTCATAGTGACAGAAAGAAGCAAGGGATGAACAAACAGATGAGCAAAGTCACACATAAGTGACATAAGTAGGCTAGGAATTCAGTAAAACACGTTCGAAGCATGGTGACCACGAGAGATTAACAAGAATCAAGTAAACAGGCTAACACACAGATCCAAGGCAAAGAAAATTATGCTGACACACAGAACCAAAGCAAAGAAAATCATGCTAACTCACAGAACCAAAGCAAAGAAAATCATGCTAACACACAGAACCAAAGCAGAGAAAATCTTAAAAATTAGGGCTTTTAACAGAGTCGAGTTAAAAAGCAGTAGGATAAAATTGGTCAAAATAAACAAGGGAAAAGGTTTAATCATAAAGAAAGCGGTTAAAACAAGCGTAGAAGGAACTACGAGAAACCCTAGTTTTCAAAGAAAGTAAAAACAATTTAAAGTAGAGGATATTTCAGAAGAAGCTCGAGAATAAGAAAATCATAGAAGGAAACGGGCTTAAAGCATGAAAATAACACAGATCTGAGAGATTCAGAAGAGAGTTAGGGTTTCAAAAGGAAACGCAAATAGAAATCGAAAGAACCTGTTGTAACTTCACAAATTGTAGCACATATGGTGTGATTTTGCCCAAAATCACACCTGAGAAGCCACAAACACGAAAGCAGAAACCCTAGGTCCAAATCGGCATGACCCAGGACCCTTGAAGGTCTTAGAGATGATGAGCAAGGCGATGAGAGACCCATTGGAGGCTTGGGTTGAATGGATAGTCGCCGAAGATGACCGAAGAAGGAGGCGATTGATAGAGTCTAGGGTTAGGTTTTAGAGAGGAGAGAAGATGAGAGCATCTGAAGGTGGCGAAGATTTGGAAATGAGTAGGGTTAGGGGTCGTTTGGAGATTAAAAGGAAAGGAGGACTGAGGGCCGTTGATCTTTTAGATCAACGGCCAGGATTTAAGATGGCGTGGGTTGGGTAAGAATAATTGGGGCTTGGGTCGGGTTATTAAATAGTAAATTGGGTTGGGGATTTATCCGATTTAGGCCATAATTGAAAACCAAATCTGGCTATTATTTAAATAGCCAGTTTTTCCCTATTTTAATTTATAAAAATAATAGGTAATTTTGTGGAAAATCATTTAAGTTGCCAAAATAATTTAAAATACATAATTAACATTTTAAAAATATAGGGACTAATTTTATGCATATAGAATATAATTATACCTTAAAATGGGCTAACATTGCAATTATATGCAATTTAGCTTAATAAATACTAAATATGATTGTAAAAAAGGATAAAAATTATATTAGCCATATTTTGGCATAAGTATAGAAATTAAATAAATGAAATATCAAAACAATAATTTGGTAAATAGTTATTGGCAATTTTATGGATAAAAGGGGAGAAAATAAATCAATTTAAACACTTAAAATTATGGAAAAAATTATAAAAACCTTGTGCATGCTTATATATGCATATATATGCTATTTTGAAGGTATTTGTGCATATTTAAAATATATAGGAAAAAATTGGGTATCAACAGCTGCCCCTCTTTACCCGGGAAGGATGAAAGAGTTTCTGGGTAAAGAAATGATGACTAATTTTGAACGGATGGGATGTTTTATAGGACAGAGGCTGAGATCCAGTTTTCGAGTTGCCTACATATCCCAGGTTTGATAGGAATTAGGCTATGTGTAGTTCTAGAGTCACCTGCGGAGTATGTCGATGAAATTATTGTAAGAACGGACATGAGATCTGCAAGCGGCTACGATCGGGACGATTGGAGGGAACTGGAGCAAGATCGCTCCTGCTAGGATAGCGATTGTCTGCTGGTTACCTGCAGATAAAAGATTCTACAAACGTATTTGCAAAAATTTAAACATGATGCAAATTCCCTTTGGACCATCAAGGTTGCCTTCGGATGGTTAAAGATGACGTCCTTAGACCATGAAGTCATGGACCATGAATTGTTTATTGAGGGATTCGCAGGCCATGAAATAATGTTCTCGGACCATGAAAATAGTGCCTCCAAACCATGTCGCCTTTGAATAATGATATGCAAATTTGAGAGATCCTCAAGCCATGGCATGATGTCTCCGTCTATGAGGATGGTGCCTTTATACTATGACGCCTTTGGACAGGTTGGCGGTATTTTAGCCCATGATATGCAATGATGTAACAAAATAAGGTTTAGTCTTGAGATGTAGAGGGTAGAGCTTAGCCCGATTAAAAAGCAGGTAGATAGTGGTAGAAAATAGAGTAATATTGGTGCAAAGAGGGACAATGTTTACTACCGTGCAAGTGGGGAGGCAAGGATTAGCTTTATGCAAATGGGGAGGCAAGGATTAGCCTCATGCAAGTATGGAGTCAGGGCTTAGACTCATGCAGGTATGGAGGCAATGATCAACCTCATGCAAATGGAGCCAGGGCTTAGACTCATGTATATATGGAGGCCATGATCAGCCTCATGCAAATGGAGCCAGGGCTTATACTCATGCATATATGGAGGCAAGGATCAACCTCATGCAAATGGAGTCAGGTCTTAGACTCATTCAAAGAGAAGGCGGTGCTTAGCCTTATGCAAATATGGAGTCCGGGATTAGACTCATGCAGGATTGGAGACAGGGCTTAGTCTCATGCTAGGAGAAGGTAGCGCTTAGCCTTATACAAACATGGAGGTAGAGCTTAACCTCATGCAAAATGTGGGACAGGGCTTAGTCCCATGCAAATGGAAGGCAGTGCATAGCCTTATGCAAATATGGAGGTTGAGCTTAACCTCATGCAAGATTCGGGACAGGGCTTAGTCCCATGAAAATGTGGAGTCAGAGATTAGACTCATGCAAATATGGAGTCAGGGCTTACTCTCGTACTAATATGGAGTTAAGGATTAGACTCATGCAAATGTAGAGTCAGGGCTTAGACTCATGCAAATATGGAGCCAAGGATTATACTCATGCAAATATGGAGTCAAGAATTAAACTCATGCAAATTTGGAGTCAGAGATAGACTCATGCAAATATGGAGTCAAGGATTAGATTCATGCACATATGGAGTCAAATATCAGACTTATGCAAATATGGAGTCAAGGATTAGACTCATGCAAATATGGAGTCAAGGATTAGACTCAAGCAAATGTGGAGTCAGAGATTAGACTCTGTGATGACCTAATAATGTCATCTTTAATTTAAATATTTATTTCTATGTTTCATGAAAATGTCAAGAACTTACCTGCTATGAGTTGAGTATCACTTAAATAGTTGATGTATATGGCGTTTCTTTTCTAGCAACATATTGCTTATGAGGTCACTATCAGAATTATTTTTCGTGTGGTGTTACGTTGATTGGATTGTGTATGTGTTGTTATGATTGGTTCTTGGGATTCTCTGACAGGTGGATAGGCCTAGTTACAAAGGAAACTCTGGCAAAAATTTTGGAAAAGTTGGGAGTTAGTCAAAATTTGGGAGTTAGAGATGTGTGAGAAAAGCGATAAGTTATGCTAAGTGTTTGGGGGTCGACTCTACTTCTCATTCGAGGACTATTAATATGATGGATACCAATTAGATATGATAATAGGTGTACGAGGCATATTAGAAGAGATATGGGGTCTAAGGAAAGTCCTAAGTCTAAGCCAAGTTGGAAAATTTCATAATAGACTAAAGTTGCAAATGAGTACGCACAAGACCTCACTTTGTACGAGCATATCTACATATATATAAGGATTGGTGTGAGGCACAACCTATCAAATTAAAGCTCTATGAGTCTAGTTTCCATAACATCAAACAGATTGAATTTGGAGGTGTATACAGAAAGTTATAGCCGTTTTACAAAGAGTTAGCAGAGCAGGTTACGCAACCTGCATATGGCTACGCAACATGCGTAGCAAAAATCAGAATTTGGCCAAATTGAAAGCCTCTTGTGTAGGTTTCATGCGTAGGCTACGCAAGGAGGCTACGTAGAACTAGAGTTGAATTTTAAAGAGCTGAAAACGTGGGTTTAGAGAGAGAATGAGTTAGTTCTTCAACTTGGAATGAATTTTAGAGAGAAGAAGAAGCTCTTCCAGCATGGATACACTTTAAGGTAAGTTATTTTGGCATAAAGATGATTATATAACATCACTAGGTGAGAATACTAACATTATTATGGATCAAATCCATAGGAAATGGGTTGAATCTTCAAGAACACCAAAAAGAGAAAAAAATGAGATTCCTCCACCAAAAGATAATTCCTTCACTTGAGCTTCATATATATGTAATATTGGAGTATGGATAGCATGTTTATGAGTTTTATTTGAAGTTGTAATGGGATATTGTATGAACCCTAAGGGTGGGTCTTGAAAATGCTATTTTGGGGGAAAGAAGAAGATGAATAGTGAGGAATTGAATTGAGAATCACCATATTGATTGGAGTAAATGATTTTAACTCGAATTTGGTTAAATTACATGAATCTATTATTGTTTTTATCAACAAATTAGCGTTTTGGGTTAAAAAAAATGGTAGAAAATTCCATAGACTTGAATTGAGAATTTGAAAGCCGAGTTGTGGTCGAATTTGAGTAATTTTAGTATGGTTAGACTCGTGAGGGTATGAGGATTCTGAAAATGTAAATTTTACCCGATTCTGAGATGTGGGCCTGAGGGGCATTTTGGTCATTTTACATAATTTTGCATATTAGCTTAGAATTTAATTGTAGAATCAGTTACGCGAAGTGTTATTTACATTATGAAATTGAATTGACTAGATTTGGGCCATTTGGAGTCTGATACTCGTGGCAAAAGCGGTGTTTGAGGCTTGAGTTGGCCGTGGAAGTTCGAGGTAAGTGTTTGTTCTAACTTTGGCTTGAGGGAATAGGATTAGGATGTTATTTGCTACTTGCTAATGTGGAGTACGGTGTATAGTCATGGTGACGGTTATCTATGCACCAGAGTCTAGCATGACCGTGGGTCTTAATTGCTTTTAATTCGAATAATGTGACACAATCTCCTTGTTTACTTGATGAGTTTCATATAATGTGAACGATTAAGGTAGAATTGTGATTGGTGTACTTTTGGAGCGTTAGCTCGAACATGAATGTGTTAGTTGAGGAAGAAGTGATTTAAAAAGAGAATGTGTTGTGAGTACTCCCTTGTCGGGATGTGTAGACTGATATATACTCTCCCTTGTCAGGATATTTTGGGCTGTTAGTTGTACCCTTGTCGGGTTAAAGGTATTGAGTTGTTATCCTCCCCTGAAGGGGTCTACTATATGAAGTCAGATATTATATGATATTATGGGATCGTGTGGCATGCCGTCCATTTATATATGATATTATGGGATCGTGTGGCACGTCGTCCACTTTTATATGATATTATGGGATCGTGTGGCACGCCGTCCACTTATATATGATATTATGGGATCGTGTAGCACGCTGTCCACTTATATATGATATTATGGGATCGTGTGGCACGCCATCCACTATATATATATATATTATGGAAACCAGAGTTTCTTCTGTTTATTTCCGATACTTCATTTTTATCTGTCACTCCCCGATAGCATGTCCCCTCCCAGCTTTACTTTGTATTATCTTGTTATTGTTTATTGCACTTGTTATATATATCTGTACAGGTTAATTGTGGTAGGTCCTGTCTAGCCTCGTCACTACTTCGTCGGGGTTAGGCCAGGCACTTACCAGCACATGGGGTCGGTTGTGCTGATGCTGCACTCTGTGCATTTTTGTGCACAGATCAGGGAGCAGCTTTCGGACCGCAACAGTAGGACTTTTGGGAGCTATTTTCAGCCCAGGGACTCTCGAGGTAGCCTAGCTGGCGTTCGCAGGCCGAAGTCCCTTTCCATGTTTTTTGTTTGTTTATCTTGTAACAGGAAAACACGATGTATTTTCCTTTCAGACATTGTTTGTAGCATTCTGTAGTAGTCCGTGAGCTAGTGACACCAAACTCTAGGTAGCATTTTAGTTCAAACTTCCGCACCTTTGATTTTCATTTGTTTTAAATTTAAAGTCTTTCGTTTAGATTTTGTCTCGCTTATTATATTGTTGAAAGGAAGCAGGAAAGGTGTTTTAAACATTTGGCTTGCCTAGCTCTCATTAGTAGGCGCCATCACGACTCCCGAGGGTGGAAAATCCAGGTCGTGACAGACTCATGCAAATATGGAGTCAAGGATTAGACTCATGCAAAGAGAAAATAACATATAAGGGGTAGTGTATATCTTAGCTGGGATATGTTCAGCGTCTAACGGCCGGATGGATGGTGAATTTGCTTTGTATGAGAATTCTATTGTCAAATGTGCCTTCATTCAAAGAAAAATCATAAGTTTCATAAGGGGAGGTTGGTTCTTGCTTTGCCTGTCGGCCTTGTTCTGCTCTGCTCTGGAAGCCCCCTTCGAGTTCCCCTAGATAGCGCCTGACTGTTATAAAAATAGAACTTTCAAAAATATGCATTCATTGATAAAATATGATTGTTTTGGAGACGTATTGATATATCAAGTAACTTTTGATGAACTAGCGACTGTGACACATTTCAAAGGCATTGCAGCTCTCTTATGTTGGAATTTTGAGGGTCCTCCTCAAAATTCTGCCCCAGTTTGGTAGATGATTTTTAACTGTTTGCAGATGACGAACCTTTCTAAATCGTTTTTGGAATTTTGAGAATCCTTCTCAAAATTCTTCCCCAGTTCTTGACTAATTATTGACTTCCTGGCACAAGACGGCGTTGGCTGGACTTGCTCTAGAATTTTGAGGTCCCTCCTCAAAATTCTGCACCAGTTTCTGATTCTGGGGGAAAATAAAATTTTTATTATGATATGACCGAACCCATAAGGTTGCCTACGTATCCCTTCTTAAACGGGAATCAGGTCAAGCGTAGTTCAACTACATTAGAAAAGAAATGTGAAATAATCTAAGCATAGTATCTCTTGACTGCGTCTGAATTTATTGGTTTTGGCCAGATTTCTCCATCCATTTCTGCAAGTATGAGTGCTCATCCTGTTAGTACTCTATGAACCATATACGGACCTTGCCAGTTGGGAGAGAATTTCCCTTTGGCTTTATCTTGGTATGGGAAAATCTTCTTCAATACCAGTTGCCTTGGTGCAAACTGTCTTGGTCTGACCCTTTTGTTGAAAGCTCTAGACATTCTGTTCTGATAAAGCTGACCATGACATATTGCATTCATTCTCTTTCCATCGATAAGGGCCAACTGCTCATAACGACTTCTTATCCATTCCGCATCGCTGAGCTCAACTTCCTGTATGACTCTTAAAGAAGGAATCTCTACCTCGACTGGGATGACAGCCTCGGTACAATAGACCAGCATATAGGGGGTTGCCCCCGTTGATGTGCTAACTGTGGTGCGGTACCCTAATAGAGCAAAGGGTAATTTCTCATGCCACTGCTTGTGATTCTCTACTATTTTCCTTATTATCTTCTTAATGTTTTTGTTGGCGGCTTCTACGGCTCCATTCATCTAAGGTCTGTAGGCGGTGGAATTCTTGTGCTTGATTTTGAAGGTTTCACATATAACTTTCATTAGATCACTGTTGAGGTTGGTGGCATTGTCAGTGATAATGGTCTCAGGAACTCCGAACCGACAGACAATATGATCCTTGACAAAATCTACGACGACTTTCTTGGTTACAATTTTGTAAGATACGACTTCTACCCATTTTGTGAAGTAGTCAATGGCTACTAGAATAAACTGGTGTCCGTTTGAAGCCATGGGCTCAATCGAACCAATAACATCCATTTCCCAGGCAGCGAATGGCCAAGGTGAGCTTGTTGCATTGAGCTCATTTGGTGGCACTTTTATCATGTCGGCATGCACTTGACATTGAAAGAATTTGTGAACATACTGAATACAATCCGTCTTCATGGTCATCCAAAAGTAACCTGCCCTGAGTATCTTTTTGGCCATGATGAAACCATTCATGTGTGGGCCACATGTCCCAGCATGCACATCCTCAAGTAGCTTAGAAGCTTCCTTTGTGTCGACACACCTTAGCAAACCCAAATCTGGAGTTCTTCTATACAAGTTCCCTCCATTGTGGAAGAAGTGATTTGACAACCTACGGAGCGTGCATTTATGAATGTGATTTGCGTGCTCCGGATATTCTTCTTTTGATAAGTACTCCTTGATGTCATGAAACCAAGGCTTTCCATTTGCTTCTTCTACGACATGAGCACAATATGTCGGTTGATTATGGATCCTTACCGGAATGGGATCAATATAGTTCTTATCTGGATGCTGTATCATTGATGACAAAGTGGCTAATGCGTTGGTGAACTCATTCTGAATTCTGGGCACATGTTGGAATTCTATCTTCGTGAACCTCCTTTTCAATTCCTGCACATGGTGTAGATATATAAATATCTTGGAATTCTTCGAAGCCCATTCTCCTTGCACCTGGTGCACAAGCAAATCTGAATCGCTGATCACCAACAACTCCTGGATGTTCATGTCGACTTCCATGTTGAGCCCTAGTATGCAGGCTTCATATTCTGCCATGTTGTTGGTGCAGGGAAATATGAGTTTAGTAGATACCGGATAATGCTGACCCATTTCTGATACCAGAACTGCTCCAATGCCTACTCCTTTGAAATTTGCGACTCCATCAAAGAACATCCTCCAACCGTTGTATGCTTCCGTAATGTCTTCTCCTACAAATGATACTTCTTCATTAGGAAAATATATTTTCAAGGGTTCGTATTCTCCTCCCACTGGATTTTTAGTGAGGTGATCTATCAATGCTTGTCCCTTGACTACCTTTTGAGTTACAAAGACGATGTCGAACTCACTCAGTAGTATCTGCCATTTAGCCAGCTTCCCAGTAGGCATGGGCTTATGAAATATGTACTTCAGAGGATCCATCCTGGATATAAGGTACGTAGTGTAGGCACAAAAGTAATGCCTCAACTTCCTGTCCAGGTCAAAGCACAGCAAGTGCGTTCATATAGAGAATACCACGCTTCGTAAGGTGTGAATTTCTTACTCAGGTAATATATGACTTGTTCCTTTCTTCCTATCTCATCATGCTGTCCCAAAACACATCCGAAGGCTCCATCTAACACTGATAGGTAAAGTAGCAGAGGTCATCCTGGTTCTGGCGGGACCAAAACTGGTGGTGTGGACAGGTATTCCTTGATCTTGTCAAAAGTTTTTTGACAATCCTCAGTCCAACTTGTCTCGACATCTTTCCTCAACATCTTGAAGATGGGTTCACATATTAGTATGGACAGTTCTATGAATCGGCTGATGTAGTTGAGCTATCCCAGGAAGCTCATTACGTCCTTTTTGCTCTTAGGTGGTGGTAACTCCTAAATAACTTTGACTTTAGACGGATCCAGCTTGATCCCCCGGCGACTGACGATGAAACCCAGTAACTTTCCTATAGGAACCCCGAATGCACAGTTTGCAGGGTTCAACTTCAAATTGTACCTCCTTAGCCTATCGAAGAACTTCCTCAAGTCTGTTATGTGATCTTCGACCCTCTTGGATTTGATAATGACATCGTCCACACACACCTCTATTTCTTTGTGTATCATATCATGGATGATGGTTGTCATGGCCCTCATGTATGTAGCCCCAACATTCTTTAAACCAAATGGCATCATCTTGTAGAAGTATACACCCCAAGGCGTAATAAAAGCTGTCTTCTCGGCATCTTCTTCACCCATCCAGATCTGGTGATAACCTACGAAGCAATCTACAAAGGATTGGAGCTCATGCTTGGGGCAATTATCGATCAGGATGTGTATATTTGGCAGTGGGAAGTCGTCTTTAGGACTTGCTCTATTTAAATCTCGATAATCAATACATACTCGAATCTTCCCGTTCTTCTTTGGAACTGGCACAATGTTAGCTAACCAGGTTGGGTATTCAGCCACCCTGAGAATTTTGGCTTTGATCTACTTGATGACTTCCTCCTTGATCTTCAAACTCATGTTTGGTTTGAATTTTCTGAGTTTCTACTTGACTGGCGGACATATGGGATTGGTAGGCAACTTGTGAGCCACTATGGAAGTGCTCAACCCGGTCATGTCATTATATGACCATGCTAAAATGTTGTCATATCCTTTTAGGAAACGGGTGTACTCTTCCTTTGTTGTTGGTGACAAGTGAATGCTGATGCGGGTCTATTTGACGGTATCGGCGTCTCCCAAATTTACTGCTTCTATTTCGTCCAAGTTGGATTTAGGCTTGTTCTCAAAATTCTCAACTTCTCTGACAATTTCCTCGGGTATCTCATCTTCTTCCTCTGAGTCACTATTCTCATGTTGCGTTGCCTCATTACATTTCACAGTCACTGGTTTATCAGGAAAAGTAATAATAACATTGTAGAAGGGAAAAATATAACATTAGTAATGAATAATGATAAAGGATAAATGCATTTGATTAAAACTGAGAAATTTTTTTAAGTAAAGCTTGGCTCAGCGGATCGAGCATTTATTTGAAACAAGAAATTGTAAAACAAAATTGCTGAAAAATTTAAATGCCTAGAACAGCTATAAATTCTACCAAACTACCTAGGGACTCGGCGGGCTCGGGATGGTGTGGTGGTCCAGTTTTTGAGAATAGCTCCCTTTGCCATGGTCTGAATGGAGAGGACTTCTTCCTTCTCTTCTTCAATTATGGCACTACAGTCCATATCCTCATCTTCCAAGAATAAGTCCTTTAGCCAGCTAGTGCTTCTTCTTCAGCAGTTTCCCATATTATGTCTGTCTGATTGAAAGTTTATTCCAAACGGGGTATCGATTGCTCAAGAGGTTAATACGGTCCACGCCATGGAGGCGACCACTCCCTGTACTCTTGCCATGTATACTGGTATCCGAGCACAAAGGTGGTGCCATGATTTTTCAGCTGTATCGACTTGGTGATACCCTGGAGGTTCTTTCCCAATCCTTTGCCGAGTTCATATCCGGACCATGCTAGTATGCTTTCTATTTTGCTACTCCACCACTTATCCTTCTCGACGGCATTGACCCATTCAATGTGATGATAGGTTTCCCCTCCTAGCCTCCTTCTATGTCCAATGGGCAAGATGGTTTGACTAGTGTAGATGGGGTTACTCCCATCTCCATGAATGATTACCTCCTGATGGTTCCATTCAAATTTTACGACTTGATGTAGTGTGAAGGGCACGGCTCCAGCATCATGGATCCATGGGCGGCCCAACAGAAGATTATATGAGGCTGGTATGTTGAGCACTTGGAATTCAACGTCGAACCAAGTTGGTCCCATCTGCAAGCAAAGGTTGATTTCCCCGATTGTGGCCCTCTGGGACCCATCGAAAGCCTTTACATTCATGCTTCCACTCCATATTTTATGGAAAACTTTGTCCAACCTTTTCAGGGTATCCAGTGGACAAATATTTAGACTCGAGCCTCCATCAACCAGGACTCTGGCAATAAACTTGTCTTCAAATTGTACCGTAATATGCAATGCTCAATTGTGATTTAGACCTTCGGGCGGCAGCTCATCTTCGTGAAAGATAATTTTATGGCTCTCCAACACCTGTCCGACCATGTTGGCCATTTCTCCACTAGTGATATTATTGGGTACATAAGCCTCGCTCAGTACTTTCATCAAGGCGTTCTTGTGTGCTTCTGAATTCTGTAGCAGCGATAGGATAGATATCTGAGCAGGAACTTTGTTCAGATGGTCAACAACAGAATACTCTTTTTCCTGTACTTTCCTCCACAAGTCATCCGGTCCGGTCTCAATGATAGGCTTCCTAGCAGTGGCATCCTTACTAGACCCTCCCAGGTGTTCAGGTGTGTAGACTCTTCCAGTTCTAGTCATCCCTTGTGCGCATCAGATTCTTCTATCTTAGTCTTCCCTTTTTGTTGAGCCTCGGCGAGATAATCCTAGGGTATCGCTTTTGAGTTGAATGGGGGTGTGGTTGACACCTTCACAGTAAAAGGTGTGACCACTTCTACTTCAAATGGAGCGGAGGTGGCTACGGGCAGAGTTACTTCCACCTCGAATGGAACTGATGTAGTTACCTCAACGTCAATAGGTGCCTGAGTCTGAACCATGATAGGAGTGAGTGTAACTGCAACCTTACGATCATCGCTTTCTTGGATGAGCCCAATTGACCCCTCAGGGTCCCATTCCTCATTTGTTTCTATAACATGTATATTGTCACCTCTATGATCAGGGAGGGGATTGTTGCGGACTTTAGGTGCGACTTTCTTCGCTTGTATGACCTTGTTGTCAATTAGTGTCTGGATCTTATCCTTCAATGTTCGGCACTCAACAGTAGTGTGGCCTTTTATACCGGAGTGGTATGCACAGGTTTTGTTCGGATTGATCAATTGGGTTGGATTTTCTAGTGCCACAGCAGGAATAGAAGTGACGTAACCTGCAGCCTTTAACCTTTCATACAATTGGTCGATGGGCTCAGCAATGGCGGTGTATTATCTGGGTGGCTTGCGTCGAAGTTGGGTCTTGGTCTTGGATAATTTTGGCGAGTTGGTGGTGATTGGAAGTGGGATGGTTGGGAATTATAGGTGTGATGGATAGTGGCTGGTTGGGAATATCTGGGAGATGAGGGTTGATATGTAGGTCGTGATGCTTGGTATGTAGGTGGAGGTGTTTGATATGCGGGTGGAGATTCCTGGTATGTAGGTGGAGGTATCTGGTATGTGGGTAGGGGTGTTTGGTATGTGAGTGGAGTTTTTCTGGGCCACCATTACTGCCTCAACATCTCTTTTATTCGATATGCCACCTAATTGGAGTGCCTTATTCGTGGCTTGTAGTGCCTCGAAATTTGTTACCATCCCGCTCTTGATTCTTTCCTCGATCCTTTCTCCAAGCTTGATAATATCAGAGAATTTGTGATTTTTTATGACCATCAGTCTCTCATAGTATTGTGGATCCTGTGCTTTGACGAAGAATTTATTCATCTGTTCTTCATCCAAAGCGGACCTGACCTTGGCGGCTTCCAACCTCCAACGAGTAGCATATTCGCGAAAAGTCTCAGTAGGCTTCTTCTTGAGATTCTGGATGTAGAAGACATCAGGTACATTTTCTATGTTGAACCTGAACCGATCCATGAAATTTGATGCCATGCTTACCCAATTTGACCATTTCTTAGGATTCTGTCTGATATACCAAGACAACGCATCCCCGGTAAGTCTCCTCATAAAGAGCTTCATTTGAATCTTTTCATCTTTCCCAACCCCAACGAGCTTATCACAGTAAGTCCTTAGGTGAACCCTAGGATCACCTGTACCATTGAACATTTCTAACTTGGGAGGTTTGTACCCTTTTGGCAGTTCTACATCGGGTTGTATGCACAGATCTTCATAGTTCAAACCTTTTATTCCCCTATCGCCTTCAACACCTTGAACTCGGCTTGTTAACTTCTTGAGTTCTCCGGCCATGTTCTTAATGAGCAGGTCCTTTTTAAAGGATTCCGATGCACAGGAGATTGGTTGGGTAGAAAGTGGTATAGTTTCCACGTATATGGGATTGCTCTGATGGGTGCCAGAGACTTGGATATAGTGATGGTCATTGGTGGAGTTTTGTGGATCGGGATTGAGTGGTGGTGAATTTTGGGAAGTATGGTAAGTGGTGGTTGGTGGGTACAGGATTGGTTGATGCTATGGTGGTGGAGTTGGTATTGGTAATGGATTGATATTTTGTGGTGGAGTTGCGTATTGATTTGGTATGGTAGGATTTTGCGGCTGTTAGTTTTGTGTGTTTTGAGTAGGTGTTAGGTTCTTTGCGTTCTGTTGGTGGATATTAGGGACATTGAGGGTGAGTGACAAGTTTGCCAGGTTGCGGACCTGCTCAAGTTCTCCATGAAGTTCTAGTATCTTCTGCTCAAGTCTCAAAACCAGGTCATTCGGGGCCGGAGTACTATAGCCATCGGAGGTCTCTGCGTTCTCAATGTTTTCCTTTCAGATTCCACTTAAGTCGTCCATCTTTGATTTTCCTCTGTTTTTGGTGTTGCTTGGAGGAGGAGGAGGAGGTGGAGGGCATCTAGATCTAGTATGATATGCTGACTAGGCCAGTATGGATGAACCAACCTATGGGGATGGGAATAATAATAAAAAATAAACAAAACAATAAGGTAACAAGTTAGTAGGGATCCTGAAATGTTTGCAGTATTTAAACACATAGTGCGAGATATAAACTCGCATCCTAATTTGGGAGCCTCATTGTGCCCGAGGTAGGCCTAGCGACAAATAAATTTGGAGAACTTAAAATGCCAATAAATGCTTCATTTCATAATATAAAAGTAGACTAATCCAAAACAACACTAAAATAATAAAATAAGTCGCTACTGGCACTTGAGCTTATTACATTTTAAGAAAAACAAGTAAATCTAATCTATTTGGTCCTAGAAGGACCTTCCCCAGATTCGATCTTCCGGACTCCATCAAACACATCTCCCAGCTTGCGCAGTCCCAGTAGCAAGTAGGCTCGGGCCAGATGTCCTCGCTCGGCTCCTTCAGCATTCTGATAGTTTTCAATCCTTTTTATAACTTTGCCCTCCAGCTCCACTATTCCTCGCTCCAGGTATTCCAGTTTTCTATTGGAAGTGACTGCCATATCTTTCCATTCCTCGATTAACCTCACGTTCCTCTCATGTATCTCCCAATGCTCATTCTCAGAGTCGTGGACTATCTTGCGCAACCTGTTGTATTTGACTTGGCTTCAGCTTCCTCGTCTATGATTCTATTCCCTCAACCAGTCCTTGGTGTCACTGCTCCTTTCAAATTGTCCTCCAACCATGCAGGGTAGAGAGGCTCGCACCCCGCGTGATATCTGTCTGGATCAACAATGCTTTTCTCCATAATGATTTTGTAGTGCCACATGTGCTGAGCTTAGCACTTGTAACGTATGTCATCGTCTTGGAAATCTACCCTGAAATGACTCATCTGACGACCCTTGGTACAACCTGCTTTCTGCCTGCTTGCCTCATAACTCGCATAGGGACATATGGATATATCCCTCTCAACCCGATCAACACCAAAGGCGGAGCATCCCTGGACCGGATAATGAACTCGTCCGTTGGAAACCATTCAACCATCCACTGCACCCGTCCCTCGGTCTGATTGTCAAAGAACTCTACTATTCGCTGGCACTTTTCGGTTGAGCAAATCTGTCCGGAATATAGGTCATCTGCTTAGGGTGATGG
Organism: Nicotiana sylvestris; assembly: GCF_000393655.2. Lineage (NCBI taxonomy): Eukaryota > Viridiplantae > Streptophyta > Magnoliopsida > Solanales > Solanaceae > Nicotiana > Nicotiana sylvestris. The sequence goes on along the minus strand of NC_091059.1, from coordinate 105,552,442 downwards.
AAAGCAATGTGGTCGTTCCAAGCCATTCGCAGAAATTCTTGATGAAAGTGACCCTTTTGGAGATGCTCCAACATCCATAATTGCAGCCCTCGAAATGCTGGACCCCTCTTTGACAGTGTTCCAGGGCCCTATAGATATCAGCTATGATCATGGGGACAATGGTATATGTCTGTCCGTTAATCCCTTCCATCAGAGTTTTGGCAACTATGGCCAACCTAGTATGGATTCTTCCCTTTTTCATTGGGAACAATATCATCCCCAGAAAGCACACGGCGAACACGAACACTCTACGGTGGATGTGACCTAGTGAAGTGAGGGCGATCTCATCATGATAAGTGCGGAAAGACTTGCTGTGGCCATACCTCTTGTAGAGATATTCGAAAGGTATGTAGGAGTCCTTCAGGCACACTAGGTTGACATTCTTTTTCAGTCCCATCATCTTCAAAAATCCCCTATCTATATGATTTTCCGGCACCAACTGCCCGGGACTGTCCCAAGTCAACCCTGCAAGTCCTCCTATTTCCTTTAAGAACAGTGTCATTTCTATGTCACCGAAATGGAACACAACTCTTTCACTATCCCAAAATAGGGTAGCAGCCTCAATCAATTTTTTGTTTGGTTCAATATCTAGCAGGGAAGGCAAGTTACCCAGGTACTTTTTCACATGCTTATTGTCACTCGAGGAAAGATCTTCCCACCAATCTAGTAACAATGGATGGATATTGCTAACCATACCGAATCTAGGGACTTCGTGCCTCATTTTCTGCAAAACAAAAAGGGTTAGGCCTTACCCCCACCGGACTTGACTATTTATACATTTATGATCAGCATATCGGCATTTAGTCCTCCAAATTAATACACAGAACGTGATTGCATCCGTTGGGATTATGGAAAATCCGATGGACTTTAGATAAGGCTTATCTTAAAGGATCATTATATGGATAACATAACTGATCCAACTAGGTTTGACTATGATGCATGCACAATTTAAACAAATTAAGGTTTCTATGGGGTTTTAGACTGGTACCCTCAAGCGGACAACTTGAGGGGGAAGGCACGGAACCGTCGACTACACTGCTGATCGACTGGTTTTACCACAAATAAGCCTTTTCAAATTTAAGGGTAGTAAATAGGAAGAGCGCAACCACTCATTAAAGCGTTGTTATAGGATTTCATACGCACGAGTGGAATATGATGCGGAGCATGATTTATGCAGCAATTAATAACATGTAGTCAAGTATTTGGACGTAGGAAAAATAATACAACATTTAAATAATTGAAAGATAGTTACAAGAAAAGGAAAACAAAGAGACAAGTCAGTTTCAGGGATAAATAATCATAAATGCTTAAAAGAAAATGGACAGTTAAATTCAAATAAGGGAGAAGGGTACGGGATAAAGCATGCTTGGACTAATTCATAAAAAGATAAGTTCATTATGGTTTGAGCCTAAAAGATATCCCCAGCAGAGTCACCATGCTGTCATGCCCTCCTTTTCCCTCCGTGAAGAGGAGTCCAAGTTTCGACATTCACGGGGTGCAATGACTCATTTCCTTTTGGGAATTGGGTATTTGAAGAGTCGCCACCTAACGCATTAAGGTGCGTTAGGGCACCTAGAGTAATTAACTCTTGGGTTGCATTACCAGAGATTAGGGTAAGGGCTTGAAATAACCTCGAGGGGAAGGTGTTAGGCACCCCTCTCGGTCCACAACTGTGGGTCCCAGCCGAACTTATATTCACAAATTAGTCCATATAAACAGTTGAATCAAATAAGTTGCAAGTAAAGCACGTTGGATAGTTCAAGTAGTAAAATAAAGGTTTAAACAAGTTGAAATAAAAGAGAGGATTTGGTAAAAAGGGGTCCTAGGTTGTTTATCCTATACGATCACCCCACGTAATGTCCGGTAAACACTCCTCAATGAGGGGCTACACATGACATTGACGCATAGTCATCATATCCCATGTCTACTCTTCATATCCCCTTATTGGTCATGCAAAGCGATTGTTTGGTCACTGATACCTGTTACGTGCTGCTACCCGTCCCTTCTTAAGGGTCTCGGAGGTAGTTAGGACCTCTACCTATAGGTAGTTCTAGAGGCACTCCAAGGGTTTAAAAGGCGAAAATTTTAAGGTAACAGTCAAAAACATTTAGGACTTTCACATAGTGGGAGCAATTAAGAGGCTCACAGTTTCCTCCTCAAACAAACATACAAGCAGCATAACTCAAACACAATTAAGGTCTTTATTAATCATAGTCCTAAAACAGGATCTCTAAGTGATTACGCAGAAACAGACAAACGTTTTATACCCAGCAGTTATAACCTAGTAGTTGCCTAGCGACTCCCTTTTTTTTAGCTTATTAGAAACGTTAGACGACAGAAACAACTTCAGGGAATGCAGTCTTTGAAAATTCCCTAGGGCTTGCCTATATGCGGAATACTGATATTTATCTTAATGCAGAAATGATAGGTTTTTCCGAAATTAAAACCTATAGGCATGATCTCTAATGTGATCGAGGCAATTTTGAAAGAACTGGCTTCAGAAATATTGACACTTAATAAAACTGGTTTTAAGAAGTAAACTAGGCGAAATGAAATTGATCTATTGGGTTAATTAGAATTACCAGACAAAATTGCAAGTATAGATCCCTATAGACATGATATCTAAGCGTATTACTGTTTTAGCAACATACAAAGGGCTGATTAAAACTGAATCGGAGTTGAGTCCTATGGGCATGATATCTACTGATTTTAGATATGATTATTGGAACCTATAAACATGGTTTCTAACATGACAAAATGCAGAACCTTATGAACCTGATTTCTACTTGATTCAAATGACATTGGAAGTGAAACCTTATAGGCATGATTTCTACTTGATGCAAATGAAACCAGAAGTGAAATCCTATAGGCATGATTTCTATTATGCAAAAGCAATCAGATTCAAGAGAGCAAACCTATGAGCATGTTTTCTACTTAAACAAGCAGTCAAATTTCAATAACAAGGTCCTAAGAGCAGGATCTCTACCTATATTACCCCATAAAGTATACATCTACCCACCCCTTTTTATTAAATACCCCAAATATCTGTTTACAAATTATTACAGGCCAATGAATGAATTACATAAATGAAATAGAAAACCAAGAAGCTATTCTATAGGGAGCCTGCAATTAGGCCCAACTTTCCCACAGCCTCCAATGGTCTCACAAGCCTCATTTCCATAGACAAATAAGAGTCTAAGTGTATCAAAGTTCCCTAAGGGCCTCAAGGACCTCGGGCAATGCTTACACCTAGACTTAACAACCAAGCATTGAACCAGTGCAGTGTGGAAAAGCCAGCCTCAGTATGCCAGAGTTCAGAGGGCTCTCAAGAGGATTCCAAGGCAGTACACATACTAGAGAGGGCAGAACTTATTAACTAAGAGTGAAGTGAAAGTGCAGGACACAAGTTGAAAGAGGTTTATTAAATACTAAATTAAGAGTCTGTTTTGAAAGCAATTAGTAAAGCATAAGAGGTTGCTTGAAAAGAGGTTGGAGTATTAAACAAGCTTAAATACCTTAGGAAAAGATCACACTTAGCTGGTTTTTAGAATTCAATAGTCACACAGGGGTCAAGGGGTTTGGGGATACATAAATATTTGGCTGCATAGCCCACCAAGGGTCTTAAGACTAGTTTGAAACATGCTCAGAGATAGTTGATACTGGCATAATCACAAACTAGTCAAGAAGAATACAAACACATAGAAGAGGTGATAAGGATTTGGGGATTCATAGGGTGGTAAGCACACAAGAAGTAAAAGACAACTGACAAGGAATGCTTTGGATCCTACATATGGGAATACATTGATCTAAAGGTAGGGAGTCATACTAGCATGCTGATAATGTAATTAAATACAAATTTCACAATAGAGCCACAGGTAGAAGCAAGCTAGAAATAAAAGAAACTGAAACAATAAGAGAAGGATATTGTTGTTAGAGCTTTAAATCAAAACTAGGACATACCAGTGAAGATAAAAGTAAGCATAATGAAAGAACCAAAGAGCACAAATGATTAACCTTGGCTTGCAGCCGGCTAATAGTAGCAAATAGCACAAGAGAGAGGGAGAGCAGAGATTTTTTAGTAAGAGAGGTAGTTTTGAAAGCCAAGTGTTCGTGTGTGCTGTGTTTGTGAAAGACTTAGAGTATTTATAGTTGAAAGTAGGGAGTGAAATAAGGTAAAAATCATAGTAGTTAAAAATTTAAGAACTCAAAATCAATCAATTAGAGAATCAAGGAAATATCCCCTTAAGTTAAGGGAATCAAATCAAACGAGGAGATTCAATATCATATAAGGCAAGAAGAAAAATCAGTGCATGATTAAATAACGAAGGAGTCAAGCTTCAGTAGGCATAGAGTAGTCAATTAAGATCAAATTCATAAAACCTTAATTAAGGACACAACTTAGTAGAAATAAGTATCGTAGCAAATATGGTAAGGAAATTAGTCAGCTTAAACAGACAGGGTAAAGCTTTTAGAGCTTTAAAAGAAAATCTTTCAATCATCACCAATTAAGGAAATCAGAATCAATCAAGAAGGAGTCATGATTCTGTATTTCAACATATAAATAGAGAAGATCACACAGACGTAGCAAACAGGCAAGGTTAGCCATAGTGACAGAAAGAAGCAAGAGATGAATAAACAGATGAGCATAGTCACACAGAAGTGACATAAGTAGGCTAGAAATTCATTAAAACACGTTCGGAGCATGGTGACCACGAGAGATTAACAAGAATCAAGTAAATAGGCTAACAAACAGATCCAAGGCAAAGAAAATCATGCTGACACACAGTACCAAAGCAAAGAAAATCATGCTAACTCACAGAACCAAAGCAAAGAAAATCATGCTAACTCACAGAACCAAAGCAGAGAAAATCTTAAAAATTAGGGCTTTTAACAGAGTCGAGTTAAAAAGCAGTAGGAACATAAAATCGGTCAAAATAATCAAGAGAAAAGGTTTAATCATAAAGAAAGCGGTTAAAACAAGCGTAGAAGGAACTCCGAGAAACCCTAGTTTTCAAAGAAAGTACAAACGGTTTAAAGTAGAGGATCTTTCAGAAGATGCTCGAGAATAAGCAAATCATAGAAGGAAACATGCTTAAAGCATTAAAATAACACATATCTGAGAGATTCAGAAGAGAGTTAGGGTTTCAAAAGGAAGCCCAAATAGAAATCGAAAGAACCTGTTGTAACTTCACAAATCGTAACACATATGGTGTGATTTTGCCCAAAATCACACCAGAGAAGCCATGAACACGGAAGCAGAAACCCTAGTTCCAATTCGGCATGGACCAGGACCCTTGAAGGTCTTAGAGATGATGAGCAAGGCGATGAGAGACCCATTGAAGGCTTGGGTTGAAAGGATAGTCGCCGGAGATGACCGGAGAAGGAGGCGATTGATGGAGTATAGGGTTAGGTTTGAGAGAGGAGAGAAGATGAGAGTATCTGAAGGTGGCAGAGATTTGGAAATGAGTAGGGTTAGGGGTCGTTTGGAAATTAAAAAGGAAAGGAGGAATGAGGGCCGTTGATCTTTTAGATCAACGACCAGGATTTAAGATGGCTTGGGTCAAGTAAGAATAATTGGGGCCTGGGTCGGGTTATTAAATAGGAAATTGGGTTGGGATTGGTCCGATTTGGGCCATATTTGAAAGCCAAATCTGGCTATTATTTAAATAGCCAATGTTTCCCTATTTTAATTTATAAAAATAATAGGTAATTTCTGGAAAATAATTTAAGTTGCCAAAATGATTTAAAATACATAATTAAGATTTTAAAAATATAGGGACTAATTTTATGCATATAAAATATAATTATACCTTAAAATGGGCTAACATTGCAATTATATGCAATTTAGCTTAAAAATACTAAATGTGATTGTAAAAATGCATAAAAATTATACTAGCCATATTTTGGCATAAGTATAGAAATTAAATAAATGAATTATCAAAAAAATAATTTGAAAAATATTTATTGGGGATTTTATGAATAAAAGGGGAGAAAATAAATCAATTTAAACTACTAAAATTATGAAAAGAATTATAAAAACCTTGTGCATGCTTATTTGCTATTTTGAAGGTATTTGTGCATATTTAAAATATATAGAAAAAAATAGGATATAAATAATTCGTATTCTTAGATTTTGACCACGATTTTGGACATGAAATTGAGCAATTTATATATTTGAGTTCGTGAGGTTGTGGGTAAACTTTATCTTCGAAAAATTTAGGAAACCGGGCACGTGGGCCCTAGGGCGATTTTGTCAACTTTTCGATCGGGGTTAGAAATTATTATAAATTGGGTTATTATGAGTAATTGACTATATGTTAATAGGTTTACATAATTATTGGCTAGTTTTGGAGCATTGTGCATCGATTTGAGTCTTCGGAAGGGCGTGAAATGCCGGTTTTTGAACTTCGGAGCAAGGTATGTCTCCTTTCTAACTTTGTAAGAGGGAATTAACCCCATAGGTGAACTAAATTATTATGCGCTTCTATTTGAGGTGGCTACGTACGCACGAGGTGACGAGAGTCCGTACGTAGCTACTAGCTATGCCCATATCCGGGTAGTTTAGGCTTACATCAAGCTTTTGTTGATATTGTTGTTAATTTATGTTATTGTTGTTTTGAGAAGAAACAAGATTAGGGTTGCGTAATAATTGTGTTGAAAGGAATTTGAATTGAGGAATTTAAGATTTTTAAGGGTTTTCATGAAACTTCGTATTTTCGAAAGAATTGAGAGATATTATAATGACTTAAGAAATCTATGTATAACCGCGTCGCATGTACATTTCGCGAGCGGGAAAAATATCTTTAAAAGTTTCACGTTGAATTGTCCTTATTTTGAAAGGAATCAAGAAAAAAGATTTTGATTTATTAATAAATTATATTTGGCCACGTCACATGAATGATTCGCGAGCGGGGAAATTCCGTAAATTAAATTTGACCACGTCGCACGAATGATTCGCGAGTGGGGTATTTCCTTCTACTACTCTTATGGGATCGGGCCGTTCGCCTCGGCAGGATTTATGTACCACACTCTCATGGGAGTGGGCCATTCACCTCGGCAGGTTAATAGATGCATCTATGGTTCGCGCCGTTCGACCCTCGGCAATGTACATTTTACTTTTATGTTGGATCGGGCCGTACGCCTCAGCATTTCTTATATATATATATATATATATATATATATATATATTTTCTATATATATATACACATAATTCTTATGGAATTCGTGCGTAATATTTGGCTAGAAGCCGGTGTATCTTAGGGTTTTTCCCTGATTTGATTTATGACAACCTCTTATGACAACCTCTTGATGATATCCATTATATCTTTATATATATACTCCGGTTACGGAGGGAACTTGCTAGTTGAGAGCTCGAGCAAAAATTGTAAAGAAGAGAATTGTACCATGTATTTAATACATGTTTATCTCATATATTTACTCTGGTTCATATTTATTTACTTCTCTACTGTATTTGATATTATTGGACCACTAGTAAGTGTCGTAGTCGACCTCTCGTCACTACTTCTTCGAGGTTAGACTGGATACTTACTGGGTACGCGTTTCTTTCGTACTCATACTATACTTGCTGTGCATTTTTGTTGCATAGGCACATGTATGTCTAGTGGCCTTGTTAGGCGCAACGGCATGGTTACAGAGACTTAGGTGAGCTGCATCTCTCGGGACGATCCGCAGCCAACAGAGTTTTCTTCAGAGTATTGTATTTTCCTTTCTGTCCAATTTGTATATTACATTTTAAATTTCTAGAAATTACTCATGCACTTGTGATACCGGGTTCTGGAATGACTATGGGATTTTTCAGTATTCAATTTGTTAAAGACATCATTATCTACTCAGTGAAGTTTATTATATATTGGTTAATGTAAGGAAAAGAAATAATTTTAAAAATACTAAATTGAGAATTTAATTAACTTCTTGGTGTTGGCTTGCCTGACACTGGTGTCCTGCGCCATCACGACCTTTAATGGATTTTGGGTCGTGACATAAGACGGCTTGGTTCCCGATAAAATAAATCGAGTAAGAGACGTGGTGACAAGAAGCCGGAATCGAGGTAAGGGACTCATCAAGTCAGGCTCCGAGGGCACAACGCCCGCCCCCGAGTATATCGGGGCCATGATCTCAGGATTGGTCCAAATCCCAAAAAACTTCAGAGAACATTATCGGGAAATCAAAACCGATTAACGGAAGGCTGTAATATCCGTGACCAGCCGGGTATCACGGCGTGGATCTCGGCACATACCGGCAAAATTCAGTGATTAGTTAAACGGAAGGATTTTACCTTTTATAGAATTGTACCTAGAGTAGGATTCCCCTACTATATAATGGGGAGGGGGCCTGGTTATTCATTAAGCACATTATAACACACGTATACCAAGGCAATATACTATTATTTTTTTTTGTTATCCAAAATTCTTATTCATGTTCATCAGTGTTTAATTACTGCGAGTCCGGATCGAGAGCGGATATATCATTAAGGCTGGAATCATCCTCCTCAAGTGGTTTGATAATTTACTACATCTTTATCTGATTAATCCAACGTAACTTATATTTTGTATCGAATCAATTCGTGTATCCTTAAAACTACTTATAAATTTAATTTTTATCCGTTTTTGAGGATAAACAAATTTCATTATAATATTATTACTAGGATGAGAGAAATAAACGTTTAAAAAAACTCTAACTATAAAAATCTCCTCTTCCATTAAGGCAATCGTATCTCCCAGATGGGATGTTGCACCTTAAATTAATTTCCAGGAAAAGAACTACAACTTGACATGTGCGTATACATATAGTAGTACTAGACTAAACGTATCACGGCGGAGAAGAGGAACATTATCACTTCGAGTTCCAACACCATTTAATGACCACTTAACAATCATATATTACTATTTGACTTATACATATGGGTAGTGTGAAAAACTTTTATACTATTAGTGTTTTTAATTAGATACTAATCTTAGGATGCGCGTATGCCCCGTCTCAATATCAGAACATGTGTTTAAGTTATAAAATAAAAATAAAAAAGAAAAAAGAAAATTGCGTTCTAAATGATTAAATGAATATATAACTTAAAATTGATTTCAATTTCTTAAGTTTCACAAGTTGCCATATTTCTTTTAAATTTCAGCAAGAACACATAACTTTTAAAGATATAACGTTTTTAAAGTAAAGTTCTTTTTAAAGAACTTTGATTTCGTAAAAGATATAATATCCCAATGAAAAACTATGTTTTATCCTCTCTTTGATATTTCTTCGGCAATAGTCTTGAATCATGCGTGAACTCAAAGTAGCAAAATCATTGGCCATACAACTATCCGAAATAAGCGAAGGATTTTATTCACATTCCGTTATAAAATCAGAGTACATGGAGAATTCGCATTCCATTATACTATTAAATTTGAATGATGAAGATTTTAAAAGTAGTTATAGGTATTTTATATAGTTCAAACAAAGAAAGAATTTATATAAATCAAAATCTTAATTGATTTTAAAGTATTAATTATTATTATTTCTTACTTATTCAAATAATAAAAAAGTTATAACTAAAATTTTGGTTAATTATAAAATCTTATAATATTTATGAAAAATAATTTAACACATTTTTCTCCAATGTGAGATCTATTAAAAGTTGTTAAAATGGAGAAAAAGATCCAATGAGAGCACAAAAAAATAATAGAAGAAATAACTTGACAAAAGATTAAAGCATACACTGTAATGCAAAAAGGCGACTATGCAATCAAAATTCACAATTAAGAACATCAAAATAAAGACGTATGGGTTGAATACGTGCATTCAAAATTCAACTACTAATACAAATACATGAATGCAACAACTACTAATATAAAAAAAAATTACTCAAAGAAAAAGAACATGGAACCTTAATTTTATAGTTGCTGCTTTAACAAGGCAAAGTTTTATAATGATGAAAATGTGTAATTATAACTTCTTTTGTAGAAGACTTGTTGTGTATATAATTGTTTAAAAATTTATTCAAATTTCCAATAAAAAAGAAGTTCACAAAGAGTTCGTTTTCACCTAATTTATTTTATAAAAAATTAATGTCAAACATTTATACCAAAACTTTCCTAGTATATGTATATGAATTAGTTAAAATTTTGTTTACTAAAAAAACTTTCTAAGTGTGAAAATTTTAATACTTCTAAACTTGAAATAGTTGAAAGTATCAAAAGTTTTATAGTGTGTGAATTAGTGAAAATTTTAATAACTAAAAAAAAATCGAAACCTTCCTATTGTTTACGAATTAGACAAAAATTTTATTAACTAAAAGACCCTCCTAAATTTAAAAGGAAAATTTTAATAATACTCCTAAATATTAATGGAGTTGGAAGGAAACTTTCCTATTATGTAGTAAACGACAATCTTTCCTACTATGTGTGCTTGAAATTCTAGAACCAAAAAGAATTGAAGATCAATATTATAAATGTTAAAGGAGTAATTAAATGACAATTCCTATATAGTAGGGAATTAATTAAATGACTATTCCTAAATTGTAGGGAATTATTTAAATGAGTATTCTTAAATATTAAGAAAATAGTAAATGACTATTTTGTCAAGTGTGAACTCTATTTTAACAAGATAAAAAAAGCGAACGATATTTCACTAAAGATCTTCGTGCTTTTAATATAACTAGTTACTATGTACGTGCATTGCGAGTAAATCTTTAGTCAAAACTTTGATATGAAAGAACAACTAACTAAATTTAGTAATAAATTATTTACAAGATGAAATAATTTGTTACTTTATCGTATTCAAAGCAATAAATATTAATTATACAAATATTATGATAAATCAAGTCCATGATTAAAGATTTTAGAGAAGTATATATTTTTAATTGCTTCTAAAAATAATAGCATATAAATATTTTTTTTGGTATATATGTGAATAATTTATATAGTATTTTTATATACTATTTGGCTAATTAATATAATTTGTTTTTGACAAAGCGGTTAATTTCGTATTTTGCTCTGGATTTAAGTATTGTATACTCCATGGTTATTTAATAAATTACAAGGGATTTCGATTTTTGTACATTTTTCACTCAAAATGATCACCTTGCTCCTTAAAATATAATAAAAATAATAGTCACAAGAAAAACAATTACATATGACACCTATTAAGATGAGTTTTTTTAAAGCATATAACGTAACATTGTTGAGAAGTCTTTTCACAATTTTTTGAACATATGTAAGAATAATAAAATACATGATTAATCACATGAATCACATAATTGCGTCGAGTTCGTACCTTTTTACTTGAAAATATTATGAAAAATTGCGAAGAAGTATAGGATAATTTGAAACTCATTTCAATCGTTTGAGTTAAGATAATTTAATACTTTTGGATAAATCTCCACTATTTAAATATTTGGTATTGATAATAATCAAGAATTATGCGGACATGAAGAATAGATACATTTAAATAAATTATATTATTCTAATACTCTAAAATATCCCTCAATAAATCAGTACCTTAAATAGTACAAATATTTATTTTATAAAAAAATAAATATTTATTATCTAGAATAAGGTAAATATGAAAAAGATAGGTAATTTGAAAAACAAAACTTAAATTCATAAACTCAATATCCTTAGAACAATACACAAAGATAAAATCAATACCTTATATTATACAAGCTTCCTATTTGTTTGGAAAGTTCCAGTTGATTTTCACATTCTATATGAACATCGTAATATATATATATTTTTTGTAACAGAGCCATTCAATCATTGTGTTTCACTTACTTTAAACTGTTCTTAACCAATCATCACGCATAATATATTAATAATAATATTCTAAATATTTTGCCTTTTATTTTAATTAAATTGGAAATAATTTATGGCACATGAGCGTCTAATAGTAAACCAATCAAAGGAAAAATTTGTGAAACTTCGATATATAGAAGACTTGAATGAACTTGTTATAGGAAACAATCTAACATATATCCATCGATTATCTTTGAGAAATTTGTAAAGGAATCAGTTACTCATACTGAAGTAAAAATAAATAAATTAAAGAGAACAATCTCATTTGTATTATTAGAACCACCTTATTATCAAGTAAAAGAAAAATATTCATATAAACTTGCCTCTAACTTTTTTTATCATTTAAAAGTAGATGTTATATTTTAAAAGATTATAATTTAATTATATTTTTATTATTTAATATTTTATAATTTAATTTATTATGTAATAACTCCTCATACTTAGGAACACATAATATATCCTATAATTTAGTTTTACCTTTATATGAACTATAAAAATTAAGCTTTATATGAACTATAAAAATTAACTTTAAAGAATAGTAAGAATTTTTCAGTTTGTTTAAATGCTAAAAATGTTTTTACAGAATAGTACTAAATTTTTCATTTAGTACGTTCCTTGTTTCCTTGTCTGTTATAGAAAATTGTAATTAGGAACATCAATTCTTTTTGATAGAAAATTATCACGACCCGGATTTTTCACCCTCAGGAGTCGTGATGGCGCCTACTAATGTGAGCTAGGCAAGCCAATCACGACTCCAGAGGGTGGGAAATCCGGATCGTGACAAGTTGGTATCAGAGCTCTAGGTTACATAGGTCTCACAGTTCACATACAAGCTTAGTAGAGTCTGAGGGATCGGTACGGAGACGTCTGTATTTATCCCCCAGAGGCTACGAAGTTAGGAACAACTTCACATTTATTCTCTCCTGTCATGTGGTTTGGTTTCTCAATGCTAATTGAATTTCTACTCTGTTCTTTCGCAGATGGCGAGAACACGTGCTTTCTCATCCACTGACCAGCAGCCCGAGCCCCCAGCAACAGCTCCCACGAGGGGCAGAGGGCGAGGCCAAGGCCGTGCTAGAGGCCGAGGTAGGGGCAGAGCTCAGCCCCGAGCAGCAGCACCGGTGGCGGAGCCTCAGGTTGACTTTGATGATGAGGTTCCGGCCCTAGCAGTTCCGGTGGGCCCAGCTCAGGTCCCAGAGGGGTTTATTCCTACCCCAGTTCTTCAGGATGCTCTGGTCCGTCTGGTGGGCCTTATGGAGAGTGTCACCCGAGAAGGGTTGCTTCCTGTAGCACCAACCGTCTCTCAGGCTGGAGGAGGAGCCCAGACTCCTGCTACTCGCACTTCGGAGCAGGTAGCTCTCCAGTTTCAGACTCCAGCGGTTCAGCCAGTTGGAGCAGTTTAGCCGGGTATGGTAGCTCAGACCGGTGGTGGAGCGGCTATGTCTGCTAATGTTTTGTGGAGATTGGATAGGTTCACCAAGCTCTTCACTACTACTTTCAACGGTGCATCTACTAAGGATCCCCAAGATTATCTAGACAGATGTCACAAGGTTCTTAGGAACATGGGGGATAGTTGAGATCAATGGGGTCGATTTTGCTACTTTTCGCTTATCTGGATCCGCCAAGACTTGGTGGAGAGATTACTGTTTGGCTAGACCAACCGGATCACCAGCTTTGACTTGGGAGCAGTTTACTCAGTTATTTCTGGAGAAGTTTCTCCCCATCACTCAGAGAGAGGCCTATCGGAGGCAGTTTGAGTGCCTCCAGTAGGGTTCTATGACTATTACCCAGTATTAGACCAGATTCATCAACTTAGCTCGTCATGCTCTTATCATACTTCACACCGAGAGAGAGGGTGAGGAGGTTCATTGATGGGCTTATTCAGCCGATTCGTCTTCAGATGGCTAGGGAGGCTGGGAGTGAGATATCTTTCCAAGAGGCAGCCAATGTGTCCCGGAGAGTTTAGATGGTTCTGTCGTAGGGAGGTGGTCATGGGTCAGACAAGAGGCCCCGTCGTTCAGGCCGATTCGGTGGTACCTCGTCTGGAGGTAGGGATACATATGATAGAGGCCATCCCCCTAGGCCTTTTCAGTCTGCACTTCAGGTTTCTCACGGTGCTTCCGGTAGTCGTGGTCCTCAGATGCAGTATTCTGATCAGTAGTCCTACAGTGCACCACCAGATCCTATCAGTGCATCGCCACTTCAGAGTTTTCGGGGTGGTCATTCAGGTCGTCAGGGGCAACAGTCTCAGCAGCCGAGGGCTTGTTACACTTGTGGTGATATGAGTCACATTGCTAGGTTTTGCCCTCGAGCACCGGGTAGCTCTCAGCATCAGGGGTCCCGTGCCATGGTTCAGGCACCAGGTATTCCATAGCCCACCCGGCTAGCTAGAGGTGGGGGTAGAGGTGCTAGAGGTGGAGGTAGAGGTACTAGAGGTGGAGCTCAGGCCGCTAGAGGTGGAGGCCAACCAGCAGTAGGCCGTCCCAGAGATGTAGTTCAGGGTGGTAGGGCCCAGCCCCGATGTTATACTCTTCCAGCCAGGCCCGAGGCTGAGGCTTCAGATGCGGTTATTACAGGTACAGTTCTAGTTTCTGATAGAGATGTTTTAGTGTTATTTGATCCAGGGTCTACATACACGTATGTGTCATCTTATTTTGCACTGTATCTGGTCATGCCTAGTGATTCTTTGAGTGCTCCTGTTTATGTGTCTATACCGGTAGGTGATTCTATTATGGTAGATCGAGTCCATCGTTCATGTATAGTCGTGATTGGGGGTCTTAAGACTCGTGTAGATTTGCTTCTTCTAGACATGGTTGATTTCGATGTTATATTGGGGATGGACTGGTTATCACCTTACCACGCTATCTTGGATTGTCATGTCAAGACTGTGACCTTAGACTTGTCGGGTTTACCTCGTTTAGAGTGGAGAGGGACTCCTGGTCATTCTACCCGTAGTGTTATCTCTTATGTGAAGGCTCGGCGTATGGTCGAGAAGGGGTGTTTGGCCTATTTGGCATATGTTCGTGATTCTAGTGCTGAGGGTCCTTCTATTGATTTTGTGCCCATTGTTTGTGAGTTTCCTGAGGTTTTTCCTTCAGACCTGCCGGGTATGCCACCCGACAGGGATATTGACTTTTGCATTGATCTGGCTCCGGGCACGTAGCCCATTTCTATCCCGCCGTATCGTATGCCCCACTTGAGTTGAAGGAGTTGAAGAAGCAGTTGCAATACTTGCTTGAGAAGGGTTTCATTAGGCCGAGTGTTTTGCCTTGGGGTGCGCTGGTGTAGTTTGTTAAGAAGAAGGACGGATCGATGAGAATGTGTATTGATTACCGGTAGTTGAACAAGGTTACAATCAAGAATAAGTATCCATTGCTGAGGATTGATGATTTGTTTGATCAGCTCAGGGTGCCAAGATATTCTTGAAGATTGACTTGAGATCTGGCTACCATCTGTTGAGGATTAGGGCACCCGATGTCCCTAAGACAGCTTTCTGCACTCGGTACGGGCATTATGAGTTCTTGGTGATGTCATCCGGGTTGACGAATGCCCCAGTAGCTTTTATGGATTTGATGAACTGAGTGTTCAGGCCTTACTTGGATTTATTCGTAATAATCTTCATTGATGATATTTTGATCTATTTCCGTAGCCGGAAGGAGCACGAGTAGCATCTTAGAGTGGTTCTTCAGACCTTAAGGGATAGTCAGTTATATGCTAAGTTCTCAAAGTGTGAGTTCTGGTTGAGTTCAGTTGCATTCTTGGGTCATGTTGTATCAGCTGAGGATATTCAGGTTGATCCGAAAAAGATTGAGGCAGTCAAGAACTGGCCTAGACCAGCATCAGCTACAGAGATTTGGAGTTTCTTGGGGCTGGCAGGCTACTATCGTCGGTTCGTGGAGGGTTTTTCATCCATCGCAACCCCGATGACCAAGTTGACCCAGAAGGGTGCCCAGTTCAGATGGTCGGATGAGTGTGAGGCGAGCTTTTAGAAGCTCAAGACAGCTCTGACTACGACACCGGTGTTGGTACTTCCCATAGGTTCAGGGCCTTATATAGTCTATTGTGATGCATCTCGTATTGGACTTGGTGCAGTGTTGATGCAGGATGGAAAGGTCATTGCCTATGCTTCACGGCAGTTGAAGATTCATGAGAAGAACTATCCGGTTCATGACTTGGAGTTGGCAGCCATTGTTCACGCGTTGAAGATTTGGAGGCATTATCTGTATGGCGTAGCATGTGAGGTGTTCACGGATCACAAGAGTCTTCAGTATTTGTTCAAGCAAAAGGAGTTGAATTTGAGGCAGAGAGGGGTGGATGAAGTTGTTGAAAGATTATGATATCACTATCTTATATCACCCGGGAAAGGCCAATGTGGTGGCCGATGCTTTGAGTAGGAAGTCATCCAGTATGGGCAGTCTTGCTTATATTCCGGTCGGTTAGAGATCACTTGCTTTGGATGTTCAGGCTTGGTCCAATCAGTTCGTGAGGTTGGATGTTTTTGAGCCCAGTCGTGTGTTAGCTTGCACGGTCGCTCGTTCTTCTTTATTGAAGCGTATCCGTGATCGGCAGTATGATGATCCCCATTTGTGTGTCCTTAAAGACACGGTGCAGCATGGAGGTGCCAAGTAGGTTACCTTAGGTGATGATGAAGTTTTGAGATTGCAGGGTCGAGTTTGTGTGCCTAATGTGGATGGGCTTCGAGAGTTGATTTTAGAGGAGGCCCATCGTTCCCGGTACTCTATTCATCCGGGTGCCGCGAAGATGTATCAAGATTTGCAGCAACATTATTGGTGGCGGAGAATGAAGAAGGATATCGTTGCATATGTGGCTCGGTGTTTTAATTGTCAGCAGGTTAAGTACGAGCATCAGAGGCCCGATGGTTCTTTTCAAAAGATTGAGATTTCTGAGTGGAAATGGGAGCATATCACTATGGACTTTGTTGTTGTGTCACGACCCAAACTGGAGGGCCATGACTAGCACCCGACCACACTTGCCGAGCACCAACGTACATTTCATCTAACCTTCATTATTATCTTTTAGGGCTGACGAGATCAATATAAATGGTAGACCTGGATCATGGACAACCAGCAATAAAATATGACGGCATGAACATACATAGCAGGGGATGACCAGACAATCAAGAAACTACATATAAGGTATGAGCTACCATGCTACTATGAAAGACTATACAACAAAAACTAGCCGACAAGGCATACCAAACTATACATGAGCCGACACCTGTCTATGAGCCTCTAAAAGAACATAAGTGTTGCAACATAGCCAGAACAGGGCCCCGACATACCCATAATGTCTATAACAAAAATTGCATACCAAGACCAAGGCAAGTCCGGAGAAGGGATCTCGCCAATCACCGCTGAACTGGACAGTCTACTGTGGTGGGGGAGCTGCACCTGCCTATCTATCAGGACCTGCAGCACGACATGCAGCGTCCACAAATAAAAGGACGTCAGTACGAATAAAGTACTGAGTATGTAAGGCAAGAAACCATAAATACGATCAGTAATGTAAGCAAGGATAGAGAATATACAACCTGTAACATCTTAGTACCTCTGAGGGCTACTTACATGAAATGCATGATACATATGTATAAATACATAAACCTTTAAAGCATTCGCCTCTGTGGGCATCATCATCATCATATCGTACCCGGCCATAATAGGCTCGGTAAAAAAACGTACCCGACCATCATAAGGCTCGGTAGAATCATACCCGGCCACGTGGAGCTCGGTAAAACCCAACTAATCAGTGGTTGCACAATAGGTGCCGTACCCGGCCAACTATAGTGTGGCTCGGTAGAGTAAAATAGATACATATATATAATGCATGCTCGACTCATAGAATCACATTCTAAACCTTTCGGAGTGACGTAAGGTCGGTATCCTCTGTACACGTTATTAGGACTAACTCTTCACTATGAACCTTATAAGATTTAGGAAGTATGAACAACATTGATAACATAAGAATAAGAGAAGCAACATTAACATCAATCGTTCCATAAGAGGGAAAACAATGTAAGTACTGCTAGCTTCTAAGAGTAGAGTATCTTGGAAGCTCGTTCATTACATTATGTACAATCGGAGTCGTGCAAAAGAAGGAAAGGGATAGCCTCACATACCTTGTATATACTGCCCCAATCTCAAGCTATGCAATTGTCAAAACTCCTTAGTCTACAATAAGAGAAACGATACTATCGTTATCATTTAAGCGTCATAACTATTATGTATCGACCACAACCTATTTTACGATGAAACGGACAACACCTCCCCTATATATATGACCTCACACCATTCAAAACAGTCACCAAACAGCCCAAACAACATCAATAATAAACATATTGAGCCTCCCAAAATAGTCCACACACAGCCTAATCACTCCATACATACGACGACCACCGTAGTCGTGTCAAACAACCTGGAAATGTTACGAATAACTATCAGCCCATAACCCTACATATATATGGTGTTTCTCCACACCCTTCCTCCTCCAAAACTCCACAAGATAGTAGTAAAATACGCAGCCCAACAACAACGCAAAACAGTCCACAAAACAATAACATTACTACCAAGCCTTTCGATATATATTTCACAAGTTCTAGCTTCAATGGCTTAGCCGCAACTTGGATAATCTTAAATACATATAGAGTAAGAGGTTACTTACCTTTATACAGAAATAAAAACTCCAATTTGACCTTAAATTTCCATGAAATATCCCTCCAATGCTGCCACAACAACAAAAAGCAAAACTAGCGATCAATTAGTGTTTTTCGGTACTAGAATCACTTTAGAAGGCTTGAAATCACCTAGGATTGATATTAAGAACATGAGGGAGTATTTACAGAACATAAACCCTTTAAAACAACCTCCCACACAAGCTGGAACGACACAAAAATGAGCAACAACAAGAAGAACAAGAGACTTACTAGCGCCACGGAATTCCCGACACTTGATTTGTGTTGTTTACCCTTTTTTGGGTCTTGAATCTTGAGAGAACCTAGAGAGGATATTCCTAGGGTTCTAAGATCTGAAACTAGTGATAAGAAATGACTTAAAACGGGTTGGAGGCATCCTATATATGTCCAAATATCTTAAACCGCCTTAGTGGGCCCCATAGAGAGGTGCTTGGCGCAGTCTCGCGAAAATGCGAATATCTCTCTACTCCGAGATCGTATTGATGAACGGTTTAATGAGTTGGAAACTAGACTCATAGATATTTAATTTGGTTGGTAGATCACCCCGTAATTCCTTGTAAATTATGAGAAAAGATTAGAAATATTTGACCTAATGTTTAAGTAAAATTATGAACCTAAGTTGCGACAACTTTTGTCGACTTTTGTTTCATAACTCGTTTGACTTCAAGACTTATGATACGGATATTATATGATTAAAATACCTTAATAAATGACCTCTTGAGTGTATTAAGCACCGCTAGATTACCTGAAAATACGAGTTACAACATCCTTGATTCGTTTAACTTCTAATATTGGTTAATCACTCTTATACACTCTTGTATCACTTAAGACCAATAGGATTGACTTCTTATCATCTCAAAGATAATTCCTTCTTGGATTTATGTTAACTAATATATGGCATGAACTAACACATGTGGATATGGGTCGTAACATGTTGGTCTCCCACGAACTCGGAGGAAGTTTGATGCAGTGTGGGTTATTGTTGATAGGCTGACCAAGTCAGCGCATTTCATTACTATGGCAGTCTCTTATTCTTACGAGAGATTAGCTGAGATTTATATCCGGGAGATTGTTCGCCTTCATGGTGTGCCTGAGTCTATCATTTCGGATCGAAGTACGCAGTTTACCTCCCATTACTGGAGAGCAGTTCAGCAAGAGTTGGGCACACGGGTTGAGTTGAGCACATCGTTTCATCCTTAGACGGACGGGCAGTCTGAGCGGACCATTAATATTTTAGAGGATATGCTCCGAGCTTGTGTCATTAACATTGGAGGCTCGTGCGATCAGTTTTTGCCTTTAACAGAGTTTGCCTACAACAACAGCTACCAGTCCAGTATTCAGATGGCTCTGTATGAGGCTTTATATGGTAGGCGGTGTCAGTCTCCGGTTGGATGGTTTGAGCTGGGAGAGGCTCGGTTGTTGAGTATGGATCTGGTTCAGGATGCCTTAGCCAAGGTCAGGATTATTCAGGATAGGCTTTGTATAGCTCAGTCTAGGAAAAAGAGTTATGCCGACCGCAAGGTTCGTGACTTGGCATTCATGGTCGGTGAGTGGGTATTGCTTCGAGTGTCGCTTATGAAGGGC
This sequence comes from Nicotiana sylvestris, assembly GCF_000393655.2. NCBI lineage: Eukaryota > Viridiplantae > Streptophyta > Magnoliopsida > Solanales > Solanaceae > Nicotiana > Nicotiana sylvestris. The sequence goes on along the minus strand of NC_091059.1, from coordinate 105,532,308 downwards.
ATGATGAGATTTCGGAAGAAGGGCAAGCTTAGCCCTAGTTAATTGGCCCGTTTGAGATTCTTGATCGAGTGGGAAAGGTGGCTTATAGACTTGCATTGCCGCCGAGCTTGTTAGCCGTGCATCTAGTGTTTCATGTGTCCATGCTTCGAAAGTATCACGGCAATCCATCCCACGTGTTAGATTTCAGCACTATCCAGTTGGACAAGGATTTGTCTTATGAGGAGGAGCCGATAGCTATTCTAGCCCGGCAGGTTCGTCAGTTGAGATCGAAGAGTTTTCCTTCTGTTCGTGTTCAGTGGAGAGGTCAGCCCACCATGGCATCGACCTGGGAGTCCGAGTCCGATATGCGGAGCCGTTATCCCCATCTTTTTCCCGACTTAGGTACTTCCTTCTTATGTTGAGGACGAACGGTTGTTTATGAGGTGGAGAATGTGATGACCCAAAAGGTCATCACTTGTGTTGCAAGTGAATTCTGTGTTCTAAGGCCTAAAAACCTCCTTTTTCCCCACCTTGATTTACGTGCGTGGTCCAGACCTATATCCGGAAAGCCTTCTATATGAAAATATGAGAAATAGAAATTCTAGAGTTAAAATTTGATTATGGCTGACTTTGGTCAATATTTTAAGCAAACGGATCCGGATCCGTGTTCCGACAATCCCGGGAGATCCGTAGTAAAATATGGGACTTAGGCGTATGACCAGAAATGAATTCCGAGGTCCCAAGCCTTAGAAATTAATTTTTGAAAGAAATTATTTTACTGAATTATCTAAGAAATAAAGAAAAAGAATTAATGTTCAAAACTATTGTTATTGGGACCATATTTTGGTTCCGTAGCCCGATACAAATTTTTTATAGTATTTGAAAGATAACTGTGAAAATTTGGTGAAAAAAGGAGTTTATTTGACATGAGTTGGACTTCCGGCTGAAGAGTTATGAACTTTGAAAGTTCTTGATGAAAATGTTGAGTTTCAAGGTTTGATTCATGATTTACCATGTTATTTTGATGTTTTGATCACACGAGTAGGTCCATATGATGTATTTGAGTTAGTATGCACATTTGGTTTGGAGTCCCGAGGGCTCGGGTGAGTTTCGGGTAGGTTCCGGGGTGTCTTAGGCTTAAATATGGCTATTGGAGGTTCAGAAAACTGCAGCTCTCTGAACCTGCTAGTGCGGTTTGCATTGGTTTTTGTGTTGTCCGCACTGGTGACTGTGAGGCCGCAGTTGATTTTGTGCAGTCCGCACAGGTTCACTGGTGACTGTGCGGCCGCAGTTGATTTTGTGTGGTCCGCACAGTGAGTCTGAGAGGGGTATATTAAGATGGGATTTTCAGTTATTTTTCATTTTTCAAAAACCCAAAAACATAAGAGGTAATTTTTCAAACAACATTTCTTCTCTAAAACATTAGTAAGTGATTTCTAACTCATTTTCTTCAAGCATTAACATCTTTTCACATGATTTCAACTCAAAATCAATGATTTTCATGGGGGAAATTGGGTGTTTTGGGTAGAACCTAGGTTTTTAAAAAATTGGGGATTTGGACCTCGATTTGAGGTTCGATTTCAAAACAAATCATATATTTAGGTTCATGGGGGAATGGGTAATCGGGTTTTGGTTCGAACCTCGGGTTTTGCCCATGTGGGCCCGGGGTGATTTTTGACTTTCTGGGTAAAACTTTGGAAAATTCATTTTCATGCATTCAAATTGATTCATTTAGCGTTTATTGATGTAATTAAGTAACTTGTGACTAGATACGAGCGAATTGGTGGTGGAATAAAGGGGTAAAGCTATAATTGAATCGTGAATTGTGTTCGTGGCATCGAGGTAAGTGTTTGCTCTAACCTTCGCTTGAGCGATTAGGAGTCGAGTCCTATTTGCTATGTGGTAATTGTTGAGTACGACGTATGGGCATGGTGACGAGTATCTATACGTTGGTGTCTAGCATGCCCGCAAGTCTTTATATTGTGATTATCATGACTTTGTTGTATCATTCATGCCTTGGTGATAGTTTCTAATTGTTGTATAAAGTTTATGGAAAGAACTGTGACCTATGAATATTGAGGAGCGTTGGCTCAAGTTGTATAACGAATTGTGAAACTATAAGTGACAATTGAACTTTTAGAGCATTGGCTCGAGTTGTGAAATGAATTGTGAAGGTATAAGTGATAATTGAACCTCTAGAGCATTGGCTCGAGTTGTGAAGTGAATTGTGAAGTAAAAGTAAGAAAGAGAAGAGATCATTATGTTGTCACCCTTGTCGGGCTATTGTTGATTTATTTGTTATCTCCCTTGCCAGGATGTTGATGTTATTGATGTTGTTCCCTTGCCGGAATTTAATTGTTGACTTGTTGCTCCCTTGCTGGGATTCTTATCGCAATTTCCTTTATTTCCTTGCCCTATTGTTTGTGACTGTTTTTTGGGTGAGGAAGAGAGTTAAATCACGAAGCGTGATGCCTTACATTGTTTGTTTTGTGAGGAAAGAGTGTAAAGCACGAAGGGTGATGCCGTGCCGCACGATGTACCATTCCGTGCCGATTATATTGATTATATGGTGAGGAAAGAGAGTAAAAGCACGAAGGGTGATGTCGTGTACATTTTTATTATATGATTGCTTTGGTGAGGACGAGAGTTAAAGCACGAAGGGTGATGCCGTGCATTTATTGATTTCTGATTCTTTGTTGATATACGAGTTATGTTGTTTCTTTCGTTTATTTGATGTCTTTCTACTCGGAACTGTTATCTCCCCCACAACATGCTCCCCCTCCCATTTTGTCTGGTTATTTCTGTACCTCTTTTCTGTTGTATATATATTTGAACTGCACAGGTTTATTTGGAAGTCTGGTCCTAGCCTCGTCACTATTTCGCCAAGGTTAGACTAGACACTTACCAGCACATGGGGTCAGTTGTGGTGATACTACACTCTGCACTATGTGCAGATCCCGGAGCAGCTTTTGAACCGTAGTGTGGAGGCTACCTTCAGTCCTCGCGGAGATCCAAAGTAGACCTGCAGGCGTCCGCAGGCCTGACATCTCCCTCTATCCCTATTTCCTGTTTCATTTTCCTTTTATTCAGAAACAATGTATTGCCATTTTCTTCAGACTTTGTATGCAGTAAATCTTAGACCGTCTATGACAATGTGACACCAGGTTTTGGGTGCTTTAGGTTTTGGGTGCTTTAATAGATGCAGATTTTAGATATTTAATTGTTATCTTCCGCTTAATTATTTAAAGTTCCGCTGTTTCATGTTATCGTCTTATATTTGTTTTAAAGAAATAATTGAGTAATGAAATAAGTAGTTAAATGATTGGCTTGCCTAGCTCACATTAGTAGGCACCATCACGACTCCCGAGGGTGAAAAATTCGGGTCGTGACAAAAATTATGGACATGCTTTTCTTATTCAAGTAGGATCGATGTTGTAGGGTCGGCAATATGTGTAGTTTAAATCGAAAAAGAATTCTATTATTAGGTAATTTACTATTAGATCCTTAAATTATACAAATATTTAAGGGCATAAAAGTCGATCAATGTTTCGGGGATATTTTAATCGTTCAACATTTAGCATAAATTATTCGTGCTTTTATAATATAGATATAGATAGATATAGATATAGATAATAAATTATATAGTACAATATTTATCTAGGTTACCAACTTAAGTTTAATATAGACAGTTATTTATTGTTGCATGTCACTTTTAGCTCATGATGTTTAAAATATTACGCTTTCAGTTTACAAAAATTAATCTTGTGCTATTATAAGTAGGAATAATGACAAAATTCTTAAGACGTTCTAATGCCAAGAATTGGTATAAATTGAATATGGAATAAAACTGTTTTTACTTGAGAATTTTGCACAACAAGATGATTTAGGAGTTCTAATTAAACTTTATATATAGACACTTTCGAATAATTATCTTATATAACAAGACTTTTCTTAATTTTATTTTGTAGCAATTTAAGGGAATAAATATCCGACAAAATTACAGAATAATGCACTCCATAAGTTGACCTTGCACTATTTTAGCCCAGTTACAAGTTTGCAAACGTGTAGCGAAATATCAATAAGATCCTTTCTTTCTCATTCTCTCTAATTATAACAACATCATTTATTCCTACCTACTCTTATTGTAGCCCTCTCCTCATTTTTCACCCATAAATATTTAATTTAATTAATAAAAAAGAATTATGTGCAAACAAAACTGAAAAGAAAAATTAGTTCCCCATTCAGTCAACACTCATTCGTGTCTTCTTCCATAACCAATACTCCTCTGTTTTTTTTTGAATTTTGTATATCTTCAGGTTTATACATACCTATCACAACTGTAAAACGCAAAAACAGACGCGAGAAACCTAAAATCCCATCTCATTTAATGTTAATATTGTTAAATTTCGATTATGATTTTGTGAGAAATTTGGAGTGGGTATTGTTTGAACTTATTAAAAATAGTCTAAGTAGGTTGTATACAAAGTTTGAAGTTATTTGCTGGAGATTTGGACTAGTTTTATACAAGAATTGCAAGTGAAAATCGTACAAAAATTTCGTCAGCGATGCTTATACACTTTTATACAAAGAGATATAGTTGTATAAAAGTGTATAAAGATGTATAATCACAGAGTGAAAATATTCTTGATACACTATGTATATAGGTGTATAAGAAGAAGAAGAAGAAGAAGAAGAAAAAGAAGAAGAAGAATGAAGAAGAAAAAGAAGATGATGCGAGAAATTTACCAAATACCTGTAAATAATGTATCAACCTTGGATATAAGTTTAATGTGAAGCTCCATTGATATGATTCATTTGTGTAGTCATCTTCTTCTTCCTTGGGCATCCTCTGAAAAATATAGCCTAAAGCTACTCCAAATCACTTGAAATTTAAGTTTTGAACTCATCTTGATGATTCCAATCAATTGAGACAACACCCATTCCAAACAACTAACAAATCGAAAAACTCAATTTCTGAAATTTAACTCAAATATAGCCTAAATCTACTCCAAATTACTTGAAATTTAAGTTTTGAACCTATCTTGCTGATTCCAATCAATTGAGACAACACTCATTCCAAACAACTAACAAATCGAACAACTAACACTCATTCAATTTCTGAAATCGAACCTTCGAACCACTTGTAATGGTGACTTTTATTTTTCAAATCATTAGTTAGCCATTGAAATCCGGAAAAGAATTGAAAGAGAATAACAATAGTAGAGAAATTTTGTGGTGCAAAGGCTAACATGGGAAGGAGAAGAAGAACGAAGAAAAAAGGGGAACGAAGAAGAAAAAAGGGAACGAAGAAATAAGGGGTGGGCTAACTGGTGAAAATTAATTATCATATTATGTACAACCTGGGCTATACTGGGTAAGGGCTTCAAACATGAGCCATTTTCTGATGGGTTGTTGGGCCAAGTGACAAGAGATGTAATTCTCCCTAAATATCCTCTGATTTGAGGCTTCAATTTTGATAAAACTATCCCTCACAATTTTTTAATATATTCTCCACCCCCCGCCCCCCTCTTTTCTACTGTCATTTATACGCCACCAGCCCGTCACAGCTTCTACCAAAAATCACCATGCTATGCTAGCAAGATTTTTTTTGGCTGCTTTCGATCAGTAGATAAAAACTCTATTTTGGAGCTAGTCTTGTTGCCTAGAGTCGGCAGAACTCTATTCCGTATTCAAGCTCACCCAGGGCCGTCACTAAAACTCTATTATCTACTCTCTCGATTTCTTTGTTAAAAAGTCACAAACATATACTTAGACCCCATTTGGCTATAGATTTTGCCAAATATTTTTCAATTTGTTTTGGCAAATATCTGTTTGTCTATAGATTTTACCCAAAATCTTTACCTTTTGGTTTTTAAAAAAATTTCAAAAATTGTCTCAAACTTTTGTATTTTGTAAAAAATCTCACTTTTTGTTATTATGACACAACTAATTTATATCTACCCACTTTTTCCTCATTAAACTCACACGGCTTTGCCCTTCTGTATAAACAGAAGACAATCTTCGCCAAAGTTGTTGTGCCAATATGCTGCAATCCACCACAAAGACAAAAGTTGAAGGTAATTTGCTAAAATCTGCTAATGTTTGTATAAATTTTCTTAAGATTTGTTTCGCTTGTTTTGTATGAATTTTCTTCAGATTTATTTCACTTGTTTTGTATGAATTTTCTTCAGAGTTGTTGGGTATCTTTGATAGTTTTTAAAACTTATGGATATAAGTCACATTTCATATTTTTTCAAAAAAAAAAGTGAAATATGTTTTGAAAAATTATGTTCAAACAGATTTTCATCTTCAAACCAAACTTTACCCAAATCAAATTTTTTAAAATAAATTTAGAAATTTATGGCCAAACGCTAGCTTTCTCACTCCTTCTCTATTTTTTTTATTAAAAAAATTAACTTTGAAGGTGAAACAGAAAAATCTGGCTGGAGCCCATGGGTCGTCGATGAAGACGACGTCAGGCAGCGACAAACTCTGAAACATTCTCTTCTTCTTTCGCTTTTATTTGTATGGAAATGGCTTCGCATTTTGTTGTGGAATAAGTTAGGCCAAATACATAAACAACCCCTTAAACTTGTCACAAATTTCCACTTAAACACTTAACTAAGCTTGTACCTTATTGGCCACTCCATGTATATATAAATTATACCAATTAAATACTTCACGAACAATTAGCAAACAAAACAAAACAAAACAAAACGTGTGATAATCGAACGCATTGACATGACAAAGTATCAAATAAAATTATGACATGTGGCTGGCTAACAAAGACTCACCCAACACAAACTCGTCTCTTTCTGTTGGGATATATACTATTAACCATGGATTTTAATTTGGATATAATATTTATTATGGAATAATTATTTATTAAATTTTAATAAAGTTTATATTCGTTTGTGTCCTTTACTTATATAGTAGATGATTTAGTGTATATTAAATCATCAGTTCTTATAAGTATAAAGATCGTGTTCACAATCTAATTATGGAATTGAACAAACCATCAGGAATGATGGTAGCACAAGATTAAATATAATTTATCTTAATTATGGGAATAGTTTAATTCCGACTTCTTGTGCTAGTACATTCTGTATGTATTGAACGGACTAAGTAGAGATAAGTATTTTATACTGACTTAATAAAATAAATTCTCTAGCCATTAAATGTACTTATACTCTTAATCTTAATAAAATTATTATTAGTTGTGTATATTATTTATTATTTTGATTTATTAAAAGGCGAGATTCTTTTGTGGGTCAATATGTCTGGTAAAGTGGACAATGATGATATACATTGGCGAAGTAATAATTAGTTGATGGAATCCATGTCTCGGTCTAAAGATTGATGATACACCTTTACGAAAGCTTATAAGTTTTCATGTGTAAATCCTGCAGGTGGATTTTGTATCCGTCACATAAAATAAGTTAAGCGAAAGTCTAAAGGAAATAATAGATGAGTAATTTAATTCATTTGATTAGTATCCGAATCTTAACATGGGGAGTTAAATAAGGTTTAATGGAAGAATTTCGAAATTGAACTGAGGAGTGCTGTCACACCTCCTTTTTCACACACACCCCGCAAAAGGCATGAAGGAGTTTTTCCAATTAAAGGACAATTAGAACGGGATTTAATTATTAATTATTCAGAGTCGCCACTTGGGAGATTAATGGTGTCCCAAGTCACCGGTTGAATCCCGAACCGAGGAAATTTATGACTCTGTTAACAGTCCGCGTACCAGAAATCCGAGTAAGAAATTCTGTTAACCCGGGAGAAGGTATTAGGCATTCCCGGGTTTCGTGGTTCTAGCACGGTCGCTTAACTGTTGTATTTGATTTTATCTGATTTTAATACATGCTAGCTCATGTGCCTTTTATTAATTTTACACTGCTTTATCATTATTCATTTTAAAAGACTTGCGATGTCGTGAAAATGCGTTTCGAACCGCGTCGCAATCAATGCACCCGTGGTTATCGACACATTTCGACTTTGTCGAGATTTGAATTTGGGTCGCATCAATGCGCACCCGAGTTTAAGAAAGTAATTTAATTAAATCGCGTCTACTGATTCTCACGCAATATTATTTTTGGGGAAGGCCGTGAAATTCGCTAAACGGCCCTCCCAAATTCTAAATATTTTAATGTACTTATTTAACGAGGGCCCCGCAATTTATGTGTTTTGTTTTAGCGAGGCTCATCTCATTTTGTTTTAAAAGGCAAACCTAAGGCACTCTATAATATTCTACTTAATTGTCTTTATGAATAAAAGTAAAAGTCCTAATTAATTAACATCGTTTAAGAATTATTATTTTTAATCCGGGGTTGTCCATGATTCGAATTTTCAGCAATCTTGGGATTTTGCAATTAGCCCAAGTAACAAGCAGGTAAAAGCATGCTTCGCTTTTGGTTCCGCCTAGCCTTGGGCTTCTAGCATTACCTTTTGGCCCAAGTGAAATGATATCCTCCGGGCCTCAAACCGATTTAAGTTAAAAGGAAATAGGCCTGGCTGGCCAATATTGAGCCCAAACTTTCAAACTAAAATCCAGTCAGTACAACAATGAAACGAGATTGTAGCAATTGGCAATTTACTTTAAACTGGACGTGATAACACTCAGACAAGGACTTCCATTAATAGGCTAATTAAAGTGTTTAAGGTAAACTAATGGTGATTAACGAGTTAAACCACCAACAAACCACATGCCAGTCATAAACCAATTCTTAAACAATTGTGGAATTTGACACAACTATACCAATTAACGATACTTACGAACCAATTTCAAAGTGATTGGAATATTTTGAAGCAATTACACTTTAACTACTTCTAATTCCTGTTTTTGAATTAACACAGGGCAATACGAACGTTTATTCTAAGCTGACCCATACTACATACTGATTTCCTGCTCAATCTCCAGTTATTAACACGAATAGAAGTCATGGATCTCAAATCATTTTTTTAGTTTCTCCTGATTTCCAAGTTACACTACACCAACTGAAATTACACTATAACATAGCTAAATGACGAATATCAGTCTAACAGTCCCCGGTTTTGATCACATACACGAATCTAAATAACCAAGCACCCACTTAATAGTCAAAATGAACAAACTCATGCTTAACAGTTCATCAATCCAATTTATACAATCCAGGATTGGTCTAGTACACAAATGACATGAAATATCGAGTAAGCTAACTGTTTTATATATTAAAATCAAACAGAAATAGGAGGAGTTCATAGATCAACTTCAAACAGCATATTTACTTCACTTCCATAGACTTGAGAGCTACAAAACATGTACCTGAAAATTGAAATGTAAATAAGGAAAAGGAAAGGAGTCAGCTACTTTGAACAGCAACAACAACCAACTCAACAATATACACCACAGAACATGCCAGGAACTGTTTTTGAAAACCAGAAATACCAGCAGACTCCACAGATCAATTCAACACACACTTGAAATACACTCCTAGCCCTCACAGCTGAATCTAAATACCCATGCAATCCTGCTAGACCCAAGCCTCAACTGAAATCCAAAACTAGTAATGAAACTGTAAAATTATTTTCGATTTCTTCATTTTTGATGTTTTATTTTCTGAGTAAACTTGGAATTAAAATGCCAGTTGAAATTGAAAGCAGGGAGGAGGGATTTTGGTGGGGATTTTCGAGCTTAAAGCTGAAGGAAGAAGAAGAACCCCCTTTCCCAAGGCATTTCATGCCCTTTTATAGGCAACCAAAAGAGAATAGATCAGATTATGATTTTCTAATTAGTCCCTTCCCTATTTTCAGTTTAGTCCCTCTATTCTTGACTTGCTAAACAAGTAAGCACCCCTATTGTGCTGAAATGTGCACTAAAATCCCATTCTAGAAGACCCTAGGGTATTCTTCTACCCATACAATACCTATACTGCCCTTTCATATGCTTTGAAATTACTATTCCTATCAGAACTACCCTTTTCCATACCCAGACTACCTCTGAAGGCTCCTCAAAGTTACTGAACCCACCCTCATCCTTAACAGCTATAACAAATCCCGTAAGTTAATCTAAAAACTAACTGAAATTGATTAATTAGCACTCAGAAATCAACTAATCAAACTGACCAAACCCAATTGTTCAAATATACCAACTCAATCAAACTAAGGGAAACCAGAAACTGGGATTAATCAAAGCAAAGCTTAAGCTAACATGATCAACATTAAATGAATTTAAACTAATTCTTAAACCCCTAAACTCACAATCGATCAATCAAATATCAAACTCAGAACTAACAGCAATTGACATAATTATACTAATACACAAAATAAATCATAAAATTAACAGAACAATTAATGAAACAAAAACTGTAACTAAAACTTCAACCATGCGAGTGAAAAGAAACAGGAAAAACTCACAGAAGCACGAGGAACCCCGGCCAGTTATTAATGTCTGAATCCTTTCAGATTTTTGACGCGTAACATCCCTAACCATGTGTTCTTACAAGCGAACACATGGTTAAGTATACTACGGTTCGAAATCACAAAGATTTGGTTTAGGGTTTTGGCCAGAAATTCTTAGATCTAATATTTGAGCCGTTTCACAGAGATTTGAAGGAAAATAACCACGGATTAGTGTTGAGGAAAGACCGGGGATTGTGTGGTATGACTTTGGGCTGGTTTGGATCAACCTGCGATCTGACCGGAAACTTCAGTCGAAGATTCGACGAGCTCCGGCCTTATTCGAGGGGAACCAGTGGGTGGAACGGAAAGAGGGGAGTGAGGAGGACGCGTGGTGTAATTTTGGGCTTGAATGGTGCAGGTAACGTTCACCGTCGGCGAAGGTTTTAGGGGCAGCGCGGATTAGGGTTCGAGAGGCTAGGTGGGGTGAGGAAGATGAAGCAAATGGGGTAGGGGGGGGGGGAAGTTTCAGACATTTATATACCAAACATCCTAGTTAGATCCGGACCGTTGGATTGATGAGATCCAACGGTCGTGATTGGGGCTGGGGAAAACGACGCCGTTTCAACACCTGGGAGGAGGATCGGGTTGGGGACTTGGGCTGGGCTGATTTGGAACGGATTTAAGGCGTTTGGGCCTAAAAAATCCAACAAATTGGCCCAAATTTGGGTCTTCTATTAAGGCCAAATTTCTATTCTTATTTTCTTTTTATTTTCTTTTCTTACTTTTACAATTTTTATAATTTTTTCTGATTTTTATGGAGATGTAAAACTAACATGGAATCCTAGTTATTTCAAATCAAAGACTAATTAATTCCTAAAAACTTTCAAAAGCTATTTCATGACAAATTCACAATAAAAAAAATGCGAAAGTGAACTAATTTTTTTTTGTGATTTTCATGTTTTGTTTTAAAACAAATTAACCCTTAATTGATACTAAAACCTAAACGCAAAAATGCATATTTTTGTACTTTATAAGAATTAACATGCACAAATAGAATGCAACAAATATCAGAAAATGACACCAAAATGCACAAAAATTGTAAAAAATAAAGGAAAATTATTTTGTTTGGGATTTTGGGAATAATCATATTTAGGGCAAAAATCACGTGCTCACAGCTGCCCCTCTTTGCTCGGAAACACGAAAGGTTTTCGGGCAAAGATAAGTGAGCAAATACGAGCGATTTTTGCCCGTTTGAAAATTCTGTGTGAAGCATTTTTGAAAAGTTTGACCGCGCCCTTCTTCAGAGGTTGCCTACATATCCTGGGCTAAACAGGAATCAGGTCAGTGTAGTTCGGGAATGTCTGGTAGCTGGGACTACCAGGAACTGTGATTGTACTGCGCTTGCTGTTGTTACTACTGCTGTTACTGCTTGCTGACCTCCCTTATTACACTACGTCAAAGATAAAAGAAACTAAACTAACTATGCTCTATGAATTACAAAAATCCTATCTAAATTCTTCAAACTTGCTCTTGTACTTCCTTGCTGCCTTGTTGTCCTGTGTCTCCTTGTTGCCTCATTGTCCTGTTCTTTCTCGATAAAATTCCCTGTTGCTATTCCCCTAGGTGGACTCCTAACTTCTGAAACTTGGACTGTATGTATTCCTCTGTTATACAGGCGGGCTCCTGACTCTATTCTACCGGCGGACTCCTGACCTCCGAAACTTGAATTGCATGCCTCTATTCTTCAGGCGGGCTCCTGACTTCAAAATAGACAAAGAGATTAATTGAAAACTAAAACTGAATTATATCGCCTCTGTTCTCCAGGCGGGCTCCTGATTTCGACTGCTTGAAATATTTAACACCTCCATCTTCCAGGAGGGCTCCTGACTGTTGAGTTTAAATTTGAAACTACTCCTCTATTATCCAGGCGGACTCCTGATTTCAATATAAACAAAGAGATGTGAGGGGAAGCTAAAAACTTGAATTGTATCACCTACGTTCTTCAGGCGGGCTCCTAATTGCTTAAAATCTGAATGGTATGTCTCTATTTTCCAGGCGGACTCCTGATTTCTGAATTTGAAATTGAATGTATTCCTCTGTTATCCAGGCGGGCTCCTGATTGCTCCAAACAATTATGAACCTAAGGTGTTACTTCTCACTGCACCAAGGTATCTTACCCGGGTATATGAATTATGTCCTATTATCCAGGAAGGTCCTGACAACTTGCACTTATTCTAGTCATGCACACTTTGCAACCAAATTCCATTCCCCTTATGCATTTCAAGATTATCTTGTATTTAATCAAACCGCACTTTGCGATCAAACCTGATTACTGCTTGTTTTTCCTTCTTGGAGAATTCCTTCTCAACGGCTAACTTTCTGCCCCTGTTACAATCAAAGAAAATTTTGTCAGTTTAAAACGGTGGTTAGTTGATGGCTTTCTTGCTGAAAAATCCTTCCATTGCCTTGCTTTGTGTTGACTGCCTTCCACGCACTGTCCCTGAACCGCTTGAATTTCTGACCAACTTTTAAATTTCCCCACATCCGGTGACCTAAATATTTTACACCCATGCTGTTATTTCATTTTTCTGACCCTTTTGTTTAAGCTTTTGTCTTTCCCACGACATTCCCCAATCATTTCACGGATGAAACTTCCGTTAATTCCCTGTATTCCACTTGGCATCAAGTTGTTTTTGACATGCTCTGACCACGTTGTGCTTTACAATTCCAGAAGCTGGTAGTGAGCTTTGAAGTCCTTTCTGTTTGCATTGACCAAGACTAGTACTGAAACATCTCAACTAGATAAAACCCTCAAAAGAAAATAAAATGCGATGATTTTTGAGTCAAGGATAAGAAGAATCCAAAACCAGATGGCTATTCCAAAACGAGAAGGAAAAGAAACTTATCTGAGCGAGACAGCTAGTACCAATGGTTATGACATGCATTTTGGATTGATCGGCCCAATCTGTCCAAATAACCGGCATTCAATCGCCATACTTTGTTGCCCAGAACTTCCATCAATTGTTTGAATTACCCAGACCTTAACTTTGCTTTCCTGCGGTACCTCGAAATATTTTTCCACCCACAGACCTTTTGCCATTTAAACATTTTCCAACTCACTTTCGCCTCAAGGTGCCAGCGAGGGTTTTTACCAATAAGACTCTCTCATTTATTTTCTCTCAGCTCCCGTCGCCTTACGGTGCCCGTGAGGGTTTTCACCCATACGACTCTCTCATTTTTATCTTTTGTTTTGTTTTGTGTTTTTTTTTTGCTTTGAACCAGAATGTTGCCACTACCACGAATTACCGTTACCTGCTTGATTTGGCGTTTCCTAAAATTGATCAGAAGGTCTTTCTTTGGACCATAATGTAGGCTTTTGGATTGGGTTAGAAATAAAGGTATGAAAGGCTCAAAACAATTCAAATGGGTTCAAATTACAACTTTCGGAATCCAATTTCCACAACAATCACAACTTCTGCCCCAATTTCTTGCTTGGGGATTTTTGGATTTCTATTTTGGTATGACTGAACCTCGGAGTAAGGTTGCCTACGTATCCTTTCGGGATCAAGTCAAACGTAGTTCACTGTATTATAATTAACTTTCGTTGTTGTGTTTTCCTTTCTTTCCTTTTCTTTCCCTTTATTTTCTTTTCCTTTTCTTTCTTTTCCTTTTCCTTTGTTTTTCTCTTCTTTCTTTTCTTTTGCTTTCCTTTCTCTTTCTTTTCCTTTGTTTTTCACTTATTTCTTTTCCTTTTGTTATTCTTTCTTTTCTTTTGTTTTGTTTTTCTCTTCTTTCTTTTATGTTCGGCACCTGTGTTCCCTGATAGTGCCGTTGATTCCGAAAGAGGGATATGATAAATAAGTAAGGCTCAAAAGGGGATAACAAGGGATAAGAGTGTTTGGATAGCAGGACAAAACGCCTTCCTCATTTCAATCTTTAAGATATGCCAAATACAAACAGATACATTCAGAAAATAAAGCAATCATACATAATATCTCTTGACCGCATCGGAATTGATGGCCATTTCTATACATTTTCCTTCCACATCTGTCAAATACAATGCTCCGTTAGACAATACTCTGGTTATTACAAATGGTCCCTGCCAGTTTGGGGCAAACTTTCCTTTTGCTTCAGCCCAATGAAGTAAAATCCGCCTCAGTACTAATTGTCCGACTTCGAATTTCCTTGGACGTACTTTCTTGTTGTATGCTCTTGCCATTCTTCGTTGGTACAGTTGGCCATGACACACTGATGCCAATCTTTTCTCATCGATCAAACTCAACTGCTCAAGACGGCTTTTCACCCATTCATCATCATCGATCTCAGCCTCTGCAATGATTCGCAGAGATGGGATTTCCACTTCTGCGGGTATTACTGCCTCGGTACCATATACCAATGAGTAAGGAGTCGCCCCTACCGAGGTACGCATGGTGGTGCGATATCCTAACAATGCAAAAGGCAATTTCTCGTGCCATTGTCTAGATCCTTCAACCATCTTCCGGAGTATTTTCTTTATGTTCTTATTGGCCGCTTCAACCGCACCATTTGCCTTGGGACGGTACGGAGTAGAGTGCCTGTGAGCAATCTTAAACTGCTCACATGTCTCCTTCATCAAATGACTATTAAGATTAGCCCCATTATCTGTGATGATTACCTTTGGGATCCCAAACCGACAGATGATATTTGCATGCACGAAGTCAACTACAGCCTTCTTAGTCACAGACTTGAACGTCTTAGCTTCCACCCATTTGGTAAAATAATCTATAGCTACCAAAATAAACTTGTGCCCATTTGACGTTGCTGGATCAATCGGCCCAATAACATCCATGCCCCATGCAACAAAAGGCCATGGTGCGGACATCGTATGTAATTATGATGGTGGAGAATGAATCAAATCTCCATGCACTTGGCATTGATGACACTTACGCACAAAACTGATACAATCCCGCTCCATCGTGAGCCAATAATAACCTGCTCGGAGAATCTTTTTTGCTAAAATGTACCCACTCATATGTGGTCCACAAACTCCGGAATGTACCTCAGTCATGATAGTTGTGGCCTGTCTTGCATCTGTACATCTCAACAACCCGAGATCTGGAGTTCTTTTGTACAACACTCCTCCACTAAAGAAAAACCCGCTTGCCAATCTCCGAATCGTTCTTTTCTGATCACCGGTGGCCTGTATCGGATATACTCCAGCTCTAATGTACTCTTTGATATCATGGAACCACGGCTCGCCATCAATTTCCTCTTCTATCATATTACAGTAAGCATGCTGATCACGGACCTGAATCTGCACTGGATCAACATAAGCCTTATCTGGATGGTGCAACATTGACGCCAAAGTACCCAAAGCGTCGGCAACCTCATTATGCATCCTTGGAATGTGCCTAAATTCTATGGCCTGAAAACATTGAAAAAGTTCATGCAGACACTGCCGATATGGTATAAGCTTCAGATCCCGTGTTTCCCATTCTCCTTGAATCTGGTGTACCACTAGGTCCGAGTCACCTATGACCAAGACTTCCCGTACACCCATATCCACAGCTAATCTCAATCCCAATATACACGCCTCATATTCTACCATGTTGTTTGTACAGTAGAAACGAAGCTGAGCTGTAACAGGGTAATGCTGACCTGTTTTAAAAATAAGCACCGCTCCTATTCCCACGCCTTTCATATTTGCAGCCCCATCAAAGAAAAGTTTCCATCCTGACTTCTCAGCTTGCTCCAATTCATCAATGTGCATCACCTCTTCATCAGGGAAATAGGTTTTCAAAGGCTCATAATCTTCATCGACGGGGTTCTCAGCCAAATGATCGGCTAGTGCCTGTGCTTTCATGGTAGTCCGTGTCACATAGATGACGTCGAACTCTGTAAGCAAGATCTGCCACTTTGCAAGTCTCCCTGTGGGCATGGGTTTCTGAAAAATATACTTCAACGGGTCCAAGCGGGATATAAGGTAAGTAGTGTAAGATGACAAATAATGTTTCAACTTCTGTGCCACCCAAGTTAGGGCGCAACATGTCCTTTCCAGATGAGTATACTTAACCTCGTAAGATGTGAACTTCTTGCTAAGATAGTAGATAGCCTGCTCCTTTCTACCCGTAACATCGTGCTGCCCTAGTACACAACCGAATGAATTATCCAAAACCGTCAGATATAGAATTAAGGGCCTCCCTAGTTCTGGCGGGACCAACACGGGTGGGTTCGACAAATATCCCTTTATCTTATCAAAAGCCTCCTGACATTCATCCGTCCATTTAACCGCAATGTCTTTCTTCAACAATTTGAAAATCGGCTCACAAGTTATCGTGAGCTGAGCAATGAACCTGCTGATATAGTTCAATCTTCCCAACAAACTCATAACCTCGATTTTGTTTCTTGGAGGTGGCAACTCCTGAATAGCTTTGATCTTCGACGGGTCTAATTCAATACCCTGTCGGCTGACTATAAACCCCAACAACTTCCCAGATGGCACCCCGAAAGCACACTTTGTAGGATTGAGCTTAAGATTGTACCTGCGAAGCCTTTGAAAGAACTTTCTCAGATCTCTGACATGGTCGGATTGCTGTCTAGTCTTCACGATCACATCATCCACGTATACCTCGATTTCCTTATGTATCATATCGTGGAAGATGGTTGTCATGGCCCTCATATAAGTTGCCCCAGCATTTTTCAAACCAAACGGCATGACCCGATAACAATATGTTCCCCACTGCGTGATGAATGCCATCTTTTCTACATCTCTCTCGTCCATCAGAATCTGGTGATAACCCGCGTAACAATCCACAAAAGAGCCAATATCATGTTTGGCACAATTGTCAATCAGTATATGGATGTTGGCAATGGGAAATTATCTTTTGGACTCGCCTTGTTAAGGTCTCGATAATCGACACACACCCTGGTCTTGCCATCTTTCTTCGGCACATGCACGACATTAGCTAACCAAGTGGGGTACCGTGTAACCTGAATGACTTTTGCCTCAAACTGCTTGGTAATCTCTTCTTTGATCTTCACACTTATGTCCATTTTGAACTTTCTCAGCTTCTGCTTAACAGGGGGAAGTGCCTGATCAGTGGGTAATTTATGAACCACCAAATCGGTGCTTAGCCCTGGCATATCATCATATGACCATGCAAAAACATCTTTGTACTCCTGCAATACTTTAATTATCTCCTCCTTGAGTTGTGGCTCCAAATGAACACTTACTTTAGTTTCCCGCACATTGTCTTGATCCCCTAGATTAATTGCTTCTGTGTCATTTAGGTTAGGTTTGGGTTTTTCTTCAAAATGACTTAATTCTTTACTAATTTCCTCATAAGCTTCATCGTTGTTACAATCCACCCCATCATCACACTCGATTTCTTGTATTATTACTTCTGAGCTAGATTGACTTTTAAAATTGGGCCGAAGATTCCTCATGCATGTCATATCATTGATATTAGCATAAAAAGAACTGTACGAAAGAAAGAAAACAAAAAAATGGAAAGAAAATTAGGCATGAAGAAAATTGCATTTCATTGAATGTAAAGATAACAAGGTTTTAACTCATCCAAACGGACGGAACATAGCAACTGGATTACAAACCCTGGAATAATCCAGGTGACAAAAGGAAAACAAAACCCACTACCACGACTCCCTCCGAATTGGAAGAGGAGTAGCTTCCCAATTGTTGATGTTAGCATGTGGTCCGATGTACTGTATATCTGCTCCGCTTGACCCTTCCCCGGCCTCAACCATGTTTACTTCAGCAAATACTTTCTCGAACACCTTATCCAAATTCCCCTCTGCCCCAATCAATGAACCTGACACCTTTGCCAATGACTGTTTCTTGCTACCCGGTCTGACGAAGGACCTGGACAAACGTGGAATAGGTTTAGGAAGAACCTAAGCTTTCTTTTTCAAATTACGGGCCCTTCTAACATCTGCCGCTGTTGGTTTGAACCCTAATCCGAAGGTGTCCAGATTTTTGGGTAGGGACACAGGTTGAATAATGCCCTGAAGTTCAGCCCCCAAACCTTTCCCTAGCACGAACCCGTTATTCAGCATTTCTGATACTACCATGACGGTCGCAGCTGCCACCCTGGGACATGGCATGCTTTTACCCTCGGGCACTCTGCTCACCGGGATCGTGTCGAAGACCTGATAAACCCATGCTCCCTTATCATCTTTAGTTTCTATAAAGGGCACAATGGCATCATTCATGGCGCATGTGGGATCTTCCCCATGTAACACAATTTCTTGTCTGTCCCACGCGAACTTGACCATTTGGTGCAGCGTGGAAGGCACGACTTTGGCCGCGTGAATCCATGGTCGACCCAACAAAAGATTGTAGGATACTGCAACATCCAACACCTGAAATTCCATAGTAAACTCGACTGGGCCAATAGTCAATTCAAGTATAATATCCCCTACTGTGTTTGTTCCCCCTCCGTCGAACCCTCGAACACAAATGCTATTTTTGTGGATTCTATCCTCATCGATCTTCAACTTGTTCAATGTGGACAACGTGCAAATATTAGCACTCGACCCGTTATCGATCAGTGCCCGAGTAACCATTGACCCTTCATACTTGACTGTCAAATAGAGAGCTTTATTGTGTTCTGTGCCTTCCACAGGCAATTCATCATCAGCAAATGCTACCCTGTTCACTTCAAAGATCTTGTTGGCAATTGTCTCCAGATGGTTCACTGAAATTTTGTCGGGCACATGAGCTTCATTCAATATCTTCATCAAAGCTCGGCAATGCTCGTCAGAGTGAATCAATAATGACAACAACGAGATTTGGGCCGGTGTTTTTCTCAGTTGTTCAACAATGGAATAATCTTGCACTTTCATCTTTTTCAGAAACTCTTCTGCCTCTTCTTCCGTCACAGATTTTTTGACTGGCACTGGATTGTCTTTAGCGCCCTTAGCCTTTCTCAACTCTTCGGGGGCAAAACAACGTCCCGACCGAGTTAGTCCTTGTGCTTCACAACTCTCTTCCTCAATTTCCTTTCCTTTGTATGTCACCACTACCTTGTCATATCTCCCCGGTACGGCTTTGCTATCAACTATGGGTAACTGGACTACCGGTTTTATGACAACCGGTTCTACGTAGACCCCTTTCACAACCATCACGGGTGCAGATGATGACCCTGGTACCACTATCTTGACTGGTTCCGGCTTTTTTGCAGCCACGAATGGTCCCTTTCCCATTACCAACACTGGCTTGTCTTTTATTGATTTTAACTAAACCACTGGCCTTGCGCTCACTGTCTTTTCTTTGGCTTCCGTAGAATGAATCACCATAACCACCTGCAAAGTTTTTTTGGCTCTGCCCCCTTATGTATCAGTTCGATCATATTGGCCTTATAATGCGCTGGTAACGGATTTTGGTTGATGTTTGGGGCCTCTGGAGCCTGTACTTCAATACGGCAATTAACAATGAGCTCTTGTATTGCATTTTTCAACATCCAACATTTTTCAGTATCATGCCCCGACATCCCTGAGCAATACTCGAAGCTAACAGAATGGTCCAGGCTCCTAGGAAGGGGGTTTGGTGCTTTGGATTCAATCGGGGTCAACATTCCCAACTGTTTCAATCTATGGAAGAGAGCAGTGTAAGATTCTCCCAGCGGAGTAAATGTTTTTCTGTTTGGGGCCTTCTAACTTCTGAAAGCTTGGTTTGGGCGAAAGTTGGTTCCTGGTCTGTTTGCCCTAGGAGGGGGATAGGTGTTTTGTGGGGGTGGATGTGTGTTTTGAGGATTCGGTGCATGCCATTGCGAGTGCACCGGGGGCTGAGTGTAGGTCTGGGCGTGGTGGATAGAAAAGTGTGGTTCTGGTGGTGGATAGTAGTGTTGCGGTGGGCCATATGGGGTATATTGGTAGTTTGGGTGGTGGGGTCTGGGTTGGTTGTAGTAGAGTGGAGGGTTATTGGGCCTGGACCAAGCACTAGCTTCAACTGTAGCAACTTCTTCTTTCCAAGCACACCACCAGTACCGCTTTGGATGGCCTGGGTGGTTGCTTTCAACGCTGAGTAGCTCAAGATCTTGTTAGATTTCAATCCTTCTTCAATCATGGCCCCCATATTTACCACCTCATTAAACGATTTTCCGACGGACGTCACCAGATGACCAAAATAGGTAGGCTCCAATGTTTGCAAGAAGTAATCTACCATCTCACTCTCCCTCATTGGAGGATCAACCCTTGCAGCATGTTCCCTCCAGCGGAAGCCAAACTCTCTAAAACTCTCCCCCGGCTTCTTTTCCAGTTTCAACAATGACAAACGGTCGGGGACTATCTCAAGGTTATATTGAAAATGGCCAATGAATGCTTTGTGTCAAATCATTCCATGTATACCATCGGCCGGGGTCCTGTCTCGTGTACCATTCTAGCGCTGACCCGCTCAGGCTTTGACCGAAATATGCTATCAACAATTCATCCTTTCCCCCAGCACCTCTCATTTTGCTACAAAAACCACGCAGATGGGCTACTGGGTCACCGTGCCCCTTATACAAGTCAAACTTTGGCATTTTAAACCCCGCAGGCAACTGAACATCAGGAAAATGGCACAAGTCTTTGTATGCGACGCTGACTTGGTTACCTAAACCATGCATGTTCCTGAAGGATTGCTCCAGGCTTTTGACTTTACGAATCACTTCCTCCTGTTCTGTATTCTTAACCGGTTTCTCAACCTCTCCCGGGATTTCAAAATGGGGAGAATAGGTATATGGCTCAGGTGCTTTGAAAGTGGGTTCGGGAGGGTAATATTGGGTGTCGTGAACTTGGAATAGCGGCTCACTGGACGATCTATGTAGTGGGGCTGGGGGAGGTGCCACAAAGACTGGAACCATGGGTGGTGGAGGGTTCTGTTTGGGGGGTGGAGCTGGGGGAGCGTATGAAGTGGTACCATAACCCTGGGCATGATAGGGGAAGGCTGAAGATACGTGGGGAGTGGTGGGCTCCTGAGCTTGAGCTAGGGGTGGGATGTAAGATGGATTAGCGGGATATAGTGGTGCCGGATGTCCCTGAGACCATGCCCGATGCATTTCAGCCATTTGTGCTTTTAGTTTCCTCATCTCTTCTTTCATAGCACCCACATCTGTTACCTCAACTTCATTTGAAGGGTCTACGATGCTAATTTCCGAATCCTACCCTGTCATTTTTACTTTATCTTTCGACCGGGTGTTGTATGGGTGAGTTGCCAGAATTGCCAATCAACTAAACACCTGCCTGGACTCACACATTTATACAACCACTTTGTTAGCGATTAAGTCTTAACAGATTTAACAACCGCACGTTGGCATGAATGTACTTATACAGTTAATTATTTCTATTATGCGTTTGTTCGATTGCATGCGTCATCCCGGCACTTCGTTCCTAGTTTCTTTTTACCCTTCTTTCAAATTTCATCACCTCGTCCCTTTCTTGTGCTTTTTCTTTCTCTTTTTGTTTTTCTGCTCTTTTCTTTCTTTCTCTCTTTCTCGGTTTCTATTTTCTTCTTTTTCTTCTTTCTATTTTTCTTACGATTATGGTCGAATCCTATGGAGATTGCCTACGTATCGTGACCCCACACGAATCAGACCAAGCGTAGTTCGTGAAATAAATGCAAAAATAAAGGGTGGAAATAAAATTTTCAACTTTCATTAATAAAACAAACTCTTACAAACGCAACACTTCTTTTTCTGGAAAGAAACTAACAGACGCAACTTAAAAGCAAACCACAGACTCTAAGACTGCAAAATAACGGACATACGAAAGACTCACTCAAAATGGTAGAAAATTACAGACACGGACTATGCATATTCTAGTGCTTCAAACTAAGGTGTCCGCGGGGCGTCGTTCGGCCTCGCCGCGGGCCTAGGATCCAAATCGCTTTCAAGCTGCTCTAACTCATTCATGGTTAGCTTCACATAGATCATCACTGCTGAGACAAAAGTAGTATGGGTCATGTCTTCACAAACCCGACATCTCCTGAAAATAGCATGAGCAATGGCTCTAATCCTGTCTTTTGTTTGCTTCTTTTCTATGAGCAAGCGTCTTATCTAATCGCTGCACGTCTTTAAAGCTCGAGAGTCCTGCAGGTTTTGGTCTTGCAGCCGCTGCACTTCTACCTCCATTTGGGCCTACAAGTCGTAACAATGTCCACTTTCAATTTCAAAATCTCTAGCCTGTCTAACCGCTTTACCCTCAAGGGCAACCACTTTTCTCTTTAAATTGGCAACAATTTTCTCATGGTCCCTTTTCAACAGATTCAAGTACTGGCGACGCTCCTCTGTTCTTGTAGCCCATTGTGCTTTAAGTTCTGCCATGACATTCTCAGATTTTTCTAATTCATCCCGCCATTCCCTGACTTCATTTTCCAATCTTTTTATCAATTGCTCATCGGATCGGCTCCTCGGTTGCTTATCGACGGTTATCTTCAATTGCCGGATTTGGGCCTTAAGTACTTCATTTTTTCGAGCCAGTCTATTCTTTTTCCCCTTGATCCGCGGCAACCTGTACACTGTTCTCGAATTTCAGACTCTCAACTTGTTGCTTCAGTTTACCGATCTCAACTCGATAGCCTTCTTCCTTTGCTAACCAATCCCACTGCTCTTGGGACGACTTGGCGAAATCTTCGAGATGAGGTCTTTTAGCCGGTCTCCCACATGCCACGTCACCTCTGAACCAATCATGATACCCTGGGGCAACTTCCCCTTTAACCCTATCAGACACACACGTGTTCGCCATCAAATGTTGACACTCACTCCATATTTGGCGAACTTCTTCCTCGGGGAATCGACCGTCAGGACTAATTTCGACCACTTGGGTACTCAGATCTTCATCTCTCGGTACTACTTGATACCTCCCGAGTTGCCTCAGAACCCGATATGGTGCATAGGGCTGGATGCTTTTGAGTCCCATTAACAAAAAATGCGGCCGGCCTGCTGGCATATATATGACTTCTTCGACAGGCAACCATCCAAGCACCCACTGTATCTGGCTGGCATTGAGGTTCCGAAATAATAATGCCCAGGCTGTGACTCCTTCAGGTAGACTAGCCCCTTTGATTCTTGTGTAAAATTCACCTTTACAAGTTTTCTCAACCGAACCATAACTCAATAACTGAGAGCGAGGGCACAAATGCTCAGTCATCCACATTTGTAACAGCAAGTTACATCCCTCAAAAAATTTGCCCCCAGCTTTGCATGCAGTGAGAGCTCGGAAGATATCAGCCATGATCATAGGTGCTAAAGTGCTTTTCCCCATGGTTTGCAAGGTACTGACGACCCCTGCTACTTTCAAATCGATATTACCATCTTTCCTTGGGAATATTATGAGGCCCAAAAAGGCTATCATAAAAGCCACCCATCTGTGTTCCTCCCATTTTTGTCGGTTACTTCTACTGCATAGCTTAAAGTCTGGATTATTGAACCCGCCCACGTGGCCATATCTATCATATATGAAGCAGAAACTGCA
The DNA here is from genome assembly GCF_000393655.2 of Nicotiana sylvestris. Lineage (NCBI taxonomy): Eukaryota > Viridiplantae > Streptophyta > Magnoliopsida > Solanales > Solanaceae > Nicotiana > Nicotiana sylvestris. The sequence goes on along the minus strand of NC_091059.1, from coordinate 105,508,500 downwards.
GAAACCCTTTGCAAAATCTGGATGATGAACTGTTCGGGGTATTTTCAAGGAATCCAAGAATCGGTGTATGGTAATGGCCCTAGGAGCAATCAAATATTTGAACCTCAATGGAGCTTGATCACTTCCAATATACCCCGCTATATCTTCCAATGTCGGGGTGAGCTCAAATTCTGAGAAATGAAATATATTATGTGTCGAATCCCAATGGGCGACCAATGCCCTGATAATATCCCCCGAGGCTGAATGTTTAATAAATCCGGAAGGTCTTTCAAATATTTTTTCACTTCGTCTTGCCCTTCTTTGCCTAAATCATTCCACCATAATTGCAGCTCAAAAGGGATTTTGGTCATTATTGAAAAGGGTTCATTTACCATCGTGCTCATCCTGCACATTTATTAAAGCGTTTAAGCAAAAAAGAAAAACTTTTATTTGACTCCAGGAAAACTATCTATATTATCGACTCAAAATTTCCCCTATATTTTCAAATGAAGAACTCAATTCTCAAACGTGGCCTTTCAGCACTTCGAGAACAAAGATTATAAGCCGCGGCAGTCGACCGGTCACACACCAAAAAGTGACCAAGATGGCCGTTTTTGCAAAATCAGCCTTCCAGCGTCCCCAAATTACTTGTTTTTATTTAAGATAAAAGACCCGATAATGCAACACGGCCTTTCAACGCCTCGAGGACGAAAACTTAAGGCTGTGAGGGTCGGAAAAATATGAAAACATGACCAAAGGTGGCTATCTATGCAAGGTCAGCCTTCCGACGTTCCATTTGGGAACATTTGGCTATTTTTGACAAAACGGCATCACCTGGTTTATTTATGACAAAATTAAAATTTTGATATTTTCTGGTTATTTTTGCAAAGGGGAGGTTGGATCCGATGAGGGTTGCCTACGTATCTCACGCCCTATGAGAATCAAACCATGCGTAGTTCGGGCAAATTAACCGAACTATTTTAAAACATGACTCTTTTTTTATTTTTGGCATTTCATAAGCAGATAAAAACTATTTTTAGAAAGAAGACTCTCTTTTTTCTTTTTCTTTTCAACAAATAAAACAGCCTATTTTTCCAAACTAAAAATGAAAGACTCTTTTTTTCTTTTTTTCATTTTCCACAGACAATAAAACAACCTATTTTCCAAACTAAGATAAAAGACTCTTTTTTCCTTTCCTTTTCAACAAATAATGAAACAACTTATGTTTTTCAAACTAAAACAAAAACTGTTTTTCTATAAACATTTTCCCCTTTTTTTCATTTTCTCAAAAATTTCGGCAGAGTTTCGCCAGTAATTGGTCATTGATTTCTTATTTCAATTAGCTCCCTAAGTGATATTTTTTTATTTTCTCTCTCTTTTTTTCCTCTTCAATTTTCCAACATTCCCGAGATTCAGAAACGGTCAACATGCAAGCTCTAAACAAGTATATGTACAGAGCAAGTAGGATGCATCAGGATGGTCTTTTCATTTCAGGCTGCTAGTCCTAGACGGACCCAACCCCTGTGTTGAGTCCCCTAAGTCAAATGCAACGTGATGCAAATAAGCGTTCCTGCTAGGGATCCGGCATGAAGTCACGTTATTCTATGTTCAAAACCTGGGTCAGTGTTCTAGACTGTGTACCCGAGCGGACAACTCGAGTCGAGGAGGGGGCAACTTACCGGGAACCAAAAGGCCATCCGGCTTCGTAACTTGTCCGGCCTCTTTCTTATTTCAAGGTATGACACTAACAGAATAGGGAGTCTCAACCAGTAAGCACATCCCCGGAGGTGAAGAGAGAAGGGTGTCGGCACAGTTTATATACAGTTCAGATAATATCAAAGCGGTAGCATTTAGCACACTCAGTATAAAGCATGTAGGAAAACCAGATACAATTAAATACAATAATTTATCTAAGCTCGAATTCTGAACCCTGCGAAACCAGAGATTCTGGGTTCGTTCCCCAACAGAGTCGCTAGAGCTGTCACACCTCCTTTTTCACACACACCCCGCAAAGGGCATGAAGGAGTTTTTCCAATTAAAGGACAATCAGAACGGGATTTAATTATTAATTATTCAGATTCGCCACTTGGGAGATTAATGGTGTCCCAAGTCACCGGTTGAATCCGAACCGAGGAAATTTATGACTCTGTTAACAGTCCGCGTACCAGAAATCCGAGTAAGGAATTCTGTTGACCCGGGAGAAGGTATTAGGCATTCCCGGGTTCCGTGGTTCTAGCACGGTCGCTTAACTGTTGTATTTGATTTTATCTGATTTTAATACATGCTAGCTCATGTGCCTTTTATTAATTTTACACTGCTTTATCATTATTCATTTTAAAAGACTTGCGACGTCGTGAAAATGCGTTTCGAACCGCGTCGCAATCAATGCACCCGTGTTTATCGACACATTTTGACTTTGTCGAGATTTGGATTTGGGTCGCATTAATGCGCACCCGAGTTTAAGAAAGAAATTATATTAAATCGCGTCTAATGATTCTAACGCAATATTATTTTTGGGGAAGGCCGTGAAATTCGCTAAACGGCCCTCCCAAATTCTAAGTATTTTAATGTACTTATTTAACGAGGGCCCCGCAATTTATGTGTTTTGTTTTAGCGAGGCTCATCTCATTTTGTTTTAAAAGGCAAACCTAAGGCACTCTATAATATTCTACTTAATTGTCTTTATGAATAAAAGTAAAAGTCCTAATTAATTAACATTGTTTAAGAATTATTATTTTTAATCCGGGGTTGTCCATGATTCGAATTTTCAGCAATCTTGGGATTTTGCAATTAGCCCAAGTAACAAGCAGGTAAAAGCATGCTTCGCTTTTGGTTCCGCCCAGCCTTGGCCTTCTAGCATTACCTTTTGGCCCAAGTCAAATGATATCCTCCGGGCCTCAAACCGATTTAAGTTAAAAGGAAATAGGCCTGGCTGGCCAATATTGAGCCCAAGCTTTCAAACTAAAATCCAGTCAGTACAACAATGAAACGAGATTATAGCAATTGGCAATTTACTTTAAACTGGACGTGATAACACTCGGACAAGGACTACCATTAATAGGCTAATTAAAGTGTTTAAGGTAAACTAATGGTGATTAACGAGTTAAACCACCAACAAACCACATGCCAGTCATAAGCCAATTCTTAAACAATTGTGGAATTTGACACAACTATACCAATTAACGATACTTACGAACCAATTTCAAAGTGATTGGAATATTTTGAAGCAATTACACTTTAACTACTTCTAATTCCTGTTTTTGAATTAACACAGGGCAATACGAACGTTTATTCTAAGCTGACCCAAACTACATACTGATTTCCTGCTCAATCTCCAGTTATTAACACGAATAGAAGTCATGGATCTCAAATCATTTTTTTAGTTTCTCCTGATTTCCAAGTTACACTACACCAACTGAAATTACACTATAACATAGGTAAATGACAAATATCAGTCTAACAGTCCCCGGTTTTGATCACATACACGAATCTAAATAACCAAGCACCCACTTAATAGTCAAAATGAACAAACTCATGCTTAACAGTTCATCAATCCAATTTATACAATCCAGGATTGGTCTAGTACACAAATGACATGAAATATCGAGTAAGCTAACTGTTTTATATATTAAAATCAAACAGAAACAGGAGGAGTTCAGAGATCAACTTCAAACAGCATATTTACTTCACTTCCATAGACTTGAGAGCTACAAAACATGTACCTGGAAATTGAAAGGTAAATAGAGAAAAGGAAAGGAGTCAGTTACTTTGAACAACAACAGCAACCAACTCAACAATATACACCACAGAACATGCCAGGAACTGCTTTTGAAAACTAGAAATACCAGTAGACTCCACAGATCAATGCAACACACACTTGAAATACACTCCTAGACCTCACAGCTGAATCTAAATACCCATGCAATCCTGCTAGACCCAAGCCTCAACTGAAATCCAAAACTAGTAATGAAACTGTAAAATTGTTTTGGATTTCTTCATTTTTGATGTTTTATTTTCTGAGTAAACTTGGAATTAAAATGTCAGCTGAAATTGAAAGCAGGGAGGAGGGATTTTGGTGGGGATTTTCAAGCTTAAAGCTGAAGGAAGAAGAAGAACCCCCTTTCCCAAGGCATTTCATGCCCTTTTATAGGCAACCAAAAGAGAATAAATCAGATTATGATTTTCTAATTAGTCCCTTCCCTATTTTCAGTTTAGTCCCTCTATTCTTGACTTGCTAAACAAGTAAGCACCCCTATTGTGCTGAAATGTGCACTAAAATCCCATTCTAGAAGGCCCTAGGGTATTCTTCTACCCATACAATACCTATACTGCCCTTTCATATGCTTTGAAATTACTATTCATATCAGAACTACCCTTTTCCATACCCAGACTACCCCTGAAGGCTCCTCAAAGTTACTGAACCCACACTCATCCTTAACAGCTATAACCAATCCCCTAAGTTAATCTAAAAACTAACTGAAATTGATTAATTAGCACTCAGAAATCAACTAATCAAACTGACCAAACCCAATTGTTCAAATATACCAACTCAATCAAACTAAGGGAAACCAGAAACTGGGATTAATCAAAGCAAAGCTTAAGCTAACATGATCAACATTAAATGAATTTAAACTAATTCTTAAACCCCTAAACTCACAATCGATCAATCAAATATCAAACTCAGAACTAACAGCAATTGACATAATTATACTAATACACAAAATAAATCATAAAATTAACAGAACAATTAATGAAACAAAAACTGTAGCTAAAACTTCAACCATGCGAGTGAAAAGAAACAGGAAAAACTCACAGAAGCATGAGGAACCCCGGCCAGTCATTAACGTCTGAATCCTTTCAGATTTTTGACGCGTAACATCCCTAACCATGTGTTCTTACAAGCGAACACATGGTTAAGGATACTACGGTTCGAAATCACAAAGATTTGGTTTAAGGTTTTGGCCAGAAATTCTTAGATCTAAGATTTGAGCCGTTTCACAGAGATTTGAAGGAAAATAACCACGGATTAGTGTTGAGGAAAGACCGGGGATTGTGTGGTATGACTTTGGGCTGGTTTGGATCAACCTGCGATCTGACCGGAAACTTCAGTCGAAGATTCGACGAGCTCCGGCCTTATTCGAGGGGAACCAGTGGGTGGAACAGAAAGAGGGGAGTGAGGAGGACGCGTGGTGTAATTTTGGGCTTGAACGGTGCAGGTAAAGTTCGCCGCCGGCGAAGGTTTTAGGGGCAGCGCGGATTAGGGTTCAAGAGGCTAGGTGGGGTGAGGAAGATGAAGCAAATGGGGTAGGGGGGGAAGTTTCAGACATTTATATACCAAACATCCTAGTTAGATCCGGACCGTTGGATTGATGAGATCCAACGGTCGTGATTGTGGCTGGGGAAAACGATGCCGTTTCAACACCTGGGAGGAGGACCGGGTTGGGGACTTGGGCTGGGCTGATTTGGAACGGATTTAAGGCGTTTGGGCCTGAAAAATCCAACAAATTGGCCCAAATTTGGGTCTTCTATTAAGGCCAAATTTCTATTCTTATTTTCTTTTCTTACTTTTACAATTTCTATAATTTTTTCTGATTTTTATGGAGATGTAAAACTAACATGGAATCCTAGTTATTTCAAAACAAAGACTAATTAATTCCTAAAATTGTTCAAAAGTTATTTCATGACAAATTCACAATAAAAAAAAATACGAAAGTGAACTAATTGTTTTGTGATTTTCATATTTTGTTTTAAAACAAATTAACCCTTAATTGATACTAAAACCTAAACGCAAAAATGCATATTTTTGTACTTTATAAGAATTAACATGCACAAATAGAATGCAACAAATATCAGAAAATGACACCAAAATGCACAAAAATTGTAAAAAATAAAGGAAAATTATTTTGTTTGGGATTTTGGGAATAATCATATTTAGGGCAAAAATCACGTGCTCACAAGTGCAGTTACGACTTTTTAGTGGAACAATTCGTAATTTATTATGGTAGTATTAATTCAGATATTTAGAATTAAGTCCATAACAGAAAGCCTCGTTAATTAAATACTACGGTCCCTGCTGTGCCCGAATATTATGAATTAAATGGAATTATATTTCTTGGTGGAAAAGGAAGACCTAACAGGTTTAGAAAAATGTTTTAAACCCTAAAACATGTGGCTATATAAAGAGGTCTTACTCCATAAGGAGGCAATAGTTTTACTACATGATTTTCCTAGGAGAAATTCGTCCACACGAATTTTGCTAATTTCAGGCATTATTCGGGTCACACAGACTGTGGAATTGGAGGATGATCTAGTACATAACTATTCAAACAATATGGGTACTTCTTTCTCATTTCTTCCTCGGCTTCCCAAGTGGCTTTCTCAACCTACTGGTTCTGCCATAACACTTTTACAGAGACAATTTCCTTATTTCTCAATTTCCGGACTTGCCTATCAAGAATGGAAACTGGAATTTCTTCATAAGATAGTTCTTTATTAACGTCAACAGCTTCAATTGGTACAATAGCAGACGGATCTCCCACTACCTTCTTCAACATAGACACATGGAAGACCGGATGTACCAACGACATCTCAGGTGGTAGCTCGAGCTTGTATGCCACTTGACCAATCCTCTGAATGATTCTGTACGGTCCGACATACCTCAGACTTAATTTCTCTTCATTCCCGAATCGCATGATGCCTTTTATGGGGGAAACCTTCAAAAATACCCAATCATATTCTTTGAACTCCAAATCTCAGCGACGAATTTCCGAATAAGACTTTTGGCGAGTCTGAGCAGTTTTCAACCTCTCCTTAATAATCTTTACTTTCTCCATGGCCTAATACACGAGGTCTGGCCCTATCAATTCTGCTTCTCCAACCCCGAACCACCCAATGGGAGACCTGCATCTCCTACCATACAGTGCCTTGAATGGTGCCATCTGGATACTAGCATGGAAGCTGTTGTTGTAAGCAAATTCTATGAGTGGCAAATGGTCAACCCAACTACCCTTGAAATCAATAGCACAAGCACGCAACATGTCTTCAAGCGTCTGAATAGTCCGCTCTGCTTGCCCATCGGTTTGTAGATGAAAAGTTGTGCTAAGGTTTACCTGCGTACCCAAACTTTGCTGAAATTTCTTCCAAAAGTTGGCCGTGAACTGAGCCCCTCGATCTGAAATGATTGAGACTGGAGTGCCATGCAACCTGACTATTTCTTTGATATACAACTGAGCATACTGTTCCGCTGTGTTAGTAGATTTAACTGGCAAGAAGTGCGCTGATTTTGTGAGTCGGTCAATGATCACCCAAATTGAGTCGAACCTGCGTGGAGTGCGCGACAACCCTACTACAAAATCCATATTTATCATCTCCCATTTCCACATTGGAATTTATATGCTTTGAGTCAATCCACAGGTCCTTTGATGTTCGGCCTTCACTTGTTGACAATTTGAATTTTGCTACAAAATCTGCCACATCCCTTTTCATGTTGTTCCACAAATAAATTTCCTTGATATCATGATACATTTTTGTGGAACTGGGGTGCATAGAGTACCTGGATGTGCGAGCTTCTGCCATGATCCTTTCCCGAAGACCGTCGATATCAAGAACACATAAGCGGTCTTGGTACTGTAAAGTACCATCATTCATGCCAAAGGAAAAAGCTGTGGTATTGTGTTTGTGAATCCACTCTTTTAATTGTGCTAACAAGGGATTGTTGAATTGCTTTTCCTTCACCTCCGCTACAAGCGATGATTCGGCCCTATTCTATATAATTACCCCTCCTTTACTAGAGTCCTCAAGGCGAACTCCCAAACTGGCCAACAAGTAAACCTCCCTGGCTAACGACCTCTGATATGCCCCCAAATAAGCCAAACTCCCCATAGATTTTCGACTAAGTGCATCTGCCATGACATTAGCCTTTCCCGGGTGATAGAGAATATCGATGTCATAGTCCTTGTGTAACCCGAGCCATCCTCTCTGTCTTAGATTCAACTCCTTTTATTTAAAAATAATATATTAAAGTCTCTTGTAGTTCATAAACACATCAACGTGGACCCCATACACATAATGTCGCCGAATCTTTATACAAAACTACCGCCGCAAGTTCTAAGTCTTGTGTCGAATAGTTCCTTTCATGATTCTTGGGTTGCCTTGAAGCATAAGCGATCACCTGGGGATGTTGCATCAATAGTGGACCATCTATGTCACATTTCTCTTACATATGACCTCCTAGGATTTGAGTTCTTCAATAATTTTCTTGATATGGTTACAATCTTATGTGAGTACTTGCAACTTGCTCTTCCAAATTCTCAACAAAGACATTACTGGATGAGTTTTCTTATAGAGCCCTCTATTTCAAAGGAATACATCTTCTAGCCTATGCACACACCTTAGTATCATCAACATGCACGACATTACATCAAATGTAATGTAACATTGTGCTCAGACCTTTCCTAGTCAACCTCTTTCCTCCTTGTTTGCCTTATAGGAATTAAGAAACTACTCCACTTCCTTTGTGAACATGTTCATGATCCCTCCATACCGTTAAACACTTCCCAAAACACGTATCAACAACCTTAGTACACATTCAACTCAGAAAGAGCACTGGCCTGAACAATAACTTGAAATCTTACTAAATTCTTCAACAAAAACTTCTTGTTTTCCTTCTAAGTGTAAGAATTGTTCCATCCTCAATAAGTAATTCACCTTATTCCGAATATTGTAGCTACCAATAATGTTTGTTGGTATTGTGGCTTAAGAGCTATCTTGTTAAACATGTTTGATTCGTAAAAAGTGTTTATCCTCTCTCACTATATTTCAAACGTTTCCCTTTGTTCATTGGGTAGATTGTGTTGTTTTGCCTTTTTTATTCTCCCTTTCGGTCTAGCCAATACATTAGTACTATCATTTCTTTGTGATTGGTACATTCATTCCCATTCCATTTTGCTATAATACATAGTAGATAGCCTTATTGTGCCACGTACTTGTCTGCACCCCATGGACTCATGGTATCATTATGTCTGGTTTTTTGAGTTTATCACGCCACTATTTCACCACCAGTAGTCTCACTTTCCATTGTAATATGTAGATATGAACTCCCTCTAAATATTTTAGTTGATATTCAGTGTTACCCAAGTCGGTAACATTACGGTTAGTCTTTTATACCTTCTATCAACACTTGTGCTCCAGGCGAGTCCACCATTCTAATACGAACTATTTTGCGATAACCATGGACATCTCAATTTATAGATTTTCTTTTTATTTCTTCTCGCCTCATTATTCCTAGCTAGTGAATAGCCACACACTCTTCCACATGTTACGTGGTCGTTTTCCTTAATTTTTTTAACCCGCTCACCTCTTAACTCTTGTTAGGATATTCGTGGGAAAATGTGTTCATCGTCATATCACTTAACACTTCTTTGCCTGTACGATTCTTTAGAGACTCTCCATCAAGCCCAAATACCCTCTTAGGTTATTATAGCATCACATTTATTTCTCCCACTCGTTTCGCCTTTCTCAACGCCTTGGTATTTTGGTTAAATCACAGATCTATGATTAACCCATTCTAAAAACTCGCAACCTTCCATATTTGGCCTATAGTACTTCCTTAGGTTCCATTATTCCTAACCCTCTAACAAGTATAAAATCCCTTTACAAACATACTCTTAGTTTCTACGATCGTTGACCCTATCATTCACATTGCCATGTATGAAGAATTTACCTTCCTTAACCTTCCATTTTTTTTAGCGTACTAGTGGTCTATCATTAGCATATCCTTTCAGATAATCACGTTATCCATTATCACCTTTCTAGACTACGCATGTCTTCAACAAAATATTCAAACATCATAGCTACATGGTCTTACTCTTGTTTCATTGTATTTAAGTGGCCTTACTATGGCCCTTCCTCCCCCACTTAGGGCGAATGCCCCAGATTTTGACACAAGTCTTGAATTTAGCAACTTTATGTACATATGTTTCATATCTCTATCCCTCACATATATGTTCGACTATTAGGGATATTGAAGTCAGCATTGTATTAACCTCATAAGTTCTCTACTCTTATTCAGCCACACGGACTTGGGATTCCAATTCCTTATGTCAATATCCTTTAGGAGTGTAACACAACTTCATACACTTATGGGATTCTTATAACATTCATAGCATAAGGGTCTTCTCATTGTGGGTTCAATTGACTCTCATTTCATGACTTCTTGTCTCCCGTGAGAGACCTACATGTTTGTCATTACTCTCCTGGTAATGCCTTACATATATCACATGCGTATATAACAAATTTTTCTTTTATACCTTAGGATCATATACATGCTTCCCACACTATCAACAGGTGCCATATAAGCGCGCATCTCATTTATCAAGTCAATGTCTCTTTCGAGGTGGGTGATCAATTTAAATATTTTTCTCATATAAAGTATGCTTCTGGTACTATGTACGTATCTCATATATCCGTACAATTTGTTCAACATGATACATGTGCCATCTCATTAATATTCAGGCCTTTCCCATTGGTCATTTCATATGACAACATTACTTGAAATAGACGAAAGAGAGTTTAAACTTATCTCGAATCTCAACGCACGAGTTAGAAGACAATCTTATAGTCAAGCTTTATCGCACGATCTGGAGTGTTGAAGAAGGGTAATATTCCTAAATGTCCATGTAGCCTCCAAATTATAGATGTGGTCGACAACTCACCGATAAGAAGGACTCTACTAGACACGGCTCCGAGACATCCTAGGACACTTTAAAACCTTAGGCTTTGATACCAAGTTTGTCACGCCCCAACTTCGGGAGGCACGACCAACGCTCAATCGAATGAACCCAACTGAGCAAGCCTTATCAACTTCTCTCTACCCAACTCGATAGGAATAAGGAAGCCATGCTTACCTTTATTTAAACTAGGAAATATAGTACATTCAACATCTTACTTCATTTTATATCACAACATTTAAAACGTGGTTAAACTTCCAAGGTTCCAAACAAGTTATAGTGTAGAATAAATCAAGAGTACAAGGTTACAACATGGTCCATTGACCTATCCAATACCCATACATAACCCACATAAACGTCTACGGAGCCTCTAAGAATTCAAAAGACGTGATAACAATGCCGACAACAAGGCCCCGGCTATACCTCAAAAGTGAAAGTCTAAAATAAGAAGATGTACAATATAACCCCTTGAAGGAGAAAGGGGCTTACCAAGACTTTGAGAAGAAGGTACTCCGCTATGCGCGATCGGCACTATCCGCAATGGAGCCACCTACATTCATAAAAAGAATGTAGCTCCCCCGGCAAAAGGGACGTTAGTGCCATCGAATAGCACTAGTATGTATAACTAAACACCATTTTATTAGAAAGAACTATCAAGCAAGTACAAGTAAATCACATGAGTAAATCAAATATGCAATTCATTCAATCCTTCATATAATTTCCAAAACTTAGTTTGGGGCATTTCTTTCATATCTTCATCACTGTTCTCAATACCACCGCTATCTTGAGCGGAGTCCGACCCGACCGGCTAGGTTGCCTCATTGGAGGCATATATCTCAATCACTATTTCATTTCCCTTATCCGGAATTCAATATCAGCATATTATCACCATGTGTGCGGCATGGTGTCCGATCACGACCCGATCGGCTAGGCCGCCTTATCTAGGCGTTGTTCCTTTCTCACTAGTCATCACATCTGAATCTTTATTTCATATATATATCATATCAATTCCTTGGCACTCAGGGCCACCATTATCACATCGTTTTCCATTTTCAGTAAACATCTTGCAGGTTGTGATCATAGGCATATACAAAAGTAATTCAAGTTGTAGTACAGGTAAGTGGGCATATAGCTAGCATGAATAATTCTCAGTTTCTATCTTGGCGTATAGCCTAAGCATTTCAACACATAATTGTATTCTCCATACTTCTCTAATTATCAAGAATGGTACATTACTCATATTGAGACACATTTTTCACGTATATGTATAGTTAATTGCAAATCAATAAATGCGCAATAACAATCAATACATTAACCAATTCAAATCTTACCACACTTTCGTAAACGCCATCAGAGCTTAATTTCTAATAAAAAGGGCTTTTAGCCATACATACCTTTTTTGAGATTTCCTTTAATTACTACAATATTCCAGAAATTCTAGCAACTTCAATCTATTTTGAGACATGACAAAATTGAACACAAATTAGGAAGATATTCATAATTCTAGCTCATTTGAGCACTTTATCAAACACCATATGAGCGTTAAATCTTTATGGTCCTTTTATAGAGGATTTCATCAACCAACAACCCATACTTTTCCATTTTTAGCTCAACCATGTTCCTACACCTTTTGACAACACATGCAAACAAGATAACAACTCCAATACCCACAAACATTCTTGATAAATACCCGCCTTTAGCTAAAATTCGAAATTAAGGGTTAGGGTATAGAATCTTACCTCAAGGATGAAGACCTAGTGTGGTTTTCCCTGTTAATCCTTCAAGATTTGAGCAAGAGTTGTAGAAGAATTGATGAGGAACACTTTCCCACTCTAGGGCATTCTCTCTCTCTAAAAGTATCTGATTTTTGCTCAAGAAATGGTCCCTTCCATCTATTTGACGAAATGAGGTTGTTTTATAACAAAAAACCCGATTTTGTATAGCCGCGCCATATGAGGCGCTGCAGTTGTGAAAAAAGTTCTCAGAAAACGTTTTTGGATGCTCTCTGTACCTCCCCACAGGCGCGCCGCATGGGGCCCCGCATGGGGCGCCACGGTAGTGTAAGATTCTGTGCTGCTTTTGGTAATTTGGTCATAACTTCTGGTATGAGTGTCCGAATGACGAATGGTTTGAAGCGTTGGAAACTAGACTCAAAGACCTTTCATTTGGTAAAGTTGTGCATCGCACAAAACCTTATATAAATAGAGATATACTTTTCCAAAGTGAGGTCTTGTGCTTACTCATTTACAACTTTAGTCTATTTGGTAATTTTCCAACTTGTCTTAAACTTAGGCTTCTCCTTAGATCCTAAATCAATTATAATAAGACTTATACACTTATTACCATCTCCAAATGATATCCATAATATCATTAATCCTCATTTGCACGCAAGATAAAATAATTAGCCTACCTTGGCACCACGAAATCTTAAATTACTAAGCAAAATTTTCCAGGGCTTTACAATGTAGTCCGTCAAAAAGCTCGTCAATATTAGGGATTGGAAATCAATCCTGCACAATTATGGCATTAAGAGCCCTATAGTCCACCAAAAACCGCCACGTGCCATCCTTCTTCCGCACTAGTAAAACTGGAGACGAAAATGGGCTAGTGCTTGCTCTAATTACTCCATCCTTGAGCATTTCTGCAACTAATATTCCATAACCTATTTTTGGAAGTACGGGTAGCGATAAGGTTTAACATTGACTGGCTCGGCCCCAGGATTAAGATGGATTGCATGATCTTGTTGCCAGGGTGGGTGCAGTCCATAAGGTTTCTGAAAGACATCAATAAATTCCCGTAGAATTTCAAGCAATTCCGGATTAGTGGGCTCCTCAATAGTAGCATGAGATGGAACTATCTGCAAGCAGTAGTAGGAAGATACAACATCAGTTGCAGCATATCGCCTAAGACTATGTAATTGAACTGGTTGTGCCGAATTGGGGCTCTCTCCTTTCCAAATTCTAGTCATCCTTTGCGAATTGAACTCAAATAGTCTCTCGGCATAATCTGTCACTACCCTTCCCAAAGAGGAGAGACATGAAGCCCCTAGAACCACATCTGCACCATGCATAGGAAGCACATAGAAGTCCATGGTGATATTACACTCCTGAATGGTAAGAGGAACTTGTCGCACAATTCCTTCACAACGTAGTTGCTGACCGCTGCCCACCATAACTGAGTGCAGTGTTTGCTGGTCTATGGTCCTAGCGAACAATCTCCATTGCTGGGTCACATCAGTGAAATTCCCCCGGGGCTTTGGCCGCTACAACCTCCTTTAGCAGCTCACGCATCTATGCCATTTCCTTAGAAAATGAGTCCTTTACATATTGAATTGAACCCCAAATTGAATCATCAATAAAGGCCTTAAGTACTTTTTGGTCTTCCATGAAACACCTCTAGATGAAAGCACCAGCACCAATGAAGCAATTTATACAACCAACCAAATTAACAGATTATATTACTTCAACTGAAGGATTACAACAATGGAATTGTAAGGAAACAATAGGTAATATCTAAGAAATTGAGAGTGAGATGAGAAGAGAAGTATTGAAGAAATAGATGAGAGATACAGAGAGAATTAGATGAGAGATTGCAGAAGCACAATGGAACAAAATAGCCTAATCTGTTATTCCTTCTGACGAGTACTTATAACCAATTCCACTCCTTCACACGCTGCTTCACTCACTTGCCACGACCCGGATTTTCCACTCTCGGGAGTCGTGATAGCGCCTACTAATGAAAGCAAGGAAAGCCAACTATTTGAACAACTTACTTTTTTCCCATTTTAAAGGCAAAGTTCATCATTTTCATAGATTTGCACATAATGGCTTCCCGATAAACGAGTACCTGCTATCGCAAACGCGAAGGCCTTTGGGCCTGGGCAGGGGAGAGGGATTTTACTCTATGCGAATGCGGCCACCCGACCATGAACGCGAAGGCTTTGGGGACTAATGCTCCGCGAACACAAGCCTGTTATCACGAACGCGATGGTCAATTGGGCCTGACCCATCGCGAACGCGATGAAGGTCTGCCCAGTGATTTTAAATCAGAAGCAAAAACGAACAGAACCCATTTACTTCATATTTTCGAAATTTGGGAGCATTGAGGCGATTTTCAAAAGAGAAATTTATTCTCCAAAATATTGGTAGATGATTCTAAACCTTTTTCTTTCGATTTCCCATTGCATTTCATCAGTTTTCATCCTAAAATCTAGGGTTTTTATGGTAGAAATTAGCAATTTGGGTAGAGTTAGAGCTTTTTGATTAATTGGGAGTTAGACCTTATTTTGGGGTCGAATTTTGAAGCTAATTGTATATTTGGGCTTGTGGGTGAATGGGTGATCGGGTTTTGGTCCGAATCTCAAGTTTTGACCAAGCGAGCCCTAGGTCATTTTTTGACTTTTTGGGGAAAATGATAGAAAACCTATAATAATGCATTGGGTATGAATTCTTTAGCATTTATTGATGTTGTTAAATCAATTTGGATTAGATACGAGTTATTTGGAGGTGAATTCTAGAGTAAAAGCGGCGTTTGAGGCTTGAGTTTGCCGTGGAAGTTCGAGGCAAGTGTTTGGCCTAACCTTAGATTGAGGGATTAAGAGTTGTGTCCTATTTGCTATACGCTATTAGTTGAGTACGACGTATAGGAATGGTGACGAGTATCTATACATTGGTATCAAGCATGACCGTGAGTCTTATATGATGATTATTATGACTCAATTTGTATTGTTCATGCCTTTTGTGATGATTCCCATTATTGAGTGAAGTCTGTGGAAGTAATAGTAATATTGACTTCTACATTGATTTGGCTCCGGGCCCTCAACCAATTTCTATTCCGCCTTATCATATGACCCCGCTTGAGAATGTGTATAGATTACCGGCAGTTGAACAAGGTTATAATTAAGAATAAGTATCCATTGCCGAGGATTGATGATTTTTTGATCAGCTTCTGGATGCCAAGGTATTTTTGAAGATTGACTTGAGATCTAGCTACTATTAGTTGAGGATTAGGGCATCCGATGTCCCTAAGATAGCTTTCCGCACTCGATACGGGCATTATGAGTTCTTGGTGATGTCATTCAGGTTGACAAATGCCCCAGCAACTTTTATGAATTTGATGAACCGAGTGTTCAGGTCTTACTTGGATTCGTTCGTGATAGTCTTCATTAATGATATTTTGATCTATTCCCGCAGCCGAGAGGAGCATGAGCATCATCTGAGAGTGCTTCTTCAGCCTTTGAGGGATAGTCAGTTGTATGCTAAGTTTTCGAAGTGTGAGTTCTGGTTGAGTTTAGTTGCATTCCTGGGTCATGTTGTATCAACAGAAGGTATTCAGGTTGATCCGAAGAAGATAGAGGCAGTCAAGAACTGGCCTAGACCAGTATCAGCTACAGAGATCCGGAATTTCTTATGTTTAGCAGGCTATTATCTTCGGTTTGTGGAGAGATTTTTATCTATTGCAACCTCGATGTCCAGGTTGACCTAGAAGGGTGCCCAGTTCAGGTGGTCGGACGAGTGTGAGGTGAGCTTTCAGAAGCTCAAAATAGCTTTGACTACGACACCGGTGTTGGTTTTGCTCACAGGTTCAGGGCCTTATACGGTTTATTGTTATGCATCTCGTATTGGACTTGGTGAGGTGTTGATGCAGGATGGCAAGGTCATTGCCTATACTTTGCGGCAGTTGAAGATTCATGAGAAGAACTATCCAGTTCATGATTTGGAGTTAGCAGCCATTGTTTACGCGTTGAAGATTTGGAGGCATTATCTGTATGGCGTGGCATGTGAGGTGTTCACGGATCACAAGAGTCTTTAGTATTTGTTTAAGCAGAAGGAGCTCCGATACCAACTTGTCACGACCCAGATTTCCCACCCTCGGGAGTCGTGATGGCGCCTACTAATGAAAGCTAGGCAAGCCAACTATTTGAATGACTTACCTTCTTCTACTTGATTAAATTCCTCTGTCTATAAGCCATTGTTTCATAACTATTAAAGGATTTAAAATGGGAAAAGGTAAGTTATTCAAACAGTTGGCTTGCCTAGCTTTCATTAGTAGGCGCCATCACGACTCCCGAGGGTGGAAAATTCGGGCCGTAACATCACCCTTGCCCATCACATTTGTTAGCGAGGCCCACAATGAAATCAGCCAACCTTTTAGAGGGGAATTTCACACGATTGCTCTTTCTCAATTGAGCACTAATGATATCCCTGGTGCCAGCCCTGCTGTCCTCCACGTCACTACCTGGGTTCATAATAATACTTCTTTCCTACGAAAGAACCTTGTCCTCAAGGTTCTGGGCATCCTCAACAGTGGGGGGATGGAAGTCCGATAATTGCAATGGTGTAATCTACTGAACTAGTTCTCCCACACATCGCTTGAGCATTGAAATATGGAAAAATAGGATGAATGCGTGCACTATCTGGAAGATCCAACTTGTAGGAAACCTGACCAATTCGTTTAAAAATTTGAAAAGGACCGAAGTAACATCTTCCTAGCTTGGGATGGTGTTATAATCGAACAGAGTTCTGACGATATGGCTTAAGCTTGACAAACACCCAATCTCCTACCTCAAACTCAAGTTCAGTTCTATGTTTGTCAGCTAGTTTCTTCATTCGTGTCTAGGCCTTGATCAAATTGAGCTTCAAAAGAGCTAATCTCGATCCACGAAGTAGGCTTCAACGAGCTCACTAGGACTGCTTCCCAGTATGTAGTGCGCAATAGTAGGAGGGTCCCTCCCATATAGAGCTTTGAAAGGGGACATGCTAGCTGAAGTTTGGTACGAAGTATTGTACCAATACTCAGCCCAAGGTAACATTGCCACCCATTTTTGTGGCTCATCGGACTACGTAGAAGCGGAGGTATTGTTCAACACAT